>NW_028301608.1:37500000-38125000 GCF_987345545.1 Pholcus phalangioides | reverse complement strand
ATAAAATATGTATGTGTATATTAAATATATTCTTTTAAAGGATTTTATTTTCATTTTCGTCCCAAGCCCGTTGTGAAATCCCGTTACTGTACATATGCCGCTGTGGTGGTCGAGTGGTTATAGTGACGGACTCGCGATGCGAGGATCCGGGTTCGAACCCCACAGTGGTGGTCGGCTAAAGTTGGTTTTCTGTGGTTCCCAACTTCAAGGCGCGAATGCGAGCCGATCTCCCCGTTAAAAAAAAGTCTCGCCACAGAGAGCAACAGGCCTACAACATTACAAATATTCAATCATTACACTTCACTCACAATTTGAAGTATAGATGGCAGCACTGAAATATCATACACAACACTAGCTACACACTCAGACTGTTAGGTGTACACACTCACTTTGTTCCAGACTCTGCCACGAAGCTGGGCTGGAAGAGATCTCGGCAACGGGATAAGTCCGGTGGCAGAGACCCTGGCGTTCATTCATTAGTTACTGTACATATATATATTGAGAGATTTCTGTTATCCGTCACAGCCTTGGTCCGGATGGTGACGGTTACTCGAAGTTTCACTGTACCAGTTTTGTAATATTTATTTGTAGAGGGTGATTCAGAAGAGATGGGAAAACTTTGAGAGGTGGGTGCTGCCTCTGTGGTACTACCATTTGCAGCTCCGTGAAGGAAATGCATGTCTGCTTTTTCAGTATTACTAAAGTGTGCCATTATCCCGTACGTTACAACTGTTAGAATGGTTGCACGCTGGAATAACTTCACAGGGCAGGAGTCCGCGCTTTTTATTCACTGTGACGCAGGTTTGCATACGGTTCCTTCTTCTTCTTCCTTGCATGCGTGATGTTCTTTTCCTCCCGATAAATTTATGCAGGAATGCCGTTTTAACGTTTGCGAAGCGGCCGTTTCGAAACGCGCTAGCGCGTTTGCGTTTCATGTTAGACCATGTATTCTTGGATGACAATCGTTTGTATTGGTGTGTACTATCATCTCTTAAAGGTTTTCAAATCTTTTCGGAATCACCCTGTATAATAAATCGCATAATTAATATTGAATATCAAGAAAACATTTGAAATTATCAATAATTTTATTTTAGTATAAAAACAATAGTTTTATTTATAATTGTGATGTGAATTTTAAGAAAATTGATATTCAGCCAAAACATTAGCCGAATATTTGGTCATTCTGCTCCAGATGATAGTCCAGCACGATCTTACAGCGACTCTCTTTCGCCTGAATACACCGGTCCCACGTTTCTGCTACGGATTGAATGTTTTCTGACAAGGTGACCGCGTTATCTTCGTGCTGTAATTGATGATGTATTACTTTTAAAATGTTGACGACTTTTATGGCTTTTGAGCTATTGTTTCAGTGAAGGATTTACCAAAAAAAAGGCCATAATGAGCTGCATGAGATGAATAGTAGAGCTGGGGAAAGTGGCAGTACTGTTTCTTTCAAGAAATTGCTGAACTCAGATAATGCATTTTCGTGGTCAAGCGACCAGTACTTTATAGCTTATTTTCGTGGGCTATTTTGTCCTCATCCGATCTTCTAATATATCCGGTGCGTGTTGATTCACCAGGATTTTGCTTAGAAATCTAGATGGATCCGGAATTTACTATTTCGACAAGGTTTGTGATCGTTCTGTAATTTCCAAGACGTTGTTAAAGATAGTGCTCGTCGAAAGATGCCCAAAACTTTCTGTTCCTTTTAAGGAATGTTGGCCACTATTTAATTCTTAATCGTGAGTTTTTCTGCAGAGCTTGGCGGCCACCAAAGCCTTTCTCAACGTTTCAAGGTAACAATAAAGTTTTATGCGAAAACCAGAAAGCATAATCTAATTTCTCGTTGATTTTGAAAGTGAGAAGATATATGACAATAGCACAATGGGTCCCCCGGCGAAATGATATTTGGGGGGGGGGAAACCTAACAGGATATGTACTTACCTACCTACTAATTTACGTGGTTGCTGTAGAAAAGCATAGTACTAAGTATCATTATCAAGAAGCCTCCCTATGCACTTGAAGGTTGTGTGTTGCAGTTTGCAAGATGTTTTAAAAGCCACAGAAAAGCTTTTCGATTGTTCTTTATCTCAACAGCAGTGCTTCTTAAAAATTTTGCTTTAACCTCTTCTGTTCACGTCCACCCCCCTTTCCCCCCACTCTCTTTGAACTACAGTATGTTTCTTTTTTTTGTGCCCCCCCCCCCGTGTCTCATATTCAAGCGTTTATTTCAGTTTTTACGTGGAAAAATTGATTTCTCAGTGAATTTGGGGGGGGGGGGGTTATATGGAAAAATTGTTTTTTAAATACCTTTTCTCTCTCTCTCTCCTCTGATTTCTTCTATGGTCTTTTTCACAACTCGCTGTCTCCTCCATTCATCTTCTGTGGCTTTGGGGCCGTTCAAGTATTACGTAAGCAAATTTTTAGCCATTTTTGACCCCCCCCCCTTCCCTTGTCAGCAAAATGTCGTCATCAGCTCTGCCCCCCTGAATCCTAACTCATATTTTCATAAAGGGTGGTTGCTGACGTAAGCATTATCCAGACCCCCCCCCCCCCTGTCATCAAAAGTCAGCAAATCGGAAACCCCCTCCCACCCCCCTATCGATGATGACGCAATACTTGAACGGCCCCTTTCAGTTGATTTTCACTATGGCTCCATTTCCAATTTCCAAATGCTCCGGATTAACCACTGACGTTTCTTAACCGTGATTTCACCGGATGCTTCTCCGAGACATTGCTATGGGTCCCACGAGAAAAAGCAATAAATAATAGTGCAAATAGTTACAGTAAATGTTGTAAAAAAACGTGGATTTTTCGGGTGAAAAACATAATCCATATGTTTTGGAGTATATCAGCCAGAAATCCAACTTCAATGGTCCCATGTATGGATATTATCTCAAGATTTTCCTAGAGAGAACGTGGAAATATCCAAAGCAAAATATAACAAAAATTGTGACGTATCTCCCCCCCCCCCCCACTACTTCAAAACAATCTTGGGAAGAAGAATTTCAAGGAACGAAAGAAAAAGAACATTTTTGTGCAGAAAACACTCTTCTAGGAATTTTCACTGCATAACACTGCAAAACCTTCTGCATCTTGGATAGAAATTATTTTAAGGTTTTCCTAGAACATGGATATTTTTTTCATGGGTTTTCTTTAAACATAAATTGCTCCAAGGGTTTTTGTAGAATAGTCATTATTTCTAGGCCTGGGGGGGGGGGGGGAGAAACATTGGTCCAGCGAAGAGGTTTTCAGAATTTAAAGAGAAAGTAATAACAAGCTTAATATAAATGAAATGCATTTTATCTCTCGTTCGAGTGGAACCATTAATACTTACGGGATTGTTTTTCCGCGGAATTTTGTTGTATCACTGATGAGAATGTTTTACAGCTTTCGGTCGAGTAAAACCTCTGGGAAGTTCTTACGGAACATTGACGAATTATATAAAACTAGGGTTTTCTAAAATATTGATATCATTTTTGGGAGTTCTTCAATAGTTCAATAGTTTCTTAAACATCGAACCAAAGAAAGAAATCTAAAAAAAAATTCACTTTGGTGAAGGCACTATCAGCATAGTCGTGAATTGCTGGGGAGAGAGAGGGATAACATGGAAATTATTTCAAGGGTTTCACTAATGCAAAGTTAAAAAAAAACGCTGAGCTAGCGTTTATATGGTACTCAAATAAGTACAGCAAAGATTTGACTCTGTATAATATTTTAGCCTTGCAGCTAGATGTTTTATATTTTAACACGTGCAGGTGACGACCGTACTCAGAGACTGGCATCGAAAAAATTCTCGAGAAGTCATTTTTTCGTTTAGAAATGAATTCTTGATGTCGGTGTATTTTCTATTACCACCTTATACTATCGACATATTGTTATTTTTATGCAAATGATTCTTTTGTAATTGATTATTACGATTACAGTTTAATGTGAATAACTAACACCATTCAATTCAGTTTCACTTCAATTTTTTTTTTATTCAAATGTGTCAGCAAATATTTTGCTATTCTCAATTGAGGACACTTGATCGTCCATCATCATACTTACTGTTGATGTATTTAAAAAATCGCTTGGAATATTCTTAATTGATGCGATTTCAACAAAATATCCCAATATAGAAGTGACACTCAAAGCACATCAAGATGTGGGCATAAACGAATTAAACTCGAGATCCTGAAGCCAATATTTGACGGCAAACTACGATCAGCTAAAGTCTATATTTTAAGAGCATCATGGAACCTCCCGTCCCGGGAAAAGGGATTTCTGTCGAGGCCAGATCTGATTAAAATTGCCTGCCTACCAATTTACATGCTTACTATTGAAATTTCTAGCCAAATCTAATTTTCATGAGGCAAAAACGAGCCACGCACTATTGGGCTTAGATGGCACTGTGATCTATAAGACCTTGGAGAATCGTATTTGAATAGACATTTCCAGCGTAAGCGAACGAATTTTTTCCCATCAAGTCCCATCTCTATGAATCCATCATCATCATCCACGATGATATTCGAGAGAGTTGACGTCGGCGAATCTCGTGGATCAATGCCAAAAGATAAGAAAAAAAAACCCTGAAAAAAAAGAACGTGAAGAACTGTTGGCTACATTTAATACTTTATAAAAGTTGGGGGGAAAAAACATATGTGTCAGCCACGTGGGTCTTTATTTCAATTTTTGCTGATGACTATCAAAAAAATCCTCTTTCCCAAAAGAACTCAAAACTTCCCAGTTGATACTTGGTATATAATAAAAAAAAGAAAAAAAAATGAAGGTAGCCATTTTTATCTCGTCAGGGGGGGGGCGGACACCCTCCCCCCCCACTAAGAAAGATAGGAACACACGTTTGCTGCTGCACGTTTGCTTCACTCACCCGACTTGCATTTGCCTTGTTCCACGTGCATCATCATCAGGCGAACACCCCCACACTCTTGAAAAAACACACACACACGCATCTATACCAGATAGTAAGTGAAAGTACCAGGAGGGCAGAGGAAACTACGTAAAAAAAAAAGTGTGTATTTATAGTCTAACTCAGCACAGGCCCGTCCTCTTCTTTTACCCCACGGAAGAACCGTTCCAAAAGTAGAACCCGGGGCACCACCAGAGATACACCATTGGACCTATCCTTTCCCTCCAAACTTCCTGCTTTGCCACTAATATATATACACACACACACAGACATATGCGTGTGTACCCCTACCAACATACCACATTGGAACGAACTAAGGATCATCCTCACAGCCTTATAAGGAGAAGGGATCCTCTCGGATTTCTTTTCTGGTGGAGGGATTTTTGCTGGTTCTGGGTACCCCCTCGTCTTTTCCGCACTATCCTATCCTAGGAGGAGACAGTTTGGGCTTGACATTCGTGCAAGTTTGGTGGTGGTGCTCTTCTCCAGCAAAGACTGTTTTTTTTTTTCCTGTTCACGTTGACCTCCATGACGCTTCTCCCACTGAGATGAACGGTGCTGTTCTTCATAAAGGACTGTGCTCGATTGGACTGTTATATCAAATCTGGTCTCTTATCTCTCCTGTGTGGAATGTTACCTAAGACATGACTAGATGAGATGTCTGTGATCTTTTGTGGATGGTCGGACGGATAGTCAATCAATGGAGGAGGACCTAATGGTGTGAGGTGAGTTCTTTTTTATCTCTTGAAAGTGACGAATCTTTGAATGATTTAAAATTGTGAATTTCATTAGGTGTGTGAACTGTGCACGAATGTCTGGAATACATGGATTTCGGGATTACGCCTTCGGTATAATGTCTCAAGATGCGATGCCATAAACACAAGGTTTTCTTTGTTTCGAAACCATTTTTCAATCCCAGCAATTTTGGTGTTCTACAGTACCCGCAACAGGAGTACT
This sequence comes from Pholcus phalangioides, assembly GCF_987345545.1. Classification (NCBI taxonomy): domain Eukaryota; kingdom Metazoa; phylum Arthropoda; class Arachnida; order Araneae; family Pholcidae; genus Pholcus; species Pholcus phalangioides. The sequence goes on along the minus strand of NW_028301608.1, from coordinate 38,119,134 downwards.
CAAGTTTTTGATGAGTGCGGGTCACTTAATGTGTTTGTAACCGTTCGCGAGTCCACTTAACTAATTTTTAAACTGTTCATAGTCACAATGGAATTAAATGGTACAAACTTTCCAACTGAATATCAGAATAATAATAATTTCACATTATAATAAAGATCAGAGTAGCAGCATCTTAGGAGGCTTTGCAACGGGACCCGGTTAAGTAGCCTCAAATCAAGGTTCCTAATCCTTTTGAGTATATTTAAATTTTTTTTTAAATTTGTGTTTCTTTCATTAACATTTCTTCAATTTTGATAGTGTCAATTAATTTACTGTACTGTGTAATACACAATCGTATCGTTTATCATGCACCGCTACTCTACAACTTACACTGTTTTACAGATAAGAAAACTTTCAGGGGCGAGAAGTATGAAAAAGAGCCCCAAAATGTTCAGAAAGCCTCAGAATTCGTTGACCGCTCACGACCTTGATAAGGATAATGGAATTTTTACATGTCAGGGATTTATCTAGCCGAAATTTGGGTCCGTTCCTTGGACCCTTCGCAAAATTCCGGATGTGAAAAACGGGCCCTTCACAAAATACAAATTAAGGAAACGATAAATTTGACTTTTCATTTATAGAAAATCAATCAGATTACTTGTTTTCCACAAAATTAAGAATTGTTTTTACAATAATAAGGAAGATTTTCACCGGATCTTATGAAAAAATACTGGACAGAGAATTCACTCCAGAACACAATCTCTGACTAGAGAAAAATCGGAATTGTGTAGATCTGTCACCAGTTTCAATATTCATACGTAGTTCAACCTCTCGATCCACGTCAGATGAATTTAAGCCTTTCCAACAAATGACCAACTCGTTAAAAGTTCCATGAGAATAGCAACTTGGTTATGTGTATGGTTTCAGCGGCCGTATTTGGCCTATGGTTTGACATGTATAACCTATACCTATCAAGTTATCGAATTATAGGAAAAAAAAGTCGCAGAATCATGGAAAGAGAGTCATTGATGGTTTACGTGTGTTATTATGCATCCGGTGTCCTCGCTGTTACAGAATAAACAAATTTTTTCCCATATCTTGCATCATACATGCTCAACCCGTCTAAATGAACCTCATGGATAAGTTTAATAGTCTGGATATGTGATTATTGATTGAAAGAAAAATAGAGCTACTACGTAAGGACGATTGACTTGCACATGAAGTCAGTATCGGAGCCTTTCACTGTAGTTTCTACTATCCACAGCTATTATTATTTTTTAATGAACTCGTATTTCACTTTAGTTTCTTGAATGCCCTCTGGTGAAAGCTGCAACGTTCCTCGGAAAATGATGGATTTTGATACAAATACAACAAACAAACAAAAAATGTTTGTTTATAATCTCTGCTGCATTACACAGTATGTGAAGTAGAAAAATTTGAAACATTATGAACCATTTTATTTTAGTGAGGCATGTGCAACAGTCTATCACGCCAGTGGTTCGCGCTATCTATCTATTTATCTTCCACTTTCCATTTTAGCGCCCCCCCCCCCTTTTCTACAAAAAAGAGTAAACTTTTTCAGAGCTCTTCTACCAGACTCCACTAAGCTTTTTTTTAACATGTTAACTGATGGGGTTTTTGGCCCACCACTCATTCTATTCGGCACACCAGTAAAAAGAAAAAAAAAGCTCTTTCTCTAACGGAGCCCACCAGTTTGAATTTCTCATAAAATGGCCTGGACCTCCTCTGCTCTCCCTTAGTTGAGGGCCCTGCTTCAAGAGACCGAAAATAATCAAATTTTCGGTCTCTGTCGCTATCTCTGATTATCCCGTCAGACTGAACCATAAATATCGTCAGATATTTACCAGATACAGTCAAACCTCGTTAGTGCGTCACCCGGTTATCACGTCACCCCGCTTACCGGATCACTTTTTGAAAGTCCCGATTATCCTTATGCAGGAATTGGCACAGCTATGGCTTACTCTGTTTAACGAGTCACTCCGCTTATCAAGTCATATTTTTGCTCTCCCAAGAGTGACTGATTAACGAGGTTTGACTGTATTCATTATTTTCCATTCGGAGGCTCATTATAAGCTAGGTTTTCGCTGTAATCGAGGTTCGACTGCAATCAGTCTCGGCTTAAGAGCATCATGCCCTCTTCCCCCCGGGAAGAGTGATTTTCCTGAGGACGGCTAGAAATGACTGCCAACCAACCCGCCTGCTTACTTTCCAAAATTTTAACCAAATCTCATTATTAACCATTATCATGAGGCCCCGTCTTTGCCCTCAAATACAGCAGCGTTTAAACAGTACTAATTAGTACTTGTTGGAATGTATGTATGTGCGCGTGTAGTGAACCTTCCGTGAAGTTTGTTTCTGTGTAATGCTTGTTATTATTTGTATGATTGAATAGTATACCGTTGTAGGGCCTGTTGCTCTCTGCAATTTTTTAACGGGGGGGGGGGGGAATTCGGCTCACAAGTGTTTAAACACTGCTGTACGCACTAAAATTTATTTTTCCATTAAAACATGGCAAAATAAATTCAGAGCATTTGATATTTACATGAAAATATCATGATCCACAATTTCTGCTAACCTTATTTTTTTTTTGTGGAGACAAAACTAAATTTGAATCTCCCGCTCCAAAATTTCTATGATATTCATGATAGAGCCTGTGCTGCCATCTGGGATCTAGGATCAGAAGTAATTGATCGACTTCTCTAGTTTGACTCTTCGTCGCTAGATGGCCATACCAGTTCTATGAATTTTAAATTAGTGCGGTAATTTCAAATTCCTTTGTGATTTTACTGTAAATTACTTTTATTCGCTCAATTTGAATTAATTTTAATACCTTAAATTGACTGAATTAACTTTATTTCCTTAATTTGATTGAATTACTTTCATCTCATTGATTTCATCGTATTAATTTTTCCCCCTTGATTTGACTATTCCAATACCAGCAATATGTTAAGGTGTCAAAACTCAATACTTCATCGTTACAGGTACGTAAATTTCGCATAAAAAATTTCCAAATTGCATAAATTTCGCATTTCGCAAAAAATAAATAAATAAAAATAAATGAATGAGTAAAAAAATAAAATTAAAATTTTCTAGTCAAGAATTTTGCATTCACCGTCAAAAATATTTTTCAAATGAAAAGAAAAATTTCATTCAAATCAAATTTATTGTTATCATTTAACAGTACAAAAAAATTACAAACGATTGAGAAAAATTTTCAATCAATCAAAAACTGACCCATCCTGGTACATGCTAGTAAAAATATTAGTATGGAAAATAGAATATTCAACTAAAAAATTAAAATAAAAATTCATGGCAACAGAGGAGTGCAATTTAAAAACAATTCTACGTGCCGCATCTAAAAAAATAAATTTTTTGAATGTTGGAAGCAAAGCAAAAACAATTAGATGCAGCGTGTAATCAAATTAAACACTGCTACGTTATTTAAGAATTACATAAGCAATTGAAACAAATTTTCTATACCATCAAGTGAGGACATGCCTTGCTTGACACATTTTTTTTTAAGGATGATCAGTTAGTATTGTGAGTGATTCCTGGTGGTAATGTATTGTAGAATTTTGGGATATGAGATAAGTAAAATGCGTCTTCAACAGAGTAGTGTTTTATGAGGTAATGGAAGTGAATACATATTATTTAGTCTATTTGAAGATCGAGATGCATTTAGAGGGAAGGAGAATCGATCTTTGAATAGGAGGAGAATATATTTATACAGAAATATAATTGACGTAATGTAAGAGTATTCCTAGATGTTGATGAAGTTGTATTGATGGTGTATAAAATTATTTGTGACGATTCTAATTATTCTCTTATGGAGGCTGATTATACGGTAAAGGGTTGAATGGTAGTCAGAACCCCAGACAGTTAGACCATATAGTAGGGGTGAAACAAGGAAGAACATTCTAAAAAACGAACTAAAATAACGATTTTTTTTTAAAGTGGAAGTTTCTTGTATTAAAGGGCTAGTTGTGCGTATATCATGTTATATTATTATTGTCTAGCCCAGTGTTTCTAACCCTTTTGCGTCCGTGTCCTCCTTCGGACCGTATTGCGCGTCGTCCCCCGTCTTATTCAGTCTGTCCAACAAGGAGCGAGACCCCTCCTTGTTATTGAATTGATTTTTTGAGGAAATTGATTAAGAATAAACATTTCACGGGTGAGGTCGATATCTGATTCTGTGAGGGGGAGAGGGAGGTCTTATGCTGTGCGATATCACTTCCATGGGCCCTCGGGCAAAAAAGATTTTCTGGAAAGAGAGAGCCCCCTCCCCCTTTAGCTGGAAGTGAGAGAGCTTACGCGTATTTACTTGTACTTGCTTTCTCAAATCACGGTATTTACCAGATCTCGTCATGTAGAACTCCCTATTGACATCAGAGTCAAGCCCAGATGGGGGACCCATGTTTTCAGATGGGCCCTGGTTTTATGCAGGGTCATTTTACCTGCATCCTTTCCCCCCCCCCCTTCCCCGCTGGAAGTACCTGCATACAAATTTACATAGTTATTCTAGAATGAAAAAATATTACTTAAGGAATGATATTGGGGCCCTCTTACGCACTCAAGGCCGAGGGCTATGTCCGAGTAGGCGCATGTGGACGTCCCTGGCTCGACGGACACTTCCGCCTCATTCTGAAAGTATTCACTTTTTTTCTATTAATTTACACTTGAAGCTTCATTTCTTTACATTTGAAGTTTTCCCAGGGTGCTTTGTGGTCCCTTTTAACAGCCTGTGTGAAATGGCTCCTTTTCAACTCGATTTTCACCCGTGGTCCACGTAGAGCATCTTAGGACCTCAAGGAGGCCAAATGGCCACAGGTTGAGAAACACTGGTCTAGTCGGAACATTAAGGCATCATGTGCGATATACGAATACGTGCTCCTCTCTAAGGTCATGCGTTAAGGCTGGTGACTTCTACTTTTGATGAATTGTGAGAGACATGAAGCATTCGGGCCACCAAATTTATACTATGGAGGAGGAGGAGAACCCACGCCTTGCAGGCCTATGTGTTAACTTGATGGTTTGGTGTGCTCTGAGTAAATGCCTGAATCTCTGAATGTGAGCCGGTCCCCCATTTATAAAAGTTTCTCCGAAGAGAGAACCCAGACCTTCAACACGATACTTACATAGCACAAATATTCAGGCACTTGCCATTTTCACTTCAAAATATTGGGAACAGGTGGTAGCACCAATATAACACGAAACAACATGAACTCAACACGAACTCATACAACATGAATACGTTAAGGCCACACCTACACATATAACACGTTCCTGTATGAAACCAATTCGTAGGAAATTTCCCAGAGGACCGAAATTTCTCGTCGGAAGATCGATCGATGGGGGCGATCGTCCCTTCCTCCAGTAAAAAAAAATTGTCATCGGCGGAATAACGTAATTGGACATTTACCCCCTCCCCGTTTATTATACACACCCCCGATCGAGGAGCTTGTATCTACTTATGGCTGGATGCCGGTCAGCCTACAAAGTTTTTGGTAGGCCATGGCCGTAGCAATGGGATTCATATTCTCCTGATATAATTGTACTTTTAAATTATTGAAATTATTCTTTCATTTTCCTATTTATGTCAGGTCTGGACAAATCGTAAAAAAATCTAGGCGCCTGAACAATTTTTTAGGCGCCAAAATTTTTTTTAACGAAAGAAAAAGGCCCGAAACAATGATTGTTTTGATTTTTTTGAGGGCATAGTTGACCCTCTTTCATGTTGGCATATATGCTGCTATAAATTCCAAACATTTTGTGCTGCTTGCTCTCAGTCTGCAGTTTGGTAACTTAACTACATAAAGAAAATTTTAGGCATCAATTGGCTCAATTTGGTATCATTTGGCTCCGCAACTACTACAAGTCGGTTAAAATTTGTTTTTTGCTATGCAACGTCAAATGCGATCCCCTTATGCCTCAAGAGCCCCCCGCCCCCGGGGCATACACAGAAGGGTCATTCCCCTCTCGGGTCATGAAAAACACCCCTGAGTTTAATCACAATAATGACATTTTCATTCAAAAGAAAAAGAAATCCAGACGCATTTTTGCAAAAAAAATTCATAACAATTTCAATTAAAAAAGAAATAATTATGAAAAAAAAAATGTTTTGCGAAATTGATTACCTCATTAATAATCATTGAATTATCATTTTTTTCTCTTCTCTCATGAGAGCTTCATTAGGATAATTCGTTTTTCTGCTCTCATTGGATCGTATCAGCTAATTACCGACTGAAAATACGTTGATTACGTTCATCGATGCAATTAAATCCAATTATCTTTTTATTGTTATTTTGATTATCCTTCCCTTGTTATATAAAGAATCTTAATTGACGATGATATATGCGTATTGTTTTCTAACCAGTGACAGAAATCATTACAGATGGTAGGACAAATCAAAGATAGCATGACATCTTTCTGAATTACGCGTGCCGTATGTTATTATAGTTATACAGCAGGGTGCTCAAACTCCGGCCCGCGTGCTAAGTGCGGCCCGCCAAGAGATTACATATGGTCCGGGAAAGATGTTCCCGTACAGAGGTACAGACGCAACCCAATAAATGTCTAGGCCGACCTAGGCAATCAAGATGCATCCGGGAAATCAAGATCTATATGGGATATTGCCATTTATCGCAAACAAGAAAAAAAAATTGCCAAAGGCCAGTGAAGTTGACAATTTTAGCTTATTGGGGGGGGGGGGGAAGTAGAGGTGCCGAATACAGCCAAGAAAATCGTTAAAGGTGAGTTAAGTGAAGTGTCTGTCAAAGGCAAGCAAAGTTTGCTTTTTTGCGAATTGCAAAAAAGAAAAAAAATGTAAAAGGTAATTTTTTAAAAAAAGTGCTGATGTCAATCAAAAAATTTGTCGAAAGCAAATAAAGTTGCAAAAAAAATGCCACTTCAGCTAAAAAAATGTAAAAGACAAGGAAAAATGCAAAAAAAAAGAGAGTAAAATATGAATTTCGAGTATTTGGCAAAAAATGAATAAAAATAAATTTCACACTCAAATCAAAAAAAAAAATTTAAAAGGCAAGTAAAGTTGCCAATTGCAGCTAAAATAATTGTCAAAGGCATTAATTTATAAAATGAAAATAAATAATCTCAATTCTTTCTAAAATTTCATGTAAAAGCTTCGCTGAAAAGATAGGGGGAAAAACGGGACAGTATTGATGAAAAAGTTGATACGACCAAAATTTGGGGCATGTCCGGTAGAATTCTCGTAGCATGGGCACCTATACAGTTTCTTGCCCGAGAGCTGCAGAATTACCGCATATCTGGCCCGCGGACTGAAAGGTTGTGCACCCCCCTGTTGTACATGGTGGGGGGAAAAGGCCTAGACTCATTTTCAAAATTAATAGAAAAATCAATCGACACAAAATACTGTACTTATCAAGGCGGCGAGGATTTTTTTGAAGAAAAATAAAAAAATGTCTCACTCGCACAGGTGGCGCTGTATCATGAAAAACTCAACATAACACAAATTGGAACACAATCAATGCATGACTGATGTTTACTACGATTTGTGTTACATAAAACCACCACGTTTAAATATAAGCACCCTTTGTACATCTAAACGGGTTAGAGCAAGCATCTTTAACCCGTTGCTCGCGAGCACCATGGTGCTCCATGAAGTACCCAGAGTGCTCGATGCTCTTGGCCGATTTTGTGCTCGCGAGCACTTGATCAACGTTCCAGTTAAATACCTTGTACAAATTGTGTTCAAGGATCTAAATCATCTGGATTTCATGCATTAGTAGGTCAAACTTGCCGTAAGAATGCTTTTTTTTCGATGATGGGTACAGGTAGTGCTCACGTCTGCAAGAAGGTTGAAGACCTCTGGGTTAGAGGGTACTCATTTTGAACTACGGTAGTTTTATGTAAAACACATCGTACATTTCGTACATTTATTTTATGCATTGTCGCCTTTTATGCGTGCGGTTAAGTTTGTGAAGCAGCGCTACCTGTGAGTGAAATTTTGAACTTTTTGTATTTGTCATTAAAAAAAATTTCAACGTTTTGATAAGTACTTTGATGTGAATCGCACTTTTTTTTATATGAATTGGTTTTTTAAAATAATTTTTTGAATGTGTCCAGATCTTTTCACCTATCATGTGTATTTAGTCATAATATTTTGAGATAATTTATGTTTTATAATTTTATTTTGCAGAATGAAAGGTAATACTGTGTGCTCGGTACAGCAACGACGCCTGGTGGAATGAATATCCTGACTTTACAGTGTACATAAGTCTAGACTCTGTCCTAATTCCGTGCTTCCTTACTTCCCATATCTAAATTTGATGTATGGAATGTAAAGAAGTATGGAGTACAGGCGGAGCTCATCTGCGTACATTATGTGTACAAGCCTGTGTAAACTATCAAGTATGTCTGAATGAAAGACGGGCCTTCTTATGGGGAATGTTCTCAATGCCTTCGTAAAAGTAGGACGTGATCAATGCTAGGATCATCTGAGGCCTTCTCATGAGCCAGGACGCCCACAAGTCTTACGATTTGTTACAGAGATCTTCAACGTATGGCCCACAGGGCCACATGTGGTCCTTGTAGCTTTTTTTGTAAGGCTAACGAAAATGCTTACACACAACAGGATTTATAGAAATGCTGAAAACACACCTCAATGAAAAAATTTATTCGAGGATCGGTGAAAGAAGTAATTTCGAATTTACTTTTGGAAAAACTTTCAGAATTAACGAGAGAAATAAGTTCAGAATTATTCAGAAGAAGAATTTTTCAGAATTATCAGGTAATATAAAATGTATTTTGCGAAATGGGGGAAAAAAAGTTAAGCATGGCTATCTCTCTCTCTCTCTAATATATATGTGAGATGGATGTGTTTACAGTTATGTTCATTACAATAAAATTTATAAATTATGCAGGGTGTTCTGTTAATGGACCGACAAACTCAGAGGGTTGTTAGTAGGCATCAAGAGGAACAAAAATTGCTATGGAATATGGTGTCGCAAACCACGTTGAGAGGGTGAAAATCGCGAAAAACGCATGCAGGCTCTGAGTCTAGAGGATACGAAAGATGGATGTCAGTTGATCGCTGAACGAACTCACCATATCTGACGTAAGCAGCATTGTGAAACGCATGCGCTGGGATAGGGTCACGCGCTGCGAACGACGTAAATTATCGCTATTGCCGTAGTTAGCACTTGTAGCAGTTAGTTGTCTGTTTCAATAAGTATCGTGATGGCTGACTACACGTCCGCAGTGCTTGATCCTACCCCAGCGCATGCGTTTCTCGACGCTGCTTGCGTCAGATATGCTGTACGAATACACGAACGCATTCAGCGATCGACATCCACCTTCCGTCTCCGCTGGACTCAGAGCTTTCATGCGTTTTCGAGATTTTCACCCTCTCAACGTAGTTTGCAATCATGGCCCCCACAAGGGGTTGGCTGACAAGGCTTCAGCCCTGGGGCCCGGGATGATTTTCATCATTTTTTTGTTTTTCGCTATAAATTCATCATAAAGGGGCCTGTGAGTCTGGTCGAGGGGCCCGTTAAAGATCCCAGCCTAGGGGTCCCTGCTTTATTAACAGAACACCCTGTATAAATTACTTTTATCCCGGATTCTAATGAGGATTGAGGATCAAAGTAAAATTCAGCGTTTTCGAGCAATTTAATAAGCGTGGGTAAACGGGACATTTTTACAAAGAAAAAAAGTCTGGAAAATCAATATAAATGTCCCGCACACGGGTCATGCCAATCAGCAAGTCGGACTGCAATAAGTCTGTCTCTATTTTTAATATTAATTTTTTTCAATTATCATCAATTGTCATCATAGAAACATTCCTTCGATGTGATGAGCTCTAATTCTAAGAATTTCTTGGGAAACGCTATTTAAAACGACGGAAAACGTGTCGTTATATCCGAGTTCGATGAATTTCCTTCGACGTTGTAAGCAGGGTTCATTAACATTATTCCCTAAGGGGATCAGCCCATACTGCCTGTCATCAACGTTATAACCGATGTGTCTGTGTGGGTAGGTAGTTATAAGCCGAGTTTGACTGTATATCTGATATTCATGTAATGAGTGGATGTCCTACTAATGCATGATTCCCAATCCCAGCATGGTTTGACGCTCGTGTACATGGCCTGTTCTTGCCGGATGGAGTGTGACCTTATGGTGGGTGGCACTTGGACAGAAAGGCCATAAATCGAAGACTCATCGCAACCTCCAGTGGTGCTGATTCATACGCCACGTGGTTACCTAGAATGAGAACAATTTTTCTTCATGCTTTCTATGCATGCTTTCTCATAGACATTTGGTAGTACGCTTAATTCTCATCATGTTACTCATAGTATTACATTGTGAGATTTTTCTTATGCATGTTTTTCTATCAAGCATGGAATTTTTGCCTAGCTGTAAATATTCATATGTATTGTATTCATATTGTGCAATAAATTTTGTTTTGAAAGTTTGAGTAGTTTTTATATGGTCATAGTGTACACATTCATGTTACAGGAATATTTATTCAGCATCGGAACGGAGGATAATTCTCAAGGTTATTATGGCGTGGGTGGCTTTTTAACAGGAGGGGCGAAAGAGTCCAGGGGGTCTATTACGCTCACGTCGTTATACAACGAGGTCGTTAGTGACGTCACGCCCTTAACGCAAATTCTCAACGAGCCTCATAACGCAAATCTCAGCGACCATCGTCAAAAACTTGATTTTTCTCAGCAACCCGCGGTATGTCGTTATCTATTTTACGAAAGACTCCCTGGTCCGAGAGTTGCGTTAGCTCCGAAAGGGATGGACCAATCGGATAATTTTCTCCGCTGCTGATAATCATCATCACTATCAACGAGTGCTGCAGCACGTGCGTTATTATTATTTTATTTATTTGTGCGCGTTAGTGTGTGTTGGTTGTCCCTAATTTTCTAAGCTGCATTTTTTTTAATTCATCCGGATTTTTTTTATTTTCATCAAATATTTGAGAAAAAGGTAGGCTATGCACGCACATGATACTGGCGCGGGGAAATTGTCTAAATTATTACGTTTAAAAAATGATTTTCTATTGAAGTTCAATGATGTTATGGATTTCCAAAGCGACTATCAAAAATATCATCATCATATATTACCATGTTTTTAACACATTTATCTACCGTCTTGATATTAAGTCAAAATCAAGAACAAGTAACCTTTTATTTACATCATCAATTAGAAAATTGGTTTCCTTGTTTCACACATGAAAATGAAGTACCACCAAATTTACACTGTTGTTGACATCTTTTTTATACTCCGATCAGAAAATGCACTCAAGGATTAGAAAAAATTTATTTGTTGATTAATAAAATTTACTTTGATTTTTTTATAGTGTGCGCAGAGTATAGTGTGTGTGTGTAATGGTTTTTACTGCATTACACTTCTGTGTACTGCACAGAAAGTAGCAATACTTAATTGATATTACAAAATATCAATGTTATTAAACGAATTAAGAAGGGGATAATCTGGAGACGTTTAAATATATATTGACGTCGATTTTGAACGAGATGTAAAAAAAATATTGAGCAAATTTCAAAATGTCTTGAAAACATCGCGATAGAGAGATTTACCAGTTAAATAATATTCTTATATTGAGATGAGTTTAAGATTAGAATAATGACATTTCCATACAAGATTAAAAAAAATAATAACGTTGTGTAGAGTGATTTATCTTTGTACCGAGTATAATAATTTATAACGATTTACCACTATGAATAATTTTTTCCAATCAGTATGTGTACAGATAACATTTTAAACGATAATGCTGTCTCTGAACCATGTTACTAAATTAAGGAACGTAATTCAGAGAATTATTATTCATTATAATGAACAACTTGATAAATTAATAATGAATGAATAATTTCCAATTCTAACTAATTTGTCTCCGTTGCTCTCACCATCGAAAAATGTACGCGCGAGCGGCCATGTTTATTTCCGTAACGCGAACATAACGAGTGGTCTCCGGTTCTCGTTAGTTAACGTTTTACGTAGCGATGTCGATAACGAAAATCGCTAGTAACGATGTGAGAAAAATCAACCTTTAGCGATGGTGACGTAAATCTATCCCACAATGCACCGCAAACCCCAAACACGTTTGAAACGTGGGCATAACGACATGAGCGTAATAGACCCCCCAGGGCCTCTGAGAACGGGTGGGGGGGGGGGGACTCCTAAGTTTTTGAAGACCTGAAGTAATTTTGAACTTATTTCTTTCATTAATTCTTATTTATCATCAATTCTGAAAATATTGCTTTCGCTGATTGTGAAATTGTTTCTTCCATTCATTCTGAATTTTAATTCTTTCTCTCCTTTTAGTTTCTTCTGCAATTATTTCTTTTGTAAATTATGATTTTATTATTAATTCTGAAATTATTTCTTGCATTATTTCAGAAATTATTTCTTGAAATAATTCTGAAATTACTTCTTGAAATAATTCTGAAATTGTGCTTCTTGAATTTTTTTTCCCTGAAATTGCTTTTTGCAATAATTCTGAAAATTGCATCTTGAGTTATTCTGAAAATTAGATTACTTCTTGCATTTGTTCTGAGGTTACTTCTTGCATTTGTTCTGAAATTATTTCTTGCAATAATTCTGAGAATCTTTCATTAATTCTGTAATTACTTTTTTTCTGAAATTGCTTCTGGCAATAATTTTAAAAATTGCAGGGCTCGGCACGGGTCACTTTTTCCCCTAAAAGTCACTTTTTTAGAAGCTGGTCACTTTTATTACCTATTTTCGGGCCCAGGTCACTTTTTCCACTTTTTTTAGCAAAAAAACCTCGGTCTCGCGCGCTTTTCGGGTGTCAGTGTTTTTCTTTTCTTCAAGGACGAACTTTACCGGTTCAAGGTCGCTAATTTTCTCCCTCCCTTCATTGAACTACGATCGTACAAGGAACCCATATATATATATATATATATATATATATATGAAGGCGTCTTTATCTTCCCGGGAGCATACCGTGTGACGTCAGCATAACTTGATTTCAAGGCGCTTGGAAAGAAAGCTCCTTATAGTTAAGAGTCGTCATTTTATGGAAAAGCCGATCGGAAAAAAATAGCGTATTTACAACAAAGAATTTTTTCCCCTCCTCTACTACCATTCTTTCTTATTTCCCCACTCGTTCTTTCATTTTCATCTTATTTTAAAATTGATCCTTTATTTTATTAGTTTTAAAAAGTTTGTCCTAAGGGCCGAATTCCTTTCTTGGAGCATCGAGCAAGTTACATTTGTTGTTTGTTCTATCGTTACTTTTATTAATTTTTTTTAACATTTGAAATGACGATTTAAAGGCTCATTTACATTGAGCGAGTTTATAAAGAGAGCCCGTGCAGAAATTAACTTACGCGCAGCGGGAGAATACCAAAGCGCGCATATTAAAGATGCATACTATTAATACGTATTAAGCGTATTATTAGTACGCTTTGGAGAATACTCTTGTAGCTGGCCAACGTTAAAGAAGCTCGCAAGTATTTTGAATTTACTTAGAATAAAAAAAAAAAATCATCCGACTGAAAATCGCGATCTATCTAGAAATAAAATTCGTACTATTTTTCTAACTGGATTTAAATCTCAGCAAGAAACCGTAGCCCCAGATATGATCGAAAGGAGAACTGTTTATAAGATCACAGAATCCTGCAATTCAACGTTTATGGAAGGATGACGTCACTCTCTGCTACCATACGATGGTTTTTAACAACTGGCTGTTGCGAAGATATATTTTGGAAAGAGAGAAAATTCAACTGCCCCTGCTGGGAATCGAACCCACGTCCTTTCACTTTCCGGTTGAATTTTCTCTTTCCAAAATATATCTTCGCAACAGCCAGTTATTAAAAACCTTCGTGTGGTAGCGGAGAGTGACGTCATCCTTCCATAAGTCTCCATCTAGTGGCAGCGTCAGCAGTTGTGAGCTTGGCCTGAGTCTGGTCTGGCCGTCCATGTACGGTCCTTTTCAGTGTACACGAGCTCCAAGGAAAGATTGAGAGATTCGTTGCCTCTGTAGTCTAGTGCGTTCACCCGGAAAGTGAAAGGACGTGGGTTCGATTCCCCGCAGGGGCAGTTGAATTTTCTCTCTTTCCAAAATATATCTTCGCAACAGCCAGTTGTTAAAACCTTCGGATTCAACGTTTATTTAACCAAATCAGATGAAAATTGGTCATCAGGCTGATGAAAACTCAGTTAACGTGCATGCGAGCCGTACATAGAGGTGGATTTAACGGTGGGCACAGCGACCGCGCCTTTGGCCCCTACTTTATACTTTTTTCATAATTTAAGGGGCGTAATATTAATTTTTTTTTATGCCCGGGGCCGTCAACAACTGACCTTTATCCGCTTCTGGCCGTAACTTAATTTAGAGCATCTTCACGATGCTGATTGTTGACTTAATATCGACATATTGCGCTCCATTCTCGGTGTTGTGTAAAAAAAATCCCCTTTTCAGACCTCGGAAGTTATTACAACGTTTTTGTCTCGAGTCGCTGTTATGACCGCAATAGGAAAGGGCGGGGTCTGGTTCCACGGGTGTTGAACGAGGAAGGGTGCCGAGTTTACTCTTTTTTCCGTTATTAAAAATGGATACCGGCCCCGGGCGATAGTAAATTTTCGTTCGTACTTGCGGCCCGGGTTGCTACATATCGTGATCAAATCCAAAACTAGGGGGGGGGGGGCAATGCCTCGAATGGAATTTTTGATGGAATGGTATATTTAAGAAAAGGAAATAAATTCCTTTGCAAAATTATCGAATTTCACAGTCAAGGGGCAGTAAAATTACATTTCCTCTCCAGAAAAAATATCGTATTACGGCCATGGTAAATCGGGTGCCCCGGGTGGGGGCGAATTCACTGCTTTTGTTCTTTGAAAATTACGGGAGGAGTCCGAGCTAACGTGGCGATTTTTTTTCGCGCTAAAATAAGTAGCCCTGACAGCAGCATCCATAAACTCTATCAACCGCATTTATAAACCCCGTATGTCGTTGATTCGATTTTTGTGTTCATTTTATCCTAATTTTCCGTATTTCCCGATATATTTCTATCGATTTTCGCATATTGCCGCATATTTGGTTGATTCATGTTATAAATTATATATTTTTTTGTAATTTTATGTGCCCTTTGTCAGCCATCTTGAATTGATCGCCGCAAAACCGCGATTGGTTGGCGAGGAAAAAAGTCGCCACGTTGGTGCTTACAAGGTTCATGGGAAATTTACCGGGGAAGACCGCGGAGTCTTTTTCTGTTAAAAATTACGGGGGGGGGGGGGCAAAATTATATTGTTTCTGGGTAAAGTAGTAAATGTTTTTTTTGCAAGGGTGTATGTTGTGTGTAAAAAAAAAGGAAAATATATATTTAAAAATTTTTCTCTCAAAAACCAAACAATTTCAAAACTGATTTGTTTTCTCCCTCACCCAAGGGCAGTATTATTTTGGAGCCTCCTCCGCCTGTAAAAGAGTAGACCCACCCACCCTTCCCAGTCCTCCAGCCATAGGTGCAGATAGACTTGAAGGTCTTAGAGATGCGGCAGATGACAATTGATATACATCATTAGGCTCTGCCATTGACGTTGGGGGGGGGGGATGGATTGCCCTCCCTCAACGTATAAGGGGCCGTTCAAGTATTACGTAAGCAAATTTTTAGCCATTTTTGACCCCCCCCCCCTTGTCAGCAAAATTTCGTCATCAGCTCTGCCCCTCTGAATCCTAACTCATATTTTCATAAAGGGTGGTTGATGACGTAAGCATTATCGAAACCCCCCTTGTCATCAAAAGTCAGCAAGTCAGAAACACCCCCCTCCATCGATGATGACGTAATACTTGAACGGCCCCTAACAATTAAAATAATTTAGTTAATTTAAATAATTTATTTAATTCAGTAGTTTAAGTAATATTTTAATTTAATAATTTAAAATAATATTGTTAAAAATGTAATTTTAGTTTTTTTTTTAAAATCAATCATTATAGTAAATTTCTTAAAATTTGTTGGAAGATGTTATACAAACCTAATTATGTAAATCAATTTGTACTTAGTTAAAAAAAAGAGTTTGAGTACATTTTGTATACTGTCATTCATAGCATAACATAATGAAAAATCCACTAGAATGTAGATGGGACAAATTCTCTCATCAAATTTTGTGTTATTTCATTTTTTTTTCCTTCTTTGAATGTGAAAATTTTTTCCCGTTTTGAAGTTTTTCCTGCTTAAATTGATTTTAAGATGGGTTGTGGATAGCAATATGGGGCCATTCAAGTATTACATAAGCAAATTTTTAGTCATTTTCGACCCCCCCCCCCCGTCAGCAAATCGGAAACCCCCTCCCCCCATCTATGTGATGACGTAATACTTGAACGGCCCCTATGGGGGGGGGGAAAGGCATTACTACTGTTACTTAGAAAGGATGTAATGTTACTCTCTCACACATAGTTGTTGATAAATTTGATAAGTTATTCAAAACTTTTCTGGTTAGCAGAATGCATTCGAGTTTGATTTATTTCACACTGCTATATGTAAAAAAAGCAATTTCGATGAGCTCCATTGAAATACAAAGTTTAGTGAAAACTAAATTCATTCAATTTGGTAATAATCAAAATTCATTGCCCATTTGGTCTCTTTCTAAAATTATTTTGGTCACTATTGGGTCACTTTTCAAACATTTTGGTCACTATTTGGTCACTTTTTTAAATATTTTGGTCACTATTTTCACTAGTTTTGAGGCCATGATCCGTGCTGAGCCCTGAAATTGCTTTTTGCAATAATTTTAAAAATTGCTTCTTGCAATAATTTTAAAAATTGCTTCTTGCAATAATTTTAAAAATTGCTTCTTGCAATAATTTTAAAAATTGCTTCTTGCAATAATTATAAAATTTGCTTCTCGTAATAATTCTGAGATTGCTTTTTGAATTATTCTGAGACTACTACTCCCATTAAAAAATTCTGAAAAATTTAAAATTACCCCCAAAAAATTCTGAAGTTTCATTTTTTCTGCAATTATGTTTTTTGTTAATTCTGATTTTTGAATTTTTCTGATATTATTTCTTTCGTCAATTCTAATTTTTAATCGATTCTGAAATGATTTCTTTCTTTAATTTTAATTTTTTTCCCCGCAATTATTTGTTTGATTAATTCAAACAAAATGATTTTTCATTGATTTTGTTATTCTTTTTTCATTGATTTTGTTATTCTTTTTTCATTGATTCTAACATTATTTTTACATTTAATCTGAAATGATTTCTTTCATTAATTCTGAAATGATTTCTTTCATTAATTCTGAAATGATTTCTTTCATTAATTCTGAAATGATTTCTTTCATTAATTCTGAAATGATTTCTTTCATTAATTCTGAAATGATTTCTTTCATTAATTCTGAAATGATTTCTTTCATTAATCCTGAAATTACTCTTGCATTAATATGGAAATTCCAATGATTCTGAAATTATTTCTTTGCATTAATTTTGAAATTTCATTCATGCAATTATTTTTTTCATTAATTTTGATTTTTCACTGATTCTGAAACTCTTTCACTTATATTGGTTTTTTCGTTGATTCCAAAACTATTTTTCTTTTCATTTCAACTCATTTTTAAGGTTATTTGGGGGGGGGGGGGTGTACGTGGACCAGTTGGTTGATTAATTTTTCATTTGCTTAGTTTGAAGGTTCAACAAGTATAGTAGACATTAAAAACTTCTGTCTGGATAGGAAAAATAATTTTGTATTTATTACTTCGTGGTCTTGGACAGTAACTACCATTCAAAATTACGGTGCAAATAGGTGAAACAACAGTTTGCATTTCAAAGCAGTTGGATACATAGGCCTTTTCTAGGTTTGGTGATTCTGGTGCTACCCAAAAGCATTCAGTTGTCTTCTGTATTTTTAAGGCATGAAGAGGCATAAACGATATTTACAATGCTCAGCAAAGAGCTAGAAATGGAAGTGCTTGATTTTTCAAAAATGATTACACTGGCATTGAACAATAAAATGTGAACAAATCCCTTTAAAAAATGATGGACAACGCAGTAAAATCAACCAGTTCACCTTGCCTTATTTACATCGGATCTTGCAATCTACACATTTTGCACTGTGCTTTTGAAAGTGGTCTCGAAGGAGCGTCATTCTTAAAAAATTTGCTGTGCCTTGTCGAAGAGAGTTGACAAGCTCTGCACATTGGAAGACTCCAAAAAATAGACTGTAATACTGTGTATATATGAGGAGAAACAGCAAAGAATTATCTGTGGTTGCTAGTACACTGTTTTGGCCAAAAATTGGTTTTGTAATCAAGTCATTTATCATTTTGCTTTGGCTTGAGTCAATCTTATAGGAAACTGAAATAGTGCTATGAAAAAAAAAGTTAATTCAAAATTTAGGGAGTTTTTTCCATTATGCTATGATTATGTTGTCTAAGGGGGTTACCCTCCCCCATCCTACTTTTTATTCCTGCGTTTTCCTACTTTTTCTCATTTTTTGAGTGGGAGCCCTGCAAATGGTAATGGTAATGTTGATACGTGTGAAGAGAGCCAACATTACCCAATAATAATGTTTTGAACGTTTATTTCTTGTTTATACTTAATTTAATTAAATTTTTATTGCAAAGTATGTGTAGTGCGCATTTATCATGTGCGGATAAAAAATAATTAAATTGGTTTAATGAAATGAAGAAAGGTTATAAATTTTTCTATACTTATCAGACTTTCCAACGTTATTTGGGAATTATGCATAATTGTCGGTAAAAGTAATAAATGTAGTGAAATTTCATCAAGTCTTCTTTATCGAGACGATTGACGATTATGCATAATTGCCGGTAAAAGTAATAAATGTAACGAAATTTCATCGTCTTCTTTATCGAGACGATTGACGATTATGCATAACCACCGGTGTATCACTTTTACATATAGGAATCAATTGCGACCTAATCCCTGGTCGCATAAATGTGAAAGTCGTATAAACGAGTCGTAAAACGCATATCGTATCTACCCAATAGCGGACAAAAAGTTTTGGCGCCATGGATGTCCGTTATCGGGAGGTTCTATTGTACACTGCATTTTCACTCTCATAACTGGCACAGGATGATTTCTGAACACCCCATTAATATGTTTTTTTTATATTAGACCCATACTATACGAAGAACGGCTGATGAGATAAAGGCCGAATCAGGACTTACAGGACACCCTGTATATTTATTCTGTACGAAAAAATCTCCGATGCCCTATCGCAGTGGTTCTCAAACTTTTCGCAACCGCGGCATTTTTTTTCCGATTCTGGATTCAACCGCGGCTTCTCTCTAAAATAGTATAATAAATATTTTCACTTGTAATAAACCACTCAAAATATAAATAGGCACACAAATTAATATGTTAAGAACTCACCACGACGCTTTCTAGGAGCCGCGACTCACTCTTCGAGAAAAACTGGCCTATGGAGTTAACAAGAGGTCAAAGAAATTCTCTAAAATGTACAATGAGAGGCAAAAAACTTTTTCTTTTCAAAGTTGTCAGAGATACTACGGGGTCTTCTCATGCAAAGATGGTGTCATCTGGTTAGTTTCAAAGGCGGAAAATTACGGGATTATCTGAGGGTGGCAGGGGATGCCCACACACGAATACTCGGAGAGTAAGATTAATGAACTACGGCTCTTATGCATCTGGTATTATACATGAGTAGTTTTAGCTTGATTATGACGATGACACGTGAGGTCATTACATTATGTTGTAAAACAGGAAAAGAATGAGATAAATCCTACTTTTTTTTTCACATCTCATTTCTTGAAGAGAGGGAGACAGAAAAAAATGGTGATTGATCACCTTCTGGTCAAAGGTGCCATTAGATCACGGGGAGCTTAATTAAAGGGGGAAAAATTATTCTCATTAACGGGATGAAAGTGCCATCTAGAGGCGAGAAAGCTAACTACTAATCGCGGTCCTTGAAATAAATTAAAGTCAGTAATATTATTACACTTTGTAATGACATTGTTTCTGAAGCAGTTTTTTAATTACAAAGTGGGCAATATCGTCCCTGAGCTTGAGGAGGAAGGGAGTGGTATAGGTAAGCGCGGTAGAAGCTGTGCGTATAACACATTCCCCCTTGATTCCCTTTTTCAAATTCCTGCGAATGGCAATGGATTATTCAACGTTATCCTCTATAACGAAATTATAATGCAAGGGGAAAAAGAATCGGTTATGACTTTAGCCCCGTCATCCCCACCAATTTTGCTGCCGTATAGGAATTGTAGATCATTATGACAGAATAATGAAATTCGTTACAGAGTGAATTAAAATAATATACCACATGGATTATATATTAACTATCTTAAAGCAGGAGATGAAAAGAAAAGTAACCAGGATCGACATCTTGAGGTTCATCGTCACGTCATTTTCAAATCGAAAGCTAGAAGCAAAAATGCCTGCCCTTAAAAATGTAAAAAAAATTATAATTAAAATTATTATCTCCAAGCATAACAAATGCAGTTCTAACTGCAGGGACAAGTGCACTAACAAGAAGTTAAAACTTTTTAAATGTTTTTATGGAGCGAAATCAATGAGCTATTGTTATTACATGAAAAATCGCGCAACTAATCGTATGCATGAATGCAGTAAATAAACAATAATTGTCATTTAATATTCGTTGCCTATTTTATGAAGACAACGAAATCAGCGTTACGCCATGGGATCCCGCATTTTGAAACCCATTCATAATTTTCAATCTCAAAACACGCATTAAAAATACCCAGATTCCACGAAAGCTTGTCATTACTGTAAAACCAAGTTCAAACGCTCAGTGCCATATTTACAGCAGGCTATGGCCCAGTGGCGGGAAATTTAAAGAATGAGGGGTCAAGAAAATTAGTAGAATGGGAGAAGGGCAGCAAAGTTAGTATATAGATAGATAGATGAATAGAACCGCTCACAACCCCGGACTGATGCAAAACACCTTATTTCCGTTACTTCAAAAGAGGCAGAGTTGTGTCGGAAAAGTTAGCAAAGATTTGTAGTGGTGGCTCCCCTCGCTCCGTGCTCGAAAGTATCGAATCACTCGCGTCGTTATCCCCAAGAAGACAGCCATCAGATGCAACTTACAAGCCATTTCACTAAAATTGATAGCTGAACCCAATGACTAGGGAGAAAAATTGCACGTGCGCCCAGTGGCACGTAAGGGCCGGAGACCGCAACCTGGGAATTTCAAAAGAAGTGTTGAAAAGCTTGTGGGCAAGTAAGAAGAAGTTGGTATGCTGAAGTGGGAGAGATCTGAGAATGGTCTAAATACACAACGTATACAAAATATATATACAGCGTGACGGGAAACGAAGAAACGAAGCCTCCATCCACAGTGCTGATCAGTTTTGTTTTCCTTTCCTTTCACGGAATATGCAATATACATGCGCAGAAAACACACAGAGCCTCCACTACGACGGGAATAATCAAACAGAGCCTCCGTTGACAGTGCTGGGCATTCACATTTGAATTACTCACATATATTATTTTTACATTGTATAAATTTCCTTTTTTTATACTATTGGGAATGCACATAAACATTACCACTGTATGAAGGCAATACATATTGGGAACAAATATCACCATGAGCTCATACGAATATTCAAAGTTACAAAATTATTATCATAAGCAAAGTTAGTATCATCATCATCAGACAATAATAAAATTGACAATATAAAAAAATTACAAAAAAAAACAATATATAAAATTGATATTCGTTATCCTTTATTGCAGTTAATCGAGACGCAGATAGAAATTTAGACACGACAACTTAGCAATTTCTATACATGCACAAGCACACAGTATTATTCCTCTTACAACGGCCTCCGAAGTATCCTCTGTTATAACGGCATTCCTCATAGCACTTCTTTCCATCGCAAGAACTTCCACCATGCTTATCTGAGCGCATCGTTTCGTCCGTTCTGAGCGTGTCGTACTTCTTCTTGCACCTTTTATCGCTGTTGTAGCATATGCATTCACCCGATTTGCAGAAGCCTCCGTCGGTGGACACACGTTCATTGCAAAACGTGTCGCATTCTTCGTCGTCGCAATCACTACCCGAAACCACGCGGTTGCTCAAAATTGCGATCATGTCTGAATAAAAGAAGAGACATAATAAATTACCATTAAAAATGTATTCATGTATATGTTAAGGTGAGCATATGCTTATGTGATAAATCCGGTTATTATGCATAATCACCGGTCATTTTGGTAAGTTTGCCAAATTCCCCTAAATGTATCAAATTTATTAGCGATTCTCATCGATGGTAAATCTGATAAATTTCTTTAAGTTAATCGCTTTTACCTGTGATAATGCATAATACCCAAGCGTCGCGTCGTTGGTAAACATGATAAATCGTTCTACAGTAAAACCTCGTTACAACGATGCTCGAAACGATAAATCCCTCTACAACGGCATTTTTTCAAGTCCTGTTCAGAGATGTCTATGCTCAATGTTAAACTGCTGCTTCTCGATATAACACAATAATCCCTTTACAACGATATCTTTTCTTGGTGCGCAGAGTATCGTTGTATCGAAGTTTCACTATATATGATATCCTATCAGAAAAAACAAATCGTACATGTATCATCATTATATCAGGGTCCGACTACATTCATCACATATAGTAGACTCATTTAGAATTTATTTCATATTTATCAAATCCACCAATCAGGGTATTATGCATAGTAAAGGCAATAAATTTTAAGTATTTATCAAATTTACTAACGACGCTTCGGTACTCTGCATATTCGCCGGTAGAAGTGATAAATTAATCGAACATTTATTATGCATAATAACCGATTTATCACATTTATCGTAACATATGCACATTATATTATTTTAAATTGATTTTTCTGTGTGAGTGTTATAGAAATCTACAATTTTAGACAGATCTTAAATTTTTCATATAGTGTCCCAAATTATTTACACAGCGGAAAAATCACCGTAACAATTGACTTTTAAAAACATGCTTTCAATTGCCAATGATTTGCAGTTTCTTAAAATGATAAAATTTATTTGATGGGTCGTATGTATAAAAAAATAAAGAAATTAACTTTCTATATAGTTACTACAGATCGTGACAGCCATGACTCAAATTGTGAAACAAGGTGCTCTACCTATCTTGATGAAAATAAATCGATTGATTTTGTAAAAATGGTCACGTGGGATACTGTTTACAGTTGTGAATCTGCAAACTCGGGAATGAATACTTTCTTGGATTTAATTAAGTATTGTGTTGATGCTTCTACTAGAGTAACGTGTAATAAAAGAATAAGAAAACCCAGGATTACGAAAAAAAATTTATGAAAAAACTAAAATTAAGTATAGATTATTGAAAGAAATTATAAATAAACCGTTTGATATTGAGCTACAAAATAATTTTAAGACTTTTAGAAATATATTAAACAATGAGATAAAACAAAATAAGAATGATTATTATACTGCAGCATTTATTCAAGCTAACGGTGACTCAAAATCTCAATGGAATTTAATTAACAAATTAATTGGGGAGGATAAATTGGGTAACATTGACACGGTTTTTACTTAAACAACTGGTGAAATAACGAATACAATTGGTATTGATCAATGTTTTAACGGTTTTTTTTTCAAATTTTTGTAAAAATGACTATATTCTTAGTAATTGTAATTCATTAAATTGTTCAACTTTAAAATTTTTTGAGAAATCTTTTTTATCTACCCTACGGATAGTCATGAAATATTAAGTATAATAAATTCTTTATACATTCTAAAAAATCGTCAGGATTTTACAATTAGACGTCTTAGAAATCTGGAATACAATTTTAACGTCATACTATACAGGTACCAAATAAAAAAAAAATTCCTAAAATTTTTCCTTTATTTAGCTCCCAAAATATTTAATTTATTTCATCAGTTAATAAGTGAACAATCGTCATGTACATCTTTTTTTTTTTATCAATTTGAAATCTTGGTTGTTAACTGAAGAAGATTTAAATTATCTATTTGATATTGTAATGTAATCTCTTATCTTGCATACGCTGCTAAATGCCAATTTTTTTTTGTCTATCAACTCCATTCCTGTTGCCACTTATTTCTTGGTGTTTTATATATATATATATGTATGGTTTTTCTTTTTTCCCTTTTCTTTTCTCTCTTTTTTCTTTTGTTACCATTTATGACGACAGATATGTATCAGTTATTGTTTTGTGGGCTTACAAGCTTGCTTAGCCCCTACATGTTTTGTAACTGTGTTTAAAAAATTTTAAATAAATGAAATATCTATCTATCGAAAAAGTCTCACCGCAGAGAGCAATAGGCCTGCAACGGAACAATTATTCAATCATTATACTTCACTCACTTCACTTTTGAAATATAGATGACAGCACTGAGAGTGAGGAAAATTCAGACACACGACTACATACACACCCAGACTGTTAGGTACACACACTCACACTTGCGACACAACTCACTCGGTAGTAAATATCCCATGGCGATTGACCGGAGTTGCGCTCAGTTTGAAAGACAGAAAGCTCGAAAAATAGATATGCAGATGTCAGTACTGTAACAAGCATTATACAGAAACAGACTTCACGTTAGCTTCACAACACGTACATTCCCATTCCAACATGTATCAATTCGTTAAACGTTCCGCAGAGGAATATGGACGAGGTGCATGTGTGGTTTAGTGGCATTACACAGCTATTTTTCGCCATGGCCTTACTCAGCCATCAGATCACTCAATCGCTTCCCAGCTGTCTTTCTGAGCCACCGTTGTCTAGCGGTCTTAACCCCCCCCCCCCACCACAACACGATTAAGAAAAAAACAGACGGTATGATAGTTACTCGCCACCCGTAACGCGATCTCAATCGTTTATCCAAAGCAGGTAACAGTTTATCAGCATCGTATGCAATGAACCACGACGTTCTATGGCTTCCTCTGCGCGTTATCAAGACTATTTCACTAAGGCCAGGATTACACTATAAAAGTTTTCTAAAAGTTCTTTTATAAAATTTGAAAGATTCAACCAGTAAGATTATCGGTTGGATTTGCTCGAATGTAACGTATGAGCTTTATTGGCTGGATTTTTCAAGTTCTATAAAAGAATTTTATCAAACTTTTATAGTGTAATCCCGGCCTAATTGATGTTTCTTTGCACATTTTATGATGTTCTCTTCCGCGGCGCGATGACATTGATGCTTTCATTGAGGGTTTCTGAGACTGACATCCAGTTATATCCATTCTTTGGGAAGGTTTGAAATTGCATAAGCGATGGGAACCCGAGTGCATCTTCTGAGGTTCTTCAGGATCAGGGTCTTGGTCAACCTTTTACCAGCTGTTTAAGACAGCCATCGTTTCCCACCTGCCTTACTTGGCCATCGTTTCCCCACCTGCCTTGTTTGGAAATCGTTTCCTAGCTGCCCAGAAGCCCGTTCAATGAGTGACACGGAGCATGACCTGTGAGTGTGGTAGCATGAGAGTAACATACATATATGAGACAAAAAAGAACCGCAAAACCATAAATTTGCCTCTGCCGAGAGAGAGAGAGAGAGAGAAATGGCATCAAATGAGCGATTAAAACAGTGATCTGTAGAGTTTGAAAGCATGTGATCTACCAAAAAGAGACATGGAACACACTTTTGGAACATGGACATACTTATTCTATAATATTCGGGGGGGGGGGGAGAGACGTTTGGCGGGATATACTCGGTGAATTGCAGGAACGAATGTCAAGGTAACTATACTAGTATTATGGAAAATTATGTAAATAGTTCTTATTTATCACTTATTATACCCTTCTCATCTGTAAATAGTCACTATCGCATGTAATAATGAAAAATTAGGCATTTCTTTGTAGATCTCGCCAAATTAACAATAAACTTGGCAAGTCTGGCAATAGCTCCAATGATTTCGCGATGTCATATCGCCAAGAGAAGGGTAAAGATAACGCGGAAATCGTGGAGATTTTCCTGAAGGCTTATTTTCCCTATATAGTAGCACCGCCACGACGGAACTATGAGTTTGTTGAAATTTCTTGAAAAGACGAGATCTCTCGTACGTGAGAGAAAAGTTGCTTTCTGTTTTTAGCGTGTTTCGTCAAAATCGCTGCTCGTAAATACGTGTACACAGCGTAAGTGAAGTAAATCTGGGTTGTCTTTCGAATTGCTTCGTGATTTGCCATCTCGAGTGCTTGTGAGAGACGTTATCCTGAGCAATAGAGAGAATAGGCAAAACCATAAATCCACTTCTCGTTTCCGTTCAAAAAGTATATGCCCCCCCCCCCACACTCCCCTGGACGGGAAAGGCAAAAATTACTCGATATAATTTGAGTTGTAGATCATTATGACAAAATAATGAAATTCATTACAGAGTGAATTAAAATAATACCACATGGATTACATATTAACTATCTTACAGCAGTAGATGAAAGAAAAAGTAACCAGGATCGACATCTTGAGGCTCATCGTCACGTCGTCGTCAAATCAAAAGCTAGCAGCAAAAATGCCTTACCTTAAAAATGTAGAAAAAAATTACAAAAAATTATAATAATTAAAATTATTATCTCCAAGCATAACCAGTGCAGTTCTAACTGCAGGGACAAGTGCACTAACAAGAAGTTAAAACTTTTCAAATGTTTTTATGGAGGTATGATATCAATGAGCTATTGTTATCACGCAGCTGTCGAGTGCATTTGAACTGTGTTTTCTCGGAATGAATGTGAACGCAATAAATAAACAATAATTGTTATTCAATATTTGTTGCCTCTTGTATGAAAACAACGAAATCAGCGTTACGCCATGGGATCCCGCAGATTCCACGAAAGTTTGTCATTACTGTACAACCAAGGTCAAACGCTGCCATATTTACAGCAGGCTATGGCCCAGTGGCGGAAAATTTAAAGAATGAGGGGTCAAGAAAATTAGTGGAATGGGAGAAGGGCAGCAAAGTTAGTAGATAGATAGATGATAGAACCGCTGACAACTCCGGAATGATGCAAAGCGCCTTACTTCCGTTACCTCATTTACCTTTAGCATATTTAACAAAATAAAATATAGTGTGGTACCGTCGGTACTTCTTGTAAACCGATCACAACTCCAGTCAACCGTCATTGCGCACAATTTACCACCACTTTATCCGTTTTCAGGTGTGAGTTGAGCGGAAAGGGTATATATGTTCTGATACCTGGTCTGCGCGTGTATTCAGTGTTGTGCGTGTAGTTAGTGCCGCCATCTGTATTTAAAATTGTGAGTGAAGATTAATGCTTGAATATTTCTACGGTTGTAGTCACGGCTGCAGTTTTTGTTTTTGGTTGCTGCTATCCATGGTTATAGGACCTGTTGCGGGACTTTCCAACGGGCAGATCGACTCACATTTGCGCCTGAAGCTGCAAAACGACAGAGAAATCAACTTCAGCCAAACACACCCGAGATCTCGTGATGCAAATCCCTCACGATGCATCCGTGACCACACAGCGGCTACCATCGGTGGTGAAAACTTCTCTCCCCGAGAAGTCCTGAAAAAATTCCCTAACCTTTTACAATGAACACAACTTTAGACAGCGTCACAATTAAAATAAGGGGCAAAGGGAGGGGGGGGGGACTACTACCAAGCTTGAGGAAGTGGCAAGTTTAGGCGAAAAAAATTAGAAAAACGATTTATATTTCAAAGCATAATACAAAAAACATTTTTATAGAGCTTTGGAGTTTTAGTGACAGGTTTGCGGCAGACAAAACCAATTCTTCCGCCTCCTGATGAAGATCCCTGTGTTTAGTCATGATGAAAATGCATTGAACGCGAAGATTTAGAATGTCCGAATGGATAACATCTATCGCAAATGCTTGGTGTGCAATTCAGAAACATAGCAGAAAAGATCATTGAGAACAAAAAACGTACATACTGGGAAGTAACCTACTCGGAATGCGAAAGTTTATTTTAAAAAATCCAAAAAGAAAACCAAGAATTTATTGCAAATGCATAATATAGGTCTATCTCTGAAAAATATGTCCAAAGATTACAATTTTTTGTAATAAAAAAGTAAAAAAAAAGAAAGACCTTATTGCTTTTAAAAATTCCTATAATGTAACCGATAGCTCAAAAATGCTCAAAATATGACTTTTCATTAAAAAGAAATATGATATGCCATAAAAATTCGAGATATAATAACCGATTCGCATAATAACCGATTTATAACATTTACCGTAACATACGCACATTATATTCTATTGAATTGATTTTTCTGTGTCAGTGTTCTCTTATACAAATCTACAATTTTAGACAGATCTTCAATTTTTGCGTATACAGAGTATCCCGAATTGTTTACACAGCGGAAATCACTGCAACAGTTGACTTTAGAAACATGCTTTCAATTACAAAAAGTTTCTAAATGATGTGCAGTTACTTAAAATCATAAAATTTGTTTGCTTTGTCATAAATTTTGTCTAAAAAAACAAAGAAATTAACTTTTTATATAGTCCCCGTCTGCTGAAAACCCCAATTAAAAAGTTGTTGCCCTGTCTATTCTAAAAAAAACCTCTTCGCGGATATATATCAGTTGAAAATCTTTGATTGCTTCGAGAGTCATTAGAGTCTAATAACTCTCGGAGCAATCAGATCACGTATAATCTGTACTCTAGTAACCAGAGTATAGCTTATACGAGGACAATCAATGGCACGCAAAGTCATCAGAAGTAGAACGTGACAAGTAGCTAAACCACGCAAGTGGCTCACCGAAGATTACCAGATCATTCAAGTGGCCCATGCCACATTTATAGACAGATTTATAGGCCCGTGACATATCTGCAAATGAATTGAGTGGCTTGCGGCACATTTCTAGACCACTTCAGTGACAAAAATCGCCTTTTCAGATCACTTAAGTGACCCGCTTCATATTTTTAGGTCACTCAAGTGACACGAAGCACATTTCCAGATCACTCGAGTGGCTCGAGGCGCTTTCCCGGTTTCACTAAAGTGGACCACGGCACATTTAGAAATAGATATTGCTATAGTAGATATCGCTTTTCGGGCCCCTATAAAGAACACCAAGACTTCTTTCACGGATTCCCTAAAAGTTGTAGGTTGCTTAAAGGGTTCCCTAGAATTTCTATTAAATAGTGCTCTTACGAAGGATAAAGAAATTATTTAGGAAAGGAAACAACAAAAAAAAAGGAATGTTATTTCAAAGATCTCCATGAACATGGATATCGAGGACTCCCTACAGTTGCGGTGCATAAACTTTTTGGCCTGCGGGCCAGATATTCAGTTCCATATGGCTACCATTTGATGATCCGCTCAAGGACTAGGCGTCCCCAAATGGCTACTCGATGCCTACTAAATGGCTGCTAATGTGATTCGAATTAGATACAGTGATTAAAAAACAATGAAAGCTGATAGTGACACAATTGCTGAATTTGCCATCAATTATCTTACAGCAAGCGATGAAAAGAGTTACGACGTGGATCGGCATCTTAAGGATTATCGTCATGTTTTCTTCAATTCCAAAGCTTGCTCAAATGCCTTACCTTATATACCTGATAAAAATATTTTAAAAAAATCACAAAATTATAATAATCAGGATACCATTAACGCATTTTGCACTGTTGGCACGTTTTAATCCTAGAATGATACCTAGAAAATTAGTCATGATACCTATACAAAAACTTTCTCTTACACCTATAGGTACCATTCTAGGGCTAAATACATGCACGGCACGGACAAAGTGGGCATATGTTACGCGGCAAATGTCATAAATCCGGTTATTACACACAATAAACCGATTATTATGCATAATAATTTTGGTAAGTTTGATAAATTCCCTATATTTAACCATTTCACCGGTACTTATTCATAATACCGAAGCACCGTTAGTAAATATGATAAATCTTTACCAAATTTCGTCGCATTTGCTGGTTATTATGCATAATTGACATTTCGTATTGACATTCCTATTGCCATGATAATATTATCTTTTTTATTTAGATGACCGTACTTGTGAGTCAGAATCTGAACCGAATATAATATAAAGACTGATTTAACGAGTTTTTCCGAACATCCCCGAGCTAACTCCTATAATTAACTCCTATTTCAGGAATTCTGAAATTGAACCTCGATATAATGAACTCTCAATTGTTGTGACAACATCTCGGTATGATGATGATCTCTCGTTGAAAAAATTTTGTTATCATACACCGGTATAATGAACACCCATTTAACAAATTCTTCGATTTAACAAAGTTTTACAATTTCTTGGTTTTCAAGTCCGTATATAGTCAGATCCCAATATAACAAACTCCTATTTAATGAATTCTACTACTGGATTACGATATAATGAACGCTTATTTAAAAAATGTTGCGATTGTACCCAGATATTACGTATTATTTTATCAAAAACTATCACTACGCATAATTTTTTGACATTCATTAAATTTGCCAACGATGCTTGAGTATATGCATATTATGCATATGAGGATATTATGCATAATCGTGATAAATTTAACAAACTTACAGAAAGATTGGCGATTATGCATAATAATAAACGGATATTATACATAATTACCGATTTATTTTACCGATTATACTACCGATTATTTTTTACGTTTGCCGTAACACATACACGTACAGTATCAAAGAGTACAAATAAAAAGTTAAATTAGTTTGGGAGCAAAAAAATTCAAGAAAATTCACCAGACTTGTGAAATCGGAAATGAGGCCCAGGGTCTCACATCGGTTCATTTTTATAGCGCTTGAAATTGAATATGAGCTATTGCTATTTTTCAAAGAAATCTCTAACGGAGGCGCAGCTGTCGTGTTTCGAAATCAATGAATGCATGTAGTCCATAGACACTGATAATTACTAAATACTTATAATAAGAAGAATGAAATCGACATAAGACACCTGTTTGTCATGGAATTCAGCAATTTGAAAGAAATTCATAATATCGGCGAAGTTATTGCAGTAAAATACAATTAAACTGGGCTATAACGACCTCGGTTGTAACGACATATCGGCTATAACGTCAATAATTGCGGATCCCGGATAATAACCGTAAAGTGGAGGTTTTTAGCTTATTGTTTCGAACGGACGCTTCGTGCTAAAGGCCAGACGCACCCCCCCTCCCCTCTTGAGCGGACAATTTTGAAGAATAACAATACGGCAGT
Source organism: Pholcus phalangioides (assembly GCF_987345545.1). Taxonomy (NCBI): domain Eukaryota; kingdom Metazoa; phylum Arthropoda; class Arachnida; order Araneae; family Pholcidae; genus Pholcus; species Pholcus phalangioides. Next base: position 38,088,021 of record NW_028301608.1, on the reverse strand, counting down.
GGTTCAAGTCAATGAACATGGGAGGGTCGCGAGAGATTCTTCAAAATGAAAACTTCCCAATAAAAAAAAAATTCATTTTTATTTTTCTGAACTTAAGTAAAAATATGACAAAATTAAAAAATTGCTTCAACTCTCACCCAAGCAGTTACTTACCATACACGTGTCATACAATGTAATTTTATCAAATTCTCCGTATCAAGTCAATATTTTCACAGAGGGGCTTCAGAAAGACTCATCTGATTTCAAAATACAGGGTGATTATAATTAAAGTTATACAAGGATGACGTCACTCTCCGCTACCATACGAAGGTTTTAACAACTGGCTGTTGCGAAGATATATTTTGGAAAGAGAGAAGAACTGCCCCTGCGGGGAAATCAACCCACGTCCTTTCACTTTCCGGGTGAACGCCCGAGGGCGCCCTAGTTCGGTGCCTCTGTAGTCTAGTGGGCCAGGGCGTTCACCCGGAAAGTGAAAGGACGTGGGTTCGATTCCCTTCGGAGGCAGTTGAATTTTCTCTCTTTCCGAAATATATCTTCGCAACAGCCAGTTGTTAAAACCTTCGTATGGTAGCGGAGAGTGACGTCATCCTTGTATAAGTCGACATCTGGTGGCAACGTCAGCAGTTGTGAGCTTGGCCTGAGTCTGGTCTGGCCGTCCATGTGCGGTCCCTTTCAGTGTACACGGGCTCCAAGAAAAGATTGAGAGATTCGGTGCCTCTGTAGTCTAGTGGGCTAGGGCGTTCACCCGGAAAGTGAAAGGACGTGGGTTCGATTCCCAGCAGTTGAATTTTCTCTCTTTCCGAAATAAATATCTTCGCAACAGCCAGTTGTTAAAACCTTCGTATAATTAAAGTTCCCGTGCAACTCTGAAGATTTTCCTAAAAACTATTCAACCGAATACAGCCAAATTTTCAGGATATCTAAATGAGACCATGGGAGGGAGATTTATGAATAAAAATAGTTCAGTTTTTGACCACCAGGTGAAAAAGCGGCACTTCTCATTGCATTTTCCTTTCTTCCATGGTCCATATAGCGTATATTTCATATAAGTTTCAATGAAATACGTCCTCTAAAACAGGCGCTACATAGGTCTGAGTGGTGTGAGTATACTGAAACTACACTGAGACTTACGTAGTGCCCGTTTGTGGAGGTATTCCATTGAAACTCGGTATATAAGCGATATTAATCATGGAAAAAAAAAAAGAAAAATTCATTTAAAAAAGTGCCACTTATTCACCTGATGGCCAAAAATTGAACTTTCTTTTTATTGCAAGTCTCTCTCTCTCTCTCATGGTCTCATCAAAGTATCCTGAAAATTTGGCTGTATTCTGATGCACAGTTTATGAGAAAAACTACTCAGCCTACGAGAACTTTAATCACCATGTATTTTGATATATTTTAAAAATTAAAAACAGAATGAGATAAGTAACACATGAGGATATACAATATATACGGAAAATTTCTATATTTCAGATAACATTATGAACAATTAATAACTCGAGTGTGTCGTTTATAAAGCTCTTTTGATAAAGAAGTGAAGTCATTGAAAATATTGGGAGGACTTAAAAATATCGGGAAGGAGGACGTGAGGTTCACAAACATTGTGGGGGAGTACAGCGGGCACTCGCTGTAATCGAAAAATAATTTTGCACAAAATAATAAAGCAACAAGAGGTTATGCCACAACCATGAAAATGCTGCGAATATTCAAAATAATATGACAAATAAATTAAATTATTCTTCAAAAAATAGCAACCAGATAATATTTTCACACTGGGGCCCCTTGCGTTTGGTAATAATGTTGATAATGGTGACCTAATGGTGGTTTGGTTACAAGGTTATCCACTCTGCACCATCACGATGCGAAGATGCGCATTACGTTCTGACTTGGGACTGTGTTGATGACACCGTCCGCAGGATTCAAAGCTAAAAAATATGTGTATACTGAAATTTCATAAGAAAGCAATTCTGCCAGCTAAATATGGAAAAATAATTTGATTTCATTCATCACATTGATTACGGAAACTAAAGACATTTATTAACAAAAAAAAAGATTTAAAGAATCCCGGATCTATATGTATGAGGTCACATTTCGAAAGGTTTGGGAACCACTACAATAAGGCATACAACAAACGGCCTTGCGATAGAATTACCTGGAATTGTCCCCCCTGCGCCATCTGGCTTCCATATTTGAAAAGTAAAGCCATGAATTTTTTTTTTCAGTGTGATGTTTAATGTCTGCTTGATCTCTGAGGAGAATTTTTTTTAATGGAAGACCAGCTCTCTCTCTCGGTATGACTTGGTGGCCGCGGGATTTTCAGCACTGTCAGTGTGTGTGTGAAATTGTGTACCCCCCCCCCCCGCTCTAAACAGAGGTGGATTTTTGGTTTCAGCGCCTGTGGGCCACCCCCCTACTCTCATTCTATTTATTTCCTAGACCATTCATTCCTAAGAATTGCCATTACTTCAAACTTTCCGTCCTGGGTTACATTAATTTGAATCTCGTATTTGAATGCATATTTTCCAAGGGGTCCCCGAACTCCTTGTATAACTGATTATTTTCGCATATGCCCGACCTCGCACATGGTTTTTGAAATTGTTCCTGTATGAACATGACGTTTAGGTCCTACACTAGGCTCCCCTCGATTTTATTGTGTGTTCTAGCACTTTTGTTCATGCATGTATTCTTGTATACGCTTCTCTAAATCTAACAATTTAATGCGTATTATCAAAGGGTCATCTGAGGACCCTAAAATAGCACACCCTCCCAAACTCCTTGTATGACCCGATCATTTTCGTATTTGCCTACCCTCGCACATGCTTTTTGAAATTGTATCTGAATGTACATGACACATGACTCAGGGTCCTTTAGGTCTCACGCAAGGGCCCTCGATTAATTTTTACGTATTCTTTCTTGTACATCTCGCACTTTTGTGTACATATTTATACTAGTACATGTTACTTTGAATCTTGTTTTTGAACGTATATTGTTTGAGGGTCCTCTAGGTAGGGGTAAAATAAGAAGCCATTTTATAATCTGATTCTCTTCGTTATGTGTCTGACTTCGCGTGTTTTTTTTTGTAATTAATTGCACATGAATGCACATACATGAGTAAGGGCCCTTTGGATCCCACGATATAGGGACCCCAATTATTATTATTTTTCTTTCTCCTTGTAACTCAGAATTTTCTCCGGCATGACGACGCCCTCCGGGACAATGAGCTTAAATCGCGTAGGCGACGGAGACTTCTTGGTCCGTTCTGGGCTACCACCCACTAAGTCCCCTCCCGTAAATACGCCTTTGGTGTACTCTCCTTGTAAGGAGCATTCTGCCCTAACTAACTGGTTGTCGGAGAATTATATATAAATGAACATTCCTGTAAATAACAATTTTATATAACGTGTGCTTTTTAAGGAAAAACTAAATAAAAAGACAGCGAAATTGATATTCAGTAATGATTTATTACATTTCATAGACACGTTGATTTAGTAATACACTTCGAAATCATGATCCGGCTTATTGAAGCACTCGCACCCACCGGGACTACAAAAGCCTCCCATGTAATTTTTCTTGTCATGGCAATCCATTTGGCAATAGAAGGGATTGCAAGGACTTCCCAAAGATTTCTGACTTAGGGCTACATTTGAGCTTTTGATTGAGCACACGCATATATCATTCTCACAGGTGCCTCCATCGGCTGTCTCGCTGAAATAGCACCCCTCATCGCATTCATCGTCTTCGCATGAACCTGAAACCACGTGGTCACTCCAAATGGCTGCCAAGTCTAAAACGAAAGAAGAGACACAATAAATTAGAACTAAAAATATACAGGGTGTCCTGTAAGTGCGGATTTTATCTCATCAACCATTTGTCGTAGAAGTATAGTTTCGATTTGAAAAATGGTTAGAGTGCGTTCAAATATTATCCTGTACCAATTTTCAGAGTGAAAATACAGTGTGTCACAAAATAAAAAAACATCGAAATTTTTATATGGGCCCCTTGTCTTCCAAGTAGAAAGTTGTTGACCTGTCTCTCCTTAGCAGTAGAGATATTCGAATCCAGAAATCTGAGAAAAATTGGGAAAGGAGGAAACTCTTCTCTCTCTAACGTTCGTTAATTTTTGCTGTTCATTACATAACTTTTCTCCGATTTTTGAATTCAAGTGCTTCAGCCAATATGGCATTTCGAAGCATGAAATGTTTTCTTTCAAGAGATACAGGGCAACAACTTTCTGATTGGAAAGTAGAGGACAAAGGAGACCATAAAAGTTAGGTTTTTGCGTTTTGTGAAACACTGTATTTTCACTCACAAAACTGGTACAGGGTAATTTCTGAACGCCTTTTGAGCATTTTTCTAAATTGAACCTATACCTCTACGATGGACGGTTGATTAGATGGACGTCAAATTATCACTTACAGAACACCCTTTATATGTCACGGTAAACGCCCGAAGGCTGGTAAAATCTATGTTTTAATGGCAAGACCTGGATATTACCAAGGCGAGTTGGTAAAAGCCCTAAATACATTTGTTAACGTTTTCATTTTGTGCTTCTACCAAGTCGAAGTCCATTTTGAATGATTCAATTAACAATCATGAACTTACTAGTTTTTCGCGCTTATTAATTACTCAATAAATATAATTATTTGATAATTACAATCAATTGATAATTAACTAATGAATTAATTAACCTTGAACTAAGATTCATTTTTTTAAAAATTAATTAATTAATTGATTTAAAGTTCATTCTATTCGGAGTAAAATTAATTAATTACTCCGAACTTTAAAATCCCATCATTATTGAATTAATTGACCATCATGAATTAATTAGTTCTAGACTCTTAAAAATGAATAATTTTAATCATTTATTGATAATGATTATGTAGTTACTTATTTATAGTTATTTAATACTAATAATTAACTGCTGAATAAATTCATCAACATGAATTTATTATTCCCTAACATCAATTAATAAAAGTGTGAGGCTATGATGCGCTTACTACGTGGTATAAATTATAGTTATTATAGTTATAGATAATTATAGTTATTAATTACAATCGAATTCGATATAACGAACTCCAAGAGACCGGAGAATTCACTTCGTTATAACGAAATTTTGTTATAAAGGAATTATAGACTTTTGCATTGTTCCTATGTAAACTTATCTGAGGGATTAGAAAAGTGTTCGTTAAAACGAGATTTTCGCTATAACGGTATTCGTTAAAACTGGATTCGACTATTTTACATAATTATTAATTACATTTAATTGCCAAATAATTATAATTATCAATAAGCCTTGGGAACTAAATCCAGTGATGGTTATTTGATTCATTAAAAACGGACTTTATTGTTCGGTGTAAATTTATTGATAATGTAGTGAATAATTAATGATTATTTACAATTGCTTAATTGGTATTATGAGCCAATAAGTTCATGGCGGTTAACTAATTTACTTATTATTTATTAATTGTAATTTATAAATAATTATAATTACAGTTATTGATTAATTAATAAGCGTCAAAAACTTGTAACTTCATGATTGTTAATTGATTCATTGAAAACGGACAAGCGTATTTTGGGCTTTTACCAACTTGCCCTGATAAAACCTATACATATAAGTGTTACCAGTCTCTCTCTCGCTCTCAGGCTTTTACCAGGGAAGTACGCAGGATCGACCTCTGCTGGTTGGGCGGAGGGGGGGGGGGAGTGTACAAAATCTGTAGTGGGGGGCAAAAAAATTTTCTTTCTGGGGAATTTTGAGTTACCACCCTGAGCATGAGGCCCTCTGAGCACCCCCTGCGTACGCCTCTAGCTTTTACCGTTACATGGACATACTGTATTTGTGCATTCGTAGTCTGCACAACTATTTGCTATCATGCAAAAGTATACAGGCACTTCCCTCTCAATGCTCTATCTTGAAGACGTTGGGAATTGACCTCACATAATTTTAATTTTTTTTACTACAAATTTTCTATAAAGTCCATATAACGCGGGGGGTTCTTGACTCCTTTTTCAGCCGCAACCAAAAATTTGTAACATGATCAGCTTAACGACTATGGGACTGTTTGTTTTTTGAAATTAATAAAACCAGCGACGTAATAAGTGGCATTATAACAGAACTGGAAGTGCATTTGTACGACCCATCTGCGAAGCCGCTGCGAATCCATTTAGGGCCGTGACACATAGCTCAATAACCCATGGCTGTAAAAGTGGATATGTACATTTGTACAACCCATCTCGAAAGCACCTGCGACCCAATTTCGGGTCGTGACCCGTAGTCTAAGAACACATGATATAAGGTGTCCGCCAATAGACTTAGCTGGGAGGACCGCGCAAACTTTGGTTTTAAATAGAAAGTCTTGACTTATATAGTAGATAGATATATAGAAAGTCTTGACTTTCTATATCTATCTATAGAACAAGACTTTAATAGAAGTCTTTTTCAATGATGTGAATGGATATACGCAAAAATCATCCGATATACATATACCGGGTGCATAGTTAACAGGGCATATGACAGTTTACTGGTGAACCGTTGATCCTAGAGGCATACTTCCAATTAGAAAATGTATCCAAATAACGTCCAGTACTCAGACATGCAAGGAATTGTACAGCTAATAAAAAAAAAAGTAACTTTTTATACCGTCCCCGTGTGATCAAAAATCCAATTAGAAAGTCTTGTCTCTCCCGATGCCAACTAAAAAAATTCGAAGTTTCTAAGTAGGAACTTCGCAGAGAGATATTTGAATTAAAAAGCACAGGAAATTTGGAGAAAAACAGCATGTGGGTAAACCGTTTTACCCGCATTTAATGCTGTATTTTCCTCTGATTTCGAATTCAAATATCTCAGTGAACATTGCACTTAGAACCTTCGAATATTTTTTATGTTGGCATCAGGAGAGACAGTTCAACCACATTCTAACTATGTTTTTGGGCACACGGGGAATGTATAGAAAGACAATTTTTTTTTTATTCTGATAACTATACAATCCCTTTGCAACATGCGTGACGTATCTGAGTACTACAAGTTATTTGGATACTTTCTCTACTTGGTAGTATGCCTCTAGGATCAACGGTTAGCTAGTAAAACTGACATATATGCTCTGTTAACTATGCACCCGGTATAATTCGATTTATGTATGACGAAAATATAATGAAACATTACGTATACACAGTGAATAATAATAACACCGTTAATAAATTATACAACAATTATCTTACGGCAGGCGATGAAAAGAGTAACGAGGATCGATATCTTGAGGCTCATCGCCACTCTTTCTAAAAATGTTACCTTAAAACTGTAAAAAACAAATCAAAATACCTTATTATAATTAAGATAAATATCTCCAAGAAGGAAAAAAAAATATATAATACAGCTTTCACTGTTTTAAGTACTTACCTATTGAGGGGATACACCATCAAGAAGAACCAAAGAGTGATTTTCAACGAAACTTTTCACCAGGTTACAAATATATCCGTTTTTATAGTTCTCTCCCCGCCCCCCCCGGAATGAATATGCATATGTTATTTTCATTTCTTGAGTAATCGGTAATAAAGGCGCAGCTGTTGCGGATTTCTATTCAAAGATCCATTTTTTTTTGAATCGGTGAGTAAATACAATAAATGATTGTTACACAATATTTATTGCTCATTACAGAAAAACACACCGATTAGTGGAATACGCAGCTGCCGGTGAGAATTTTCTAAAAGAAAAACAAAGAAAACAATACAAAGAAAACAACAAACAAAAACAATAAAAAGATATTACAAATAACTCATTGCTTATAATTGCATTTTAAATTAAGGTGGAGTGGGAAGGACTGTGTGTTCCCATACTATTCCCGCAGCCTAGGGTTTAAACAACCTAGAAGTATCACTTCCACGCAAATTTTTTTATAATGTATTTTTGTTTTACTTACCAGATGCTTTCCATAAGAACTTATAGTAAAATAACAAAAAATCAAGAAACATAGGTACTATATATATATAACACAGGGTGGGCAAAAAGTTCGTAGAAATTTTAAAAAAGAATAAAAACCGGAGAAGTAGCCGAAATAAAAAACCGGTTTGCAGGGTTAGCATCGCTAGGTCACGGGGTTTTTTTTGACAGAAAAAAGCCCTCATGAACAGCCGATAGGTGGCGCTGGTACAAGCGACTTCAGTGGAAATATGCAAATGAGACCTTTATAAGAACTTGCGTTCCTAATCCACAATCAGTTCACCGTTGTAAACCGCGTATGTGGACCTGCTGCACTCTGCCGTTGCTGGATTTGTTACTCGCCTGCAATGTGTGGTGGTGGTCATGTGGAACACATATTGCTGTAATAAACGATTTGGAGGCATTTTGTTCGCTGTTTTCATACCTTTTCTTTGACTTGTGTACGTCAGCGCCACCTATCGGTTGTTTTTTTGAGTTATTTTCCCTGTCAAAAAAATTCCCGTGATCTAGCGATGCTAACCCTGCAAACCGTTTTTTTTCTGTTATTTTTCCGGTTTTTATGAATTTTTACTACGGACTTTTTTTTTTTTGCCCACTCTGTATAATTTATTGTTTTTCAAAGTATCTTCTCTAAGATGATATACACACAAATGATCATATCGTTGAATCCACTTTTCAAAGTCCACAAAATCCACTTTTCAGTAGAGAAGGATTTTTCTGGAAGTTGCCCTGCACAACTGAAATTTCTACCAATTCACAACGCTTTCTCGATATGTGTTGTCACAAACTTTCCAAAGCGGAAACATAATATGTAAAAATATGATTTAATATGTGAGCAATATGAATTAAGATCATGCAACAACTGGGATCTTGCAACATGCAGTTTCTGACCGTTTCCGATGTTGAAGGAGAAGCTCCGTGGGAGAGTTATTAGTTATTTGGGATGTGCAGGGATCCAATGAGGCAGCTTCCAAAAAAAAAAGCCTTTTCTACCTGCGTTGAAATTTGGATTAAACGATGAGACCATTGCATATCTGAAGAAGAACAAATAATTTTTTGTTCTTATGGAACACACCTTGTACATTTGTGACGTTACTTTTGGTTAATCAGTACATTATTACCCGTTCACGGACAGGTTTTTGGCAACAAATTTGGATGGTCAATGGTCTTTCCTTGTTCACACATAAAAAAAAGTAAGGATGAGGTATAAGTGAAAGAATTAAAAAGAAAGGAAGAAAGAAATGGGGAGTACGTGTGGATAGCACCCGAGTGGCGTGGTGGTAAGATGCTCGTCTACCACCATGAATGTTGTTGTCACGGTCCCGGGTTCGAACCCGAGGGAGGATATAAATAAGATATTTTCCCTAACGAATTCGAGGTGAGCACCGGATAGACAGCGTCTTCATTTCCAACCCATCTCATTAATGGCAGTAAATTGCAATATAGCGGTATGGCTAGAGTTGGTGTTTGGTGAAGTAGTAGTATGTGTGGATAAGTACAGTAGATAAGAGAGTAGACCCACAGTAGATTTCTCTTTCGCTCTCATTCTCTCTCCAGAGAGAGTGTGTGCTCGTCTTTCTCTCTTACATATAAAATGTAGAGAGATTAGTCCTTACAGAAAGATACACATTATACGTGAAAGAAAGATATCACTGAACAGGAGTATAGAAAGAACGGGGGGAGGGAGAACTTCGTGATGAAGAGGTAAAGGAAATCTGTCTGGTATTTCTGTACGTAAAAGAAACACTGGAATGAATTTTTTCCAATTGCGTTTGCACGAAATATTTCACCCGTCACCGTAAAAGAATTAAATAAGAAGAAATTCTCTTCATGGGGGGGAATATTGAGTATTTTGTGGCCCAGTGTGGAAGAAAACTCACCTTGCGGCCTTCTACGGTGGATGAGTTCTCGATGTCGCCACTAGAGGGAGTTTCGTAGAAAAATGAGATGCGTCCAATTCTTTTTTTTTTTTTTAGATAAAAGTCATTCCGAGGGAAAAATGCACGCATAAAAAAGAATGCACGAAATGAAAGGAACATCATTAGTCATGCTAATTAGTGAAGAAGAAAAAATAAACAAGTTACTATTACCCAAATAAACTCACATGAAGGAAACTTTCGGTGCGGTTTTTATGGATGTATACAGAGTCCCGTTAATTAGACGTGTCCTCTTTTTGCTTCCGGCAAAATACATTTTCGCTGCACAAAAATCCATTTTTGCTTCCTTATTTCCGCAACGTGTGTTTGTCGAAGGAATTAGGAGATTGCAAAAAACCCATGGAAAGGAATCATAATTTCAGCCACAGACCACTTTATTCATGAAAGGAAAAATACAGTATGTTATATTTCTAGTCTAAAAAAGCACATTTTCTGAGAATCTCGTTTCTTTGAGGAAAATCAATGAACGAGACCAAGAAATATCTGTCATAAGGGCTTATGAAAGTTTCTGATTGCACTAGGGCCGGGCTTAGACCAAGGTTGCTCAATCTTTTGGAAAATGCGGGACAATTCATTCAACTGAGAAAATGTGTCGTATCCCATTTGATTGATCTGGAAGTGTGTCACGGCCCACGTAAGTTATGAACTTTTACACGGGCACTTGTCTGAATTAGAATTATATTGTGGCTCACTTAAATTATATTATAAGGTATGCTCTATAGACCCCCCACCCCCTCAAATTATATGGAAAGATATATCGCAGGCCACTTAAGTGAACTAGAAGTATGTCGCGAGTTGCTTGAGTGATCTGGAAATGTGCCGTGAGCCAGTTAAATGACCTGGGAAATTTGTGCCGGGCATCTTAAGTGAGCCAGAAGTGTGTCGCGGATCGTTTAAATGAACTGGAAATGTGTCGTGGGAAACTTTTGTGATCTTAAAAGTGCCATTCTCCACTTAAGTAATCTTGAAGTTTGCTGCGGACCACTTAAGTGATCTGGAAATTTGCCGCGGGTCACTTAAGGGATCGCAAAATTTGCAACGTGTAGTTGAGTGATCTTGAAACATGCTTTGAGCCACCTGAGCTATCCGGAAATTTGCCGTGGGTCGCTTAACTGATCACGAAATATGCCACGAATCCGTTATGTAATCTGGAAATGATTACACAGAGCAGTTTTGCTTTATTCTGAAAGCATGAGCGGATATACGGGGGTGGGGCATGGGTGGCCCAACATCAAAGATGCGTACAGGTGACCTATATGTATCTGTATGTACATGTGTGTGTATGTATTGACCATCATCTACGTGCCCCACCCCCCCGCTCCTCCACTGACCATAATAAATCCACGTATACCTTTAGGGGTGGATCAATAAGATTAGCGACCATTATACGTCTATCTCCATCATATTTTACATAGAAACCAGACTTCTTTACCTCTGATTTTTTTTCACGGCTCTTTATGGCCCCCCTTAACAGCTTGCCATGGTTCTCCTTCCACTTGATTTTCACCTGTGGCCTCCCTTGGGAATATCTCAGCACCACAAAGGGTGGGGAAGGGGCATATGACCTCAAACTGAGAAACACTAATTTATGTCTTAAACTCTCAAGTCACATCTTTAGGAAGTGAGTAACACAGAAAAATGAATTCTATCTCCAGACTGTCAGTGCGTCCATCTTTGCACTCGAATATTTACTACAATTCTAAATTCCTTTACCACGCCGAAAAAACAAAAAGTCCAGCCACTACACTACATCACAGAAAACATTGCAATCGTCCAACTTTATCGAAACAATAAATAACGTACAGCAAGCATTCTTTATTTTGTATACCGTGAGTATAGAAGCCATTTTATTTCCCGTTTCTTCGTAACAGATGCAATGTAACAGTGCATACGGGATATAGAAAAGTAATACATAAGTGTAATAAAAGAAAAAAATGGGGGGAAAATGACCCAAAATAGCCAAAAAAAGGGGAAAAGTAGAGTATAAGGAATTCTCTCGGGAAAATATACCAAAAAAAAGAACAGTACCAAAGAAATACTCAAGATAAGGAAGACCTATCAGGAGCATATAAGAAAACTATGTTGAGGGAAAAGAAGAACATCAGTAAAATAATGTGATGAACATGGGGACGGGGGGGGGGGCGGGTATTTTTTATAGGATGGCAACTTGGTGAGAACTTGCAGAGAGATTCCATTTAAATAATTTTGAAGTAAATGGAAAAGTGTGAAATATTAAAAAAATTAGGATGATTTCACGGCCCATGGTTCCTATATCCTGAAGCGGGTTTCCCAGGCTGTGATTTTTTTCAGACCCACAGACCAGATTTTTCTCGCGCCCTTCGACAGTGAATTGCTAATGTAAAAATAAAATAAAATAAATAAGAATCATCCTGGGCTGGAGCCCAGATAGTCCCACTCTTGTGGAAGGCCATGACCAGGCCTCTCAGATAAAGTGACTGGCTGTTTCAATGAGCAAACGCGGTCTAATAGTGTGGTTATTACCCTCCCCTTACCAGTAGAGCCTGATATCCCGGAATGAATTTTATTATTTTGTCTTTTTAGAGAGCCTTTAGAGTATAGCCTAAGTTTTCTGCAACAGAGACACCCGTGACAATTTCTGGTATGGAGTTCTCAAAGATCAGGACCTATGGGCAGAAATTGATCCGGGAGATTGAGGCAACGGGATGATCGAGGCGCAAAATAAATGGGATAATTAGCCTTTTCAGTAAAATAAAGGACATCAATGGTCGTTGATACTACATACGGACTCTCTTGGTCATGAGGTGGTGAAGGTGGCTGTGGTCGTCAGCTGGTATTCAACATACTTTGGATACTGAATGGCTCTGCTAGATGCTTTCCGATGTGGCTTTTCAGTGGTTTATATCTCCGTATAGTCATAGGCTTCATCTTTCGATGGAGTTGTCGAACTATAGCCGGTTTTGCAGGCATTAGTTACGTGACAAAGTCCCTTGTGTGAACGGAGTTCCATTATGGTTTTTTACTGTCACCTGATTGTTTGATAAGAGACTGTGGCATCAGGATCAACGAGTGAGCTGGAAAAACATCCATAATTGCAGAAAATTTGGCACCAACTTTTATTTTGCTGAGAACGTCAGTTGTTGTGCAAAGCCGGGATGGACAAGTCTTTTTTTCCTGATATGTGGGGGGTAAGTTTAATGTTCTACCGAGCATGTATTTTTTTCCCACGTTCTCGATGTTGATCCATTCAGGTGTGTATTATTTTAAGTTCATCCGATTATTCCGACAAGTACGGTCATCTAAATTATAAATCTTATCACGACAACAAGACCGATTCATCATATTCACCAATACGAAATGAATATTATGCATAGTAACCGGAAAATTCGATGTGTTTAGCACGATTTTATCATGTTTACCAACGTCGCTTGAAAACTATGCATAATCACCGGTAAATGTGATAAATTTAAGGAAATTCATCAAACTTACCAGAATAGTCGGCAATTAGATCACGTAATTTATGCTGCATAATAACCGGATTTTTCACATTTACAGTGTAACATATATAAGTATTTATCCCCATAGGTATGTTTCCGTCCGGAATCATCCGTTTTGAGACAAAATTTGATGACAGCCTATTTCCCGTTGTCATCAAAAATTCGAAAAGGCGAAAAAAATTCTTACCACGAAATGGAAAATGTTATCGTAATACTGTAGATGGCGCAATAAATAAATAGCGTAGTAATAAAAATCAAGTCTCGGGCGTTTTGTACAGATGAGTGATACGCATAATAACCTAACAATGCCCAATTGAATATATACAGAAGAAAAAAGGGGGTTTTCTTTTTTGGTCTTCTTTTATTTTGCCGAATGGATGCAAGTCCATTCCAATTTCCCAAGAAAAGTCTTTTTTCCTCCGGTTTTTGTTTGTGTCCAAAATGGAGAGCGTGAAATAATCTCAGAAGACAATCGCATTCCCCGTTTCAGCAGAAAAATCTGGAACCGACTTTTTTCCCCCTGGATACAAAATACAAATACAATATATACGTGTGTTTTTATTGTATCCAGACTGCTAACGTCAACCATAGAGTTCTGGCTTCTTTTTTTTCTTCAAAAGTATCGCTGATCCAGCGCAAACCAATAAAGGTTTATTCCGTTTGTGCTGCTGGTACTTGTTAGTATTACGTCACGATGGAGAGACGCTTTTCCTTTTGTTTTCCTCGTCCACAAATCAAATGATTTTCTGGAATTTTTTTTCTCCGGGAAAAAGATCAACGAAGAGGGAAAATTATATATACCGGGTGATCCATAAATTCGTAAATAGTTCGAAAATTCATAAAAATTGAAGGAATTGATATATATTTGAATGCGGTTTGTGTGGAAACGTTATTCCCGTTATTCTCACTAACGGGGATTGTTTTGGTACATTAAAAGAAAATTAGTTAAAATATCTGTCGATAGAGGACACTGTACGAAAGCAAATCACAGCGTTTTGGTCTTGAATTTCCCTTCATCTATGCTGTGTCCGAAACGCTCGTAAAGCTTGTGTCGGCGATTCGTGGCTGAGGTAAAACAACGTCACCCAAGTGCTTTATCCACCAACTATCTGTTACCCGAGGCTTCTCTCGCGTGGATTGATCTGAAAATTGTTCAGCGATGATTGCCCCCATATAACATTTGCACCCGTCATGACCCCCTTGCAGAAATCCCGTCTTAGTCTTAGTGAGTCTATTATAAAATATGGTACTGACCGAATTTCATATTTATAGCTTCTGCGATTTCGACTCAGCGACTATTGCCCCATACAATCTTTGAAACCCCTCCCTCAACTTATGATCCTCATAGATGCTACATTTTAAAAATCCTTTTTTTAGTGAGTCTCTGCATTACAAAATAAAAAATTCAGACAAAATTTCATATTCATAGCTTCGGCGTAATTTTTCTATATAACCTTTGAACTCTCATGATCCCTTTAGTTGGGGGTCATTCAAGTGTTACGTCAGCATCGAAAGGGGAGGAGTTTCGGATTTGCTGATTTTTGATGACAAGGGGGAAGCGGGGGGTTTGAAGGTACTAACGTCATCAACCACCCTTTTTGAAGATATGAAATATTCTAAGCTGCTGACGAAATTTTGTTGGCAAGGGGGGGGGGTCAAAAATGGCTGAAAATCTGCTTACGTGATACTTGAATGATCCCTTGTCGAATTTCATGAGAGCCGATCTCCCCGTTGAAAAGTCTCGCCATAGAGAGCAACAGGCCTAAAAACGATACGTGAATTCAATCTTTACACTTCACCCACTTCACTTATGAAATATAAATGGCAGAACTGAAAAATCAGACACAACCCTATATACTCACTCAAACTGTTAGGTACACACATTGACACTTCCGGCGTAGCTCATTCGGTAAGGAATTGCCCATGACGATAGACTGGTGTTGTACTCTGTTTGAAAGAAAGAAAAAAAGAAAAGGATCAATTTTTGAACCCCCCCCCCCTCCGTAGTGAGTGTTACATGATAAAATCAAACTACTGACCGAATTCAATATTTATAGCTTCAACCGTTTCGGTTCTCTCGCAGTGATTTCTCTATATAACCTTTGAACTCCATTATGAACCCCTTAGGTTTCGAATTTTGAAAAACCCCTTCTTAAGGAGTCCTTACGTCATAAAATGAAACTACCAAAGCAAATCTCATATACAGTCAAACCTCATTAATGAGTCACTCTTGGAAAAGCAAAAATATGACTTCGTAAGCGGAGTGACTCGTTGAACGGAGTAAGCCATAGCTGTGCCAATTCCTGTCTGAGGAAAATTGGGACTTCCAAAAAAGTGACCCGGTAAGCGGAGTGACGCACTAACGACGTTTGACTGTATATCAGCGATTTCAGCTCGGCGATAATGGATCAATCAGTCAGGACATTATATTTTATATATTAAATGTCGAAATTTGAACCAAATTCTTTTTCTGCAAAAAAAAAAAACCTTTTCGTGAGAAACCTATCGCAAACCGCTATTCAAATATCATAATTCCTTCAACTTTTATGAATTTTTAACCACTTACGAACTTATAAAACACGCTGTAATTCTCAAACGAAATTCAACATAAATTCAAATTTTGGATCTTAAATTGCGTGCGGCTCATACAAAGCTGTAACATTTTTATACGGAAATTTTTTCCTCTCTGCTTCTTTTAAATAATTAATTTTTTTTTAAATATTTAAAAAAAAAAAAATCAAAATCCACATTCAAAAAAATCTAAAATTTTCTAAAAGTTGAAAAAGAAAATTTTAAATATTGTGAATTCGCGTACAATGTTTGAAGGAAATGGTTTGAAAATACAAAAAAACTGTGTACACTATTATTTTGATGTTAATCTGATAATAAATAAATTAAAAAAAAAACTATAACGGTGATAATAGTTATCTATCGCTATCCCCAAGAATTTAATCTCCTGGAAGAAATTTTACATGCTCAAAAAATAATTTAACTTTTTTTGTTTTATAAAGAAATTTAATTTTTTTTAATCGATCGACATGTCCAAAGGCGATGATTAATGAGGCAGCATCAGCCCACACAATTAGTTTTACGCTAAATTATCCTTATTTACTCCCTTTTTGTATTTATTTTAATTAAAATTAGATGATTTCTTTTTCACTAAAGGTAGTAGAAACTATTGAAAAATTTTAGTCTACATATATGCATAATTTTGAAATGAATTTTAACTTATTATGTATCAACAGTTTAACAATTTATGTATCAACGTATTAAAAATTTGTTTGTATAGCTCTTATTGTACACGATATTTCTAAACATACTAGAATAATAAATTTTTCAAAATTTTCATTTAAAGAAAATGTTTTTGTAGGATATAGAGAGAGATTTTTCATAATAAAAATAGCATTTAGTTTAAATAATCATAAGTATTATAAAAAAAATAAGAATGGCGCAATTATAGCTATTAATTACGATTTGCCAATTTACATGATTATCATTACTTCTTATGATATAAGAGATGGTATAGTGGTGTAGAAATTTGTCAGAACAATACTGTTCACACTTTTTCAACACCGCGGACCGGCAGAAAAATGGGAACAAATTTGCGGACGGAGAGAAATCTGAGAGATAATTTGCGAACCGACAAAAAAAATAAATACAGTACTAATAATTTGTGTAGTAGTTTGTGTTGTAGTAGTAATAATTTGTGGGAAGGCGAAAATATAAGCAAATGGGAGGAAAAATTAAATATTAGAAATAATTTGCGGACTGGCAAAAAAATGAATAAATGGGAATAATGATTTGCGGACCGGCGAAAAACAAATATGTGTGTGTGTGTGTGTGTGTGTGAGAGAGAGAGAGAGAGAGAGAGAGAGAGAGAGAGAGAGAGAGAGAGAGAGAGAGAGAGAGAGAAACAGATAGAGATAGATATATAGATAGATAGATAGAGAGAGAGACACACACAGATAGAGATAGATAGATAGAGAGAGAGACACACACAGATAGAGATAGATAGATAGAGAGAGAGAGACAGATAGAGAGAGAGAGACAGATAGAGATAGATAGATAGAGAGAGAGAGACAGATAGAGATAGATAGATAGAAAGAGAGAGCGCATTTAAAACTTCATAAATTTTCTTAATTATACTAAACACCTGAGCTCATGGTGAGTATAAATTCTCTGCTCTAATTTGCACTCTCATGTGTTATTTTTCAATAACTTCATGTTGAGTTCTTGGCCATATCTGTAGGAGACCTCCTCTGCTCCTTTTCTGAAAAAGGGCATCTCAGACAGGAGCACCCTCCTCATTTATTCAGATATGACCTTCATCAGTTGCAGTTATACTTTAATATACCACGTACAGGGGTTCAGCAAAATGTTTGATAGTTACCGTTCCTTCCATTCCCAACGCTGTTGCAAAACGTCTGAGATATCTCATTGATGGGATACACAATGATATATCTCATTCTGGGATATGTCATCGTATCGGGGACTGACTATATTCATCACGCTTGCCAGACTCATTTGGAATTTGTTTCATATTTATCTGATTCACCAATTACACTAGGGTATTATGCATAATCACAAATAAAAGAGATGGAATTTCAAGTACAGTATTTATAAAATTTGCCAACGACACTTCTGTGGTTATAATGCATAATCTCCGGTAAAAGTCATATTATTTTTAGTAATTATTAAATTTACCAAAGACGCTTGTGTGTGGGTATTATGCATATACGCCGGTGAAAGTGATAAATTTCCATACTTACCTAGAGGATTGGTAAGCATGCGTAATAATAACCGATTTATCACATTTACTGTAACAAGTACATGAATTAGGTGAAATGTTTGGTGAACCAGTGAAAATTCAAACGGACCGCACCTGTCCGCGCTCCAGCGAGTGAAAAACACCGCACTGGAAAATGATAAGGGACCATTCAAGCATTAGGTAAGCAGATTTTTGACCATTTTTGACCCCTCCCCCCCTTGTCATCAAAATTTCGTCAGCAGCTTAGACAAGTTCATACATATCTTCAAAAGGGTGGTTGATGACGTAAGCAACCTGTGAACCCCCACTCCCCCCTTGTCATCCAAAAGTCAGCAAATCCGAAACCCCCCCCCCCTCGATGCTGACGTAATACTTGAATGACCCCCAACGATTATTTTGCAAGATATCACCGACTGAAATTTACATGGTGTAAATTACAAGCAATTTCTTTTTCACTTGCTTACATACATTATTTTATTCTCAAACTCGTTTTTGCACATAACTTAATACCACCAAAAATCTCTTAAAAATTATAAATAAATCACTAAAAAAATACAAATATATAATTTATCATCATTTATTTAAAAAAAATTCTGTTTAAAATGTTTCTTTTCAGTGGTAAATAAAATTGTTTCTTTCCTCTGGGTGTCAAAAAAAAAAAGAATCTTCATTTCATTAAATTCGAATTTCTACTTTAAAATTGGGGAAAAAAAAAATTCTAAAGTATATTTTTTTTAAGCATTC
Organism: Pholcus phalangioides; assembly: GCF_987345545.1. Classification (NCBI taxonomy): domain Eukaryota; kingdom Metazoa; phylum Arthropoda; class Arachnida; order Araneae; family Pholcidae; genus Pholcus; species Pholcus phalangioides. The sequence goes on along the minus strand of NW_028301608.1, from coordinate 38,069,160 downwards.
ATCGATTAAAAACATTTTTTTCTTCTTTTAAAACTCCCTTTTTTTATAAAAATGTCTCGATTAATCGATTCTCACTGACACGCTTGTAGAAGGGAATGTCCAATCGATAACGGTCAGGATGATTAATGACCGGATAAGATGAAATTTACATTGTTCTTCCCAACACCATTTTTTGCCCGCTTTCCTACCTTGATTTCTTTTTCTCTTTTTTTCGAATTTCCCCTCACTTTTTTTTCATTTGATACCTGCCATTGGACGTGAAAAAACGTGCTATTTTTTTCTTTATGTATCTATTTTACTTTGATATAAAGTAATAATTTATTGTTACAAGAAATGTGTACTGCAGCCGAGAATTTAAAACGCGATTAAAATGGATGGACATGTAGAATGATTATGATTGATCGGTAAACTTGGTGCATCTCGTGGAAAATATTGCTAACAAGTTGGCTGATAAGAACAGAACGTCTAGATTCATCCAATATTATTAATAGATGAAATTGGTGATTCAGTGTACGATATAGCATTATCCATACGGAATATTGTCGTATCCTGTGTTTAAACACGGTGTTTGGTTTCTAGAACGTTTTCTTCAGCTATTGTGACATAAATTTGAGATCTCTGAATTCTTAATGTCATACAGTCGGCTTGATTTAGTTTCAGTAGAGGTTTCAAGTCAATGATGTCTATGATGTTGATGTCGACGGTCATTTTGTCAAGGATGATAGTATCAATTTGGTGACGATAATTTACATGTCCTGAAACAGCTGTATCCGCTGTTTGTGACGTAAGAAATACACATTACAGAATTTTGATGTCGTTGAATTTCTACGAATCAGAATGTACAACGTCTCTGACGTGACGTAATAATCACGTCACATCAGTGTAGTGTGTTTTGGTCTTTACTCTGTTGTTGCTAAATAAACCGGTATTTCTGTACCCCATAAAGGAAGACGGATGGGTTTCAGACTTCACCCACGTTTTTGACTTGCTAGCTGACGCCATGTGGCTCTCAATTTGTGACATTACTATTAAAAAGTTGAATTTCAGGTAGAATTTTACATTTTTTTAAATTTCCTATTACTACCAACTTTTTGAACACACTTTTGTGGAGGTGACCATTTAATATTGTGCTACTAATGTATTTTTCGTGTCTTTCTAGTTTTTTTTTCCAATTTTTGTATTTTCTCATGTTTGTTTTGCTTTTTTCAACTTCCAAAGCTTGTTTTCGCAAAAATGTCAGAGGAACTGATGGTAATTCTATGCCTTTCTTTGACTTACCATTATCAGAAAAATTTTTGCTTCTTGGGCCAATGTGAGAGTGGGGGGGGGGGGGTGGTTCCCCCTTGAGAACGACCTCCTCATTGTTCCACACATTTATTTTATTGAATTTTTTCATTTTCTTCTAATTTTGTATATTATATAGGCAAATTACATTTTGACTTGCATCATTTTCTACGATTGGGGATTTTTCAGCAATTTTAGCGATAATTGGTAACTTTACTTTTCTTTGACAATTTTTTTGGCTGTAAATCACAACTTTACTTGTCTTTCACAAATGTTTACACTTTGATATTACAGCAACTTTGCTAGAATTTGCAAATTTTTCTGCCTGTAATTGACAAATTTACTCGACTTTTTTTTGGCTATAATTAACTTCAATCACCCACCGTTGACAATTTTTTTGGCTGTAAATAGAAACTTTACTTAGCATTGATAAATTTTGCGGCTGACACAATTTCTTGCCCTTGACAGTTTTTTGGCAATATCCCGTATTTTTTATGAAGGAAATATGGTCAGCCCAGGTATTTATCGTATATTGATGATTTTCTATCCTATCGGAACAACACGGCCAGATGGAACACATCGGTCAGGCCAGAGATAGTTCACCTCTGCTAAAGGCATAAAGAGATGAGTAAATGGAAAAAAAAAATGAATGCAATAATATACCAGTACCGAACAATACCGTTTTTCCGAGCATTACAGTATAAAAAAAAACGGTAAATCGATCCAAAAAATTTTTTCCCGAGTTTTCATCATTATTATTACTTTTTGCAATACATTCGGTATGACATTCCCGTGGTTATTTCTTCAGGGAGATAATCCAAAAATATCAGAGCCCCGCTCTTAAAATATTCCATATAACGTAAGAAAGAGGGACGCATAACTAGACGTGTTTATTTTTCGAGCTCCATTTTGGGGAGGTTTCCCGCGAATAAAACGGAATTGTTTTATTCATAGGCGCTTCTACTAGTTTTTCTTTTTATCTCTATCATAGTCTGTTTAGAACGGGAAAAGGAATAAAATAATAATAGTAAAAAAAAAGAAAAAAAACCCCTAGAATCTATGGAAATAAAGCCTGAGAGCGGACAATGCCGAGTTAACATTTCCGAAGTATCGAAGCCCCACAAATAGACATGAATATTTGAACAAGCACTGCCTCAGGTAGATATACATACAAGGAGGTAAAACGAAGCCGAATCCTCGGATTCGCCAATATATATATATATATATATATATATATAGATCTATACGAGGAAAAAGAGCCGTATATAGGAACTCTACAATAGCACTGGCAGTTCTTTTATTTTATTTTTCTCTGAGGGTAGGTTTTTTTTTTTTGGAAGAGCAATTCCACAAAAGAGGTGACTCCCAGAGGAAAAATTTCTAGATACAGGAACTCATGAATGCCGATTGCCGGTCAACAGCTTCAGAAGAATGAAGACGGAGTAGAGAGAACACGCGAGGAGAAGAAGAAGAAGGTCTTAAGAAAGATTTTTAGGAGTTCTCCCGAAGAAAGAAGGAGAAGATGAAGCCCCGGAAAAGTGCTCGGAAGAAAATTGGAAGAAAGTGAAACCTGAGAAGTTCAGGAAAAAAAAAAAAAAAAGGATCTAAGATTAAAGGAAAAAAAAAAAAAAAAGGGAATAGCGAGACGCGTTGAATATAGAGCAGAGCAACGAGATACCGGGATAAGAAAAAAGTCATTTACATTGAAGACTGTAATCAGGGCTGAGTAGACTCAGGGCTCGATGATTCGAATACTACTGCTTCCGATTTTATTTCCGAGCATTCGGATGATCGGGGCGTATAGCATTATGTAAATGAGTTACGTTAAACAAATACGTTTGGAGATATTTTTATACCATCAGTAAAACTATAGTAAAATATGGTACCTATATAAAATTTTGAAATTACGCTTTCTCCAAATTTTTAGCTTATATCAGGGTTGGTATATCCTATACAGATGATCTAAATCAGGAATTCACAACCGTGGGCCAAATATGGCCCGTCAAGAAGTTCCATTCGGCCCGCGACATTTGTTTCTGTAGAAAAGTATCAACACACTCAACGCGATGAAAGCTTAGGTTGATTATACTTTTTTCCTTCATAAAAATACGGTAAATCGAGATCATGTTTGCATATGAACCCTGTTGCTCGTTTAAATCAATACAAATTTTGATTTTGAGGAACCGTGATGTCACCATGTGGTTTACCACGGATATTGCCCTAGTGTAATTTTTTTTTTCTGTCCAGCGCGTCTCCTATATGTTAGAGGTTCCTCAGGAATATTAACATGGGGGCACGTTTGGTTTAATAAAGGTAAATAGAGATCAATATGGGATATCCCCATAGACTTAAGATATAAATAGTATTATTACTCTGTGGATATCCCCAATTATCGCAAGAAAGAGGGAAAAAAACAAACGCTGTCACTTTGCAGCATGTTTAAATTATGTATCTCATCTAGACCTGATGGAAGAATTGCAAAATCCTCCCAGGTCACAAAAAACCGTGTTTTTTTCTTCTCTCTCTTTATTGTTTTTGTCTAGATTGTATTGTTTTTTTATGTTGACGTGTTTTTTGTACTTTTGTCGGATTGTGTGTGCATGTATTTGAAATAGAAAAAAATTTGCCAAATGGAAGTTATTAATTACAGCCAAAAATTTGTCAAATGGAAATGAAGTTACCAATTAAAGCCAAAAAATTGTCTACGGCAACTAAAACTACAGCTAAAAAAAGTGTTAAAAGCACGTAAAACTGCCAGTTGCATCCAAAAATGTTGTCAAAGACAATTAACGTTGCTAATTGCTACCAAAAAAATTTGTCGAAGAAAAGTAATGTTATATCGGAAAAAGAATTGTCGTAAATCAAGTGAATTTTCCAATTATAATCAAAAGAAATTGTCAAAGGCAAGTAAATTTGCTAATTACAGCCGAAATTTCTTTTTTTTTAAGACAAATACAGTTGTAGCCAAAATATTGCCAAAGGCAAATAAAGTAACAGTAAAAAAAAAGTTGTCAAAATAAGTACCAATTACAGCTACAGTTACGAATTACAGCTAAACACAACCGTCTAAGGCAAATAAACTTGTTAAATACAGCTATAAAAATTGCCTAAAGCAAGAAAGGTTGCCAATTACAGCCAAAAAAATAACTAAAGGGTTAATTCTGGCCAAGAAAATAATCTCAATTTCTTCATTTCAAAAATTCAAGTAAGCTTCGTTGAAGATAAGGGGAAATTACAGGACACATTTTATGAAAAGATTGGGACGACCAAATTCACAGGAATGCCCATAAAATATAGGTCATATGGTAAAATAGAAGTGAACTTTGATAATATTCTCTGCACATACAACTTTCTGGCCCGTGGACTGAAAAGGTTGCATTCCGTTTCCTCCTGATATACACTCATGTCCATAAATTGAGGGTAATGCCAGCTCCGGCAAATAAAGGTTCAAAAACAAAACAAACGTTACTTATTCATAAAGACCATTTATAAAACAAAAGATAAAGAACAAAAACGATGGTGTATGTATGATACCATTCATAAAAACTACGATTTTTGCTCCCTGGAGCAATTGTAAAATATATCTCCTTTACAAAAACTTCCTATTACATAGTTTGTATGATGGTTAATACATTGTATGTCTCCCATGCGATGAAATACAGCCCGTACAACGCCTAGGCATGCTGAGTATCAAATTATCGATCTGATCTTGGGGAAGATCACTCCACTCAGCAAGCAATGCTCTCCGAAGTTCCGGTACACATGTAGGAGGTGGTTGATGGACTGCAACTCGTCGGCCAAGCATGTCTCACACACGCTCTATCGAATTCAAGTCAGGTGAGAATGCTGGCCATTCCATACGGGTCATATCATCAGATTCAAGACATTCGTTTACGATGTTTGCTCGGTGAGGACGGGCGTTGTCATCCATAAACACAAATTCTGCGCCCATGGCACCCCTAAACAAACGTACATGTTGTTCCAGAATGATGTCCCGATAAATTTGGGCTTTCATGGTTCCGGTTTGAACATGCAGATCTGTTCTGGAACCCAGTATAATTCCACCCCAAACGAGCAATGCTGCACCACCGTAACGGTGTCGTTCAATGATGTTGTCTTGGTGGTAACGGGTACCTGGCGTTCTCCATATGAAAGTCCGACGTGAATCAGACTGCAAGCTAAACCTGGACTCGTCGGAAAACATCGCACAAGCCCACTGTGACGATTTCCACATTGCATGTTCTCTACTCCAGGCTAATCGCTGCCGACAGTGAATTGCCGTGAGCGGAACACATCTGACAGGCCTGCGAGCATATAGACCAATATCTCCCAAACGTCTGTACACGGTTTGCCTTGGAACTGTGGTACCCGTGGCTGCGGATAGCTGACGAGACAGGTCGGATGCTGTGCTCCTTCTGATCTTTTGGCAGTTACTACCAAATACCGGTCTTCATTCGACGTTGTAACTCGGGGGCGACCTGTACTGTAACGTCTACTGGCATTTCCGTTATCTTGGAATCGTTGCCAAGGCCTAGAGATGACACTTTGGGCAATTCCAAGTTCCTCGGATGCTTCCATCTGAGTACGCCCACATTCCAGGCGGCCGATAATTCTACCACGTAAAAAATCATGCACATGCGTCCTCTATGTCATAACTATTCGCTTATGGCACTGAGCGCCCTACAGAACTCTTGTGAATAATTTTACTTCTTTGCCACCATTCCTTATATACCCCGCTCTTACACTCTGGTCATTGTGACGTACTATCGGCATCATCTGGTGGCTTCCTGAAATTTGCATATCATTCTTGCAGATGTGTGTGATAATTCTACAGGTGAAATTTTTACTTTAGATTTCGATTTCTGTGTGATTCTGAATTATCCTTAATTTATGGACATGAGTGTAGTTTAATGCAACCGCGAACCGGTGAAAACAATCGGAAAATTTTGAGGACCGGTGGAAATGCGAGAAATAGTTTGCGGACCGGCAGAAAATACATTAACAGAAAAAATAATTTGAGAACAGGGAAATAAAAAATATATAAATTAGTGTAAATAATTTGTGGACAGAGAGCAATGAATAGAAAATCAGGGTCAATAATTTGAGAACAGGTAATAAATAAACACACAAATAGGAAGAATAATTTGCAGACAGGCAGAAAACGTGGACAGGCCTTCCTAAAGAAATCGGGTTGCCCTGAGCCAAAACAGTTTTTTGAGGCCTGTGATTTCTTACAGGCTACATATTTCGAGAGGCCAAATTAGGCATCCAGAAGGTATATGTAATTACAGAATTTACTTACAGAAATGCTAAAATACACATTAATGAAAGGAATAATTATAGAATTATTGAAAAAATAATCTCGTAAAATTGATGAAAATTTAAAAATAATGGAAAAATATTTGCAGAATTGCTGAAGGAAAAAAATTGCAGAACTACTGAGAGAAATAATTTCAGAATCGTCAAAAATAATTTCAGAATTGTTAAAAGTCTCACAAAAGTTGACAGTTTTTGGAAGAAATAATTTCATAGTTAATGAAATTTCAAAATTAGTTGATAAATAATTTCTAAATTATCGAGATAGATTTCAGGTTTAATAAAAATAAATAATTGACAAAAAATAATTTAATTAATGAAAGGAAATTATTCGCAACAAAAATTTCGAATTCAATGAAATAAATGAATTAAGAGTAAATAAAAGAGTTCAATAAATTTGGGGAACCCGGTTTAATAACCAAAAATACCACATGACTGAAAGGCCCGCGGGCTTCGTCGGAAGTTTAATTTGGCCCGAAATGTCTGAAAGGTTGAAGACGCTTGACGTATCGCGATAAGAATGTTGATTTTTCAAAAATAAAATAAAATTAAAATGCAAATTGGACAACTTTTACCAGACAAATACGCATTGTAATCGCACAGCGCCATCTATCGAGGAAATAGTTTAACTAGAACAATGAACGATTCCGATAGAAATTGACTGACAAAATTACAGCAAAAATTTTCCATATCATGTACTATTTTTAAAACTTGAAGGTAAATTTTGGAGCTTTCCTTTTTTTTTTAGCCCTTTAAAGTTATGAAAAATTATAAAAGCATAAAAATTCAAAAGCCATACAATTTGAAGAATGAATTAATTTTTTTGCTTCCAGAATTGATAAGTTGAAAAAATTGACATGAAGATTCTTTCGGGCTTTTAAAAAAACCATGGCCATTTAATTAGCAAACCATGGTTTAAAATCCCAGAAGTCTCTGCGATATCACAATAATTACAGACACAAAAGCTTGCACGTGTCACTAATTAAGAAAAATTAAATAATAGCTCGAAAGGAATTTTTATCGAAAATATTTGAATATGCGCCTCATCTAGATTTAGATAGTGTTAATAACTGGTAAACAGCCCGTAGGAAATTGCTAAAAATCTTATTAATTTGAGTTTTTCCTCCATAATTGGGAGCAAATGAAAATCGACACTGATATTAATTACACGTCTCTGCTTAGGGTAGTGATAATTCGAGGAACCTTCCACTCATTCCCCCTCCTCCCCCGTTTCCAATAAGAACAAAATACATATCTTAATTAGTTGACACCATCATCATCACTATACTATTCTACTTCCGACGGTTGCCACGTTTCTTACAAGTCCTCTAACAATTAATTAGGTTCAATCCCGCCCCCCCCCCACCTTTTCCCCACTAATGTTAACCTCCGAAAAAGCAATAATTGCATTCGGATCAGTTTTAATAAAATATTCGAGGCTTCTTGATAACTTTAGCGAGAGTATTATTGTACTTTTTTGTTGTTTTCTCCGTAGTTGCTGTTAATAAATACAGCTTCGGAGAGGTATTAAAAGAGGAGTTTCGAAACCGTTCTAATTAACCAATTAATACTTGGACGGAAGAGAATTGCTTGCTGTTTGTATTGTCTGGGAATTGTTTTATGAGTATGTCTTCATATTCAGGATTAAGATGTGTTTGAAGTAAAGTGGATATTTTTCGTTCTCTCATACCCCGTTTCAGACCCAGAGCTTACCAACGGCAACATGAGGTTTTTAATCGTTTTTTCTCGCTGTTTGAATTACTTTTTACCTCAGAAAGTTCAGTCACGTCTTCAAGAGACACACACAATCTTTGGAATCAGGGTTGAACTCCCGAGGTAAGAAAAAAACAATAATAATACATTTGAAGCGAGAGAAAGCAACCCGCACATTTGTGCGTGCAGGATCTGATAGGGATAAATCACTTACTATATATAAAACCCACTACATCAAAATATTACTGAGTACCCTAAACCAGAGACATCGCAGAAAGGAGAGGACACGGTGGGGGTTGCCTATACCCTCCTATGCCGACCAAAAATTAGGGGAAAATATTAAGATATCGAAAAAAAAAATTCCCCTATATACACTGCTGGCCACCGTAAATGCAACACCCTGAAGGAGGCATGCAAATAATATGAAATTTACAACATACATTAGCGGAGGTGAGATATGCAAGTGATTAGAATTTCAGCGCAGACGCACATCACGCGCGCCTGTGGCGCCACTTCAAAGTGCTATTTAAGGCTTGGAGATTTCGACAATTTTAAGTACGGCAATTGTGTTTTTCTTGTGGTTTTTTCAAAAAAACAATCAATTATGCCTCGTAGAAAACAGCGATCATCTTTTGATCAAGTATCCGAGTTCGACAGAGGAAGGATAGTGGCCTACCGAGATTGTGGATTATCTTTCAGGGAAATCGGTAGTCGTGTTGGACGAAACCAAACAACTGTGATGCGGATATGTGATCGTTGGATGCAGGAGGGTACGACGGACCGACGTGTTCGATCGCATCCACCTCAGTGCACCACTTCACGTGATGACAGGCATATTGTGCGTATGGCAGTGACGGATCGCTCAGCCACATCACGAACCATAGCACAGCACATTCAGTCTGTACCGCATCATCCAGTGTCTGCGCGTACCATTCGACGCCGTTTACAGCAGAGTGGTCTGTCCGCAAGACGTCCATTGCTTCGTCTACCCTTGACGCAGAACCACAGACGTCTCCGCCGCCAATGGTGCGATGAAAGAAGAATGTGGTCGGCACAATGGAATGAAATTGTCTTTACTGACGAGTCACGCTTCTGTCTGCAACACCACGATGATCGGATTCGAGTCTGGAGACACCGTGGAGAGAGAGGATGCTGAACAGCTGCGTTATGCACCGCCACACTGGTCCTGCACCGGGTATTATGGTATGGGGGCGGTATTGGATATCCTTCTCGCACTCCTCTAGTACGCATTGCCGGTACTTTAAAAAGCCAGCGCTACATCTCCGAGGTGTTGGAGCCAGTTGTCCTTCCTTACCTTCAGGGCTTGCCCACAGCCATATTTCAACAGGATAATGTGCGACCACACGTGGCACGCATTGTCCAAAGGTTCTTCGTCAATCGCCAGATTGAATTGCTTCCCTGGCCAGCTCGCTCTCCGGATCTTTCGCCGATAGAAAACATGTGGTCCATGGTTGCTCAACGATTGACCCAGATTACATCCCCAGCTGCCACACCAGATCAACTTTGGCAACGCGTGGAAGCTGCTTGGTCTGCTGTACCCCAAGAACACATCCAAAGTCTCTTTGAATCAATGCCGAGGCGTGTGGCAGCGGTGATCTCCAACAATGGCGGCTACTCTGGCTACTGATTTTGGCAGGAACCGCACTTCACAGAAGTCTATAAATTTAATCATTTGATGCTTGGTCAACATGTTATCTACAAAATAAATATTGTTGCGATATCTCTTGTCTTTCTTGGTGTTGCAATTTGGGTGGCCAGCAGTGTATATGCCATAATAACCAATTTCTGTTAATTTAAATTGCAATTCGACCACACATTCCATGATCAAAAATGTTTTTGTTAGGTGTCTTATATTACCTTTTAAAGTTTGCCCCATGAATTTAGAATCACCCTGTAGATAAGAATAGAAAATCTACAATTTTAATTTTTCAACAGAAACGGGATAACTACCCCTTTCATTCCTTAAAATTTTATTATTAATGAATGAGAAATTTTCACATGCGGATTGTACCCCCCAGCGGGTTATATACTAATATGTTTACAATCAAAATCTTAAACAATTCCTACTATTTTAGGTTTCATTTATGTTGATTTAAATAAAAAACTACAGGGAAACTTTAAAAGGATCGGTTTGGTTTTCGAAAGGACTTGTCTCAAAGGGTACAAAAGCAGTACCAGCAACGAAAACTTTTATACTTCCAATTCTAAAAGCAACTTAGGATTGCTCACAGTTTCATTTGGTCGATCCACCAGAGAAAGAGAATCCGTTCGAAAAATTTCCAGTTAATTAGCCCAACTTTTCTCAGTGCTTTTCCGCTTGGAATATCGGTTCTTAACGTACGGAGAGGAACTACTAATTAGAAGGGCGGTGAAAGAACAAATTGTTCAATTAGCTTTGTATCGATGATTTTGTCTCTCTCTTCATTTGAAGAATGGTCGACATGCGATTTTCCCATTTTTTCTCCCCCTCAAACTGAAAAATTTGTCCGATTGCGAACTTCAAAAGAGCGTCTGTTTCTGCCTATATTATGTAAGTATGGCGCTAAAATCTTGAATGAAACTATTCGCGTATTACATACGCTCGATGATTGTGAAACTTTACTTTTTCCACTCGTACAAACATCTATAGCTGCTGGTAACTGCACTTAATTAATCTTGAATATGTGCATGCATTTCCCAGCTAATTAGTCGATTCGAAAAAGTCTAAAAAAGAAATTCTCTACTCGGTCGAAGCAAATTACTTTAGCGATAGGTATTTACAAGTTGAACATACGTGTGGCGTAAAGCGTTTCCCATTCAATGATTTGGTTGATTTGAAAAATGAAAGGATGAATGGAGGATTTGCAATTCTATTTTCAATCGACCGATAATGCAAGGACGTTCGAAAATCGGGTTTTCAAGAGTGTTGTTAACAGGATAACATTCCAAGGAGATGAGAAACAATTTTAGAAACTCTTCAGGATGGACGTCAAAATTTTTTAAATTTCTCACAGAGACCATCAAAAGAGAAAGAGCACTCTAACTAGTAAGATAGTACTAGATGTGATAGGAATGAAACGATTGATTTTTTAACCTCTTTCAATAGCTAAACTGTCAAAAATTGACTATAATTATAAAACAACTGTTTCTCAGTATATACGGTGTTTCTAACCATGAATGGAAAATTCCAGTCAGCACTAATTAATCAAAACGCCGTAATTCGTATGATAATGTACAACGTCTGTTATTTTCCCGCTGTATGGAAGCAGCGGGACTCGATTAAAGTAATCCATAAACCTTGTTCTAACTCAGCATTCCTTACAAAGTTTCTGCCCAACTACTTTACCAAGTGCAATAAGTCATCATTTCAAACACAGGGAGTTATACAACGGGAGAATATATACCAAAGGAAATGATAAAACCTGAGCAAATCAAAAATTACTTCTCTACAACATACAGTACCATATACACGAGTTTTACTTTGGCCCACTTTTACAAAACTTTTTATTTAGACAAGGCAAAGATGACCGGACCAGACCTAAATTAAAAGAGGCCCATCACCATCGCTGTGGAGCCAGGTCTTATGGTTGTTGTTAATGATAATGTTGTCCTCTTTGATGATTGAGAGAATATTGTTCAGTTTAAAAAATATTTTTCCTGCAGTATTATCTCCCAGTCCCACAAGTTACAAAGCTGAATTTAATTGGTTACTTATGAAATTTAACTGTGGCAAATAGATATGGAAATGCAATAGATTAAAAAATATATATATATAAATGAATGAGCAAATCCATGAATGCATTCAGCGATCAACTGACATCCACCTTTCGTCTCCTCTGAACTACATAGCCCACATGCACGTTATTCGCGATTTTCACCTCTCAACGTGGTTTGCGACACCATGTTCCATTGCAATTTTTGTTCCTCTTGATGCCTACTAACAACCCTCTGAGTTTGTCGGTCCATTAACAGAACACCCTGTATATTCCTGTACCCCTGTACACTCTGCAAGAATTTTTTTTTTTTTGATTATGTTAGAGCTATTGTTTATGAGAGCATAAGTGTTGGTATCTGCATATTCGTGGAGAAGCTACTTCAGCTAATTCTTCGTGCACTGTCTTCGAATCTCTAACCACAACTTTTGTTCATACTATGTGCATATATATATATATATAACTATAGCTGTATTGTTAAATTTTCATGGTCTATATATAAAAAACTGAAAAAATTAGTTATGTGAACAGTTGGAAATTGAAAACAATATATATGAACAGTGAAAATCTCAAAAAATTTTAGATTGAAAAAATTTGAAGAATTCAAAAATGAAAAAAGGTGTAGCCAATGTCTAGGGCTCTCATCAGGTGGAAAAACCCTGTCATTGACTTAACACAGAATGTTTCTGAGAGCATCCCTTGGTCTCCAAAGCCTAAATAGATGCTCGATCCCCCAAATGTTCTGCTGTAGTACCATTGAATTAAAAAATATAGAAAAATCAAAAGAAAATAGCCAAAAAACAAACGAATGTATTTTTTGTGACGTTAAAAATAAAAACAAAGTTGCAGTCAATATAAAATTTAACAAATTTAAAAATAGATGCAGAAGGTGCAAGTACATACCATGTGCAAGGCCTAACTATGCTGGTCAGATTAAAAGTGAACAGTTATAGTTACTGGTGTGAGAAGGAAGTAAGTCCAAAGTGTAAGGAGGAAACCTGTTGTCTATTAAGATTTTTTTGAGATTAATTAATGCATTTTGAGAAATCGTTGGCATCATTAAAGATATGTTTGATGATATAAATGATTAAAATTTGAGAAACCGTTTCGTAACTGATGATAAAATTTTAATAATTGATAATTAGTATCCTATGTAAATGTTGATGATTAAGTTGCAATTTGTAGTAATTTTACTGATCTAGGATAGATTAATTGGAGAATTGGAATTTTGGAAAATTCGATTGTTTTTCCAGTGATTTTTGATTTCGAACTAAACAATTTTAACTGTATATCTGTTGTCTTTTCTCAAAAAAAAGATCAGAAATACAATATGGAAAAAAAACCACCGTAAACACTAAATCCAGATAAAGTAAAGGATTGAACTTCTTCCCCAAGTCACGACAGTCCTTATTATTATTTTCCGAAATTATGTGGTAGATAAATTAACGCGGATGACCGACCTGACTTTGCAATAGACGAGCAAAGTATCTTCGATATCCCCAAGGGTAAAAAGGTTACTTTAATTCAGTTCTGCTTCGATAAATCAGACGAAAATTGTCAATGGATAGATAACTTCCTTAACTCGAACGCCGAACGCTAATCAATGTTGTTTCTTGCGTTACCTTCGCTCCACCCACAGTTTGCGGTTCGATAATGTCCGAGAGTCTTTGTTTTACCGCTTGAATTGAGAGAAGGCGGCCGATGCTGCCAGAAGAAAAGCCTTCCCTTCCAGAAACAAGTAATTGCCTGTCGAAGTCTTTTAATTAGCCACTGCCGGAATGGATTTGTTTGCCCTTGCCTTGGCTGTTATTATATGAGCGGTATACATGCTTATAAAATATGTGGACCGATAATATTCTATCTTTAGAATTTTAGCCAATGAATCAGATATTTCGGTAAGTAATTTTTCAATAGAATCTTTGGGATTTAGTGAAAACAATTTCTTACTCTAGGGAGAAATACTGAGAATATTTTTACCACCTTATTATGTCTTATCTATCTCATTCGCTTTCAGGTCGACGCATGTTTTGAGTAAAAATCAAAACAAATTGATTTTTTAGGGACTAATTTATAAAAGTGGTTCCCAATCTTTGATAATAGCAAAGATCGTCAACGAAGGAAAACAAAATGTGTGGGTATTTTTATGTGTGTTATCAATGCCGTTTTAACGCAGTGGCCCGGGTCATGTCCGACGGGCTCCAAGTGCAGAAAGGGCTTCCTGAAAATGAGATCTAGTCAAATTTTCGACGGTGAGCATGGAAATAGGGTAGCAGGTATTTCTAGCCGAGTAACATGCCCCAGAAAAAAATCACTTTGCTCGGGGACCTGTGATTTTAAGAAGGCCCTCTGTATGTTATACCACATTTGTTTGGGTACAAACACATCCGGCAGATTTTACTCATGGGTACAAACGAGTCTATCGCGTTTCTAGCAGTGCGCAAACCTCTTATGTATTTTCAGTTATTACGTAAGCCCGCAATGCAATTTTTGGTACGCAGACCTCCCTATGAATATTCAGAGAAAAATAAGTCTCACTCATTTCTGTAAGGAGGGGGTACATACACCTCCTACAAATATTCTGTGAAAACAAGCCTCTTATGCATACTTGTGATTGAGATTGAGTAACATGTATGCCTCGTAGGAATTTCGTAAGTACGCAAGCCTCTTTAGCATTTAAAGAGATGCAAAGTTGTGTTCTTGTGGTACTTCGACTTTGAAAACCAAACCCAACCTCCACGTACAACTAAAGAGTGAGTTCTGCCGCACTTGTTGGGTTGGTGTTTTGTTAAGTTATCCGACTACCTTTCTTGTCACTTGTCGATAAAATGGTACTGGAGTGAACTTCATTAATATTTTCTGATAGAAAGTGCCCTAAAATGATGAAAATATTAGTAAATTTTGGACTACCTGAATGCCATTTACTATGAAAAAGTCATTTTTATGTCAAATTTTAGACAAAATTCATGTAGTATTCCAAACCCGATTGCAAAAGATTCCATAAATGAAATGTTTCGTTATTTTCACAGTGGATTCAACTAGTAATGATGTAGATCATGAAACAAAATTTAAAGGATTGTAAGGTTTGCCCATAAGTTACATTCAAATCTGTTAATGTATGCGTGCATTTTTTTGCAACTTCATTCTACATATCATCTGCAAAACACAGTAATTAGACAAATACATATATATACATGCACAAAATGTATACATGCACAAAATGTATACAAATGCACAAAAATCTATGCAAATATATAGGAGAAGTTGTCATATTATAGCACATTTTGTTACAACTTATTACATTAAACCACACAGTATCAAAAAATCGCTAATTAAAATCCTAATTCTTGTGGTACTGCCTTCTGTTTTCAACATTAGAAGCAAAGTTGTAGATGCTTGAATTTTCGTGTTTATATGTCTCATCAGGCTCTCCAAAGACCGTCCACCCATTCGGCAAAGATCGCAAATCATCCCCCCATGATCTCTATGGGCGGTCAGTGGTTATGTCTGTCTGTTTATACAGTTTGTTCTGTTAATGGAAGGACAAACTCAGAGGGTTGTTAGTAGACATCAAGAGGAATGAAAATTGCAATGGAACGTGGTCACGCAAACCACGTTGAGAGGTTGAAAATAAAGAAAAACGTTTGCAGGTTTCGATGTCATGCTGGAACGATGAAAAATACAATAATATCTACAAATAGATTTATTTGATTAATTATTACAAGAGTTGTTGGAAGTGGTGACCGTTGGCGTCATTGCACAGTCTTCAACAACGTAAAAACAATTCCCGGACACTCTCGAAGATACCACGTATGCTTTTGATGTCTGCCGAAGCGACGACAATCCGCGCTATGAGATTATCCGGTGTGTCCAAAAGCGTGAGCGATCAACTAACATTCACCTTTCGTCTTTTCTGGACTCAGAACCTGCATGCGTTTTTCACGATTTTCACCCTCTCAACGTGGTTTGCGACACCATGTCCCATTGCAATTTTTGTTCCTCTTGATGCCTACTAACAACCCCTCTGAGTTTGCCGTTCCATTAACAGAACACTGTATAAGTATCGCGTTAAAAGCTTGCTTGCTCTCCTTGGTAAGACCTTTCAAATGGAAGACGTTTTTTTTTTTTTATTAGGACTTGAATCTCAAAACTGTGGCCGTTTTCAACAGCTACATTTTGGTTCCAATCAATCTCCAGCCATCGATTTCAGAAATTTATGGTGAGGCAAGGACATGCAATGTTTAAGCAAACACATGACAGGCTACTAATTTTACCAAATTTAAGAGTTTGCAAAGGCAATCGAGGCCATTCGACTACTCTAAATTGACACAGAATAGTAGCTGATATACAACAAGCAGAAGTCGGGAACAACGCAACATAATTACCATAATAATGGCATTCGAATAATTTTAATGTATCAAGTAAGAGAGAGATGTAGGAAATAAAGACTCTTTTTTAAGGAGAATTACAAAAAAAAAAACAAAAAAACAACAACAAAGGAACTTGTCATTGTTTTCTTTCACCAAAGAAACATAAATTTCTAAAAATAGAGAAACAAAAAAAATACAGGTAATTACGAAAAAAAGAAAGAAAAAAAGAAAATTCGTTGCATGTTTTTAAGTAATTTACGCACAACCTCCAGTTTAATGACCAAAAAAAAGTTTTTTTTTTTTTTCTTAAGCTTGATTAAATTCAATGATTTTTAAAGATGTTGGAATCTCTCAAGTAAAAACTTATTTCTTTCAAGGGAAAAGCGCGAATTTTAACGCTTCTCCATCTTATAAAAAAAAAATTCATATATTTTTTTTTTTGTCTAAAACTCTAGGATTTCTTTTACCTTGTTCCAGATCAGAGAGAAGAAGAACTCTTCGGGGGTCATTAGCTGGTTTTTAGTTTATGCACTGCTTCACTATTGAATAGATGAAAAAAAAAAAAGTGAAGTGGAGGATGAGAGAAAGGGGCATTAAGGAATTCCGATACCTTAAAAGACAATGGACCAATAATCCGAGAGGGGAAAAAAAATTTTTTTTGGTTTGAAAAAAATAGAAAAATAGTTCTTTTTTTTCCTCTACAGATTCCATGAGGTATGAACTCCATGAATATCTTTCCAGTTTAATATCTTTTGTTCTCCTGCGCTCCTATTATCGCGATGGATTTTTTCTCTCTCTAAAATTATTCATTGAATCTAATTAATGAGAAATATATCAGAAATATATTAAATATTAAAATTTATGAATTGAATTGATATTGGTAACATTTTAATATATTAAATCGGGAATAATATTTTTTTTTAATGAGGTCACGAAATTATTAATTTTGTGGATTGAATGAAAGAAAACGAAGCGAGTTCAAAATTTGTTGGTTTTTTTTTTTTGTATTAAAAGACTGTCCATCAAGAGAATTGACTTGGCATCGCCCTGGAAGGAGAAGGAGGTTTCATTTTTTCACGGGGAGAGACACATGATTACTTCCCCTCCCTAGCAAAGTCAATTCTTTGCTAAATACGACCAATCCTCGCCAAATATTGATAATTTGTGACCAAAATAACAAAAACTGTTTATTTAATCATTTTTTTCCCAGTTCCTTCTTTTCTCTAACGAAGTGTTTCTTAACTTTTTTCTCCTATGTCTTCCCTCTTTGGACTGTAATATTTTATTGTGCTCACCTGACTTATCCCCTCTCTCTCTAATATATGAGCCTTTCTACTTATAAATTGATTTTTAAAAATAAATTTATAGCGGGGGAGTTTTTCATAAACAAGGTTGATCTCCGGACATCAATTGAGGTTTCCTCTTGAAAGGGATGTATATGCAGGGAAGTCTGAACATCATGGCCACCCATGACAAAGTAGCGCTCCGTATTTAACCAACACCAGCTACAGCAGAATCTTTTCTAGCTGGTGTTGACTTAGAAGGAAGTAATAGTTTACATATTTAAATACTTTCGAAAAGCACAGTGTCAGATTTCATTATGTAGGTGCCCCTAGATCATGTAACCCTGGTTCCATTCCAGACAACCACATGCGTTAAAATGGTTCAGTTCTGCTGTATTTTGGAAAAGAGTAGTCACATTTCCCATCCCCCCCCCCACCACTTTAGAGGTGTATTTCGCTGCATCTGTATTTTTCACAGATTTCTGTAGTCTTTTTAACCACATGTCATGGCCTCTGTTTCACTGGATTTCCCCCCGAGGCCCCCCATAGAATAGCGAAGGAACACGAGGGGGCCATATTTGCCGTAGGTTCAGAAACGCACAGCTCTAACGTAATTCACATAAGCAACAAAGATAATCTTTTGATAATAATATTTAAAATTGTTAGTCCTTATGACAAGCCAACCAACGAATTTCTGTGTAATCAAGTATCCCCTCGGAATTATACTCTCCCAGTCTTGAAGAAATTGCGGGAATAAAAACTACTTGGGTGTCCTCTAAAGCATATGAAATTCAAAGTGATCGTCACAAGCTTTAGAATGCACACACACAACTAGTACTTCCAACAGTTTCCATCAAAGGACTTGCTGATAAATGACGAAATGGGAAGATTGCCAGTTTAATAATATCTGAATACATTTCCTTGAATTTCGCTGTTAAGTCTGGAAGCAAAATTAACATTTTTGTCTGCCATTGCTGACGTACCACTCTTTCCCACTGCTACGAGTTTATTTATAGGAGATTGATATTTTTCCCTGAGTGTACAATGTAATTCAGTTTTCCACGGTGTGAGAAATATCTTCCTTTTTTATGGTTTTTCGTGAGTAGAAAACATTTATAAAAATTCTTCAGTGATGTTTATATTAGCCCGAAGAAACAATCATTTGAGTCACGTCCATGAAAACCTGAAATTTCGTCGAGCACTATTTCTAAAGCAATGTGTAATTACATTTGAGTATAATACTTCCAACTGGTCATTCAAATTATCAGCTATCGTTGTTATTCTTGCGATTATTTGTCTCGATACAAAAATAGTATGAAATGCTTGCACATGTTCAAGATGGACATTTTCTGCAGCATTTATAATCGATTCCTTGACACAGGAACCGTCGCTGAAAGACTTGGAATGTTTCATGAATATGTAGGTGATTTCGTATATGTAGAAGCCCTTCAGCCCTCATTGCCATTCTTTTGCGATATATTTTTCACCCGTCTTAATAACAAAGTTATTTATTAATTTTTTTGAATTAATTTTTTTTTTGGATCTCGTTGGGACGTTGCGGGCTTCCCGCCCCTATTTCTTTGGAAGGGGGAGCTGCATTCGGCCCGCGAGTTTGACAAACCTGGTCTAAGGAAAGGAAATGTTGCTGTAGCTTTATGGTAGAGCCGCCGTGGTGGTCGATTGGTCATAGTGGCGGACTCGCATCGCGAACCCTACCGTCACCGCAGTGGTGATCGGCTGAAGTTGGTTTTCTGTGGTTCCCAACTTTGAGGTGCGAATGCAAGCCGATCTCCCCATTAAAAAGTCTCGTCGCAGAGAGCAACTGGCCCACAACGGTAAAATCTTCAAACATTACATTTCACTCATAGTTCGGAAAATATGTGGTAGATGGCAGCACTGTAACAAGCATTACACAGAAACTAGGTTCACAACACGTTCCAATTCGTTAGAAGTTCCGCAGAGGAATATAAACGAGGTACATGTGTGGTTTAGTGTCACTGAAAAATCAAACACAACACTACATATACGCATTCAGACTGTTAGGTACACACACAGCTACACTTCGGCACAACTCACTAGGTAGTAAATCGCCCATTGATGGTGATAGACTTGAGTTGTGCTCGGTTTGAAAGCTTTATGGTAGAGCAGTCGCCCAGATTCTGAGATCTCCCACAGAAACTTGTGAATTTTCCTTCTGAACAGCATCCATCTCTGCTTGGTATCCGGAATACAGACGTTGCATAAAATCTGGTCACCCAAATTACACGTGAGTTTTCGAAAAACGAAAAATAGGAGATTGGCAATCATACTGCAGATGAATCAAGCTCGACAATCCATTTTCATTGTGCATGACCTACGTCAATCGACAACGTTACGCATAAAATCTTGGCGAGAAATTTGCGCTTACGACGCAGAATCGAAAATAACAATCTACATCCAAATACTGATACTGCTCATGAATGAAATTAGACCATATCAGATTCATTTTCCATGCACACTATATTTAACGTCATTTAATGAAAGTCTCGTTTCATAGGAAATTTAGAAGCAAGTATCTATCCGGAAAGTTGGTTCTTCAGTACATACATATAAAGACTGATATCCGTAAGAAACCAATCAATTTCGAGTTCCAATACTATAGCCATAAAATATATACAAGGAAGCCATTGCATAGATTGCTTTATTTTTGTTCATCTTTATGAACACGTATATATTGGATAGATATCTGGGATCGTCTTTATGGTGTGTTTCTGCCGGAGATATAAAAATAGGAAATCAATGCGTGGAATGTTATTGATCGTTGTACTTATAGTGTTTTCCAATTTCCAGAAAGAGCCTACGATTCCAATTTCTTCCCGAATCTCGTAACCAATGCTTCTTTGCCAATTTGTCGATACGAACACCCCCGACATGAGATGCGAATGAGGAAGGAATCAATTCCGAATCTCGTCCACCATATTTCTTTGCTGCCTCTTCCCTCCTTTTTTTTTCTCTTGCTGCAGGGAATTCCGAAGCAATCTTGGTATACGTGCGTACACAACATTCACAATTTCAGGTTCTCCTTGAAAACTGGGAGAAAATAAAACATGTACTATTTATAGACGTTTCACTTCAAATATTTCTTCCAGAACAGTTTACTTCACTCGTCAGATGCGTCCTCGTTCACCTCAATTCATTCTCGTTCATCTTAGTTTCCTCTCTAAACTCATTCTCGTTCAGCTGAGTTTTTTCTTTGAATGTATTCACATTCAGCTCAGTTTCATTTCCAAATATATTCACATTCAGCTCAGTTTTATTTCCAAATGTATTCTTATGTCGTTTAGTTTTATCTCTAAATGCATTCTCATTTTGCCGAGTTATCTGTTTGGACGCATTCTTATTTAGCTGAGTTCTTCTTTCAATGTATTTTCATTTAGCTGAGTTCTTCTTTCAATGTATTTTCATTTAGCTGAGTTCTTCTTTCAATGTATTTTCATTTAGCTGAGTTCTTCTTTCAAAGTATTCTTATTTAGCAGAGTTCTTCTTTTAAAATGTATTTTCATTTAGCTGAGTTCTTCTTCCGAGGCATTCCTATTTACCCGAGTTCTTTCATGTACTCTTATTTGCTTGAGTTCTTCCAATGCATATTTATTTAGCTGAGTAATTCTTTCAATGCATTCCGACTACCAATATTTTTACCCATTCAGTTTTTTACATTGCAACAAATAAATAATCATTAAGATCATTTCATTCAATCTGTACATCCCTGAAGATAAATCCATTAATTGATTGAATGGTCCTGTAGTTAAGGGTGAGCGTTGGCTGATTAATGAATAATCATTTCAATCATTTAATAAATTATCATTAGTTTCAGTTCCGTTCAATCATTAAATTAATTTCCAATGTATTTAATTCAGGTCATTTCATTTTTTGAATGTATTAACATTCAGTTCAGTTCGGTTCAATTATTAAATAAAACTTCAGTTCATTCATTGTATTGAATTTCATTCATTCATAAATAAAAACTCCACCCCCTCCCCCATTAAATAAATGTCCAGTTCGTTCAAAATTCAGTAAAAATTGAATGAATTTTCAATAGATGAAATATATTCAATTTCATTTTTTGAATGCGTTGGTATCCAGTTCAGCTCAATTCAATGATTTAGTTGAAGTTTTATTTCACTAATTAAATTGAAGTTCAATCTATTTATGAATAAAAATTTATTTTTCTCATTAAATTGGATGGAATTTAATGGAATTTTTCTCATTAGATATCACTCGAAAATTAACTGGAATTGAATGAATTCTCATTTTATTCAAATATATTAAACGCATATGAGCGTATTCTTTTTAAATTCAATTAATACTTTGAATGCACTAAAATCCAATTCAGTTCAATCATGAAATAAAAGTTAGGTTCATTCTCTAAATTAGAGGGGGGGGGGGGCTTCAACACCAGTGGCTCGCGGATGTCATTTTGGTGGCCCTCCAAGAAACCTATAAGTGAAAAATGAAATCAGCATTCCAGTGTCTGAAACTATGATCGTAATTCTCATTCATTTTGGACATTCTTTCTAATCGTGCGAACAGTTGGTATATCTAGAAAAATCAAATCTTGACCAGAGGTCTCAGTTCACACTTTTAAATCAATAACAGAATAATTTATTACAGTTTTCTGAATTTCACCAGAAATTTTTTATCAATAGTAGGTCGATGGCTAAAAAATTTTTCATCACCAGACTGAGAGTCCTGGTTATTATTGTATACAACTCTCAGTGTGAGCGAGCTCTGAATTTGCCCAATTTAATAATAATTACTGAATAATTGATGATGATTAATTACTGAATAATTTTTATACGGATTTATCATTTATTTATTTATAAAATAAATTCAAACTTTACCGTAACAGCTCATCGTGTAATACACGAGAGTCCTCGAAAGACTAGTGCAGCAATTACAACCATCACCAGACGAAAACCTCCCGTACAAGAAATCAGACGCATGGCTTTAACTAAAATAATCATGCTTCTAATCATAAGCTGTTCAACCAAGTTGTCGGTGAATATCTTCTTAGTATGAAATCAAGCATCTATTGGCAATGATTTAAGTGAGAACCATGATTCCTACAACGGTAGGGGTTGGCAGGGCTGTGGCATGTAGGGCCGGGGTAAACCTCATTGTTTTTTGTTTTTTACACTATAGAGGAGGCCCCCAACAATGAACTCAGTCTTGGGGAGGGGGATCGGTTAGGGATAGATCTATTCTTAATGTGAATTGAAATAACTAAATTCTATTCTATGTGAAATGTGCCCTTTAATCTTTTTTTTTTTTTCCAGATAGAGGGCACAGACCAGTTTCTTAACAAAATTTCGATATCTGAGCGGAATGATAAAATAATACGCTGCTTTATACAATGTAGGGAATTTTTCCACACTTTACGAGTTTTAGTGATATTATTTTTCCACACACAAATAGCAGTAGTTAAATTTTTGGAACAAACTTTATAATTTAATAATATTATTGCTTGAAAAAATATTAACTAATATCATATCATATTACTTTTTCTATGCTGCATATTGATCAAAATCTAGTAGCTAATTTCAATCGAAAGAATTGTAAGAGTTTTATTTGAAAGGTGGAGGAAGGGGGTTCTAGTTCATTGGTGTCTTTCTCATATGTAATGTGAAAGAAGTATTATGTTGTTATACTTACTTTCCTCAGGACGTTTTTATTTAGGAAATTCTCTCACGACATCTTGAATAATCAACGTTACCCCCCCCCCCCCACAAAGGGGTTGTGACCAACACTTTGGGAACCTTTGTATCAAGGTATTAGAGGTGAAGAAAGAAAACACTTTTCAGAGTGTCTTAAGGGCGGCAAAATATTATTTGCCGGCAGGATTTTATAGGACCGGCCTTGACTTAGGGCAGTGGTTCCCAAACTTTTTGAGACACGACTCCCTTTTTGACAAGAATTTTGTTAGCGATAGACTGAGAGAGAATGTTGTTTATGTGATTCATCTCTTCTGAGAGAGAGAGATACGCTAGTACTCGTGGTTGTATGTGCGTATGCACATACAGAGAGTAAATTCCAGAGTTAAATTACAGAGAGTAAATTCCAGAGTTAAATTACAGAGAGTAAATTCCAGAGTTAAATTACAGAGAGTAAATTCCAGAGTTAAATTACAGAGAGTAAATTCCAGAGTTAAATTACAGAGAGTAAATTCCAGAGTTAAATTACAGAGAGTAAATTCCAGAGTTAAATTACAGAGAGTAAATTCCCAGAGTAAAACTTTCTTCCTAAAATTCTCTCCAAGTATATAAACAGTCTTTCGAGTAATCTTGTATTAATAAGTATAGCGGGCATATTTCTCTACACATCATTGTATAGTCACTAAGAAGGAGGGGGGGGATGCCCAATCCTGGTGATCCCTCTTATTTAATGTGGCCCTCAGATGCAAAACGTTGTGGACCCCCTACCCTAAATGAAATCTCAATCGCCTCTATTCAGTTCGATCATCGAATGTGACGACATTAAAAGAAAAAAGTGGCATAATTACGGATCACTTGAGTGATGCGTGGCACAGTTCCAGAGCAATTAAGCGGCCCGGAAACATTTCCAGAGCACTTGAAGGATCCGTGAAACATTTAGAGATCATTAAAGTGACTCTGTGGGGGACTTATCAATAGGTACCCAATAACTATCGAAAGGTTTTATTCTGTTTTTGGAGCATCGAATAAGATGTCATTAAGAATATTTCATATCTTCATAAAGGGTGGTTGATGACGTAAGCATCATCCAACCCCCCCCCCACAATTGTCATCAAAAGTCAGCAAATCGGAAACCCCCTTCACCCCATCGATGCTGACGTAATACTTGAATGACCCCTATGCACAGTTCGAGACAAATGTAATTTTTACCGATTCTCATAATATTTTATAAAAAAAATTTTCACCTATTTTCACTGTTTTTTATGATTAATGATTCGCGAATAGATAATATCTCTTCACACGATTCATCGGTACTCGGATATCTAAATTCAAAGAAGAAGAAAAAAATATTATTTCAACGGTAAATATACCGTTTAATACAGTTTCCATATCCTTTTTCGTGGAGAGTCCTTTTATCTGTAAAATGCATCATCAGATTCAAAGTTTCAACACAGATTTAAATATATTTTTTTTTTCTGCTACATAATAAACTGGAAAAGGCTAAAGTAAAATTCAGAACTGCAAGTAATAAAATACCCTGAAATATTTCACATGAAAAAAAAAAAGAAATGTTACTATACTTATCTCGAGAGAGAGAAAAACGTTTTTCGTTTTTATGCGACATTTTTTTTTTCCTTTTAAGTAGGAATTTTATTGATTAGGAAGCGAAAATGTACATAAACAAAAAAAGTACAGCCTGAAAACATGAATGCATTACGTATATTTACTAGATAAGAAGCGTGAAGTTATGCGCCTAATTTGCATTTAGATTAAAAAACTAGAAATAAAAACTTCAGACAAGACATTGTACATGAAATTTATGCATTTATTTATATGTACATGTGTGTATATATATATATTTAAGGAAATTGGAGGTTTTTTTTTTTCAAGTGCAGCTGTCACTTGTAAGCAAGGATTCGTTTACTTTTTTTTTAGTGAAGAAAGAGAATATATAAGAAAATTACACACACGGCGTATTATTTTCGTAGCTGTCAAGCTTCTCTTTCATCTGTTTATAACGAAATTCTTCATATTATTATCTTTCTGTCCCCGAGTATTATCATGTGGTGGAATCTTTAAATTGCTTGTCAACTCCTACGTTAATATTGAAAACAAAAAAATTAATTGAAAATAAAAGAGCCTATGGTCTCGCGTATTTGGATTCGATGATGTGTTGAGACGCGTTAATACTGGAAGCATTTAATGATATTTTTGTATTTAAATACATTTTTTGAGGGATCTCTAAATGTGCCACGGATCGTTTAAGTGTTCTGTAACTTTGTCGCGGGTTACTTAGGTGATCTTTGAATGTTAAAGTGATCTTTGAGTCCTACTTCAGTGATCTGAAAATGTGCCACGGGCCACTTAAATGCTCTGGAATTGTGCCACGGGCCATTTAAGCGATTTGTAACTGTGCCGCTTAGTTCGTTTTTACAAAATCAGGTTTGAGAAGGGCAAGTCACATCAGATAACCCTCAGGGTCACATTTGGTCTGCGGGTCAAGGGTTTACCATATGTGGCTTAAAGGGTGGGTCGTAATGAATTTTTTAAAAAGAAATTTTGAGTTTTTACCCTTCAAATAGCATTGAAATTAACAGAAATCGATTATAACAACGTCTGAAGCCATTTTATTTCGAAATTTTAATTTTTTTAAAAATATTTTTTGCATAAACATTTTTTTTTCGCCTTGGGGGCGGGGGGCGTGAGCTCTCTATGCTCCCCCCCCCATCCCGCGTACTTTGCTGATCCCACCAATATGCGTTAGGAGGATGATGACGAAATATTGCTGACTGACAAGGGTGGGGGAGGGGGTCAAAAATGGCTAAAGATTTGCTTACGGAATACTTGAACGGCCCCATAGGAATATGGATTAAAAAGCAAATAATTATACGAATCTTTGTTCCAATATATATATATATATATAGTGACACATCACTAGGTCAGGAGAAACATATCAAATATATAATTTTAAATAAATTATCAAGTAAATAAATTATACTTTTTTTAATGAAGATTATGCTGTTACTCGGGTCTCAATTCCATCAGAATATCATAAATCCTATTATACAGTGTCAACACTCAAGTCCCTTGAATGCAAATTACTGGCGAACTGCTGATCGTACAGCTTAAATCCCATGCACGAACTCAGTGGAATGTGGAGCTTTGCACATCCGTATCAATAGTATATCTCTGTAGCCAGTTGTTTTAGCAACACCTCGAATGCTATTGAACACTTGGGAAAGAGATAGAGCACCATCATGCATTTGTACCAATGGTGCTCACATTGTGTGTGTGTGTGTGTGTGTGTGTGTGTATGGGAATTTTATTTACCTGAATATAAACTACAGGAGTTACCCACTTCAATGCAGCTAAAATTTATAAATTATCATTGATGGTTCTCTCAGTACAAGCTATTTTTCTTTTGAATACCTTTAGCCCACACCCTGTATTACATGTTATTATCTGTGGGATGCTACTATTAAAAACCACTCATATTCCTCTCAAACATTTTCTTGAGGAAATTTAATGAATTGCATCCCTCCCTTCCAAAGTGTTGTGTAAGAATTCGTATTTCTCATTTTGCATATGAGTGACTGGGTGCACTTGTTATGTGTTGAAAGTGTGAATCACTACAGGGTGATTCAGAAAAAATGGAAAAAACTTCAATTGGTGATAGTACACACCAATACAAACAATTGTCATCAAATAATGCATGGTTGGAAACACATAGTTTCCCAACCTTTTTTGTCCCATCACGCCCCCTCTTCAGAAATTATTTCTCCCATCGCCCCCCAACGCAATCTAACCCATAGGATCCTATGTTACACTCGTAGCTTTTACCGCCGCCCTGGAACTTTCCATCGCCTCAAGGGGGCGTTAACGCCCACGTTGGGAATCACTGGTCTAATATGAAACGCAAATGCATTAGCACGTTTCGAAACGGCCGCTCCACAAACGTTGAAACGGCATTCCTGTTGAAATTTATTGGGAGAGAAAGAACACACACCATGCATGAATATGTAACCTGGGGGGAAAAAGAAGAAGTCGTATGAAAATCTGCGTCACAGTGAATAAAAGGCACTTTAGTAATACTGAAAAAGCATACATCCACTGTGACACAGATTTGAATACGGTTTCTTCTTATTCCCCAGTTTACATTTGCATGCATGTGTGGTGTTCCTTTTGTCCCGATAAATTTCAACAGGAATGCCGTTTTAACGTTTAACGCGGCGGAACGACCGCTTCGAAACGCGATAGAGCGTTTGCGTTTAATGCTAGACCAGCGGTTCTCAACCAGTGCCCCGCGTTAGGGCTCCGAGTGAACTTCCAGGGGCTCCGCGGCCACTCGAGAAAAATAAAAAACCCAGTAAATTTGAAAAAAATATATATTACAAATATTTTTTAACAATAAAAATAAATCAATAACTTTGATGAATAAATAAAAAATTGACCTACGGGGTCCCGGCATAGAAATTATGTACCAAAAAGGGTTCCGCGAGTCAATAAAGGTTGAGAACCGCTATGTTAGACCATGCATTCTTCGATGACAATTGTTTGTATTGTTGTGTACTATTACCTCTTCAAGTTTTTCCCATCTTTTCTGAATCACCCTGTATATAACAAATAGGAAGATATAGTGATAGGAACCAAGAGGAAGAACCCAGGCTTTGTCCTGCTCCTTGACAAGGGCAAATAATCTCCAATTACACTATACATGTATGTGCAATAGGGATACACACTGTACAATACACTATAGATTGCGCTGTAAGTTTTATAAAAGTTCTTTTATAGTTCAATACTGGCCTTACACCGCATTTGTCCATATACTCCATGTACTAAAAGCGTTCAATTTAGTATTACACAATAATGACGTATTAACTATATTATTACGTATACAGGTATACACAATTACACCTGTATTATTACAGTATTACACAATAAACGTTTTCTGAAAGTTCTTTTATAAATCTTGACAAATGCAACCAATAAGTTTATCGGTTGCGTTTGCTCGATTATAACTAATAATGTAACCAGATGTATTTGCTCGAATGTAACAGATAAGCTTATATGGTCGCATTTTTCAATTTTTTTAGTGTAATCCGGCTTTATAAATATATATTTCTTTTGTATACATTTCGCCATAAATTCTATTCCTTCGATCAAAAAAGTTGGTACTGTTTCCGAAGATTGAATATTTACACAGACACAACATGCAAAAGTCCAAGTCGTCACGGAATCTGGAAAATTTCAATCGAAATCGCAATATACCTGTAAATAGACATTCTTCTAGATCTCAATAGATACAAATTTTGAAATCCTTTCTCTTAATACAGAACTAGTCCGCGAATTTGTTTAAATATTCAATATATAAAAGATGGAAAATTTCGAGAATCTCGTGGCATAAACGCAACACAAGGAATAGTTTGTCGTTTCCACTTTTTCCTCTCTTTTTGTTTTCAATTTATTTTTGGTCTCTTAATATTTTGAGCAACTGCTCTTTCATAAAAAAAAAATCATTTTCTCTTTTCTTTAATACTGTGAGCAGGGAAATGAGAGCCGTTACGAGAACGTTGAAAATGGAATTCTCCGAGAAATGTGTTCCCGTCCTATTTTTCCATACACATATATATCCCAAAATGGTTCTCTCTATTTCTGTCTTTTCTACTGATTCTGTAAGACAGGCACGGAATATTCGATTGATGCATTCGTTCATCGTATGAAGAGGAGAAAAGAAAATTATTCAAGTAGGAACAGGAACGTGTTGCTTGGAATACGTACCTGTATATAAAAGAGCGAAAAAAAAAATCGATACCGTTTTTTTTTTTGAAATCTCGGTGGATGAAATTATTTGAATAATATTTTAGAAACTAGACTGTACGACCGAGAAAAATATTCACGTAGGCTAATACAGTTGAATTCAAAGAGAAAAAAAAAATGGGGTAGGCTTTGTGCCATAGACGCGGCCGCAAGTTTTGACGTGAATAAATTATTTGGGGCCTACCTTTGAGTGGTGGATACTGATATACAATGAAATTGGTATCATAGGATTTGTCCTTGGAAAAGCTAACAGGCGATACCAATATTTTTCATTTCCGTTGAGAACTTCTCGAGATATAGCGTAAAACAATTTCGTTACGAATGCGGGCCGCGAGCCTGGTACCCAGACCGCAAAAGCTATTAGAACCGAAGTTATTCCTATATCATTTGATTTGTCTCAAAAATGCCTATCATATGACATAATTGTCTTTCCGATGTAGCAAGAGTCATTGCATTTATTTCAAAAATGCCGATCAGACGGCAGCATTAGCTTTTCAAAAAAACAAAAAAAACAACAGCAATCCATGGGGTAATTGCTTGCTTGGCTACATTAGACAAACACGGGGACCATAAAAACTGGATTCAATGAACATGCTCGCTGTGTTAAAAATCAAGAATGTGAAAAATCGACCATCGCCGCTCACTGCTGACAAGAGGGCCATACATTCAAATTTCAGGAAGCGGGAGTTTTTCACAATCCACGGCCGATTTAGACTTCTACGAAGGCACATACATCCGGGCCTTCAAAAATAAATTAGTAAACGACAATAAATCAACATCACCGATTGCATCGCCATGGCTAAATTCATAACGAGCGGGAATTAAAAGAAAATTCAAATATACCAATCTGATAGCTCCATTTCGTAAGCAGCCAATCTGGTTGTTGCAAAAGACCTACACGCAGGCGCTTCGCTTCATTCTTGATATGACGTTTGACTTGGACAGGTGTGTAGTATTTTTTTTCCGCTGAGCAACCGAGATGAAGATAGGGAAATCAGTGAAGTGGGAAACTCGGTCAGCGTAATATTCTTATCCTCTGAAGACGACACCCATAGCGTGTCGAAATGCATTAGGAATTTTTGAGTATTTGCCTCATTCGTTGACGATTTTTTTCAGTATTATCAGGCAAAGTCATTTACTCTACTGCATTAGCTTTTGTTTGTGTTGCGAACCTCTCGAGATACAGCGTGAAACGATTTCGTTACGAAAGCAGGCCGCGAGCCTGGTGCCTAGACTGAAAGAGGTGCTAAAACCAAAGTAGCAATCATTGGATTTGTCTTAACGAGATCTAATCGCGGATGCACAAAACATTGCTATATCCTAAATATTTCGTGAGTGTTTAAATTCTGTGGTGTTTGGTCAGAACATGATATCTCCAAAAAATGGCTTTTTGATCTAGTAGTAAGTCTTGCTAATTACAACTAATTAGAAGTAAGATAAATGCCCAAATACATGCGTACGGCTAAACAACATGCTGATGTAAGATATTTTCATTTGTATTTGTGTGTATGCTTTATTTTTTATTTTTAAATGACAATGAAAATGCTTATATCTCAAAAATGTGATTTTCGAGTTATCATGTTCTGACCAAACACCACAGAATTATTTCGTTATGCAGCTTTTTGCGAATGCACCCGGTATGATCAGATGATTTAAAAGACGTATTCGCGTCAAAAACATTGTGACGTTCTTACCTCCTCCCGTTAACGATATCATGGTCCGTTGCTCTGTCTCAATGAAGAGATTTTAGCAGATGTGGTCGAAGAAGACCTGGGCCATGCTGGAAGCTGTTAGTATATGTATTATGAACCTCACGTGAAGTTTTTTTCTGTGTAATGCTTGTAGTGCTGCTATCTATACCTCGAACTATGAGTGAAGTGTAATAACTGAATATTTTTACCGTTGTAAGCCTATTGCTCTCTGTGGCGAGAGTTTTTAGCGGAGAGATCGGATCTCTCATTAGCGACTTGTTAAAGTTAGCTAATGTTCTTACCAAGGTTGAGGTTTTTAAGATAATGGCGAGGCATTTAGATCACACTGAGTTACGGTGGTTTTAAAAGTTTTTGTAGGGTTACCAGATATTCTTATTTATGAAAAGGTGTCTTTATTTTTCTGTGACATTTTCAGTGTCCATTTACGTTTTTGAAATTTCTGCATTTTGTTCTCATATTTTCATGTTTCCGGAATTATTTTTCCTTATTTCATTCTGGGAGAAAATTAATTGCGTGCGAACCATATAATTCTTGATAAATATATACATTCTAGATAATTTTAATAATTTTTCAATATCTGGACTCTAGGAATCGATTGAATTATAGTCGAATACCGTTTTAACGAAAACCGTTACAGAGAAAATCTCGTTGTAACGAAAACTTTTCTAATCCCCAAATAAGTTTACATAGGAACAATCTATTGCGAAATCCTATATTACGAAATGAAAAATCCCCTATAATGAATCGAAAAACAAGTTTTTGAAAATCAACAATAGAGTACTGAAAGTTCGCAAAATAATACGTTAAAATCGGTTTAAGGAAGAGGTTATTGGGGAAAAAAGAGTTCTTCTATGGCAGTGGTTTCCCAAAGTGAGCAATATCACCCACTGGGGTGGGGTGGGGGCAATGGAAAAGTCTAGCGTGGTAAAACCAAGGAATGTAAATAGGATCTTATGGATTGGTTTGAGTTGGGAGGCAATGAGAAAAAAAAAATTCTGAAGAAGGAAGGAAGGCGATGGATGAAAAAGTTTGTGAACCTATGTTCTATGGCTTGTGTGTGTGAAAAGAAATTTTAACCATGGTACGCAAAAAGAAATAACATCCGTGGAAAGCGTTAGGAATGCTTCATATTTCTTCTGTTTCAAAATAAGTGGTCTCAAAGGAAAACAGTTTTCGATTAAAGAAAAATCTAAGATCATTTCTGAAGTTGATGCTGGAGTAAATAAAAAAAAATGGGACAAAAATATAGCACATCTACATCTATTCTTTCACCATTTTAGAAAAATCAGATCAAGTTGGAATTCCAAATTCAAAAGCAGTTACAAGATCCCATAAAAAAAAGAAGAAAAAATGATCAGAACTTCAAATTTTCAAAACAAGGATGTAGTTATTTTTACATTCATTCAGGACATATTCCAGAAACATGCATGGTTTCAGGACAATTGCGTCCGAAATGTTCCAGTTACTGAACCACTCATGAAAAATTGAAGAATTACGCTGCGAAACATGACGTTTTATTCAGAGCATTTGTCTCCAATCACTGAATATTGCAGGATAAAGTATCTGTATTTCGTATTAAGTTGACGAAAATTAAATTAGGGAAATAGGTAAATGCGTAATTTTCACTACCGTTATCGAAGTTACTGAGCAAAGCACGTTTGCTACAGGGGAAAGCATTGCAGTATATATAATTCATTTTCATTTGATTATTTATTGAGTATTTAACATAAATTGATATCGGTTTCTTAATAAATTCTGTGATCCTTATTTAGAACTCACTTTTCCCGGCATGCCAGGAATGAACCAGACTCCAACATTCAAAAAAGCTGGTGTCCCGCGATTTTTCCGGCACGCTGACTGATGCAGGGTGATACGGTATGATCCAAATAATAACATTTCATAGTTTATATTTGGAACGTGAGGATACTTTTTATGATCCATCGCATGCTATAAAACTATTGGAACCACAGCTGAAACCTAAAAAGAAGCCAATGAAAGCAAAAGGGTATGTTTCCACCTTAATTTTTTTGCTTGCGGTAAGCTTCTCATATACTACAATAATAAAAATGTGTTTTTCTTGAGAACATGGCAGAGAACAAAAAACAGGGTAATAGGAAAGGGTTACAGAGAGCGGGAGAGCGCGGGGAGATAGATCAAATGAAGAAATAGCCTAAGAGAAATAAAGACGCCTGAGGAGAGTATGTTCCCAAGTTTCATCCCAAAACAACCACAGTATTCCTTTTTTTTTGTATGTGTATATATCCTGAAGACATAAGTACCGGAGGTTTCTGTTGGGGGAATTGGGAATCAATTTCTGTGTGTTTTTGTGCCTTGCAGTAATGTACATCTGACCGAGAGAGAGAGAGAGAGAGAAAATGCGGCAACATCTTCCATTGGCCCTCCTGTTAGTGCTAATGGCAGTGACCATCCTTCAAAAAATATCCTTGACATTCCTCCAGCAGGCTTTTCTTGTATTTTTTGCTTCCTTGTATCTCCCCCCCCCCCCTTCTTTTCCAAATGACCACGAGGTTCTTCTTCTCTCTTTCAGGCTTTGGTAATAGACGGGTGTTATTAGTCTTGATACAGAAACTAAACAGGGCGAAAAATGGAAGATCTTTTGCCCGAGAATGATCTCTGCGGTTTTCTTCCCGTGGAGAAGGAGGATGATAAGTAACAAAAAAAAAAAGTCTAGGATTAATTATTGTTTTTATTGTACTGTCGAACTAGACTTTGGATTTTTCCTTTTTTTTTGTTTGTTTCTCTGGACGTATCCTCCTGGTATTTGAGGATAAAAGATTGCCCGTAGGATGATTCATGGTCTCGCTTCGTCGACTAATCCGTAAGATAACGGAGAGATTTTTCAGATGGATCATCAGGTCAGTACTACGTCTTAAGTCATCTAGGGCTTATTTCTACTTTTCCACATCGTAAGAATCATATCTTGAAGCATTATATCTTGAAGGTAATTCATGGTAAATAATGGACTTTCTTCCAGGGGCGTACGTGGAATCTTCATTTGTTTCAGGGGGAAGCCAGGAACCCCTTCTATGATGAGTTATCTCACAAAAAATAGTGTTTTGAAAGAAATTATTCAAATCAGCATAATAGACTTTATTTTAATAAGAAAAAATATATATAATTTTCCTACTCAGTGTTTACTTGTTCTCTCTTTCATGGTAAGGTTCCCTAATAAGTAATTTTAATATAGTCTCTTCTTCGATAGTGAAATGGTAGTATTTTGCCAACATGATCATAATATGTAGTGAAAAACCTACAATGAAAAAGGTAACCATCTATCCCGTTTTAAACGGGACTTTCCAGGTTTTGGTCTTGATGGTGACTTACTTATGGTAATGTGTGAATAAAAAGTATCATCGATAAATGACGATTGCTAACTTGATCTCCCGTTTATGTGTGAATTAAGTATGACTGATAATCGGTGACCATCTGTGCTGATTGGCAAACATTGGTTCACTTATAATTAGCAATCTCACAGGCTTTATCTACCGTTTATGTGTGAATGAAGTAGACCGATAATCGCGACCATTTGTGCTTTTTGACAAACGTTAGTTCATTGTCCTTTCTATGGGCGAATGCAGTATGGCTAGTTCACATACGTGAGCTATTATTTTAATTTTTTTATTGGCCAATTGCATGAGGTTGTTGCGGATTCGGAAAATATATTCTACAAATTGTTCACATTTTTCTATTGTGTTTTAATATATTCTGTCAACCGACGCGTTTTCTTATCAATCATCACTTCGTACGCCATGGATTTGTCTCGAGAGTGATGTTCAGCTCCACGACAGGAATTCCTAAACTTTTTATACTCTTGGCAACTTCAGGAATTTCAAATATCTCGCTGCAACAATGCCGAATCGCGATTCGTCCAAAGAGTACCGTGATATACTGATTCGAGATCACAAACCCGTTAATATGTTCAATATGACTCTACTTATATTACGAAATATTTCACGGCACCGTTAACCGATCTTAACAATGCCATGTCATACTTTTTGGATATCACTGCTTAAGGGAATAGGTGCACGATCTTTGCTTCCCATGCTTTCCTAAGGGAAAAATCTTCTTCCTTTAATTAGCATTTAAAATTTTTCTATTCACTTTGGGCTCTAAATATTTTTTTCTCAGATACTACGGATGATATTTTTAGACAATTCAACCCGAGCATTTAGGATTTTAACTGCTGGTTATTTTTTTCTCGAATTTTAACTCCAACTACGAGTAGCCTTTCCAAAAACCACCAAAATTTACCCATATTTTGAGTCAAAATTTAAAAAAATAATAATTTTAATAAAAAAAAACCTCGTGTTAAACTATGTAACACCAGAGTGTTGAGAGACACACAGAGTTTCAAGACATTTTAATGAGTGATGTTTGAAAAAATTCTCCTTATCTAACAAAAAAACTTAGTTTTGAGAAAAGAGCATTTTAGAGGTAAAACATTAGCATAAGTAATGCCTATTAGCAGTTTATATTGCAATATTTAAAAAATATCTCTATTACAGGTAGGACAAAAACTTAAACACAGTTACATACAGAATTTTTTGAATTTTTTCACACAGTATTTAAAAATTGAAAAATTCGAAAATGTGTTTTTTTTGGCGAATTTGCATGCAGCAACTCCACCTCCCCCCGTAAGGAATTGAAAATATGGCTTACGATAGTTCAACGTTCGTTAATAAACGTCTAATCTCTTTAATTTTCCATTTTTTACACCGTAAATACCAAAATTCAATCATTGAACAGAATAGCCAAACTCAATTAAATGGAGATACACATTGTTGTTTATTGGGATTGGATTAGTAAGCGTATCCGAAAAAAATTTCTTTGGATTTCTTTAGCCGCAATTAATCAAAGGGGAAGAGGAAAAAGTAATTAATCAAATCTAAGTGGAAACGGAAAATAAAAGAAAAAAACCAACATAATACCAGGAAAGAACTCGAATCTTTTCCATTCATCTTCATTAAAATTAAGGGAAAGGTCATCGCTGTTAATTGATTAGAATAAATCCGTTCCGTTCTGTGTGTACGTAAAAAGAATCCACGCCTATTATTTTCTAATTGAACGGAAATAGGTCGCATTAACGTAATTATTGCGGTTGAA
Organism: Pholcus phalangioides; assembly: GCF_987345545.1. Lineage (NCBI taxonomy): Eukaryota > Metazoa > Arthropoda > Arachnida > Araneae > Pholcidae > Pholcus > Pholcus phalangioides. The sequence goes on along the minus strand of NW_028301608.1, from coordinate 38,033,141 downwards.
ACGAAAGTTCCAGAAGTTCACTGTGAAAATTGTACCTTTTTTTTTTTTTTGACGTTGATGCGATCCAATTTCATGCTCAAAAAGAATGATGTATCGCCAAGAGAAATCCTCCTGATCTCACGCCAAGAGTTTACCACCCACCATTAATTTCTGCAGAAAACAACTAAATCAATAATTTGTTTGTGTGTTGACGCCATTTTTAAAAAAAATTTATTGAGTTTCAAAAAACACATCGGGGACGTTCGATTTCCAGCGCCAAGACTTTGCCAAGATTTTTTACATCTCATTTTCCATGCGTACTAATTTATTTACATCGTATGACTATGAAGAGTACTTAAAAAAATGGGGGAACTTTAACAGGTTATGGAGCATAGCACTAAAATGCGTTCTTTGTCGTAAAATACATGATCGGAAAAGGTAACCGGAGTCGCTTAAGTGCTGATATGCAGGGTGTCCCGTAAGTCCTGATTCGGTCTTTATCTCATCGACCGTTCGTTTTAATTTACAAAATGCTCAAAATATTGTTCCGGACAATTTCCACAAGACTTTGAGGTTGCAAAACAAGAAGTGTTTCGACGGTCAAACACAGATTTATTTACAGAATAGCAATTTACACGTATTTACAGGTTAATCAGATATTGCTAATAACTTTCTCGCAAAGTTCAATCATAACTGACTTTTCATCGAATCTCTCTTGCGATCGCCTCACTATTTATAGCTCTGGTCGAAACTTGGAGAAAAATAATGTTCCACAAATTTTTATTTCATAGTACCAGGTTTGTGGCGCCGCTGTTTGGAGGGGCGGAACCCTCTGGAATGTTCTTGCCAACCCTCCGCCAATCGCACGTCTTTGCGCTAAACCGAAACCGGTATCATCTGCTGTTGTCAACAGATTTCGATATTTTTGGAGAACAAATCACGCCATCTATCATCTATAGATCGTAACAATATGTTCAAGAATCACTCTGTACCAGATTAAAGAGTGAAAATACAGTATGTCATAAGATGAATAATTTAAATTTTTATTCGAACACCCCGTGCACAAAAAACCAATTAGGAAGTTGCTACCCTCTCTTTCTTAGACCAACAAGAAACCTTTCACGTTTCTAAATGCAATATTCGCTGAGATATTTGAATTCGAAAATTGGAGAAGCATTATGAAAGATCTGCATAAACTAACGAGCAACACTTCTTTCCCAACCTTTTACAATTTTTGTTATTCATATATCTCAATATTGTGAATATTCGCTACATTTTCAAAAAAGTGAATATTGCATCTAGAAACGTGGAACTTATTTTGTTAGTCTCAGGCAACACCATCTATAGCAGAAAGCATCCACGTGAAGCTCGTGAAGTCAACGAAGAAGGTCATCTCACGTATAGCTATTGGATAGACTACAAAAAAGGGTAAAAAGATGGCGCATGCGTCGGCCTGCTATATCAGATGGCTATAGGCGAGTTGACCTTCTTTAGTGATGTCACGAGCTTCGCGTGGTGGCTTTCTGTTATAGATGGCGTTGACCTAGGGGAGGCAGGGCAATAGCTTTCTAACTGGAAGTTAGAAGACGGGGGGGGGGGAGGCATAAAAATTCAGATTTTTCGAGATACACTTTATTTTTATTCTTTCAAACCGAGAACGATTCCTGTCTATCGACACGGGCAATTTACTACCGATTGAGTTGTGCCAGAAGTGGGAGCGTGTGTACCTAACAGTTTGAGTGTGTGAATTATTAGTGCTGCTATCTGTATTTCAGATTGTGGGTGGAGTGTAATGATTGAATATTTGCACCGTTGTGGGCCTGTTGTGTGTGTTCTCTATGGCGAGATTTTTTAATGGGGAGAACGGGTCGAATGGGTGCATGTGTGGTGTAACAGTAGTGTGTAGGGCCTCCAAAAAATGGCTCGGGGACCCATTATGTTCTTAAGTCAGCCACCTCGTTGGGTAATTTGCCTGTTGTGGCGTTGTATTTGTATTTGTATATTTAGGAAAATTCCAATTGAATCTGATGAGGAATCCGTCAAAATTTTGATCGTTGCTGAAGCTGTGCGCAAGTGACTGTCCTGTCTTTACAAGTCTCGTCTCTCACAAGTATGGACTCTAGACAAAATTAGTTTTTGGGCTCACTTTGTGTTCTTTTATGCCAGGGGATCTTCACCAGACGTCCACGAACCCATTGAGGGTCGCTTGAGCGATTTTAGGAGCTCCGTGAGCTTAAATGAGAAAAAACAACTATGTAACTCACTGTTTTTTCATTAATATGTATTGAATATTATTTTGTAAAGGAATCCGTTGCCTTCATTTTGCTGTCACAGGGGATTCGTAGACTGTGTGAATCATTCGCTAAGTTTAAACAATGAATAGGCAGAATATAATGAGTTAAGTTAAGTTTAATAAGTTAGGTTAAGTAGAAATTCTAAGAGAAAATGTACGGATATTCAATTACATCACTATGATTGAATTATATAAAATTCAATTACAGTGATTAAAATGTAAATAACGAATGCTTTTAATTAAATAATATAATGCGATTCTCCCAAAATACAAAATCTACTTGATCATTTCCCTGATTTTTCCTGACCAAATCACAAATGTTTCCCAGACCAGAATTCCTGGAGAAATAATTTTTAATAATTCTAAATATTTTTACTTTCCAAATGTTTTTGAAGTTTCATCTTTGCACTTCACAGAATTTCCCCCGAACTTAATCAAATACAGTACGGCCGCTTAATGTGATCAAATCGGGACACAGGGTTTATGATAACAATAATCGAATGATAAATGTATCCGAAAGAGTCCTATTTACAAGTACGGTGATCATACATCCCGTTTGGTCGAACGGGGACGTATGGTAAACGGGCATTGGTGAAATGGGACAACTGTTCCCACATAGCCGGTTGAAAAATGTTCATTCATTTTCTTTTCCTTTGAGCTGAAATTCAGCATTTTTGTTATTCGGCTATTTTGAGCGTTAGAATGGAACTTTACTACCACTACTATTACCAAACCATACTTTCACCTCGTCCACATTTCTCTGTGGAATTTCTAACGAACTGGTACATATTGGAATATAGGTGTACGTGTTGTGAACCTAACGTAAAGTTTGTTACTGTGTAGTTCTTCCTCCATTTGTCTTCAGTATAGCAAGGCCATTGCAAAAGCAGCTTAACATGTATATGGATTTCAACGAATACTATAAATTGCGACATTAAGTACAGAAGTGTTTGTCAACGGGAAGGGGGGAAGGGGAAGAACACCTTCTAGCCTCCTAAATAGTCTTGCAGCCTAATAATAACGATAATAATAATTAACGATAACGTTGCTGATAACGATAATTCACAGGAAAAAAATTAAGTATGGTTAAACTTTAGCTGCAGAATGCAAAAAAAAAAAAAAAAAAAAAAATTAACGGAAAAAATAGATAACATTATCCGAAGTCACAATTATAAAAAACGAATTTTTTCCCATGTTATTATATTGGTCCGCTCCTTTCCTCACAAAAGTGATAACAATACCCGGATGCTAACATAATATGTGATTTTAATACGCGGCGTCCACTACTTTCTCTGACATTCTCAACCATTTCAAATAACCCTGATTTTTTCTGACCTTCCAGGTCTCTAGTAACCCTGTATAAGAGAGAATTAAATGATTACTCGCTCAATACGATATACAGCTCCAGAAACGTTTCAAAAAATTAACAGAAACCGAGCAAAATATCCCGAAAGGTAAGCAATAAAATTACGCCATACGTCAAAATATCTCATAAGAGTGGTTACAGAAATCTCGCGGTTCAAATCAATTAATGAAACGACCTGAACTCGGGGGATCTCATTGAATATCCGCGTAATTATTATGCACATAATTTCCTACCGCCGAAAGACAATCATCACAATACTCGCGGAGCTTGAAACTTTGTCTCTAGGTCGGATATAAATGGCCAAGAATAAGAAAACTTAAGTCTGTGGTTGTAGGTAAAGTAGGTTGGCAATGGTGGTGCTACTATTATATATATAACTTGGCCAAGAGAGAGAATATCTGATCGTTAGGGGTTTCTCTCCATCCAATGTTAGTTTATGGGCGGGTGCGCCTGATTAGTTAAGTAAACATACTTCCGTTCCGGGGCACCTCGTTGCCAAGGAGATCGAGGGTTTTCCCCGTGTAAACGTCCCGGGAAGTTTACATGGGAAATGTGGTGGCAGCCGTATTTCTTGCAATTAAACAGAGTATGGGGGGGGGCGGTGGGCAGCAGGAGGAATACCGCAGAAGAGCAGCAATACTGTCTACTGTCTTTCTCTCTCTTTGGCCCGGTCAATATTATAAAGGTAGTTGGTGGTGGTGGTGACGGTGGAATGCGGTTTGGGAGTTGGGAATGTTTGCTTTTGGCTAGACGATTGCCATCGTTCAAAACCACCACTATAGCACCGAGATTAAAGCTACTGAATTTTCATGGAAATGCTTTGCGCAAGTTCGGAATTCGTGCGGAAACTTTATCAGGTTTTATATCTCTTGGAGCCACGAAAGGTATTATATAGTGATAACGTAGAGCATTCCCGAAGAGATTTGGCAATTAAAATTTATAGATTCATCTCAGTGATATTCCACACATTCGAATCACATGATCAATACTACCTCTTTCTTGTGACATCAACTGTGTATTGATCATGGAATAAAGAAATTGTCGCGAGTTTGCTTCGTGGGAATATAAGGTGAGATGAGTGATATATGCAATCTGCAAATGTATCAGTCCATACTGTAAAAATTTTAAACGCGTGATTCATAAAATTTTCCGAAATCGATTAGTATAGCCTCTTTTTCCCAGCCTGGGGGTCACGGTATCTCTGAAACTGTGTGTGTGTGTGGGAAGTTTGTGAAATTGATACTAAACATTATCTTCACCCGGAAAGGAAAATACAAAAATGATGTTATGCATTTCTTGTTTAAATATTTTTTTGCATTACATTTTATTTTGAAAATCTATCTCATAAATTATTATCTAAAAATCGATCAGAAATTGTGATCCAAAATTCTATCACAAATTACTATCTCAAAATATATCACAAATTGCAATGCAAAAATATATCACAAATTGCTATGTAAATATGTATCACAAATTACTATGCAAAAATGTATCACAAATCACAATCTAAAAATTTATCACAAATTACTGTCTAAAAATCGACCACAAGTACTTTCTAGAAATCTATCACAAATTATTATATATCTGAAAATCTGTCGCAAATTACCATATAAAAATCTATCACGAAATACTATCTAAAAAATTGATAAACGTAGAAAATAATCATCGTTGAAAGATCGTTAGTTAAAATCATTCGTACACCCATGCGCATTATAAAAATATATAAATAAATAAAACACAGAAACCAATGTAAAACATTTCATTCTTTAATAATGCAAATCTCTTTGAAGGAAATATTCCACCGCATTTCGGAATTTTCCATATCTTGAATATTACTTGAAACAAATCCTGAAAGAAAGGAAAAAAAAAAAGGAAACGGTATTTATATCGCCTCTTAAACTAAACCACACGAAACGTAATTAAAATGGGAAAAGAAAAAACAGAGTGAAATATAAAATAGCACGCCAAGCCTCACGGCTAACCATTTATTTTCATACGTAATTTCCCAATTTTTCCTTTTCTTTCTCATACCCCCGTTTTGAACTCGGTTCGAAATAAACCTAAAATAAATCAATACGGAATGATATCGATATCAATCATTTTATAAAACGGAAAAAAGTCATCTCTCTCAACATCCCATATAGGATCTGAATTCATTGAATTCACTTCCATTTATTGTTTGGTAAAGTGTCCAGCCCTTGGAATCTTCACTAAATACTAAATTCACTTGAAATAGATACAAGATAACTTGGTCTGTTATCTATAAAGGAAGATACAAATGAAGTGATGAGAAAAGTAATGAATTTTTGGTTTAAAAAAAATTTATCCCACTTTTTATTTTGAAGAAATTTTAAAAGTGGAACAACTATTCTAAAAATGTATCGGAACTTGAAAAATGCCTTAAAAGGGGAAAAGTATTGATAAATGTAAAACACGCAAATGTCATCAACATCCGAGCTCTGGTCATCACATTACCATCCGAAAAAATATTTTCAGTAATGGAAATCCTCTTCAGGGAAATATTTCACCGCATTCCGGAACATTCCAGGTCTTTAATATTAAACGGAAACAAACTCTGAAAGGCAAGAAAGAGGGAACAAAAGAAAACGGTATTTATATTACAAATCCTTCTCTGAAATTCTATTGCAAATTACTATCTGAAATTCTATCACAAAATATCATCTAAAACTTTATTACAAATTACTATCTAAAAATCTATCACAAATCACTATCGAAAAATGAATCATAAATCCCTATCGAAAAATGAATCACAAATCACTATCGAAAAATCAATCACAAATCACTATCGAAAAATCAATCACAAACTACTGCCTAAAAATCCATCAAAAATTACTATCTGAAAATCTGTCACAAATTGCTATGCAAAACTGTATCACAAATTACTATGCAAAAATGTATCACAAATTACTGTGCAAAAATGTATCACAAATTACTGCCTAAAAATGTATCACAAATTACTGCCTAAAAATGTATCACAAATTACTGCCTAAAAATCCATCAAAAATTACTATCTGAAAATCTGTCATAAATTGCTATGCAAAACTGTATCACAAATTACTATGCAAAAATGTATCACAAATTACTGTGCAAAAATGTATCACAAATCACTATCTAAAAAATTATCACAAATTACTGCCTAAAAATCCATGAAAAATTACCATCTGAAAATCTGTCACAAGTTGCTATGCAAAAATTTATCATAAATTACTAAGCAAAAATGTACCACAAATTACTAAGCAAAAATGTATCACAAATTACTACGCAAAAATGTATCACAAATCACTATCTAAAAATTTATCACAAATTACTGTCTAAAAATCCATCAAAAATTACTGTCTAAAAATCCATCAAAAATTACTATCTGAAAATCTATCATTTATGACTATCTAAAAATATAAAAAAAAATTGCCATCTAAAACTCTATCCCAAATTACCATCCAAAAATCTATCACAAATTACTATCTAAAAATTGCAGAAAATAATCATCGTTGAAAGATCGTAAGTCAAGATCATTCGTGCATCCATGCCCATTATAAAAAAAAAAATATCAGAGACCAAGATCAAACATTTCTTTTTTTAATAATGGAAATCCTCTTCAGGGAAATATTCCACCGCATTCCGGAACATTCCAGATCTTTAATATTAATCGAAACAAACCCTGAAAGAAAGGAAAAAAAAAAAGGAAACGGTATTTATATCGCCTCTTAAATTAAACCACACGAAACGAAATTAAAATGGGAAAAAGGAAAAAAAAACAAAAAAACCGGGTAAAATAAAATAACACGCCAAGCCTCATGGCTAACCATTTATTTTGCGTATGTAATTTCCCAGATTTTTCTTTTTTTCATATATTTTTCCTCTTTTTTTTTTCATTTCTCATACCCCCGTCTTGAACTCGGTTCGAAATAAACAAAAGGAAATCAATACGAAATGATATCGATCTTACGCTTAGAATGTTTTTCCGATTCTTATGGCCTCAATTCCATTTTCTCTCTTGGATTTCTTTATCAATTTTTTTCCTCCCCATTCTTCGGAAGAAAGTTCTCGAACCTTCAATGCCTATAACGCAAACGAACGGAATCAATTTTCTCTGTACTTATTTCTTTTATTTAGTTTTTGATAGAAAATATATATATAAGAGAGAGAGAGAGAAAAAAAATTCGAAAACATTTTACAAGTGCGCGGATACCGTTTTGCTCGGGGCAAAAAAAAGAAAAAATTACGAAATTTATGAAATAGAAGAGAAAAAAAATTTCCTTTTATATATTTCTGCTCAATGCATGCATTATTTGCGATATATTTCCTCGGAACTGTTGGTTTGATTTAGGGAAGTATTAAATTTTGTTGCTTCTGGAGTTGGAAATCCGATCAAAAGTACTCAATAACTAACAAATGACACACGATTTTTTTATATTCCCTCCGCTTATAGACAAAGTTCTATGAAAATGTCTCGAAAGTATATCAAGTCATAGGAAAAAAAATATACGTGAGTAATTGCGAAACGGTAATGGGACGCGTGAGATATTTGATACGAGGGGCGAGGATATATGAAAAATTATCTTCAGGAAAAATCTCCATAGAAAGAATTAGGTTGGGCTCGCAATGTCTCTTTCTTTTTCCCTCCATCACCACGAATTTTCTATTTTTCATTTTTGCCCTCTATAGATTTTCCTTCAGCAGTGCTTGTGATTTTAAGCATGAAAGAGAGAATGTGTGTATATGTGGAAGAGTACTATATATCATTTGTAATCTGCGATTTGCTCGATGGTATTCCTCTCTCTCTCTCTCTTTCTTTCTGTTTCCACCCGCTCCCAGTGATAAACGGACTTCAATGGCAATTCCAACGAACGATCGTGGAATTCTGGATATTAGTGCCAACTTCTGCTAGTGTAATTTGTCTCGAATGACAAAGTGTCAAGACTTCATAATGGTTCAGTAACTGGAATGTCTCCTGAATGGAAAAACTTGGTACGTAATGGACTCTGGCTGGTTTCTTTGGTGGTTGTTTGCGAGGAGAGTCTAGTTTAATCTGGGGGTTTTAGCACGAGGGAAAGAGAAAGATGTTTTCTTGATCAGAGAGTGGTGTCAATTTTTTTGTATAAATATTATTTATTAGTTTAAAATATTGTTATAGACGTCATACTATAAAGCAAGGGGGGTGTTCAATTTTTAGGAGCGTGCGGGCCACTTCACTGAAAAAAAGTGCCGAGGGGAACTCAAGTCATCTGTAAGTTTGCCGTGGATCACTTAAGTGATCTGGAAACGTGCTGCGGGTTGCTTGAGTGATCTAAAACTGTATTGCGGGTCGTTTGAGTAACCTAACATTGCGTCGCGGGTGATTTAACTCATGTGAAACTTCACCGTGGGTCACTTGAGAGATGTGAGACGTCACTTTAGAGATGTGAAACTGCACTACTGGTCATTTAAGTGATCTGCAAGTGTGCTACCAGTCTCTTAAGTGATCAGGAATCATGTCAGATGGAACTCAAGTGATCTGCAAAAATTTTGTGGGTCCCTTTAGTGATCAACTACTAAACCGCACATGTACCTCGTCCGTATTTCTCTGCGGAACCTCTAACGAATTGGTACATGCGGGAATGTGCGTGTAGTGAAACTTGACGTGAAGTTTGTTTATGTGTAATGCTTGTTATGTGTAGTGCTGCCAACTGTGCCACCAGTTTCTCTAACTATGAGTGAAGTGTAATGATTGAATAATTTATCGTTTTTGGCCTGTTGCTCTCTGTAGCGAGATTTCTTTAATGGGAGAGATCGGCTCGCATTTGCGACTCGAAGTTGGGAACCACAGGAAACCAACTTCAGCCGACCACCACTATGGCGACGGTGGGGTTCGAACCCGGATCCTCGCGGTGCGAGTCCGTCACCATGACCACTCGACCACCACAACAGCTTTTTAGTGATCTAGAAATGTGCCGCTTAATTCATTTTTACAAATTAGATTTGAGGTATTGGGCCATATCAGATGACTCTGAGGGTCACATTTGGCTGGCGAACCATAGGTTGAACATGTATGATATTCTACACTCTAGTGAATCCTCTCTCGAAGTAATCAAAGCTCATATTCTAAAAGAATTCCCTTTTTCCTTCAGCAATGCTTGTGACTTTAAGCATAAAAGAAGGAATGTGTGTATGTGGAGGGACTATACACAGTATATCAATTGTAATCTGCGATTTGATCGATGGGGTATTCTTCTTTCTTTCTGTTTCCCCCGCTCCCAGTAATAAACGGACTTCAATGGCAATTCCAATGAACGATCGCGAAATTCTAGATATTAGTGCCAACTTCTGCTAGTGTAATGTGTCTCGGATGACAAAGTGTCAAGTCTTCATATGTAGAATGTCTCTGGAATGGAAAAACTTAGTACGTAATGGACTCTGGCTAGTTTCTTTGGTGGTTCTTGCGAGGAAAGCATGTATAGTGTAATCTGGTTTCAGCACGAGGATGCTTTTCAACAGGAGTGATGTTAGTTTTTTTTTTCTGGCAGCATTAAAAATGTAACAAACCATTGTAAAGGCATACGCATGTCTAAAATGAGTTGTTAGGGAACCATGGAAAACCAAAGTAAACATCCTAAAAGTCTAAAAGTCATTGCTGAGGCCGAGAAACCATTGTTGCCCGACAGATATATATATATATATATATATATATATATCTCATCAACCACGCGTCGTAGAGGTATGATTCCCTTTTAAAAAATGCTTCACAGACGTTCAAAAAATATGATCAAATAAAAATCCAAATATATATATATTAGTTTAAAATATTCATACGGACGTCGTACACTGCAGGTACCAAAAAACGAAATAAAAAGTCTTTTTTCAATTATTTTTCTTTATTTAGCCTCTAAATTACAGTATTTATTACCATAATTTACAGTTGCACAAGCAATATCTTTTCCTGTTAATTTAAAATCATGGCTATTTAAGCTAGGGAATTAAAACTATTCGTTCAACATCGCAATGAAATTATTATTAATTTAATATTATTGCAATATATCGGTCATTAAAGACCAATTTTTATGCATTTTTAAGGGATCTCTTCTTTCAAGCAGGTCTGTAAATGCTGATGGAAAACATTGCGATTGATCTGGAGCTAACCATACTTAATATCAACATACATATTATAATACAGTGAAATCTCGATGTAACGATAACGACCCAGATTAAATATCTATGTAGAAAAGGGTTATCGTTATATCGACATCATCAGTCACCACCAAATTTACGCTGTTTTTCACATCTCTTCTTAATTGGCGTTGTTAGTAGGCTACCACCTAGAAATGCATGCATAAGAATTCATTCGAAAGAAATTCTAACTATTAGTTGATTAATAAAATGCATTTAGTTGCTTCACACTGCAAAGTGGTTTATTGCAAAACACTTCCATGTGCTTCATAGAAAGTAGCTTTTCAGGTTAAACAGTGCAAAGTACCAACATTATTAAATGCCTTCAAAAGAACAAACGTTGGTATGTGTGTGTGTGTGTGTGTGTGCGTGTGTGTGAAGAAAGTAAAAACATATTGAAGGGTTGATTTGGAGTGGAACAAAAAAAAATATCGTTGCAGCAGCCTCAAAATCTACTCAAAAACTATCGCTATAGAGGGAGGAATTTATCGTAGTAAAGAAAACTGTTGCATCGAGAGGAGACATTAACATTGGCAATTCAAAACAAAGTTCGATAAAATATCGTTGTAGAGGAATTTATTGTTATATTAAGTATCATTAAAGCAAGGTTACACGACATATGAGATTCAGTGTATTATTTACATCTTCCGGTTGTGTGGTAATAGATATTTCAAGCAAAAACACAAGTGCACGCACACTCTTTTTTCATGCTTATTTAAATTTTGATTTATAATTTCACAGTTGTGTGTATACCACACGCAGGATAACTCGAAAACTATTTCACAGTTTCGCATGAAATTTACCAGACTGATGTGAATAAATTTGATGATTAAAACGACAATAAATCTTTCATAAGTATAAATACCTTCATAAGTTTTTTTATGTATAAAATTTTGGATTTATTTTCTTTAATATTTTTTTGAAGCTTAATTTCGAATTCAATTTTGAAGAAAAAGGTGATTATGAAATTGGAACTTTTCTTTTCTTCTCCGTTTCAATTGCATTATATATACTTGTACACCAGACAAGAATAATTCATTCTAACATGTGGAACAGATTTTGAGTTATCCTGCGGGTAGTATGCACGGAAATATGAAATTATTCATAAAAACTGATATATGCATAAAAAGGTTTTGCTAAGAAATCCATTATTAGGATTGGAAAATATAGATAACACGCTGAATGATGCGCATACAAAATTATAATTAGTGAGATTGATATTAAGTATGGTTATCTTCAGCTCAATTCCGTTATTTTGTCAGCCGTAATTACAGACCCGCTAAAAAGTATAACATCTCTTAATTCCATTCCTGTTGCCACTCATTTTTAAATTGAATGAAATTTTTTGTTTCTGTTATATTACATAACTTATACTTGAATTTTTATGATATACACTGCACTGCTTTTTTTTGGGACATGGAAGTACCAGCTCAGTGGTGCGTTTTGTATTTGATTAATGAAACTATCTTAAATTATTAATAAAATTATATACCTTAAATAACTGAATGAAATTATCTTAAATGGTTAAATAAAATCCTCTTGAATGATTAAATGAAATTTAGATAAATAAATAAAAATAATTTTACACAAAAATTGCCACGTTTTTAAGACAAATAAATCACACTGGTCGAATGGTCGACGCGTTTCGGCTCTTCAATGGAGAGCCGTCATCAGGACCTCGTGGTCAGAACTCACACGAATGAAGAGTGATGTTTACGTCTGGTCGTCCGAAGAGTTCGCCTTTGTATTTGCTGCGTCCGAGTGGTCTTTGGATGCGAATTGGGGAGCCATCTGTTGTAAAATGTTGAAATTATTTAGTGTGATTTATTTGTCTTAAAAACGTGGCAATTTTTGTGTAAATTAAAACCAGGCAAAGTTACTCATTTTTTTGTGATAAAAATAATTTTATTAAATTATTTAAAATAATTTTATTTAATCATCCAAGATAATTTTATTCAATTATTCAAATTATATAATTCGGTAGAGTTGATATATTCAATTCAGATCGTGTAGCATCCGCTACAACTTTACATTATACTATCCAGATAAGTGCTTTGGATTTTACTGTACTCAAAACAGGCCTACTAGAATGCCATCTGAGATAAAATCATTCAAGATAATTTTATTGATAATTTATATAAGACAATAATCAATTTTATTTATTAGTTAAGATTATTCTGAAAGAAAATAATAAAGTGTTACCTTTTGTTTGAAATAGGAATTTCCAAAAATTTAAATGTAGATAATTCCCTTGAATGTTGATCAAGAAACAAAATATTTAAATATTCTTACACCACTTCCCGTATGCTACCAGTGGAGCTGTTTTCCACTTTTATGAAGCAGCCCATTCCAGACAAAAAAATGTTTTTTTACTTCTACTAGTAATTTAGTAACGGTGGAAAAATGTTCCATTTTGCAAACAAGCTCCGCATATACTTTTCTACGTTGATATAGATTCATTTTTTTTGCCATTAAGCATCGTGCTATGCTAAAATTCTGTCAGTATCATCTAGGGAAAAGTCCATTTCCTAAACCTATCAGTTGAAAAATAAATTTTCAAATTTTAAACTTAAAAAAAAAAAACAGAAACGGCATCGACGTCAATGAATGCAATCTTCAGACTAGTTTAAATTATTGAACTCATTTAGTTCGTCTTGCTCATGGTACTAAAGCGATTGAATTTCTTATTTTGTTCGTGCACGAAGACATTTACCAGATAAACAGCCATTTCTTTTATAGTTCTGAGGTAAATGGCCACTCAGTTAAATGATCCGAGAGAGAGAGAGAGAGAGAGAGAGCGAGGAAGTTTTTGAAATATTCGGAGTTTGAATTGAGCTTGCATTGAATCCAATTAAAATTGAAGAAAAAACAATTCTGTTAGTGTATATCTTGAACGAATATTGTAAAAATAATTTCGAGGAAGAGAAACGTACTAAAAGAAAATTTTCCACATACAATGAGAATTTATTTTTATCTTTAATTATAATAATTGACATGAATTCACAAAATTTACTTATCAGCGTTTTGTTTTCGTATTTTTATTTCAATATTAATTCAATATATTATTTCTAAAAAGTAGAATTTAAATATGTTATTTTTTTAATTGTGAGAAAATTATACTTATAGGTACTCTATAATGACGAGTGCGTTAATGAATAAACATTTTCTAACTTAATTACAATTTTGATCCGATAATCTAATCTTAAGACCTAAAAATGGAGTGAATAAATTTCGGTCAAGTTTTCCATTCTAAAAGGAATAATGAGTTATCTCCGAACTGTCATTACGATTGTTATATTGGGTCTATATAACAAACCCATATCTTGATACTATGAAAAAAGCCGTCTATCTCTCTAACTTGGGGGCAATTTGCTGAAGTTAATTAAGAGAGGCTACTAATGCCTTCACTTCAGCGCCTCACGCCACAGTGCGCCAATTAAGGAAGACAGAGTCGGGTCTTTTGTGATGTAGATAGTAGCATGCTTGGCTTGCCCGGTTTGCAAGAGGGCCCGGGTTCGAGTCCCGGCGGAGAGCATATGGCTTATCTTTCGGAGTTTGCCTCGGTACAATATCCAGAAAATATGTTTCCTTGTTATTATCATTGTTCCGATAATTGCAATTTTTTTGAACTAATTAATGCTTCTTTGAGATGAAAGCAGTGTGATATTTTTCCCGTCTAAGTAGTAGAGTACATTTGCAAGTACACTGATTTTACGTAGAATTTGCATGTTCAATGAATGATGGAAAGATGCTGGGATACTTTAGGATTACATATCAACTTGAACAGTATCTTATGGTTTACTTAAATGGGTAGCTAGCGTAAAAAGTTCACGAAAATTTTCTTCTACATTGTCGCTACCAGCGTCACTTACATGCAACATCTTGCTTTTCTGATCAGAGCTTGGCGGCACAAGTACGTGACATGCGATCTTCAAAGGTTTATGATAACTGTTTGCACCAAATGGAACAACCACCTTCTACACCACATTGACTCCAAATGGAAATTAAAATGACTATGCACATAACACATATATCATACATCTCGCACTGAAGCTTTAAAATATACAGTATACTTATAGTAAATGTTATTATCACTTATTCGCTGACTAATTAAAAATATTTGGCCCCAGTCGTGAAAGTGCGTAAAATTTCTGTAGTTGGGCTCAGCAACTACGTGATAATTACGAATTTGTTGCACAAATGAGCTTTCAAACTTCAATACTCGCTCTGTAATCAAACTTAGAGGTAATAAGTTGGACCTTGACGGTAACCTTCATAGTGGAAGACGAGCATCTTACTACTGCGCCAGCCACTCGGGAGTTAGCGTATTGGACTAGGGCGCTCATCCGGTAAGTGAGAGGACGGGGTTCGATTCCCCGCGAAAGCAGTTGGATTTCTTTATTTCCTGAATTAATCTGTACATCAGCCAGCTGTTGAAATTTTCGTATGGATAGTGGAGAGTGACATCGGGCTTGGAAAAGAAGAACATCATATGACGTGTGGAATAAGCTTATCTGTTAGTTTATCCTTTAGTTAGTTCTTTCCTTAATTTCCGTTAGTTCTTTGCTTAATCATTTTATTCGAATCAAAATAGCTCTCAGCAAATATTCCTCTTGTAAACACGTTTTTTGGGCTCAGGAGAGACAAGGTAACAACTTTCTTATTGGGTTTTTTAGGACAGGAAAAATTTGAATTTTTAACAAAATTGTTCTCTACAAAGGTTTCCAACAGCTGGCTGATGCGAAGATATATTTTGGAAAGAGAAAATTCAACTGCCTCTGCGGGGAGCCATCCTCGGATAAGTCGCCATCTGGTGGCATTGTCAGCAATTGTGAGCTTCGGCCCGAATTAGGTCCGACCGTCCATGTACGGTCCCGTTCAGTGCACCCGAGCTCAAAGGAAAGATTGAGGCATTCGTTGCCTTTGTAGTTTAGTGCGTTCACCCGGAAAGTGAAAGGACATGGATTCGATTCCCCGCAGGGGGAGTTCAATTTTCTCTCTCTTTCCAAAATATATCTTCGCATTAGTCAGCTGTTAAAAACATTTGTATGGATAGCGGAGAGTGACATCATCGTGGGAAAATTGTTCTATGCATTCATCTCTCAAAAATAAAAAAGAATCGCAGGCTTTACTTTTTTTGCAGCCGGATGCAACCACATCGTTTGCCTTTTTCCAAGTCCTATCGTAAATAAACATTCATAAAAAACTTCACGATCTCGTAATAACTTGAATTATAACAAGGGAAATAACCATGTGCTATCAGTCGCGACAGTTATTGTCATTAAGGGGGTCTCGTACCTTTTAACGGGGGAAAAACTATGCTCTAGTACAGCGGTTGTCAACCGGTGCTCCGTGTACACCTCCCAGGAGCTCCGCGGCGACTCGAGGAAAATAAAGTGAATCAGTATATTTGATAGATGAGTAAAGAAGAGAGGGCTACAAGGATCTGCCATAAAAATTATGTACAAAAAAGGGCTCCTCGAGTCAAAAAAAGTTGAGAACCGCTGCTCAAGTAGAAATATCATAAAAAATACTATTTAACCACTAACTTATTTCAAATTTTTTACTCACATTTCTGATTTTATATGTGGTTCTATGTTTCAGTATAAAATTTCACACATCTCTAATACTTGATTTTTTTTACAAATTTTCAACCCCCCCCCCCCCCCCATTAAAAACAGCTTGCGCACAGGATAAATTACCATGATATCAATGTAATTGAATAAAGATTCATTCAAAATATAAAGGAAACTTTGTTCAGTTCATGAAATGAAGCAAAAGGTTGAGATTTCATTGAGTCAATCTTATTTAAAATTAAAATTTTAAATTTCAAAATTAAGAAAAACTTTTTGTTTTAGTTTTATACATGACAAATTAGTACAAAAAGACTAAAACAGACACAGAACAAAAGAACATAAATGCACACATACATAAAAATAAACATAAAATTAGGAACATTCACTCTGTGACCCCAAGGGACTAAGGTGTCCTTCCAGCAGGTCTATAAGAATAGTCACCTGTTAGACAAGTGAAAACTGCCGTTTCTTATAATTAGAATTTAATTTCAGAAAAAATCGAATCAATATCTCAATTTTTCGCTTCATTTCATGAAATAAACCGTTTCCTTTATTTTGAATCATTTCTTATTTAATTACATTGATGTCACGCTATTTTATCATGCGCGCAAGTTACATATACAATCAAAAATTTGTGTAAAAAAAAATTGAAATAAATCGATGGCTAAATACAGCAATTTAATGATATTTCTAGTAGAGAAATCATTTGATTGGACTTTCGCATAATTCCATACGTTTTAAAGTTAATTTTCTCGCTTGAAAACGTTTCTCAAAACACAGATAATTCACGTGACTGAATCTTTCGATTATTCGCATATTTTCCCTCTCCCATTCGTAAAGGAATTTCAGCTGAACAAATCCTGCCAAAAAGAATACACCAATTTTTTCATAGCCGAACCGTTCATTATACACGCATTTTATAACTCTCCCTCGGAGACAAACGATATTTCGTATTCAATAACAGATGTTTTACGACGCATATAAACACGCATAACCCAAAGGTAAGATAGATATCAACTAACTCTTACAAATTGTTCGAAATATTCGTAAATGACTTCCTTGTTCCGCGGTATAGTACGGGATGATAATAATACACGCATCCTCATTAAAGTTTCATGAGAGGAAATTCCGAACGAAAGACGAATCGCAATATAACTTAATCTTCGGGGAATTTTTCACTCAGTTGTCATCCGAAATATATATATATTTTAAAAAGCTCAGATAGAATAAGACTTCGAGCTATTTTCCTTATTTTTTTTTTCTCCCAGGAAGGCTTTAACTTTGAGTTAGGAAGGAGTAAAGAGAAATATTATTGCCCAGAGGCTTCTTCTTAAATGAAAGTGCACTCCTCTTCTTATATGGAAGCAAGGAGAGAAATTGTCATTCCTTAAGTATGTTTCCGGTTTCCCAAGTCAGAAAAAGTAGTAATAATAATAAGAAAGAAAAAAAATAAGAGAAAAATCTTACGAGAAATAAGACTTGAAGTCAATGTGTTATTTAATGATCTGCTGCCTTCGCAAACGGTTATTAAATACAGTAACTATGATTTTTTTCTAAACAGAATGTTTCGAAACCCTTAGAGGAAATACACATACGTGATATTTTGAGACGCGTCTTCTTCAAAAAACTTTTATCGGAAATAAATTTCCTGTACATCTTTTTTTTCCATATATATATATATCTCTGAAGATCATTTACATGTAAGATGCTTTATTAGATGTCACACGTAAAGATAGGCACATGTAATGATCACGGAATTCCCAAAAAATTATATAAAAAATATATGACGTGCATATCCTCGGGATTTTAACTGATGTACATAACAATATGATTGCGAAATGTGTGTGGAAAAATTCCATATTAAAGCAGGGCTGGACAAATTCCATTCTCCAGATCACCATTTCGACTAATTGGCATTTTGGTACCTAATATTTTCCTTTGTTTAGTTTATCTTCTAAAGTTGTGGTCGCTAAATTGCAGGCTGAGAGCAGCACAAAATTTTTGGAATTTGTAACAGGATATTTGCCATTATGAAAGAGGGTCGCTATGCCTTGACAAAGTCAAACGAATCATTACTTTGGACCTTCCTCTTCGGGTAAAATTTTTTTTGGCGCCTAAGAAATTGTTCTGAAGCTTAGAGAGTTTTGCGATTTGTCCAGCCCAGTGTTGATGCATACGGTATATTACAGTGATGCATCAGTGCTTTGGCATACTGCTAAATGTGTGTGCTAAACAGTTTTAAAAATTATGAAAAATTCTGCTTTGATAGCAGGTATAGGGAAAATACGCTTGCAGTGTAAAAATAATAAGTAATTAGCAAAACTGCAAAGGAATTTTAAAGTTTAAAGAATTTTAAACTAAGCTTTGAGTGATGGCGGTCGGAGACTGTTTAGCTGCATCGTACGTTTCCATCGAAGCCAGACAGCTCAAATTACTACCCAGTTAAATGCGAAGTCTAGTTGGGGAGTCTGCAGACGGACAGAACCACTCACCCTTCACATCATGGGCTGCCAGAGTATTGTTTCTGAGAAAGTGATCGGACTCAGTGCCATCCTCGAGCAAGAGAACTCAATGAAAGAAACATCGGCGATCAGAAACGATTCATGAAGTGATCAGTTTACCATACGATGAGAGGTTGTGAATGCTGTGGATGCTGAGTTTAAATACAGTGAGTATGATTTTTTCTGAACAGAATGTCTCGAAACCTTTAGAGGAGAGATGCATATACACAATATTTTGAAACGCGTCTAATCAAAGCTTTTATCAGAAATACATTTCGTGTATATCTTTTATACATTATTTATCTTATATATATATATATATTTTTTTTTTACATAAATCTAAGACAGGAGTATTTAATGATCAAGGAATTCTAGAAAAATTATATAAAAATATGTACGTTATCTTCGGGAATTTACTGATGTATATGTTACTGCCAAAGCTCGAAGTGCGGCCGATTCATGACGGGGTCGGCCACTTCGCGAATTGGCTAAGATTTTTACCCAGAAATCATTCACATACGAGACAAGCATGTATAGTAGAACCTCAATAACTCAAGACTGAGAAAAATAACCTCAATACTAGGCTAGAGATTGAGTGACTCGCTACTAATTCAACCACTTTACGACCAAGGACGTAACAATGCATCCAAATGCCAGCACAATAAACTCAAACAAGCTCTCTCCGTTTTCTTTCCTCTATCCCGTCATCATCGCGAGGCTTTGCTGTAACCCTACAAAGTTGTTTTTTAAAACTTCCTTTTATTCCTATACAATTATTAGTGAGTTTTCCTCCACATATGATGTATCCTTCTACTATAAGAGCAAAAGAGAACAGGTGATGTGAGGATGAAAAGAGAAATCTACTTCGCATACCTAATTTCTCTTATCTACATCATCTTTCTTTCTCTCTTATCCATACTTATATATTATACTGCTCTCCTTTCATTTGTTTTTTCTTCTTCCCTTTTCTTATTTTTTTTTCCTCTTCAACTTCTTTCCCTTTCTCTAATACGTGGAAGGGTCACGTGTGAAAGGTTATAATGTTGTTACCATACTTATCGCCCATTCGTCAAACACATATCATCCGAATATCTCGTCAGTACCTCGTAAGCGAAAGGGTTATTGATATTTCAATGTAGAAGATTAGGATGAAAGTTTTCCATAAAGAAATACTATCTGGAATGATACTAACGTTATCAGTAATTTTTAAAACTTTGAAGAAGAAAGAAGAAAGAAAGCTTTTCCGAATTTCGATATTTCAAAATTTTTATAAATTTCTAATTTAGCTTAGATGTTGAGAAAATTTAAAAATTCCACAATTTTTTTTTTCAAACTGAATATTCGTCGTTTTGCAAAGAATCAATAAAATTTCATAAAGAAGAAACACTTATACACAGAAAAGCTCATGCATCTCTTCAAATAACAGCATTTCTCATTACAGTCACGAGATTATCTAACTTTGGAATTTTTCAAAATTTTTCCCAAAAAAAGATAAAATTAAATGTAATTCAATGAAAATTCCATTCACTAAAAGAACAACCATTCGATATTATTTTTCCAATTTTCTTCCAAAGTTAATATTAGATATTCATTGAATTTCCATTTAAATGCCATTAGTCGAAATATTTCATTCGAAAATGGATAAAACTCCGTGTAATTGTAATTGATTTTTCTTTTTCTATTCTCATTGAAAATAACTTTTTTCATTATATTTCTTCCTTTATATTTTTTGGATATTATTTTTATTACTTTTTCTTTTTAAACATTTGTTTTTCCACTGAAATTCAATTCCTTAAAGCGCTTCCCAATTTTCTCGTAAAAATGTCTGATTTCTCTATAAATTACGCAACGCAATTGACGTCAATACGATTATATACTTCCGGATAATCCTTGAATAAATAGTAGAATGATGCATAATCAATGTTGCGATAAAATAATTGTTATAACATCCTATATGTACTCTATGAAATCGTTTCTTAAATAACGTGATAGGGGAAAAAAATTTATATAATTATTATGTATATTTATTTTTTCCCGAATATTATCTTTTATTGTAATTTAATTAGTTTTAAAATTTATGGGTCCTGAATAATCTCTAGATAGTAATGAGAAATGCTGTAAATTGTAATATTAATGCTATTCTGTAAAAGTTTTCAGTTAAAACTTTTTTTGCCAAATTAATAAAGATTATGGGTATTCAAAATTTTAAAAAATGTTTAAAAAATCAAGTTTGTTTATAAACTATAAAATATTAAACATTTTGAATTAATAAAATTATGAAAAATTTAAATTAAGAAATGCTTGCATTATTAATTTTAAATATATAAATATTAATATTCTGCATTAAGAAATATAACAAGAGATCACTCACTTATAAAACAGTTAAAAACAAGCATCTAAAATATACAAAAAATTGCGAGAATTTAGAACGTTTTGTGTACTGATATCGTCTGCTGAAAACGTATATAAAGGGCCGTTCAAGTATTACGTCATCATCGATGGGGGGGGGGGGGGAAAGGGGGTTTCCGATTTTCTGACTTTTGATGGCAAGGGAGGAGGGGGGGGGGTTCGATAATGCTTACGTCATCAACTACCTTTTATGAAAATATGAAATATTTTTAATGGCATCTTACTCGGTGTATCAAAAACGAAAAACCCTTTAATAGTTTGTGGGCACTTGAAGTAACATTCCACCCCCCCCCCCATCGCTAAAGTGCCCTACAGAGCTACTTTAGTGATCTCTAAATGTTTCGCGGATCCAAGTGATCTGGAAATGTGTCCGGGCCGCTTAAGTGCTCTGGAACTGTGCCACGCATCAGTTAAATAATCTGAGAATGTGCCGCGGGTAATTTGAGTGATGTAGAACCGCACTGGGGGCCACTTAAGTGCTCTAAAACTACGTCACATGTCACTCAAGGGATCTCTAAATGTGTCAATGATCGCTCAAGTGTTCTGGAACTGTGTCTCGGGTCATTTAAGTGATCTGAAAATATGCCACGGGACGCTTAAATGCTTTGGAATGGTATACCACGGGCCGCTTAAATGTTCTGGAATTGTACCACGGGACACTTAAGCGATCTGTAAATGTGCCGTTTAGTTCATTTTTACAAAATTAGGTTTGAAGAGGACAGGCCGCATCAAGTAACCCCCAGGGCCATATTTGGTCCGCGGGCCAAGGAACTTTATGTGATTTATCATTATATGACTTAGAGGGTGGGTCGCGATGAATTTATTAAAGATAAATTTCGCGTTGACACAGCCTTCAAATAACATTGAAATTAACAGAAATTGATTATAACAACATATAAAGGTATTTTCTTCCACAATTTCAATTTAAAACAATTATTTTCTTTGCATTAAAAAAATTAATTTTTGATCGTGGGAAGGGGGCATGAGAGAACCCCCCTCTATGCCCCCCCTCGTGTATGTCTCTGATCCCAGAAATATGTTGTTAGGATTCAGAGGGGC
Organism: Pholcus phalangioides; assembly: GCF_987345545.1. NCBI lineage: Eukaryota > Metazoa > Arthropoda > Arachnida > Araneae > Pholcidae > Pholcus > Pholcus phalangioides. The sequence goes on along the minus strand of NW_028301608.1, from coordinate 38,010,794 downwards.
AGAGCTGATGACGAAATTTTGCCGACAAAGGGAGGGGGGGGGGGTCAAAAATGGCTAAAAATTTGCTTGCGTAATACTTGAACGGCCCCTAAGCAGTGGCATCACCCAGCAGCTCCGAGACTAAGCTCGCTGAGCCAAGGTGGCAATGGCGACGTCAAAGCGATGAAACAGCCCTTACTATATAGCCCCGGTTTATCTCTTTAACTCTTTAAGCGGCATTCACGAGATATCTCGTCTCTTATTTTAGCATGATGATGAAGTCGATTTCTCAATGGAACACTTTTCCTTGTATTCTTGAGTTTGCACTTGATTAAAGTCGGGAGAAAGAACACTCATTAAAAAAATGTACGACATTTTGAAGGAGGTTTACTGATTTCTATTGCGCCGCTTAAAGGGTTAACACCACAATGTGAAAGCCACCTTTTCTTAAAGAACAGAAACACGGTTATTAAGAAACAGTCATAAATGTGAATTTGCTTGCGAAGTTTAGCGAGTTAATCAGCGAAGCAAATAAGCGAAAATCTCGGGGAAGAAGTTTCTAAAAGAAAAAAAAAAAAAGAAAAGAATTTTTCTTCCAATCTTCTTCTTCCAACTTTACCGATATATTGATTTGGAATAGTTCGCAGCTGAGATCGATTCCTTACTATCGATTCATGGTCCAGACACTTTTCCAATTTCTATCAGTTTTCTTTTTTTCTTTTTTAATTCTTCTACGCTCTAGTTTCTCAGTACGCGAATCTCCCCCACATATTTTTTCTTCTCTACTCTTGCTGTTGCTATTCTAGCGCCTTCTTATTTTATTTAATTCCTATCCGCGTGTCTTCATTCGCTTTGTACTGCGCATGCATATCATTGATCGATATACGAGGAACAATATATTGGAAGGATAAAAGAAAAAAAAAAACGTTTTCCTCTCTCTCTCACGACGAAAATGTACTGTACATGGCCGGAAATTCAGTACGGAAGAGTAAACGATTCTTGGAACAATAGATTTTTTGCAATATATTAAGAGCTCAGTCTTTCTGGAAAAAAATAAATCTTACGCAGGGTGTCCCAGAACTCTACCGCTAAAATGAGAGTGGGTGATTGTACATGTCAAGGCAAGCACTTTTTCCATTGGAGCCTAGAGTCACAAATGACTTTTATGTTCAGCGCGTTAATATGCAATTTTAGCCACTGGCGTATATTCTCACACATGAAACCTTTTGGGGAAAGATAATCCCTCCCCCTTTACTATTAAAGGAAGGAAGAAATTCCCCTGCTACTCTTTATGATGTTAGCGGGTTATGCCATATTTTGGTGACTCATGAAGTCGGGCAAATGTACATATCACAGAGGCTCCAACATGAAGAAAACATTGCGGGAGGGGGGGAGGGTGCGATGGCTGCTTCCCCTCAAACGTACATACACCTCGTAAACCTTCCTCTGTGAATTCCCAACGAACTACAGTATTTACATACGCTCTTGCATGTAAATTCGAATATATGTGTTTTAGTAGTAGTAGTAGTAGTAGAATTTACGTGAAGGAGCGTATTTTGTGTGTATAAGAGTGGCCCTAACATATTTAGGCTGTCATAGTTATGGTTCTCCCGTACTATACTGGTGCTGTCATCTGACATCTATATTTTGAAATGAAAATGATAAATGCATAATGTTATCTAACAATGAAATTTTCATGTTATGTAAGAATCGTATTGAACGTCTGCCTGCTATTTGCCTCACCTTTTGGTGGCGTTTCTAGTGACGTGTTCTCAGGGCCGCCCTTACAAGACGTGGGGCTGAGTGCGAAAATAATAGCGGGGTCAAAGATGTCTTAATACGTAATTTCGAACCCTCTTAGCACAGATTTTACATATTCTGTGACAGAGGTAAATCATACATCGAAAAATTAAAAAACATATATTACAAAATGTACAGGAATGCTGAAAATATCCATACAAAAAAAATGTAGACAAAATTAAATGTAAACTACACAATAATATTAATAACATGAATGAAAATTTTGGATGTAGGAAAATTTTGTAATTCCAAATCCAATGAAAATTAGGACCCAATGAAAAAACTTAAAATAAAAAATAAGAAAAATAATTGGCAAAGATAATTCTAGAATAGATAGGAAAATACAATACAATACAATACAAATACAACGCCACAACAGGCAAATTGCCCAACGAGGTGGCTGACTTAAGAACATCATGGATCCCCGAGCCATTTTTTGGAGGCCCTACCCACTACTACTAACACCACACATGCCCCCCGCGGAACCCCCCAAAGAATCGGTACATGCGAGAATGTGCTTGTACGTGTAGTGAAACCTGACGTGAAATATTTGTTGTTTCTCTGTAATGCTTGGTATGTGTAGTGCTGCCATCTGCCACTAGTTATTCTAACTATGAGTGAAGTGTTATGATTGAATGATTTATCGTTGTAGGACTGTTGCTCTCTGTGGCGAGACTTTTTAACGGGGAGATCGGTTAGCATTTGCGCCTTGAAGTTGGGAACCACAGAAAACCAACTTCAGCCGACCACCACTGTGGGGTTCGAACCCGGATCCTCACAATACATGAAAGAAATAATTCCAGAATTGGGAGAAACTCAGAATGTAAGGAAATGCAGAAAATTCCTGAATTATTTCTTTCTAAATGAAAATGAAGAAATCCAGAATTACATTACTTTTTTCTAGATGAAAATTTAGTATATGAAAACAGTAATTCCAGAAGTGAGACAAAAATGCATATTTTCTGAATTGTCGAAGATTCAGAATTCCAGAATAGATGGATTCCGAATTTATGAAAAAAATAATAATTTCCGAATTTAAGTGAAAAATAAGTAATTTCAGAATTGATGAAAATTCAGAATAAATGGGAGAAATATTTCCAGGATTGATGAAAATTCAGAATATAAATGGGAAAAATAATTCTAGAATTGATGCAAATTTTGGAATTTTCATTCATTTCCTTTTTTCATTTTCAGAAATTTTCTTCCATTTATAGAATATATAAATGGAAGAAATGATTTCAGCATTGATGAAGATCCGGAATTTATGGACGAAATTATTATCGTTAGTGCGGGACCGGGTGTGAAAGAATTTTTCGCACACTCCTAAGGGCTGCTCTGCGTATTCTTGAATATGATTAAATTTATTATGTAAGTTTTTGCGGAGAGTTTCTACGCTATATACAAGAACAAAAGGATATTATATTCCCCATAAATTCAAAAGAATACAATTTTCTCAGATTTAAAACAAATAATTCAATACTCATCGATCACGAAATATATTCCAAACTCATATCCGGATAACAAAAAAAAAAAAAAAAATCCCATAAATGATTGCAGTAAATCCCCACGTGAAATATTACCCTATAATACCGCAAGAAAACACAGCGTAATAAATGAAAAAAGAAAAAAAAAAGAGAGGATAGAATCGCTTATAACACACACAAAGCGTTATAACCGAATAAATGCTCCATGTCACGCCTCAGTTCAAAATGATTTGTTATAGAAAATAACCCCCTCGTTGAAAGAAAAATAAAATAAAATAAACCAAAATTTAATAGAAGCCGTTTCCTCACTTACCGTTTCCCATCTTTTTTTCCTTCTTATACTAAAAATATTATTATATTTATGTATTTTCCTTTTTTTGTAAATTCCATAGTAAATCCCTTCCACCGCCACCAAAGTGAATAATGTGTAATATATTGTTTTGTCTTTTCGTATATATATTATTTTTTCCTTACTTTTATCCTGTTTGCGTGCTTGTTCTAGTTTTCCAGAGATGAAGGCAAAGAGAGAAGAAGTACGTCAACATCTTGGAAATTTTCCAAGAAAAAAGTTTTTTTGTTTTGTTTTTTCTTGTATTTTTCGTTCTTTTCTTTCTTCTCACGTATATAAATTTGAGTTTCGACATTCCATAATACATCTTCTGTGTGAGCTATATTTTCTTCCTTTCATCTCCTTCACACGCTATTTTCTTATTTACTTGCTTTTTTTATTTTGCTTTCTTATTTCTTCTCGTTTCAAAGTTTCGAAGCTATTTCTTCACCAAAAAAAGCCGTTCATTCCTTGATCTTTTTTCTTATTTTTCTCAGTCTTATCCCGTCTTTTGTGTGTTCCAGTTTTTATTTTTCTACCCCGGTCTGAATTTCTAGAAGTTCAATAGTTTCTGGTAGCTTCTATAAACTAAGAGGTCGAAAGCATTGATTATGTTTGTGTGTGTGTAAGGATATATATATATTGAGAAAAAGTAATAAATAAGATTTTTTTTTTCTGAAGGAATATGAAAGAGCTATCTTTCTTTCTTTCTTTCTTTTTTTGTGGAAAGAACACTATTATATGGTTAGTAATATGATCTGGTATATAAGACGAAAGAAATATCTATATTCCGATAAATTCCAATATAAATATTTTGTCGACTCGAAATAATGCTGAAACGTTTCTTTGTTTGACGGAATTTTGTTATTTTGTGAGAAAAAAGTGTGTTGAAATATTTATTTCAGAAAAATGTTTTTCGTAAATATATATATATTTTTGTAATTTTAAATTTCGAATCTTTTTCTTTTGATATATACCGGGTGTCCCACGAATTCGTAAAGAGTTTTAAAAAAAATCATGAAAATTGAAGAAATTGGTATATTTGAATGTGGTTTGTGAAAAAGTTATTTTTACCATTGGGAACTTTTTGACACAAAAAATAGTTCAATTTTTTCTCGATAGAGGGCCAAAGAAACCGGTTCTTCCGGAGTGGTTTGACCTGATCCTTCCTTCAATCTTTTCTCTGTCCGAAACGTTCGTAAAGCTTTATCCTGCGATACGTGGTTGAGTTGAGGCAACTTCACCAATTCTCTTTTCAAAGTTTCGAAGCTATTTCTACACCAAAAAAAGTGAAGAAAAAAAAAGGAAGTTCACATTCTCTCTCCTTGTTTTTGTTTTTCTTTTTCCTCAGCCTTATCCCCAGTTTTTTAGTTTTATACCCCAGTCTGAATTTCTAGAAGTTCAATAGTTTCTGGTTGCTTCTTTCTATAAACTGAGGTGGAAAGCATTGATTATGTTTGTGTGTGTGCAAGGATATATATTGAGAAAAAGTAATACGATTTTTTTTCCGAAGGAATATAAAAGAGATTTATTTTTCTTGGAAAGAACACTATTATATCGTTAGTGATGTGATCTAGTAAAAAAACGAAAGAAATATCTATATTCCGATAAATTCCAGTATAAATATTTTGTCGACTCACAATAATTCAGTGTTTTTGTTTAAAGGAATTTTGTTATTTCGTGAGAAAAAGAGTGTACACAAAGTTTTAACAACTGGCTGTTTCGAAGATGAATTTTTGGAAAGACAGAAATTTCAACTGCCTTTTGCGGGGAATCGAACCCACGTCGTTTCACTTCCGGCGTGAACGTCTTGTACTACAAAGGGAACGAATCTCTCGATCTTTCCTTGGAGCTCGTTCTTCGCAACAGCCAGTTGTTAAAACCTTGTATGGATAGTGGAGAGTGACGTCATCCTTTCGAAAGAGTGTGTGTTGATTATTTGAAATATATTTCTTATAATTATTTTTTCGGAATTCTAAATTTCGAAGAATTCCATATTTTTGTGCATTATATATCTTGAGTCGGTAGTTCGAATAAAATGCTCGCTTTCATTTTCGAAAAGGTCTCTTTGCGTTCTCCTAAAGTCATTCTTCCGTTTTTCCGAGGCTTAGTTCGTCCTGGACTTTTTTTCAATCTTTTTTCAACTCGCGAGCGCTAGCTGTACCCATCAAGAAAAGAAGAGCATCCTTACAACAAGTTTAACATGCGAATGCATGAGATCAGGAGGATTTCAATACTTGAATGCAATTTTACATAAGAAGTTTAATTGGAACGTTGATCAAGTGCTCACGAGCACGATATCGGACACGAGCATCGAACACTCTGGATGATTCAGGGAGCAATGGGTTGAAGATGCCTCCAGTAAGGTTTTGGAGACCATACCTATAGAGGGAGATAGACTTGGTTGAAGGGATGCAGAGAAGAGCTACGTGTGTCGTTGTTGGCACGCGGTGCTTGAGTTAGGAAGAGAGACTTAATTTTTTGAATATGTGTACATTGGAAGAACGCAAGTGTTAAGGGGTACATAATCGAAGAGTTCAAAATTTTTAACGGGAGGATGGACATTAATCTACTTTTTTTACAAAGGGACACCACTATCGATTGGTAAGGATATGGTGTCACAGGGAATTTTTCCCTAATAGGGTTGTTTACAAATAGAATAGCTTACCCTCGGGAAAGTAAATTCTAACACAATTGACACGTTTAAAAAAGAAATACGATAAACATATTTAGATAAACCGAGAAGCTATCCATACTTACAATAAGGCAACTATGAATACATGGACATTGTATAATATTTTATCATGTAAATATAGTTTTAGTTTTTATGACTGCATTTTATATTGTGTTGCTGTATTTTTGAAATGTATGATATCCATATTTGTTATGGGCATCTTTTTCTCAGCCACCTCGTTGGGCATTTTGCTTGTTGTGGCCTTGTATTTGTATAAAAAAGTATATTTATGTAGTGTTTGCTATATTATTTATAATTTTAAGAAATTTCGATATGCATATATACATTTTTCCAATCTCTAAATCCAAAAATACTCGTTCTTGTTACACTAAGTGGCAATTTCCACAAAAGAAGATAGATTACGTTTTATCAATTTTGAGGAAACCGTAAAGCGGAACTTTCAAAGCTGAATTGGAAGAGATCAATCTCAACAAAATGCTTTTAGTCAACAGCAAGGGTTTCACCACATGACTCGCGGTGGGGCTTTTTGGTTTGACCCGTTGGCGATTTTTAGAAAATAGCTAAAAACACACTGAAATGTGACAAATCAACGATTCGATAACGTCCGCAGGCCAGGGCTGGGCAAATCTTCAAAAATTTACATGCCCGGTGGAGCATGTTACATAAAATTTTAGAACACCGAATCAATATTATATATTATACATGCACGAAAAATATTATCATTGGGTTTACTTATTTTAAAAAAAACTTAAAAAAAACCAAAAAAAAAAACATAGATTCATTTGCTTAAAAGTATTAAAATTATACAGTAGGAAAATTCTATTAATTATATAAATATAATTCTTTTTAAAAATCGAAATTTTGAAAAAAAATTTCAAAGCATCTTCTTGGTCTTAAAGCATTAAAGCCCGTTATTATCGAAAAGTATACGTAAAGCTATTGAATATCACGAGGTGCTTTAGTTATCCTTATCATTTCAGAAATGTCACGCGACCATGAATTCATCAAATCCCGAAGGAAAACTCATTTGCTGGTGAAGAGGAAAGAAGCCTACTTGCCTCTTTGTATAGGCTGGCGCTAGCTATTCGCCGATGTCTTTCAGTCATTCATCAGGAAGGACAAGCTTGTAATCGTAGTCGTGTTGCAAAAGCTTATTATCCGCTGCCAAATCCTCGCGTCTTTCCCATCAGCGTCGACGTCTTCAAATTTCAGGAACAGCTGACCCTTGGCACTTTGCTCGTCGCTAACGAAAACTGGATAAACACGATTATTTCCGCTGGCTGCTTGAAGGAGGCATGTGACGCGATTATTGCTCGCTACGGTGATTATTTTACCGCTATTATATTATACAATATATTTAAAGATAAAAAAATTAATCCAGTAATGGCAACGGAGACTAAAGAAATAGGCTCGGACCCCCCCCCCCCACTATAAGTATTGTCAAGCTCGGTTATAACGACACCTGACTGATCGAGATTTTGTTTGGTTCAATCGAGACTTCGGTTCGCATCCGAGGTTGGAGTTTTCAAGGTATTGGTATAATACATATAATGCTCAACTCACGGCCTGCGAGCCAAATGTGGCCCTCGGATTCATCTTATGTGGACCATGGCCTCTAACCTAATTTTGTAAAAATGAACTAAGCGGCACATTTCCAGATCACTTAAGTGACCCGCGACATATTTAGAGATCACTCAAGTGACTCGTGACATATTTATAGAGCACTTAAGTGACATGGGGCACAGCTCCAGAGCACTTGAGAGGCCTGTGGTACGCATCCTTCAAGAAGTTACACTAGATACACATCCCTCAAGTGGTCCGCGGCACAGTTCCACATCATTCAATGGCATGCCGACAAATTTACAGATCATTCAAGTGACATGCAATGTATGTAACCAGCTCCCGGTGTTAGTTACTTCAAGTATTTTTCGTTATTTTGTCCCATCAAAAAGTGGGACAAAGTAATCTGTTTTTTGGAGTAAATTGAGAAATGATTGATAATAATGCAACGAATCCTTTCATGGTTAATTAATCAACAAGGAGAGAGTTATAGCTAATGTATATTTCATCCATGTTTCTAAATTTTCTGGAAAACAAAAGAAAAATCACGGGCATACGCAGGATCGAATTTCTCAGGGGTGACACGAGGATTTTCTTGCCGAGAAATTTGGAGTTAATAAACTTCAAAAAAGCATTCAAATTAACAAAAATTGATCAAAATAGCACATAAAGGTGTTTTCTGGCGTTTCGTTTCAGGATTTTAAATTTTTTTACGAAGATATTTGAAGATATATTAAATTTTGATTATCTTAGGGAGGTGGGGAGGTTGCGCGTTCCTCTGTCACTGCATTTCTTTGACGTTATAAGTGAAGTTCATTACCGATACTATATATTTACGGGAATCGACCGGGAATGCTGGTTATAGAAACCGAGTTTGGCATGAAACAAAATTGAGGGAAATCACAGATTTATTGCACAGAACAGCTATTTACAAATATTTATCAGCAGAGATCTTGATGGAATGCGACTTACAAATAGAATCCAATCGACAAATAAGGTCTCGTCTACCCGATACAATTTCAACAAGTGGACGTAATTCCGTTTTGCTGGCGCTACTTTATACAGGCAAAAGAGAGCTTTTAGAATAATCTCAACGATTCGCGTGACATCTTTACATTTCTCGTTTGGCATCATGGCATCGCTAACTTATAGCCGTCACCAAAAGTTCCAGCGTGGCAATATTTACAGAGAATTTCATTAAAGAGAATACTTACATAATTTTCGTAACAATATGAAACTAAAATGCAGTCGAATCTCACTATAACGAACTTCGATTACAACGGACAACTAAAAAAATTGTGAAATTTTTATCTGATGAGTTTAAAATGCATTTTAAGTATTGTTAAAATATACTAACTCGTTTAAAATGTATTTACAAGCAAGCGATTATACATCGATCGTTGTTTTGTTTTGTGTGAGCAGGGATGTGCTGCATGACTCACATCGCTCGTCAGCCAGAAAAATTGAGATTAATGCAGTGTACACGTACACATCTTTCTCAATTTGACCTATATTGAAGATTTTTCATTATAGATTGATTTTTCATTTCAGCTATGAACACGTTATTTCATTAGCTATGAACACGTTTTATAGCTAGTTGATGTGCTTTCACAGATGCACCCCCCCCCCCCGCGTAGCATTATATTACTATTATTTGTTATAAATCTGACTTTAATTATAATGGACAGCCATAAGCCTCTATTAGTGTCCCTTACAACGAAGTTCTACTGTGCTATACTTTGATAGTTATGCATATCTCGCAAAAAAAAGTCCCATGTACCATTTTTATTAGAAATCTATCATCTATTAATTTCGAAACTCGTTATTCCATAACTTATTCATTACAAATACGCATTAGTGTATGAGAGAGATAAGCAGCATTTATGTATAGACCATAGATAAGAGAGATAAATGAGTCATGGAGCTTGGGAGATGAGCTACAAAATCATTAATGAAGTTATATATATATATAGCATATTCACACTCCCATCGTGGGGATACGTCACCACATCCAACGCAAAAATCCAGGAGAATACTTGGATGACAGATAATGTCAGACCCAGGAGTAACTTCGTCCTATAATATCCTTATTTCTCAAAAAAAAAAAAAAAATTCGATGAAAAATTCACGTTTTTTTGAAGCTGAAAAAGAGTTTTAAATATCATCCTTATTTAATTTATTTTACCCCCCCTCACGTATAAATAAAGAAAATGCTCCTTAAATATACACACGAGCCATGATAATATGGGTATCGCCTGTATAATAAGAGCCAAAAACACCTTCAGCGAAAAAGAATTTATCGCTCGCGTGGGACTCAGGTGGCGAAAAAGCGCATTCCACAAATCCTTAACACCGATAGATTCCTATAAGGAAAGGAAAAAAAAGGAAATTTTCATCACATTTTCTCCTGCAGGAAAAGCATCAACGAAATGAGTAAAAAGAAAACCCACGAAGGAATTTATTCAGAATCATTACGATAACTATCGTTTTCACAGCCTCATTCATTCATTCAATTTCTTGCTTATCGAATACTTCTACTGAGAATCTAGAGGAAGGTGGAGAACACACAAAAATTGATCACTTCCAGAAGTATTATTATTATTATTATGCAGTGTTTTGTTATATATATGGGGAAACACAAATTCCATTTTCGAATGTAGATATTACTACCAACTCCTACAGTGTTGTCCAGTTTTTTGACGTCTGGTGGAAATTCATTCTGCATTCGTCATAGAATTGATGGATATTCAACACACGAGAAAACGAGTTATGTAAATGTCGGTGAAATATATATTTTACGGTAAATGTGATAAATTCGGTTGTTATGCATAATCGACCAGCATTGTGGTAAGTTTGATAAATTTACCTAAATTTATCACTTTTATCCACGATTATGTATAATACTCAACGTCATTGGTAAATTTAATAAGGTAAGGTTACTCAGCCACCTGGTTGGGCATTTTTCCTGTTGTGGCGTTGTATTTGTAAACCAAATAACGCATAGTCCGTCTTTGTCCAATATACCACGCTACGTCCTCAATGGGACAGAGTGGGATCATCTTCTAGTCTGGGTGTTATAAAGTCTTTCCACAGATAGCAATAAACGGTGCAAATATTCAATTAATTTACAATTTGAAATGTATATGGCAGCATCAATATTTCAAATTGGGAATCATATTCTGGTCTGGGTAAGGTGACCATACGTCCGTATTTCTTGGGACAGTCCCGATTTTTTCTGTTTTTTTGGCCGTCCTGAGTTTTTAGCGAAAGTGTCCCGATTTTTCCCGTTTTTTACAAGCAGCTTAGTTGAATTTTTATTCTTTACTAAAATCAACGAATGAAATTATTTTCCCTTTCATAAATTATATTATGATAATTAAAACTGTAAATACGAATATTAATCTCTCAAATTTGTCTTGGTGAACGTTTTATTTTGTGGAGTTCATTGAAATCCTCTGCAATTTGCAGTAATGCTTTATTTCCCGCAATTTTGATATGTACGTAATTTCCCCAACATTTGGCGACTTAGTTTACTTTTGGCGTCATTTTTGGTGATAACTGGCGATGTCCCGTATTTTACGTATTTGGAATCCCAATTTCCCGTATTTCTTTCGAGGAAATATGGCCAGCCTAGGTCTGGGTATTATAAAGTCACAGATAGCAATAAACGGTGCAAATATTCAATTATAAAACTTAATTCACAATTTGAAATATAGATGGCAGCATTGCACACAACACTAGATATTTAGCAGCCTGTTAAGCCCGCACGCACGCACACACACACACACACATATTTCCAGCACAACTCAATTCCTAAATTGGCCACAATGTCGATGACCGAGCATGTGATCGGTTTGAAAGAATTCTGTGGCCTCATATATATGTGTGGAAATTCACATAATTCCCACCGGGGCCCATTGTTATGTGTTTGGCAATGGACCCCAGTGGGAATTCTGTCAGTTGATCTTGGTGCTGGCAGTAGCGATGTCTCTAGCGTGAAATGTTTCTTCCACACCCCGATGATTCACCTTTATGTGCCATATTACACCTTAATGGTCTAAATGATCATTTCAACGGTGTATGCGTCATTTGAAATTTTGAAACCTGGATTTTTAGGCACAATAGATTAGGTGCCTAATTGATGTGAAGTTTTCCAATATTCAAGCACTTGACGTAACATGTGTAATGTGACAAGATTCATAATGTGACATCTTCTGACCGCTTCTCGTAATAGCCACCACTCATTGCTTCTACTCCTTTCACAACCAACTGCAACAGGACACCGTACTAATACAACTGAACCAAGGCAGACGCGGGGCCCGGTGCGAAAATAATTTCAGAGCTCCTCAGCCCCAATTTAATATACTGTAGCTTGTGGGCCGAGGGGAAATGGGGTATAAAATATATAGAAAAAATGCTATAAAACATCTACTCAAAAAAAAAAAATGTAGACACAATTAGACGTAAATCAAACAAACAAATTAATGCAAATTTTGAATCGATGGAAATTCAGATCTGAAGAAAATGTTTGTTTAAATCCTGAAAGAAATAATTTCAAAATTGATAAAAATTAGAATTCAATGATCTGAGAAGTAATGAAAATTTGGAGTTGATGAATTAAAAAGGAGAAATAATTGGAAGCAAACATAATTTCGTCACAATGAAAATATCAGAATTAATGAAGAAAAAATACAAAAAATGAGAAAGAAATAGCAGAATTGATGAAAGTTCAGAATCAAATCAGCTGAAGCTCAGATACCTTGTATACTACAGAAAAAATTTTCACTTCTATTACAGTCAGTGCGGGACCGTAGAAAATCCCGCGGAGCTCGGTGTGACCGCACCTGCTGCAAACCACTAAGGGTGGCCTAACTATACATTTGCACCGTTTATGTACTTCTGCATCATTTTTGTAATTTTCTGTTTATTCCTTGTATTTTAATTTTGTTTTTTGGGCAACTGTTCTAACAGTTGTAACGTACGGGATAATATGACGCAATTTAGTAATACTGAAAACGCAAACATGCATTTCATTTACGGAGCTGCAAACGGAAGTACCACAGAGACAGCACGAATGTTCGGTGAGCGTTTTTTTCTACAGGCGGTTGCCCAATCCGAAAACATCTGTGCGCTTGCACCAGCAGATGTGCGAAACGCGGCTGGCTAACTTCATGTTAGACCACGCATTCTTTGATGAAAATTGTTTGTTTTTGTGAGTACTATCACTTCCTAAAGTTCCCCCCCCCCCATCTTTTCTGAATCACCCTGTATACAGACCGTAAAGGCACTGCGTATTTTGTTTAAAGATTTATAAAATTCGTTCAAGTATTTCGCTCTTTCATTTATCGCTACGACCATCCTTCCATTTCTTTAGTACGTAGTATAATACACGAATGATTACAGCTTTTTATACACTGGTTATTCATTACATACTTTTTATAAAACAAAGGAAGATTCTTTATTGACGTTTTTGCAGATATTCCTCTACAAAAAAAACAACATACAATTCGGTAAAGAACAAAATATTTTGAGATTAAATATCGGAAAAACCGTCTGAAACGTGTCAGACACGTTTTCTGTTGTTTTTAATTGAAGCGAATCTTTGAAATTTTAACAGAAAACCGATGATAGTGGCATGAAGAAGAAGAAATAGATAAGATATCCCAGAATATCGCTTTTATGAAACTAAATAAATAGCTTCGATATTTGATATTGATTTGACTGCACTTCACTGACTTCAAACAAAGTCACTTATAAAGACATCGATTTAATATCCAATCTCATGTGACAATCAATGGATGATAATGGCCTTGATCGATACGCGTTCATCTTCTTCCTCGTCCGTTATAATGTACGGGAATGCCATAGGATGAAGTATAGGTTATCTGATATGTCTCTGATCTTTAAAAAAATTGATTTGAGTTGTTCTGGAGTTTTTAAGAGGAAATAGAAAATTCTCATTACTTTTTTTTTTCAAATGCGAGTTGTATCTCGTCCACAGCCGTTTATCAGAATGGCTACGAAACTGTGGTAAACGTCTTAAAGAGAAAGAAATTGAAAAAAAAAGTTACTGAATTCAACACCGAGGGGCGTTTTCTTATGATAAAGAACACGCACGTGCTTAGTTTTGCAACTACGTGCCCGTCTTCTTTCATATCATATAGAAAGGAATTAAAATATCTTAAATATTTTTAAAAGTTTATATTGTCGTTTCTTTGTACAAACACATTTTCAAACGTTCTTTGCCAAGCTGTGCAATTTTTAAACATGTTATTACTGAAAATTTTAATAATATATTTGAGAAGTTCGAAGAAATTACTTTTATATACAGGATAGAAGAGAATTTTAAAAAAGATACATTTTAAAAATTAATAACAAATCAACCAACTGATATAAAAAGGTGCAGTTAGCACTAAAATGTTGAAATGTGCTTATGTTACGTGATAAGTACAACATTTATAACATAAATATCACGGCCAAGAGGTTTTTCGATAAATTTAAAAAAAAGTTCGAATTCATCAATTGATATTGGCGTACTCCCTTGTCGAAGCAGTTAATTGACGATGTATTAAAGTAACTCATAATATAAAATATTAAAAAAGAAAAATCAGAATATGATTTTGAAAATCAAACTTTTAAACACAAAATTAATTCAAAAAATACAACACTAATTAGACCTTTAAATTTCTAATAGAATATTGCCATTTACAAAAATATGTGCGAAGATTCCTATGGGAAGAATTATTTAATATACAACGTCAGTCAAAAATGTGCGTTCCCAAACTTTCGCAGCTTTATTTCACGGATAATTACGGCTGCAGACAGCTCAGCTAGACAAAATTTAATTACTGAAACCCTGCAAATTCAATGCTTATTGACTTTCAAACGAAACAAAGCATTAATTTAGCGTCTCTTATCCCAGAAAGGCCATAGTTCCATACGTTGCGGTATCGTAGGAGATTTCAATTAGATATTTATACGGGTACATACAATTTTTTTTTTGGTTCGAGGGTAAATGAAGAACCGCATTTTTGGTTCTATTTTCGAAACATTCGGCCCAACAAAATATAGTCATCTTTTTTTTTTTCCTTCTGTACGAATGCGATTGACTTTGGTTCCTAGACGATTATATGCCATCGGCTATTTCCGTACATCTACTCCGACTTCATCCCTATCGACCGTTTGGTCCAGTGCTGATTGCGGATACGGGGGATAAACAAGATTAGGAAGTCACCAACAACGGAAAAAAAAATAAGATAACCAGAAATAGCGAAAGATAAGGAAAAAAATAAATAGATAAGACATAAAAGATGAAATATTCAGGATAGAAAAGAGAAAAGAATCCGAACAAATAACAAGAGAATGGCGTTTCATTCTGTATCAACAAAAGTATAAATTTACTGCTGAATGATTCCTCTCTCTCTCTCTCTTATCTCTTATTTCTTAAGCCCTGTTTTTTTTTCTTATACTTAAAATTTTTATTTGAGATCGAATATTTTCTTTCCTTTTTTTTAGTTTTTGTGTTGTATTTGAAGCTTTAATTTCCTATTATTTCTAGGTCTTCAAAAGTTATTTTCCGCATTGATAACCATACAGGGAACGTATGACGATACCATTTCGAATCCATTGCAATGCAATTTGACCCGTATTAGCGAAAGATAGAATCCTCCAATGCTTAAAACACTTTGGCGACATCTATTATCCGAAGTTGTAACTAATTTCACAAACCGGTGTGTTCCGATTCATCAACCCGAAATTCCAGGCCTGCGAAATGAACGAATTGCTTTTGTTTCACCTATCCATATATTACTGTGTCCCAAGTTATGTCATTTTGAAGTCCTTTCTGGAATGCCACTAAAATAGTATTAAGAAACAAATTATGCTATGCAGCAGCTGTTCCCTTCTTTTACAAAGACGAGGCATCTCATCTTAGAATAGATGGTACAAATTTATCCGAGCTTCTCTCTCTTTTCTTTCGCTATTATCATTGTGACGCTTAACTGGCATTCAACTCATGGCCCAAAGGCCAAATATGGCCCTCGGAACTTTCCGCCGGGGGCCGCAGACAATTTTCAGGAAATAGCTAACAAATATTGAAGGACGATTAAAAAAGAAAATAATACCCCTCCCCGCATTGTGACACTGCGCATTTGATACATGACTAGTGCCGTTTTAAAATGTTGGGGGTTGGGCAGGTCGAGTACCAAACATTTTTTTGGTGTTTGGGCCGTTAATTTTATTATTTATATTGGGGAAAAGCAACCAAAATGAGACAGACGTACACTTTTTTACTATTTAGCAGCAATAATCGAAAATTTATTGATGAAAAAATAATTCCAAATTTTTTACAAGAAATAATTTGTTATTGAAATATATTGTAATTAATTAGTGACAAAAATATTTTCAGAATTACTGAGAAAAGTAATTCCACAATTACTGGAGACAGTAATACAGAGTGGGCAAAAAGTCCGTAGAAACTTTAAAAATGAATAAAAATCTGAAAAATAACCAAAATAAGAAAGGTTGGCAGGGTTAGCATCGCTAGGTCACGGGAAGTTTTTTAGACAAAAAAAAACTTAAAAAAATAGCCGATAAATGGCACTGACGTACACAAGTGAAAGAAAAGTTACGCAAATAACGAACAGAATGCCTCCAAATCGTTTATTACAGCAGTATGTGTTCCACATCCCCACCACCGCAGGGGATAATGCATTGCAGGCGAGTCACAAATCCAGCAACGGCAGAGTGCAGCATGTCCACATACGCGGTTTACAACGGTGAACTGGTTGTGGATTAGGAACACAAGTTCTTATAAACGTCTCATTTGCATATTTCCACTGATGTCGATGGTACTAGCGCCACCTATCGGCTGTTTTTTGTTATTTTTTTCCTGTCTTAAAAAAATTACCGTGACCTAGCGATGCTGACCCTGCAAACCGTTTTATATTTCGGTTAACTTTCCGGTTTTTATTCATTTTTTAAGTTTCTACGGACTTTTTGCCCACCCTGTATATGTGCAATATTACAAAATGTTTGCAAGAAATGATTTCAGAATTAGTGATAGAAATATTTTCAGAATTACCGAAAAAATAATTTCAAAACTACTGAAAGAAATAATTTCGAGAAATATTGAAAAAAAAAACAAACTTCACAGATCATGTGGAGTGGTTTCAGAATTGATGAAAAGAATAACTAATAAAAAAATCATTTCGAATTGGTGAAGGAACTAATTTTAGTGTAAGCTAAAATATATTTTGGGCCCTTGTTTAAACTCAGAGCCGTGTTGTCCAATCCATCAAGACACCACTGTACTGCTTAAGAACCAAGCCGAGCATTCTTTTGTCAGTGAAGGTTGCCATTTTTGGTGCATAAGCAACGTTTTAAAGATCTAGATTCATTTACTGTTATAAATACAGCAGTATGACTTGGTGTGGTAGACCGCGGGTTGCATAGGAAGTTTGAATTTGGCCCGCAATATCCGAAATATGAACGACTCCGCTATAGGTAATATAACCAAATTGGATCTATGGATAAGCCTCAACAGTTTTTTTTTAAATTAATTTATTTTTTATTGGACTGAACGCAACACATAAAACATGCAATCAAAATAACTGAGAGAAACACAACCCCCCCCCCCCCCCGCCCACACAAAAAGACAAAAAGAAAGGCATACGATGACACACATTCTGTGACCCCCAGCTCAAGGGACTAATAGTCTTTCCAGTGGGTCAATATAAATTAGATTACGGATTTAATTGGATCACGTATCAGCCTTGTTAAAGTACTAATTGGTTAATATTTTTTAAAATAATATGTATACAGTCGAATATCATTATAGTGAACTCCAGGATACCGGAGAAATCACTTCGTTACAATGAAGTGAGAGTATGATCTCGTTATAGAGGAATTCCAGGTTTTTGCATTGTTCCTATGCGGGATTAGAAAAGTGTTCGTTAAAACGAAAAATTTTTTTCTCGCTACAACGGTATTAGTTAAAACGGGATTCAACTGTAACAGAAAGAAAACATACATATAATTATATATTTAAATATACACATATAAAATTACTCAGTTGGCATACACAGAATTCGAGCATAATTATATAATCACGTATATTCTTCAGTTGATTAACAGTAAATGGGGTATATTTTTGAAGTTTTTGCGTTGTCTTATGATCTATTATTGTTGTAGTATGGATTCTTGGCTAATGTTTATTGAGAATATAAATATATTGTGATTGGATCTTATGTTATTATTTGTATGATTAATTGCATGGTATAGATTCGTTGTTTTTGGGGCGGTATATGCTGCATATTTCTTTTGGAACAAAGTTTTTTTCGGATATTTGCTATTCAATCTAGATGAGTCTGTATTTTGTTTCGTTTCGAACCATTTATTGTTTAAGAGTTAAAATTTTATTCACTTATAAATATAGCTTTGTCTTATAGTTAGTTTGTGACATTCTGCCGCATAATTGCTTGCTGTGGTGTTTGTTATTCGGAATCTTTATATTATTTAGTTTTTGTATAATTGCTTGATAGAAGCAATTCCCGAAGAAAAGATTGCGCACGTTAATATTGAGTATATCCAAGCATAAAATGAATCTTTTAGAAACTTATTTTGTCGATTGTGTTTTTTAATCTATATAAAATTGTAATTGTGACATATGTTCTGTATTATTTTTTCACAATACGAGTTCCATTGTAGGTAATCGTGTATTATTATTCCTAGGTACAGTAAAACCCCTCTTAACGGACACCCCCATCTTTTACGGCCAAATAGTTATTTCCCCTTGAATAATAAAAGTATGCATTTTAAAGTATGATTTTTTGGCAGTTACAAGGTGAAACATACTGGCATGGATAGTGATCGTGGATTGTAATTTTTATGTTAGTTAAATTATTTATATTTCTTGTTTTTAAGCAAATGTATTTGGTATTTTGTATATATATTTTTGGTTTAAGTTTATTTTTCTTCAGCCAGGTTTTTTTTTTAGTAAAGTCGTAGTTTCCGTATCTTGAACATACAGTGATGTGTCGTCGTTTATATTAAAGAGTATGTATTTTTATTTTTAATCTTCCAGAAAAATGTGTATGTGTGTCTACTACGTGTTCCGCATTGCGTGTTCAGCGCACGCACGCATCTTACGTAACGTAACTCCGGCCCATCACGGAAGACATAATCTCTATCTCTGATCTTCCTTTACAACTCTGGTACGTGGACCGGGTACGAAAATATTAAAACATACTCCAGTTTCATTATTTATATCCCATCATATTTGTTTCATAACGAGAGAAAAGTAACGATTACAACGCGACGCTATTTATTGGGTTTTGTGTCAGGGTTGGAAATAGTAATATTTTTACGTGTGAAAAATTCAGCAAAAGAATGCATTCGATCTGAATAAAGGGATCTGAACCAAAGGAATACGTAGGGGGGAAAAGTGAGAGGTTAGGGGCTATGGCTCTTTCTTCTCCCCCCCCCCCCCCAAATCAACCAAAATTTTAATTTTTGAAAATATTTTCGTAAAAAAATTAAAATGGTGTCGAAAGGAAAACCTTTTATATGCTGTTTTAATCATTTTCTGTTAGTTTGAATGTTTTTTGGTAGAAGGTAATTCAAAACTTCTCTAGAAGGAATTCTCTGTTACCTCTTCCCCAAGTAAAAGGATCTCTTCTTACCCTCACAAAGGATTGATCTCGCTTACTCCCAGGGCTGGGTAATTAGGGCTATTATAAAGGTACTGCTTTTAGTTTTTATGTAATTATTTCTGATTCAATAAAGTATGTTTTAGAAAATTTCAGAGACTTTTCTCTTAAATTTTTTTTTTTATAATCATAAATAACTTGGTGCGTACTCTTACTCACCTTTCCCCTTTTTCATGTCATTTAGAGAATTAGACGTTCGAAGTAGAAATTGACTGGACACATTGAAGAAGAAAATACTACAGATGGACAATGGGTGTTCCTAGCTAGTATACCTGAGGTGTTGAACGTTCAGGGGCGCGCGCCCCAAATAAGATGGAGAGATAAGATCTTGAAAGTCACCGTGGACTTACCACGGCGTGGTAATATAGTGGATAGCAATTGCAATAGATTAAAAAAAAATAGAAACAATTAGAGGAAAGCTACCAGTCGACTAAAAATGTTTGACGATGATGATGACTAAAAATGACTAATGAGTGGAATAAATGCATTGCAAAATTTAAATTTTTCACAATTCAGACTACAATTTTTTAAAAATTAGAAAAAAACAAATTAACCCGTTTATTACTAGTACAGTAATACCTTTAGAAATGACAAATTCAAAATTAATTTTAAAACTCTCGAGACCTAAATACAATTTTTAAAATTATAGTGAAATTACTGTTACCCATGGCTTTAATCTAATTTATTTTCAGCAGCTGACATTATTCATGAATCTTATCTTCAGCTAATCCTATCGAAATCCAAAATCGTAGTTTTAGAAAGGGTTGCAAACTCTCTGAGGCTTTTTTCTTGGTGACGAAATACAATTGGTTAATTAACCAACAGAAGTATTTGGGGACTAATTTTCAACACAACGGGTCCTTCACGAGGGGCATACATCTTTTCCGAACTACGCATCAGTAAATTCTTATAGTCTTTCCCATTGAGACACTTGCAAAATTTTAGGGATAAAATCAAGGTTTCTCGATCCGATTATTCTCCCATCCTTTCTTTTCAACTCAGAAATTCGGGTTGTCGATTCAGATGTTTTCGATCCCCCTTCAACTCGACTTCATTAAAATAGTTGCAAAATTCCGATGTTCACCGCTTCCCATATAATCTGTATGGAGTTAGGACGGCTCCCACTTCCATTCTATATGTTTAAACGTACTCTCGAATGTGGTTGGGTAGAGTAAATAAATCGTAGAATCATATGCTCAAACTTTGTATAAAAAGGTGTCTCTGCTTCCGAATGCATTGCATAAACTTGGTACAAAACGGCGCTCTTTCTCCTTTATGACTACTCTTGGAATCCGTGATTGATATTTTTGTGAATAAATTAAACCAAATAATTGCCCTCAGCAACTCGGACCCTTTCGACTTTTTGGTGAATATGTCATAATTTCTCCTTCTGCCTCGGGTCACATCTCAATAATTCTAACAACAAAACATATACATTAGCCCTTTTGCCTTCTCGTTTTGATTTGCAATTTTATCTTGGGTAGCAGTCGCGTCTTTCGACCATCACTTCCCTCTCTGTGGAAGGCGATGCACTACGGAATTTTTACATTTTTTTTTTGTACATGCCCGATCCAAATTTACGTTTTTGATATCTCTCATCCCTCTCTTTCCGATTTAATCAGTTTTTTTAATTCATAGTCAAGTTGGGTTTGCTATTTTGTTAAATTTCTAAAAACTTGCATTTACAAGGTGCCTACGTAAAGTATGTTTATTTTATAAATTGAGTTATATATATTTGATGTATAGATGGTCTTATGGTCCATATACAGGATGTCCTGTAGGTGCTAATGCGGCCTTTTTCTCATCAACCGTTCATCGTACAGGTATGGTTCTAATTTAAAAAGATGCTCAAAAGGTGTTCAAAAATTACTCTGTACCAGTTTCGGAGTGTGAAAATACAGTACGTCAAAAAATGAAAAGCTAAATGTTCATACGACCCCCCTGCCCCCCCCCCTAAATTTCAGTTAGAAAGTTGTTGCCGTGTCTTTCCTGATGCCAACCAAAAATTTCTATGTTTCTAAATGCAATATTCGCCTAGGTATTTAAATTCAAAATTCCGAGAAAAGGTGGGAAAGAACAGCATAAATGAGGGAAAGAAGCATTTCCGTTAGTTTATGCTGTAAACTCCACAGGGATTTCTCTAATTGAGCTTCTTAGAACAGGGTGCCCATAAAAGAGTTTAGATTTTTTTTAATTTTGTAACACACTGTATTTTCACTCTTGAAACTGGTACAGAATGATTCTTGAACACATTTTGCGAATTTTTTAAAATAGAACCATGCATTTACGATTAACCGTTGATGAAATAAAGGTACGATTAGGACTTACAGTACAACCTGTATACCATTGTCTACCTAACGTGTATATATATCTCAATTTATCCCCCCCCCCCTTTCACTTTTTTTTTGTTTGATGTAACTGTATTTATTTGTGCCGCTGTGGTGGTCGAGTGGTCATAGTGACGGACTCGCGATGCGAGGATCCGGGTTCGAACCCCACAGTGGTGGTCGGCTGAAATTGGTTTTCTGTGGTTCCCAACTTCAAGGCGCGAATGCGAGCCGATCTCCCCGTTAAAAAGTCTCGCCACAGAGAGCATCAGGCCTACAACGTTACAAATATTCAATCATTACACTTCACTCACAATGTGAAGTATTGATGGCAGCACTGAAATATCATGCACAACACTAGCTACACACTCAGACCGTTAGGTGCACTCACTTTGTTCCAGACTCTGCCACAAAGCTGGGCTGGAAGAGATCTCGGCAACGGGATGAGTCCGGTGGCAGAGACCCTGGCGTTCATCATCATCATGTATTTATTTGTATGCTAGCGGGCGTCAGCCCCAAGCAAAAATAAATTTGCTCGTACTACTATATTTTCAGTATTTTTTTCTTATTTTTTGCGATTACAAGAACAATTATTAAATGCCGTTCCTTCTCTATTTTTGTATTATGGACCTATATCAAATTGAAACTCTTCCATTCGCAATGTTTCTAGTGTTGTCCAAGTTATAAGACAGTGGTTATATCTTATCCGGCTTCGAATAGATATCCATCTCGGAAAGTTACTTCAGGCCATCTGCAGTTGATTGCCGAGACGAAGCCATACATCTTATGGATTGACGTAGAGATAGATAGAGAAGCGCGATAGAGGAAGATGAAAGAAAAATACAGCATGTGATGTTGGACCAGAAAATAAGGTAGTAAATGGTGCGAGGGAAAAGGGGGGAAAAATGGAACAATATCCCTTATAGACGAAACATCATATTTCACTTCAACTGGACAGTGACTACCGGAGCTACCCACCGTCCCTTCTAACTTCTTGGTCGGTTGCTGGCCCGTTATCGAAGTGACCACATCATGTGCTTATTACGTGAAGTGCGGAGTGCGATACATGATTCGCGAAGCATGTTATCGTATATATATATATTTCCCTCCGTCTCTTGTGTTTTCAGAAAACAAAGTTTAAAAGGAGAAAGGACAGAGAAATAAAATAAAGAGTTGGGGACGGGAATATATGACAAAAATGTGAAGATTTCTTTACCATTTTTGTAAAGAAATACCAAACTTTAAGAACGTTGTTCAAAAACTAACGCGCTCACGCTTTTCCCCCGTCAAAATATATTTCGAAATAAATTCTGCTTGGAAAAACGTGTTTTTTCTGGTTTATAAAAAACTTTATATATTTTTCGGTACGAAAATAGGTTCGTTCATATCTCATTTTTTTCTCGAAATTGTGTGTTTGAGGACTCATAGTATTAGAAGCATAGGGACACAGCAATAACTGTTCTTTAGAATATGTTTTTTTCCGGCGACATGAGAGACTAAGCAATAACGTGATAGATATATGCCATAAGTACTGAGATAAGAGCATGCAATGATTCCAGTGACAGTCTAAGAAGAGCCAATCTTGAAGAAAAATGAGAAGGGGTGAAAAATGATCGGATATATTGAAACTGACGAAAAGGTATTTCCTACGTTTTTCCGGAATGACGCAAAGTCAGAATGTACTTCTATTCTTTAGAAGTCACCGCATTCATTCAGACATGCACCTGAACTCTTCAGGAGAAAAGTGATACTGTCTGTTAATGAAGTTCCGTCTGTCAAGCGGGGACCACACTCGTGTAAAGCCTGGCCTAAAAGTCATTCGCAAATATTTGCTTCCAAACTTTGACATTTCTTGGTGCAATGAAGCACCAGCAGCATAGTCTGGCTACACACTGGCTCAGCCTGGGTCAATGTCCTTTGTCAAATATTCGTCAACAACAAGAACAGAGCCGGGTTTTCCAGAACAATTTTCGTGTTGTAAATGTTGTGACTGTAGGCATTCCTCGACTAATGTGTGGCCAGACGGATTGGAAGATCGGGAAGGAAGGCGGCTCTCTCCTTTGATTTGGGTTGGAAGCGAGAAGGTACTGGTCGTTCTGTTCAGCTTTCTAATACCACTTATTGGGCCAGACCTGGCATGAGTGTGGCAGTGGCTTTACACAATGACACACTGGGTCATGGAGCCATCATGGCCAAACGATCCAACATATTTTAATGTATAACATTGTGATTTTGCTGCACAAATGCTATTTTATGCTGAGAACTTTGAAATGGATGCTATATCGTGAAAATAATATGAGGTTATGCAACATCCTTTCAATGGCACCGATATCTCACCATCTTCATCTTTCGATCTCGCTAGCTTCATTCATTCAGACGTTCTCAAAAAAACCTTTTGAATAAGAATAGACATTTTCGGTAAATAAAATCATACCACGACAAAGTCTGGTGGGTTGCGTAATCATGATGGCTATACGCAGCTTGTAAAATGCGTCATTGTAGCACATCAACCCAAGAAAATGTTAACGTTAAAATAATCAAACCTAATTAATCTTATTGGAAAATGTTCAAGATGAGTTTGCTGGATATTGGCCTCTTTTTTTCTCGACCATGGATTGTCAAAAGAGGCTTGTGTTCTTGAGCTTTGGTCCGTGTATTTCACGTCTTACCCTGGTGCACTCACGCACACTGCACTATAAATTCATTATAGAGGAGAAGAGGGCAAGGAAAATCTCTTATTCTGGAAGGGGCTCCAAACGTCTTAACCTATGGGCTCGGCACTAGTATGTAGGGGTCGTGTCTTATTAAGGGACGGTATCAGCTTTTTTTCTCAGAAACTGGATGGCTGTTGAACGCATCATGTTGATGGCATATCGACCCTCCCGTTTATGCTAGAAACATGAATGTGCAAATGTGTGTGTGTGTGTGTGTTCACTTTCTTTTTTATTACCTGGTTGGAACCGAACACGTCAGTATAAAAAATTCCAAAAATTCACAGCATCGTTAAAAAAATAAAACACAATTTTCCAATTGGATCTTTAGAGAAGTGAGAGATTTTGAAAATTAAATTTTGTGCGGGGAATTTTGGAAAAACGCGATTTTAGAGAAGCACTCTTCTTTGTAAATTAAATATAGGACATTTGAATAAAATATGAAATACATCGAATATCTTATCGAACTTACTGCAGCAATTAGGGAAATTCTGGTCGGGATTTAATACAACATAGCCGCTAGGCATACACGAAAACCAACATCTGTTCAATTTGAAAAATTAGGCGTTTCCATGACAAAAGTATGTTACAAAGTAGATAATTTTCAGATGACTTCAAAGCATAAATAGGCACAAAAATCAATATCTCTAGCTCACCGTGACGCCCCTGACAAAGGTTGGCGACGCCCACTCCGAGAAACACTGCTTTAACCACTTGAGCAGTTGAACGTTTAGGAAGAAATTAGAGTGTGAGGAATATATTTGTTGTGGAGGAACTTTATCATAGAAACAGAGAAATCCAGGAAAAATGTATATCGGTTTGTGAACTATTGTTAATAGATTCTGATATGCCATGGATGAAAAGAGAAAATCACGAGAATTATAGTATACAAACTATAATAACCGGCGCTGCCCGGGTTTTCTTCCATTGCTGGGAGGATTGAAAAAGTGACAAACCATTATAAAGGAATAAACTATTAAGTCATGTATAATACTGACAGGATTAAAGAAGTGCCAGACCATTGTAAAGGCATATACAGGGGGATCAGCGAATAAGCCCTTAACCAACCGATAACCAAAGTAAACATTCCGAAAGTGATTGTTGAGGCTCAGAAACCATTGCTGCCCGATAGTTTTTCTCCCATTTTTCGGGCATTTGCACGCACACACGCAGAAAATCAATTTTGTATACATAGATTTACGAATATACAAAGTCAAACTTCAAAATAAGCAGCCAGGGCCAGTTACCGCTATTGTCATTGATCAATCAAGATTATTTTACTGAAACTTTTGCGGAAATGACACACTAGCCCTTGCGCAATTCGGACGTAAAATTCGTATCAATAAGAAAAAAAACCTGACGCAGTACGACTCTAATAAAAGGTTTCATTAATAAATAAAATAAAAATAAAAAATCGCGTAAATATTTATAGTGCTTTTATACCTCCAAGAGTGGCATTTATCCTACTGAATACACATCGAGATAAGATTTAAATACATACTGAAGGGAGGGGGAGGGGACGCGATGGACATCACTGAAAATAACTAAAGCGTATATATACGGAAGTGTTTGAGAAGAAGCTCACGGAAAACAGATACTTCACGAAACTCTCTAGTGAGAGGAGAAGATGCAGTTTTTTTTTTTTTCGTTCCATATATAAGTATGAGCTATATCCGAGGAGGAGAATATGTCAGTCATGTCCCTAAAAATACATAGCGTGATCCTATCAACCGAGAATGGGATGAGATGGAAGACGAGAAAAAAGAAGTCTTGATGACGCAGCTTTGGCGTGATCAGATCTCCCGATGCACCATCTCTCTAGGAACTGGACACTGCACGAGACTGACCTCGATATATATATATATATGTATTTGATAGAGGAGAGAGAGAATATTTTTCTCCGAGTTTATTCTCTCTCCACGGACTCTTCTCATATACTTCTGTATTCTGTAGTATTTTTCGAATTGTGGGTTCAAAACACGAAGCCACATAACAACCGCCCCATAACCGACATAATCTCTCCCTCTTTCGATCGTCGTCGTACTTTTAAAAACGTGAATGGTATGGCCAATGAATGCGGTACTTCAACATCATATATAATTTTTTTTTGTATATTACTTTTTATTTACTCTTCCCACACACTTTTGCGAAACTACTCAGCAAAAATTCTCCAACTCTTTCCTAGAAGTACATTCATTTGTTCATATCTACTACTTTTGGCAAGAGTGTAATGTATCTCTGAGAGTTTACTCCTATAATTTGAGCGATAAAGTAATATCGAAAGTTATCATTAATACACGTACGAGAATATGCTATTCACATGCCGCATGCGTTTTCTTTTCTGTCAAACTGCCCTGGTTCAATCCATTGAAGCAAATTAACTCTCGTCGATTTCTCCTCCGTGAAGAGGCTGATTTGTGTCAGAAATGTAAATGGACTTAATCACTGTCTCCATAAGACTCTAGTCACTCGTCCGAACGAAACGTCGAGTTTTCTTCACTCATTCGTGACTGCGAAAACTGCCCGAATTGCTTCCAGAGCGGTTTCTTTCCTTCAAAAAAGGCTATATCTCCTCAAGCCGGGGCCTATATCACTCGTGTGCAGTGTATCAAGTTTGGCCATGGGCGAGTAGTGTGGCTGCTCTGTCATTGCAAATGATCGTCGAATGTTGGAGGCTGAAAGGTATTGGAAGGCTGGTCGAAGAGAACGACCAAGACCTTGCAGCTCTCACCTAAAGTCAAAGGAACCTACTTCTCCTCCGATTTTCCATTCCGGCTGGCCATACATTGGTTGAAGAACGACAACAGCCACTACACGAAGAGTGTTCTGAAAGCAAATACTCGCCAAGGAACATTGGGCCAGCCTGAGGTAAGTGTGTAGTGAGCCTATGCCACTAGTGCTTCATTGCAGCAGGCGGAAGTAAACATTGGAGATAAATACTTCCCAATAACTGTTAGATCAGGCTGGACATGAGTTACCCTAGCATAAACCTGCACTCACCTTCTAAACATTGTTCTGAGAAAATTCACCGATTACAGTCAAAATGTGTCATGTATGTGTTCTGTACCTAACGAGAAGCTGTTTCTGAGGAATGCTTGTTATGCGTACAAGAAGTGTTACTATCTGTCTTTCGAATCCGGAAGCATTAAACTCGGCAGTTTATTTTGCCTGTTCGGATTACACACAAATCTTAAATAATTGGACTTGATCACTCTTCACGTAGATATTTTTCCAAACATGGCATAGGCGTATTTCTGCCTTAAACTTGATATTTGTAACTACTGCCATGTCGTCTGCATTGATTAATATGATGAATATTTATCCACGTCTAGACACCTAAGTGACTAATTACAGAAAAGTCCACTGACTATTCTTCTAACCAGACAGTAGACTAACCTATACCTATCCAAAGATAATGCCATTTTCCATTATCCGTAAGAAGATTTTTCACTGCTGGCTGACGTGAAAATTAATTTTAAGAAAGAAAGAAAATTCAACTGCCCTTGCGGGGAATCGTTCCACATCCTCCCGCTTGCAGGGTGAGCGCCCTGGACCACTAGACTACAAATGCAAAAAATCCCAATCTTTCGTTAGAGATCGTGTGCACTGAACGAGGCCGTACATGGACAGCCAGACCCAACTCAGGCTAAAGCTCACAATTGCTGACACTACCACCAGGTGACGACTTATCTAAGGATGTTGTCACTCATCACCGAGTGACATCATCCTTGTACCATCAACCTGTACCTGTGAGAAAGGAGTTAGGCTTAGTTGTCCTTTTAATATTATACGTTGATGAGAAGAGTACCCTGCTGGTGCTAAATCGATGGCAGATATGAATGAATATTGGTATTAGGAAAGCAGAACCTAACCTACACAGAGACGCATTAGATGTTCATGGTGCAAGTATCAACGATCTCTAACATTTTCAAGAGAAAATGTCAAATACTGAGCAACTACGACCTCCTGTGGCTCCAACATGCCATTTAGAATACATGGACTCATGGAGATGTCGCAATACTCCAAGCTTCTAATCGGCTCGATGCAACTTACGATTGAGCCTCATCGCTCCATAAATCTTTTCTAATTGTCGATGGTCCTTTCATGGCGTTCTCTGGCCAAAGCAAGACACAAGACATTTACTTTGATGAAGTTTATCAAATAATGACATTCTGTGGGTCTTCGGCACCGGCACCCGTACTATGCAGTGTGTGTGGTACGGTCCACCTGCTAATTGCCTAACCACTTGCGAATCTCAGCTAATATCTGGTTTCAATGGTAACGCGCGATGCAGCTACGTGTTCTGAACAGCATCGCTCAGGATTTTGAGGTTCATAATTTTCCCGATCACATGATTTTTCCTACTATCCATGTACTCTTGCCAATGGCAAATGCGAGAAGCCCTGCTCTCGAATGATTTCGGAGTTGAACATTCTTTGAGTTGGGAACCTATCTATTTGATTTTGAGACATTAATTCATTTATGTATTTATAATGTACTTAGCCACGATCGAAGGGGTTTCCAAATCACAAGCTTTACCCATTATTCCGTATATCTATTCATTAAAACAATCACTATTCTACTCTGTTCCTTTATAACTGATGATAATTTTACAGTCATTAGGCTTCAGAAGTTGAAATTACCCATTTGTTATCCATTCTTAATGAACAATAAATTCCCATAAAAAATATATTAAAAATGAAACAAGTTCCAGAGCGAATTAATGTATCAAAAATCAAATCTTTATTATGTAGCATATTCATATCTTAATGACTTTACTCCAGTCGGGAATATTTAATTCTCAAAACATCATTACGATCCGCTCATCATTTGCTAATTATTTGTATATTTTTACATATTTTTGATGAAATTATTAAAACGATGTGGTTCTGTAAAGCAACTCAGCCAAAGAAGAGAACAATAATTGCAAAAATAGTAACATAGAAAATGTTACATGTATTTTTCTTTCATTAAAAAAAAAACATTTTGACATTTTTAAAATGAAATAGATTCCAGCCATAATATATCATCGCTGAAATTAGTTATTAGAAAAGATTAATGATGTGTGTGTGATGAATTTTTTTATTTATTTTTTAATGAATTTTTGAAATCGATTGAACTGTAAATCGAGAAGAGAAAATTTTCCACAGTGTAATCTTAGTATTTTCGGATGATAAATCATTTTTGCTTTGAATTCCTCGTATGACTTCATCATTAAAAGTTAAACAAAAACCGATAATTAAAATAAACAAAATGCGTTTACGCTCTTAGTAATTACCACACACGCCCTGCCTTTTTCTCGTATTTACATGAATTTTTTTGTTCTATATTTTTAAGATGCTTTTTCCTCCTTAATCACACTTAAATGATATTGATAACAATTTCGAGAAGAATTACAAGTTGGATAAGAAAAATTTGTTTCGATATTTTCAAGTATAATAATTAACCCATAAGTGTATGAAGTTAATTTCTTTATTTTTATTTTTAAAAAGCAGTATTTTATCATTAAATATTTTTTTTTTATTTTCTGTAAGCGGAGTGAGTGGCTTATTTCTCATTGCGTCCCTTTACGTAATATGTATGTAATTATCCAAATTGTTTTGCTACAAACGTGAGCGTCGAATAATTTTTTCAAAAATTTAATTAACGGAATTGATTGCTTGTATCTCTTGTTTGGAATAAATTACATTAATTAGCACGGGGGATAAAAAAATTAGGGTGGTTTATTGGGTAATCAATTTAGATGGTTATCGTGATAAATAAAACATAATTCAAGTTATTTTGACAAGAATTTCTAAGTTTTTGGTTGAGATTATGAGAAAAAATAGATGCTTACAGTAACAACAGCTTTGCCATTGCAGTTTTTGTATTTATAATGAAATATATTCCTTTTTAGATGTACGGGGTGGTCCCAAATGTCAGTTTAGTTATGAAATAATCGTATGATTTAAATGTGTTTTGCGTAATGTGAAGCTCTTTATTCCAGAAATGGTCAAAAATACGCCTCCTATAAAGCTGTTTCATATAATTTCAAATCGTTTTAACACGTTCCCCGTCCCGTGAACCACATGTGGCTCACAGTGTCGCGTTCTGTTAAAGACACCTGTGGTTCATGGGGCAAGGAACGTGTCAAGTCATTGGCACAGTGTATGTCAGTTATGGGCGAACTATGATCTGCAGGCTGAGCCTTCCAGCTCAGAGGTTCTATTCGGCGTGACGAATAGAACATCTGATTTTAAAATAGTTATAGAAATGTTCAATTTCAGTGTTTCAATGAAATACATTTGGGAGGGGGGGGTTCTCTTTTTTCATATGCCAAATATAGCTGTGAGAATTTTAATACAAATTGATTTAAAAACATTTGCATATGCAAAAAAGTGGAACATGCCCAACAAAGATATGCATATGAGTGTGTTTCATTTGCAATGGAAAAAAACCGCGAGAATCCTCAAACAATACAACATATCCAGTCACTTCACTTCTAAGCATCAAAATTCCAATTATGAATCAAAGTAAGAATATATCCTGTTCAACCGCCAATTCTTTCTCTTTATTTTTTGGCCCGATCCTAAAAATGTTTGCTCATCACTGGTGTTTGGAAAAGGCGCTCAACTTTTAGGAAAAATTCTGGTCACTTCATTGGTTTGAAAACTTGACGTGAGCAATTACGTGGTCCGGAATAGTGCCGCAGGTCACTTAAGGAGTCTGTTGCATACGCGACGGATCACTTGAGTGATCTGGAAATGTGCCGTGTGCTGATTGAATGATATTTAACTGCACCGCCGGCCACTGAACCACATTTCCTTTAGAAAAATACAGGGAATTGAGAATTAGAATGAGGGAAAATACGGGACATTGCCAATTATCGCCAAAAATAAGCAAAGTCGCTAACTCATGCTAAAAATCACAGCAAAATCGCCAATCGCGGGAAATGAAGCGCCACTTCAAATTGCAGTGAATTAAAAAAAAAGACAAATGTGCGAGTATTTTTGCTTGTAGTCGTAATTATCGTAACGTAATTTCTGAGTTAGAAAGATAATTTTAATCGTTGATTTCAACAATAAAAAGTCAAATTGGCTTCGTTGGAAATACGTGAGAAACCGGGACATTTCTGCGAAAAAAGTCGGGACGGCCAAAAAAAACGGGGCTGGCCCAGGGAAATACGGAACGTATGGTCACCCTAGTTCTACCAAAAAATACCTAAATGAATGAACAAGGTATGTACTTGTTTCCCCCTTTTTCGGTAAATACGACTTGCAATGTAATTTTTATCAAAAATGTCTCCATTGTAATAAACCCTGTTGCATAACCCCAATCACAAGGATTCAGTAATCGTTGAAAAATGAATTTCCGAAATAAAGAAACGAAAATATTTTCTTTCGAGAAAATAAGCTCCTCTCAATAATTTTTTTCCATTTATCTAGAAAATTAAAAACAATGCAGACTTACACTATATTTTCAACATATTTTTTACTTTTTGTACAATATTTCTCCGTTAGTTTTAGAGACAGCTTAGTTATCAAGCTCTGCCATAGTAACATCAATGGCCGAGGTCATTGACGTTCCGACGGTCTTATATTTTTTTCCTTCAAACAATGACAGCCTAAGACTTGGACTAGACAAAAGAAAAGATCCTTCGAGAGGAAAAAAAAAAATGGTCATGATTACACCCAACGCAAGAAACAGAGTATCCAAAAAAGTAGAAAACAACGGAAAAAGAGTAAATATCCGAAAGACAAGCTCAAATGTATTTCGTCTTTTCTCATTTCTTATACTTTAGTTTCCAGTTTATTCTTTTCTTATGTTAAAAAAAATGAGAGAAACGTCTTATTTTGCTTCGTTTTTTTTACCGTTTCCTCTACTTATCCTATTTTTTTTTTTTTTATATTTTCACCATATCTTCCATTCTGTCAACTTTCCCAAACAACTTACGTTGGAAACCACCAAGTCATGGGAAACATGTCAAATATCCGGATTTTTTTCCTCTTTTTTTTCTCCCCCTTATATCTACTAGAAATGAAAGCTCAGAAGGTCAGAATGTTCAGGGTTCTCAAAGCATCACATAATCGTAAAACTGGGAAATGAAAGAAACTAAAAGACCAGTTACTTGGGATAAAAGAAAACGAAAAAATGTAGCCTTGTGTCGAAATACCTTGTTTTCTAGGATTTTTTGTTTTCTTGTCAATTTATTTCGTTTTTTTTTTCCTCCCTTGAAACCATAAAATTGGAAGAAAAAAAAAAAGATTTTTGTTTATGTTTTTCTCGTCAGATCAGGATTATGAGTTTGCGCAATTTTTAAAAACATGGATAATTAGTGATTAAAATTTCGGTGATAATTAGCGTGATGAATTTTGTGAAAATTCAATGAATTTAAAAATAATGATTGCTCTGTTTTCAATTTCGTTGAGAAGTATTTTTTTTTTTTGAACCGATGAAATATCCAATAGAGTTTATCGATTTATGCAAGTAATAATAAACGTTGATAATAATTTTCTTGCAACTGTTGTTTTCAATGAATTATCGTCTTAAGCTGACGACTAACTTGTATAATCAAATGTTATGGTGAATGGTATGAATCCGCGATAATTCATAATCATTGACCATTTTGTCAAGTTTGATAAATTTTGAGACTTTTTCTCATGTACCGGTGATTATACATGTTACTGCCAAAGCCCGAAGTTGGCCTCTTCGCGAACTGGCCTGCCCAGTTGAACAGGTCAATGTCAGAAATCATGGCTTTCACCAGGCTTTGGCCGGCCCCGCTGTATCTTTATATATTGATCTCTATGATTTGGGGTCATCGACACGTTGACGTTTTTTTTATGATAATTATGGACATTTATAATTAGTCATAGCTAATTATAACATATTTTTACAATATGGTTAGCCATGCGATTTAAAGAATTTGAATGTCGATATCTTAGTGACGAATGTATAGAGATACAATGAGATCGACAAATAGGGGCCCAGCCAAAGCCCGAAATTCGGACATTGGTCGGATCAACAGGGACAGCCAGATCAGGAACTGTCCAACTGTGAGCTTTGATAGTAACATACAGGGTGATTATAAAAAAACTATCCCGACATATGGGCCCCTAACTATCATACCATTCACAGAAACTGAATGAAATTTTGGTATAAGGTATTTTGATGTATGCGCTCAAGAATGATATGGAAAACAGCAGTGTCACTCTAACAGTTACGGTTACAGTGAGAAAATTTCGAAAATATCAAATGGCAACACCAAGTTTTTTGTATTGGAATGTGATCTCCATTGTGAAATACCCTAAATAGCGTTCGAACGGCAACTGTAGCATGAAAATCACCGGCGGTAGATGAAAGTGAGGACAACCAATAAGGACAGAGAAGCAGCATAAAATAAAGCATTTTATTGTGTTTCACAAATTTTCCACATGTCCTTGTGGAGGACTAATCAGGCTGGGATCTCAGCCGAAGAAACGGTGTGACGAATGAAACGAACATTAATGCTCTGGTGCACGGCAAAGGCCTTTTTACTTTTTCCTTGCCTAGCTCCGGGGATTTTCGTGCTACAGGTGCACTTCCAACGCTATTTAGTGTTTTTCAGTATGGAGATCGCATTCCAATACAAAAAAATTGGTGTTGCCATTTGATATTTTCGAAATTTTCTCACTGTAACCGTAACAGTTAGAGTGACACTGTTGTTTTCCATATCATTCTTGAGCGCATACCTCAAAATACCTTATGCCAAAATTTCGTTCAGTTTCTGTGAATGGTATAATAGTTAGGGGCCCATGTGTCGGGATAGTTTTTTTATAATCACCCCGTATATAATCCCCAACCCGTATTAGTAAATATGATAAATCATCAATGAATTACTTAAATTTACTGGACATCATGCTCAAACTTCAGTATAGGATGATGGATTCGAGGGGGATGTTGAGTTATGTTTAAAAATGTTGATAAATTTGAAGAAAGTAATATAACACATAACGTGAGTGATAATAATTTATAAGTTTTTATCCTTATGACACTTATTTTAATTTTCATGGCATAATAATATGTGTGGTGTAACTCGAGTAATATTTGCTCATATGCGTGTGATTTCTTCCGTATCTATCTTAGTAACCGATTTCATTTGGGAATTATGTACAATCACGGGTGAAAGTGATAAATGTAGGAAAATTTATCAAACTTACCGAGACGATTGGTGGTCATGTATAATATCCGGTGATTATGGATAATCATCGAATTTATCACGTTCAATAATTTAATACTTCTTCCCAAGAACTATTATCGACTGATACAACCTACGACAAAATATTGTAGATTGTGCTACGATTTCCAAATTTTCCTGTATCATCAATCGTCATTTTCATTATACATAATTTCCGCATCCTCTTGGCCTTGGCCAAACAATATTGAATAAATAAATAAATAAATAATACTAAAATGTGTGTAACATTAATACTAAAATGCTAGGTACGCAATTGAAAGCATTTGTTTTTGTGGACAAAATTTTAAGAACTTCACAGTGAAATAAGTTTTGTATACCGATATAATAGTAGATTCTATATGAAATTCTTTTAAGAGGGAGTCTGATACCTTTTAACATGGTTAAAAATCCTTAAAAATTATGTTCACTAGTAGAAGTATTATTTAATTAATCTACTATTTAACCACTGATTTATTTCGAATTTTTGACACATATTTTCGATAGTATGTGCTATGCTACCACAACACAAGTCTTTACATATCTTCAATACTTATGTTTCTGCAAATTTTCAAACATTAAGAAAATTAAAATCTAATGTTGACATCTGCGCGAATGATAAAAAAAAAGCATACGATCCATTTAACTGAACAAAAATTAATTGAAAATAAATAAAATTCTTCAGTCTTACGAGGCAAAATATTGATAATTCATTGACTAAACCCCATTTCAAACTAAATTTAAAATTCAAAATTTGAAAAAAAATTAAAAAATTAATAGTTTTTTCAAATAAATAAAGTATTTATGAATGAATCCCAAATATTTTGCATCATTTGATGAACTGAATATTTTTTTAAATATTTTGAATCAATTTTAATTCAATTACATTGATTTCGTGCTATTTTATCGTTCACGCAAGATGTTAATATTGCATTTTTTCCCTTCATACAGAGTGAAATTTAGATATAACGTACAGCATGGCGGATCTTAACCTTTTCTAGCTGCGACCCAAAATCAACAACACGATCGACTTGACGATCCCAGGATTCATTTTGTTTACGACAATAATGAAACCAATGACGCAACAAATGCATTTATAACAGGACTGTATAAGCTCATTTGTACAACCCATCTCGGAATTCCTGTGACCCAAGTTTGGGTCACGACGCATAGGTTAAGAACTTCTGACGTAGACGCTCTGGTCAGGTTTCATTACATTCGAAAATAAAAAAACAGAATAAAAAAAGTATTTTAGATATTTCAAACATTGACATAGCATATACAATGGAAAAGATATATAGCAAATTTGAGATAAATCGGTGATTAGATAATATTTTGAAAGATAAATTTCTACTAGAGCATAGTTTTAGAGGCTTTTCGAACATGCTAAAAGTTATGAGAGTCCCTTGTTGGTAACACTATCTTGTATAAATACTAAATTGCTGACTACGCAATCGAATTTCAAAGTGTGTTTTCATAAACAAAGTTTAAAAAATTCACACAGGAATGTTTTTTGTGTACCCACACACATCATATGAGCTTCTCCATACAATTTTTTAAGTATGTTTTTTTATTTGTACATCATCCCTCTTTGAAAGACACGTAAATGTGAAAATTTTCACTTTTTGGTGTTATCAGCTCAGTGGATCGATCCTTTATGTTGCTATCGGAGTCTTGTTAGGAACGCGAGTGTGTGTTCCTATTGAAACACATGTTATAAAACATATTAGAAAAATAGCCTCCACAGGGTAATATAGGTAGAGTAAATATTATCATGCCACATTTTCTGGGTTCATTTTTTCCCACGAATTTTTGCACATTCATAGTTCTGGCGTAGGACGATATACAACGCAGATCGATTTGAAAATTCTGGATAAACTTGAAAGAGTGAAAAGAGGATGCCTGAAATATAATTATTTTGTTTTTAAATGTGTGCCTCAAAAAAAAAAATCAATTTAGACCGCTGTCTACTACCATTCAAAGTTTGAGCAGAATCTCTGAATCAATCTGTATATACGATTATATTAGTTTTGCTTTCACAAAATATTCAAAATATTGTGTTTAAATTAATAACAAACTATAGTAGAAGTATTTGAATTATATGGAAATTCTGAGAGAGATGGATTCAAAAAAATTAAATCTGCTATTAAAGTGATCAATGAGTTGCAATTAAAAATGATAAATTAATGGAAAACTTCGATCTATGTTCTTAAGAAAAACGAAGTTTCAATCTTCAACAAAAATTACGATAACTCGTAATTCTTTTCCTCAAAATTAACATTATTTATTAATGGTTTTCAAAACATTTTTCCTCATAAATTATTTCAATATATGATCAAATTAGAACAAAAAGTAATTGCACAAAAAAAAGAGATAGAAATCAATTAACTACTTCTAAAACAGCAGTATTTCTTCAGTTAGTTTTTATAACATTATTATTATATGTATAAGAAAATAAAATAATTTTAATACAATTGTGTAAATTTTTTTATGTCACTTTTACTCAATGTATTGATTATTTATTTAAAAACAAGAGTGTCTTTGCATTTTTATTATAAGCAAATAGAATAATTTTAATAGAAAAAGTACAGTTCAAATGATGAATAAAAATTTAAGATCATTAAAATATATATAGCAATATTAAATACAAATTTGTAGAGTGTAGGAAAGTTTATTAATGAATATAAATTTGAAATAAAATAAAGGCATTAGGTAGATAAAAAATACACACACACAAACTAATATTTATTTATTGAATAAAAACTTTATTTTCCAAAAATTACAGTAAATAAATGTTAAATTCATTCAGAAATTGAATTTAGAAAATTTTTGGAAAATATAGTTTTTTTTGTCAAAGTGGTTTAGTGAAAAAGTCAGTTTAATTTGAGAAAAAGAAAAATCCCTGAAATTATAATAAATGAAATTTTTCCTCCAGGTAATTTCCCCTCTTTTTTTTTTTTTTCATATAAAACTCCACAATTTCATTTTTAAGTAATACTAAAATTCTTAAGTAGTTCTTTATATGATCTTTCAAGAAAAAGTAATTTCTTCAGTTTTTTTTTTCTCTCTCTCTGTCTCATTTTATTAAAAGTGGAATTCTATTTTTTATAAAAATATCTCGCTTTTCCTTTTAAAATATTCAGTTTTAGGGGAAAAAAGAGGAAAATAAGGAATGCTTTGAAACTATGACTTTGTCGGAGATTTAAAGCGAAAACTATTAATGAAAAGCTGGTACTGAGCTATTAAAAGAAATTTTCTTAAATTTAGATATTTTTGAATTAATTAAAAAACGGAGGTGAATAAATTAAAAAGAAAGCTTATATTTTTGTTCGATTTTATTTATTCGGGTGTTTCTATGCAGGATATTTCGCCGAAGGTGTTCGAAAGGAATAAAAATTCTACAGTTAATTTCTAAAAATGAAAAAATATGGAAAATTATCAACAAAAATAAGTAGAATTTTGTTGTGACGTTTAAACTTGAAAAAAAAAGATCATTAATACAGAAATAAAAGTTTATTATAGCCTAGTTTTTGCACTACTAACTGCAATTATAGCAAGAAACTCCCCCGTCGGCAATATTTGAAACTAATTTTGAAACTTCTGTATCCGCTTTTTAAGATAAACATACCGCTTGTTTTATTCTTTTATCAATCATTGTTCCCGAGTTATTTTATTTTAAAATCAGGTAGTACTTTTTTTGGACACCCTGTATATGGTAGATTTGTTCACTGATAATTTCTGGTGCTTAGTGGAGTTGGCGGGGCATATGATGATGCGTTCGACTGTATACAGTATTATACAGTCGAACGCACCCATACAGATGAACGACTGTATAATACTGTATACAGTCGAATCCCGTTATAACGAACTCCAAGAGACCAGAGAAATCACTTCGTTATAACGAAATTTCGTTATAAAGGAATTTCAGGTTGTTTGCATTGTTCCTATGTAAACTTATTTGAGGGATTAGAAAAATGTTCGTTAAAACGAGATTTTCGCTATAACGGTATTCGTTAAAACGGGATTCGACTGTACTATGTGTACTGTATGTTATATGTATGTTGATGCATTTGTTATCATCACAACATAATATGGACAAATAGTTCTGATATTACCAAGTATGCCAGTGAGAACCTCAGCGCTGTGTTAGAAATTAAAAAAGGTTGCGACTCATTCCTTTAGATTTGAAATGAAACAGACATTGCTAATTAACGTAAAGAGATAAATCTTGTTCACGGCAATAGCGTGAGGCAAGGAATTCCGTCTTTTCCATCTACACACAGGCGAAAAAGGAATCGTTTAAATCATTGCCCGGTTTGTTGCATAACAACAACAATCTTCTCCTCCGAACGATATGTGAACGAGTTAATCACGGAAACTCGTCACTTTTCCCAAAAGTTGCGCCCACACTGCAAACCGTCCTCCATAGCACACGCATTAGCCATGAGAGAGAGAGAGAGAGAGAGAGAGAGAGGGGGGGGGGAGAGAGAGAGAGAGAAATAGAACTGCCACCATGCAAAGAGCATTAGCACTTACACGTTTATTCCAACTGACACGCCTACAGCGAAAATTTCTGACATCAGAAAAATAACGACGATCGTATGTATACAGGACATTCAGTATACCACATTCTTTTCACGATACGCACCGGAATAAAAGTGAGCTTTTGTGCTTCCATAGAAGCACTGACGCGAATAACGCTAATGCATATACAGAATTCGAACAGCATACAGACACAAAAGCATCATCCTTGAATTCAAAATTATCGGGATAAGTAATGATGAGGAACCTTTCAAAGTAGAACGCCACAGAGAATTCAGTGAAAAGTAGAGAAGTGTTTAAATGACATTAACGAAAATATATCGCCTTGGCGCTGCTATAAATCAGCTTTTATTCGCTA
Organism: Pholcus phalangioides; assembly: GCF_987345545.1. Taxonomy (NCBI): domain Eukaryota; kingdom Metazoa; phylum Arthropoda; class Arachnida; order Araneae; family Pholcidae; genus Pholcus; species Pholcus phalangioides. The sequence continues at coordinate 37,971,110 of NW_028301608.1, read as the reverse complement.
TGTATGTGAGTTTAGAGCTCTTACATCCATTGCATAAGATCGAAAAAGTTTTTGGGAACGTTCTCCCACCAACAGCATCAAAAAGTTGATGGTTCTTAAAATGGTCAGCATCATCCTTAATCATTTCCATTTTGTTGCACTCATTTTTGATATATTTTTGGTTTTTCCTTCGGTAGTGTAACATTCTGAGAAATAGAAAGAATCTGGAAATTCTTTGAGACTGACTTTTGACTTGATCCCCGAGAGGGAAAATCATTTTTTTTGGCATTATAACTATAGGGACATTTTTATTTGTATCAACATGATACATATTTATATTCATACATTCTTTCTTTAACCCTTGAAAAATTGATTGAAATATCCAGAGGGGAAAAATTTGAGGGTTATATTAAGCATATGAGGTACCGTGAATGCTATTACATGAGAAAAAAAAAAACTTCACTATCATTATTTGAAAAATATTCGGCATTGCATTTCACTGTATAAGATTTAAGGGTATTTGAATAATTTAAAAATTAATTTGTTTTATATATTGTTTGTCAATTTACTTTTCTATCATTTTTGAAGAATGCACAGCAACGCGTGTGCCCCACACAAATGTGCAAGGGTTAAAAATCATTATCATTCTTGCTTAGTTTGTCAAAAAATAGGAGACATGCTTTTATGAGTGCTTGGAGTGTGCTTTTAATGCATTCTTCTGGTAATTATAGGAACTTCATGAACAAGTAAAAATGAAATGTTAGTTGCCTGCAAGAATCAATGCCGAAATGAGCTCGAGCATTTCATCACTTGAAAAATAAACATCAGAAAACCATCTTGCTTTTTTGAGAGTGACATTGCCAAATGAAAGGCTAAAAAAAAGATATATCCTAAAAGTGAGAATCAAATTCCACAGATCATTAACCTGCTCTTATGAGAGAAAATCTTAACATTGGACATGAACGTTAAAAATACTTTTAAAAATTTGAGTGACTTTACACAGTGCTCTTCTCAACCTGCTGGCCCGGTACAAACACAGTCTACATAATGTTTATGTATTTTGTGTCGGTCCGAAAATTATTTTTCTGATTATGTGCTTTTGTCAGTTAATCGAATTATTTCCCTTATTTACGTATTTTTTACCGGTCCTCAAATCATTTTCCCGGTTTGTTTTTCTTTACCGGTCCGCAAATTATTTTTCATATTGATGAATTTTTTTATTTGTCAGTGAATTATTTCTCCTGTGTATGCTATTTTTTGTCTGTCTAGAAATTATTCATCGTATTTTTTTCCGGTACACACATTATTCATCCAATTTATGAATTTTTTTTGCAGGCCCGAAAAGTAATAATTATATTTTTATATTTTTTTTCACGAATTATTAATCTTATTTATGTATTATCGGTTCGCAAATTATTGATTATATTTGTTTATTTATTGCTTGTCCAAAATAATTTTTCTTATTTATTAACTTTTTTGTCGGTCCGCAAACTATTTCTCTTACTTAATTTAAACATTAAATATAAGGGATTATATATGGTAATAAGATTAATATGAAACTTAGTTGCCTCATTTATTTTAACAATGTATCAGTAATAAAATTTACCTCGACTTAACGTAGTTAGTCTTGGAACAAATTACTCAGGTAAGTCGAGATATCACTGTATCCTATCGAATTTTTTTTTAAATTTATTATGCGTTTATAAATTTTATTATCGCACAAAATTTCCGTAAATTTTTTCATTTCCATCCTGAACAGTTTTATTTCCACGTTCAATAGCGTTGATGGCAATTGCATTTGCGTAAAAAAACAAGGGTGAATTTAAATCGAAATATTTCATAACGATATTGAAATTTTCTTCACGTAACGCGGAAAATTTAATATCTCGAGAAAATTTAGCATGTGCGAAAGCGAAATGAAAACGTGTTCGAGACAAAATACTATATATCGGCACACAATCCAAACTTTAATACGTTACCAATAAAAGAAATATACGTGTTCTGTATTTGCATTTGGTGTGAAATCACGCACGCGTTTCGATATAACGCTTTTCTGCGCGACATATTGCTTTTCTAATGAAACCTTTCATCAAACGAATTCTCGAATATTCCAAGTTTTAGAGAGAGAGAGAGAGAGACAGACAGACAGAGAGAAAGAGAGCCGTAATAAAACGAGCTTTACCGAATGAGAAGATTGATGCACATTTACTGAAAAAAGGAAGGGCTGCTCACACAAAATTGCTATTTGAATGGTGATTAATATCAAATTCCACGAAACATGAAATGGCCTTCTCTTACACAGATGTGTAAGTACGCGCGTGTGTATGTTCTTCTACCAGTTTTGATTGAGCAAGCTTCGCGTTTAGAGCAATTCGAATGCAATGAATATCAAATGAGGTGTTTCTGAATAACTTAGTGGGGGATTTGATAAGGGAATCGAAGATCTTTTGTAATTCGAACGTCGCGTGTATTTAAGGCTTATTTTCAACAAAGGCACTTGTTTTTTTCTTTAATATTTATTTATATCAAGAAGCAAAAATGTAACAAAATTTTGTGTGCTATTGCTTTTTTACTAGTGTTTCTCTTATCATATGATTTCGGAAGCATTGATTGTGATAATGGTTAAATGAAAAAAGAAAAGAAAAGAAAAAGTTGGGAACTACTGGTTTAAAGGAAAATCGTTCGCTTATATACAAAATAAGATGCTGAACTTTCGATTAACCAATAAAATGAGAATTTATTATCCCTTTGCTGTCCAGAGGTTTCATCGGCACTTGTTTGGTACAGTTCGTAGTTTATAATGTCTCCCCCGCAATGAGGTAGGCCTCTGGATGTTTGTCCCTTTGGGGTTTTTGTATAGATTATGAGTTTTGCTGAGTAGGCCAAATTCACAGGGAGTTTCCCTAATATCGCGGGGGACCGTTGTAACATTTAAGTACCGTTGTTTCCTGATGCGGTCCTTTGCCGAATCCACCTAGACATAGGACTGTAAAAGGTCGACATAGGTGAAATATGAGGCAAAAAGCTAAAGCAGGAGTTTGAAACAAGATGAGTATGGTTCATAGAGACGACATCAGCCAGACGGCCGTGAAAGTAGAACAATGATTTCCCAAAGTGACCGATATCGCTCCCCGAGGGCGATGGAATGGTCCGGGGGAAGGGGGGGGGGAAGGGTAGAAGATATGGGTATAACATAGGATGCTATGGGTTTGCTTGAGTTGTAGGGCGATAAGAGAAATAAATTTCTGAAGAAGGGGGCGATGAAACAAAAAGTCTGGGAAACGATGCTTTAGAGCAGTGGTTCTCAACAGGTGCTCCGTGTGTACCTCCCAGGAGCTCCGTGGTGACTCAAGAAAATAAAATGAATCAGTAAATTTGGTAGATAAGTAAATAAGAGACGCCTATAAGGTTCTGCCATAAAAATTATGTACAAAAAAAGGACTCGAGTAAAACAGGGCTCCGCCATAGAAATTATATACTTAAAAGCGAGTCAAAAAATTTTGAGAACCGCTGCTTTAGAGCAGTTTCCCAACCCTTTTTCTCCCATCACCCCCCCCCCCCCCACAACGCAATCTGACCCATAGGGTCCTATGTTATACCCGGAGCTTCTACCGTCCCCCTGGAACATTCCATCACCCACGTTGGGAATCACTGCTTTAGAGGGATGTAGTGTTGCTGCTATTATACAAAAGGAAACAAAACTTAAATACAAATGGATTACCTTTTGGGTTTGATAATACGATGCACCACATTTTCGGAAAATTTTTTAAAAGTTGTCAGATTTTGCTTTTCTAGGCTAAGTAAATCTCCTCGAAAGTAACAATATAAATATTCTGACGTAATTCTGGCATACAATGGGTGCCATTAAAATGTTAATTGCAGTCTGTCAAAAAAAATCAAAATACAAATTATCAAATTTTTAGTGTTTTTTATCCTGACAATTTAACGCTCATTTAACATTGTTAAGCCGGAGTGCATCGAGATTAAATAAAATCTATTAATTCTAGTAAAAAAAAAGTGACGTAATTTATGCGTTTTAGTGAATTATTTCATAAAATAAATTCATAGCAAATTTATTTAAATTTGAAATAAACACTTTCTCACACAATATCATTTATACACCAGTTTATAAAAGCAAATAGATTTTGCCGAGAAACAATTTCAAATATTTTTTCTGAAAAATTTCATCCAAATAATTTATTCAATGAGCTCAATTAATTTCACCTTTTTGAGCGGCATAAGAAATTACTATAGCGTGGCTTTTGTAATACTCAGAATAATAAATAACAAATCTGAAACCTTAATGAGAGTTCCAGAAATTAATCACTAATATTAAGAGACTAAAAGATAAAAGAAAAATCGTAATACTCATCTTGCAACTATGTTAAACATACCAGGTCTTCATTCGATTCGAAGCTAGAGTAAAGAGTAAGATTGAATGTATAGCAAGTAAACTTGAAAAAAATGATTAAAAATCTTACTTTTTTTTCCTTGTTTCGATTGTGTTGGTAATTCCTTGGAGGTACGTTTTGTGGATAAATGGCCAGCAATGCTCATAAATTCATAATGAAATGCGTAAAGCTGCTCAAAAGCATATGAATAATGATAATAGTAGTAAAAAAATGAAAAAGTTCCAACTCACTTGACTTAATGAACACAGAGGAAAGGGAAAAATGTCTCCTGAAGCTTCAAGGAAAAGTAATTTCCCTTTTGCCTTCAGAGGAAATTAATAAATTTTAAATTACTTTCTCATATTCAGGCATTGAAATTCATTTGCCAGAAATGAGCAGTCAGCTTTACTTCTTATTCTTTATTCTTCCATCTTGGTTATATGTACAGAGAGAGAGAGAGAGAGAGAGAGAGTCACGTCGAAGCGTTTTACTTAACTTTTTATACGACTCTTAATTTGCTTCTTTTCTTTAAAAAATTTATTATTATTTCTTTACTTCTTCGTGGAAATTCCCATCGCCTTCGAAATCTGTCCGAACTTCTTGTTTTTTTTCTCCTCCTTGATATTTTCTCCTTGGGGCTTTTTACAGCTTCCCGGAGTTCAATTATGCAAATTTTTGTAATTGGCATATTAGTGGCGCAGAAATACTTGCATGCTTGAATAACAATAAGTCTTGATTCTTTTTTTTTTTTGCCAGTATGTGGTTGCCGTAAAAATTTATCCCGGACGATTCCGTCTTCTAAAATCGAAGATAATTTTATGACTATCAAATAAAAGATATTATAAATATACGAACGTGTTTTTTTTTTCCTATAAATTAAAATTTGTTTCTGAAATTAAATTTATTCCATTTTTTTTCCTTCAACCACATATTAAGTAGTTGAGTTATTTATAGTATTTTCAACATTGATGTTAGTTATATGTTGATAAGATTTGTGAATTTAACTGTTTTTCATTGTATATTTCCTTTATATCATTACATTTGTTGATAAATTATTTAGTTTCATCATTTTTAAATGACAGTAGTTAATTGAGGAGCTTATTTTCAAAAGGAGACTTTTTTACTTTTAGCGTTGAGAGAAAGCTCTGTCAGATTGTGCAACCGGGATTATTTAAACGGGGATATTTTTGATAGAAATTACAATGTAAAGTTGATAGTAATATGATAGTAATATTGTAACTTTGATAGTAATATCTATCAAAAGAGAACATATCCACCTTCTTCATACACTTCGGTATTTTTCATCTCTCTATAACGGACACCCATAAAACCGAAAATTTTGTCCGCTAACGAGGAGTGTTCGTTTATGGATAGTAAGCTACATGGAGTCCCGTCGATGCAATTCAAAATTGCTTCCGTTATGGGAAGTTCAAATGTACAATGATCGGGCGGTCAGCGGTCATGTCTGTCTGTCTGTACAATGATCGTGTTTATTATGTTAAAGACGACAGGGCAATCCGGGTACCTTCCTGGGCTAGTAAAAACCTTTCGGAATCAACATGTGATGCAGAAATTTCCAATTTTTCAGACTTGTGACTAGTTTTAATTAAAAAAAATAATATTTTCCACTAATTTTCTTTCAAAACGGGAATATTTTCAAAATTCAAATGTGGATAGCTCTCTTGAATGTTGATCAAAAGAAAAATAATACATAAATATTCTTCTACCATTCCTACATGTTACATGTTGGGCCAATTTCTACTTTTGTAAAGCAAACGTATTCCAGTAGAATAAGTTTTTTACTTCTGCTGTGAATTTAACAAAAGAGGGAATGTTCCCATTTGAAAATAAGTTCCTGAGTTTATTCCTCAGTTATTTTTCATTTCAAACAGTACAGTTCATCAAGGTACAGTTTTCATGTCTGATTCATTCCAGAAGTTTTATCAATGTTGATCCTTCATCAGTTTCCAATGTACAAATTATATTAACATTGCAAAATGGCAATTTAATTGTTCCTCGCATAATCAAATATTCCCACTTAATCGAATATTGTGTGCTTTAACCGTTGATATCCGTTTTTGCGAGGTAGACTGCAATTAATATATGCATATGTTACGGAAAATGTAATAAATCAGGTGTTATACACAATAACCCGGTTATTATGCATACTTATGAATCGTCTTGGCAAGTTTGTTAAATTTATCCTTTTACCTGTGAACGTGAATAATACCCAAGCGTCGTTGGTGAATCAATAAATATAACTTTTCCAGGAAATTATGCATAATAACCAACTGTCGTTTGTTAAATTTGATAAACAATTGCAATTTATTGCATTTATCTGTGATTGTGCATAGTACCCTCGTGTAAATACTGAATTCATTAATATGATAAATATGAAACACATTCCAAATGAGTCTAGCACCTGTGATGAATGTCGTTGGATTCTGATGCAATGATACAATGTACACCTATGAATGAATTATCATGTATTAGTATATCATATACTACGATTTATTATGTTTACCAACGACGCGACGCTTCGGTATTACGAAGAGTCACAAGTAAAAGTGATAAATTTAGGAAAATTTATCAAACTTACCAAAATGCTCATCAGTTATGCATAATAACCGATTATTATGTTTTTAAACGGCATTTATCACATCTACTTTAACATAGACAGGGTGCATAGGTAACATGGCTATGGCATTTTACTGGGGAACCGTTGATCCTAGCAGCATACTTAGAATTCTAAAAAGTATCCAAATCACGTGTAGTACTCAAATATGTCATTCATGTTGCAAGGGGATGTACAGTTATTAAAATAAAGATATGGAACAGCATTTTTGCGGATAAACCGTTTTACCCGCATTTAATGTTTTTCCTCAACTTGCCTCGTTTTTAGAATTGCCATACATTTTAGAAGTGCCATAACTTTCTAATTTTTTTTTTGAGCACACGGGGACTATAAAAAGTTTAATTTTTATTTTAATAACTATACATTCCCTTGCAACATGAATGACGTTTCTGATTACTACACGTGATTTGGATAGTTTTTATAACTGGAAGTATTCCTCTAGGATCAACGGTTCCTCAGTAAAATGTCATAAGCCCTGTTCCCTATGCGCCCTGTATATTCTTTCTTTACTATTATGAAGAGTATAACACACACTTGTGAGAACTTAAACAGAAGTTATATCATTTCTTTATTATATATATAATAAAGAAATAAAAACCAGATTTTACACGGTTTATTTTCTTTCTTTTCATCATTTCATCACCACTAGTAAGGTGATTTTTTTCTGTTTTACGGTTCAAAAGTTTAAATTGCGTGGGAATATTTCGTTCAAGAGCCTGACAATTTGCTGTTATGCATCAAGTGTTGCGTGTGTTTTAATTTCTGAGTAGATGCTGCTGTCTAATAGCTAAATCCACTGATAAGAATTTTCGATTTGATGAACAATCTGTAATGAACAAAATAAAATAAAATTGCGAAATACATCACTAGAATGATCTATAAAAATCCATAAAAGTTTCATAATATACCATATAAAAAAAAAAGGAATAATTCCTGCGTAAAAAACTTTCCAATTAGAAACGAAATATGTTCTCTTCAAGAAATGACGAAAAAAAGTGCCTAAAAGAAATAATTGCTCCTCTATGGAAAAAAGTCAAAATTCTAAAATAAAAACACATTCAATTACTAAATTATTGGAAAGAACACTATGTGTGTAGATCCTTAAATATAGAAACGAAAACAAATAAGATACCGATTTGAATTCCGAATTTATAATGAGGGAAAATTTAGATTTTTTTTAAACGTATTTATGGAGATTTGAAAGAGAGAAGAAAAAGATGGCATTCACACACATATGTGTGTATATATATATATCCGTGACGAAGCTTGTTTGATGAATAAATATTTTCTTATTGAAAAAAAGCTAATATTTGCTTATTCATCCATAGACTCGATAGAAAATTGTGAAATTTCCGACACATGTGACTGACGATATTTTCTTTCTGATCCTTTAATGCAATGATTTATTCCAAAAATAGAAATGTATAGATTAATTTTATTTCTCAGAAAATTCACATTTCTTTGAAAGACAAATTTTATATTTGAATGCATATTTGAAAGTACTCAAAATTCTTAGAGATATTTTGCATTCTGCCTTTTCATTTCTTCCACAATATCATCATACATATATATTTTCCTGCACTCAGCTGATGATACTCTTACTTTTGAGGGGTGAGAGGTTTTAAATTTTTGTGTGACAAACATATCTTTGATTGTTTTATTCGGACATAGGAATTTTCGAGAAGTCATTCCAAAACATAAGGAAATAATCAAATGAAAATGAAACAGATGTTATAATTTGGATTAATTTTTGTATGAGTGTGGCTAAACTTTGTGTAGCGGGAGAGCGGGAAAGATAAGGAAGGCTACCTCTACTGCAGAATGAACTTATCCTAGGTAGTCGTGCGGAATCGTTGTATGATAGTAGTCACTTTGCCGTCACGGACGACTTGGTGAAAGAAGTCCAATAGATAATCAACCCAAATAGACAACACACAATAGGACAACAGCAAGAGAGTGAGAGTGCGTTTCGGTTCCGTTCATGCCATCATTACAGAGAAACTATACTACAAGAAAGAGAGTGCATAGTGGAAACTGAAACGCTTGCGCACACGAGTCAATGACAACGTATGTTCACCGCCATTGCCTTCATTCGCCGATGCACCTCACGAACTTCAACTCCATTTGTTACATGAAAACGGATAACACCATGTTGCTCATTTTTACTCGCAAACAATCCGCAGACGCAGATGAAAAAACAACCGCTTGTCTGTTGGAAGATACTGTCGGCCGACCGCTAACACATATAACGTGATTCCACACTACTACCTAAGGTAAGTCCATTCAACAGTAGTGGTGGCCTTCCTTTCATCCTGCTTTTCCTCTACATAAAGTTTACCACACTCGTACAAAAATAAACAACATTATAACAACTGTTTCGTTTTCATTTCATCCACCCTTCTAATTTGCCACCAGTTTCGCCACGCTCAAACAAAAACAACCGCCTAAAATAACTTTTTTTTATCATCATCAACTATTTTCAATCCACTGCTGGATGAAGGTCTAATCTGAATTTTTCCATTCTGCTCTGTCTGATGCTTTATCCATCCAGTTGACTCCAGCCACTTTCCTGATCTCGTCAATCCATCTTGGGTGGGGACGCCTTCTCAGACGTTTAACACCATGGGGGTACCAATCTAGAATGCTTGTGGTCCTGTCTTTTTGCAATATGTCCAGCCCATTTCCATTTCAAACGTTGAATTCTTTCCATGATATCATATACTTTTGTGTGGTTCCTTATCCAAGTGATTCGTTTTCTGTCTCTCCTTGTGATGCCTAGCATACATCTTTCCATGCTTCTTTGCGTTGTCTGCAGCCTTTGTATCGTCTTGCTTGTGAGTATCCGTGTTTCAGAACCATAAATCAGTGCTGGTAGCACACACGGGTTAAAAACTTTTCCTTTCAGACATAATGGCATGTGACTCTTCAGAAATACACAGTTTTTGCCAAAAGTGCTCGATCCGATCCTGATCCTTCCGTTTATTTCATTAATGATTCCGTTGTTCATGGTATAATTTCTCGTCCCAGGTATACATAGCTCTCTACTTCTTCTATCTCTGTGTTGTTGAGCAAGATTGTCCTCTTCAACGCAAACGGGTTGAACATAACTTTAGTCTTTTGGGGATTCATTTTCAAGCCCACCTGAATACTTGCCTTCGCCAATTCTTTCATCATTTCTTCTAGTTCATCTGGATTACTGCTGATAACAACAATGTCGTCTGCAAAAGGCAAATGGTTGAGAAACTATACATTTATTTTAATTCCTGTTTTATCCCAATCCAGTTTTCTGAATACTTCTAAAACATCAGTAAAGAGTTTTGGTGAGATAGTATCACCCTGTCTGACTCCTTTTCCGAGTTTAATCGTTGCTTTTCCTTTATCCAAACGAATCGTTGCAGTTGCTTTGTCATGTATTTTCTTGATGATATTGTGTGATTTAAGTCTTCTCTACCCCAATCATATCTAGAGCTTTAACAACAGCAGATGTGAAGACAGAGTCAAATGCTTTCTCAAAATCAATGAAGGCCATATACAATGGTAATTCGTATTCCCTATGTCTCTCTATAAGTTCCCTGATTGTTTGGATGCTATCCATTGTACTAAATCCACTTCTGAATCCTGCCTGTTCTTTTGGTTGAGCTTCGTCTAATTTAGATTCAAGCCTATATGTCAGCACATTGGTGAAGATTTTATAAATTACTGATAGGAGACTGATTGGTCGATAGTTCTTGATATCCTCTTTCTCACCTTTTTTGTAAAGAAGGACCATCATTGTGTTATTCCTATCTTCAGGCACATCCGATTTTGTGAGACAATTTGTGAACAAAGCAGCTAGCATGCATGCAAATTCTTCTCCTGCTTCTTTAATAATGTCTATTGAAATCCCATCTTCACTTCGGCATTTCCTTTTTTCATACATCTTATAGCCTTGTGAACTTCCTCTTTCATCACAGGTGCTACTTGTACAAGTTCGGCTCCATTGTCTTTTCTTCAAGCTCCCTTTCCTCTATTCCGATCCTGTTCTTTATGTTTGTATAGAGTATTGTAAAATTCCTCAACAATACTAATGATTTCATTTCCATCTTTTGTGATGGTTCCATCTTTCCTTTTTAGTGCAAAAATTTCCTTTCTCCCAACACACAGTTTCCGTTTTGCTGATTTTAAGCTTCTATTATCTTCCAATGCTTTCTTTTACAACATCGCAATTAAACTTCCTGACATCTTCTGTAATTCGCTTTCGTACTGTCTTACAAAGTTCTGCATATTCCACTTTTGATTTAGGGTCATTCTTCTTAATCTTAAATTCTCTCCGGTCTTTCATAAGTTTCTTTGTTTCTTCTGTTATTTTCTTCACCGTTTGAAATATTGAATCATAAATTCAATTTAAAGGGCTATTGATCATTAATCGCATTGATTTTTGCTTGGATTATTAACTGCATCCTGAGTCAAGACGATCAGCTTCTCGTATCAAGACTTGCAGGATATTTTTCAGACTGTTAAATCATGGCTTATTTTATTATTTTTATTATTTTGTCATTCAATTCAACGTTTGTATGCAAATCTCGATTATTTCTTGGAATAAAAAACTAATTATATAAAACAATGCGATTCAAGCATCACTTCATCAATCCCTGAACTAAATCCCTATCACGGAGGCATAAATGCGTCATTCTATAAAAAAAAAGTTAAGGTGAAGAAAATAACTTTTTTTTATATAATGACGCATTTATGCCTCCGTGACAGGGATTTAGTTCAGGAGATTGCAGTGACGCTCGAATCGCATTGTTTCACATAATTAGTTTTTAATTCCAAGAAATATTCGAGATTTGCATACAAAGGTTGGATTGAATGACAAAATAATAAAATAGGCCATGATTTAGCAGTCTGAAAAATATCCTGCAAGTCTTGATACGAGAAGCTGACCGTCTTGACTCAGGATGCAGTAAATAATCCAAACAAAAATCAATACGATTAGTGATCAATAGTCCTTCAAATTGAATTTATGATTCAATATTTCAAACATATTCATTCCCATCCGTAGATTAGAACATTAAAATAAAAAAACTGCGTTGTAGAAATAGAAGAAATCTGTGAATCTGAATGACAGAGTTGTTTTAATCACGACCGCCAACCCATTGTGCAATTTGCAAGATAAGTCACAGCTCCAAGCATTCATCCGGATGAAGAGATGACAGAGTACCATCAATCAGCCTTTTGTCCACAACAAGGCCGCGATCTCGTTCTCTTATGATTTAAAAGTAAGGTTTCATAATTCTTCAGTGAAAGCGTTTTGTAAAAGACTATAAATCATTTGGGAGAGGAAAAGAGATAACACCCCCGAAAACATACTTAAATGATTTGTGGATCTTTGGTTCACACGGGGTTAAACACCAGCTTTATATATTATGCATGTATGCACAAAAGACTGCATAAACTAAACTCACTAGGTGCATCTCCATTGCCAAAGAGAATTCTAGAACTCAGTTGAAACTAAAAATGTTCGAATGACTTTTTAAAAAGTTTAAAGAATTCTGAAATTAACTTGAAAACCTAATTAATAATTGACATTACTTTTAACAATCATCAATGCACACGCAAGGCGTTTAAAAAGTTTTAAAATTTCGAAAGTGATATTGGCTAAAGCAACGTTAATTTTTTCTCGTGCTATATGCGAGACTCTTAACTTACTTCTTTCTAACACCATTCCAGATGGCAGCATAGTTTTGAAACCAAATGTTTTTTTCTTCAAAAGTCTTCAAAGCAAGAGAAGGATTTTTCTCCACATTTCACTTCTCAACGTGGACTTTGATAGATATGAGGTGCGGTGATTTTCTGAGAATTTAAGTTGTGTCACGACCCTTAACAAATCACTTGACAAATAACAAAAAAAAAAAAAAAAATCGAAGCACCAGGACAATTTTTTAGAAGCCAAAAATATTTTTACTCGGGAAAAAGCAGGTCCAAAATAATGTCGCTTTTGACTTTTCCAAAACATAGTGATCATCTTTCATGTTTGTGGATATACTAATAAAAATTCCAGATATTTGTGCTGTTTCAGACTCCAATTTAGTACACACAAAATAAGTTTTAGGCGTCGATACCAATTTTTTAGTCATCAGGGAATTTGTTATTCCCTGGTATAGACGGTTCTGAAGAGCACTTCAAGGAAATACATATAAACACGAACCAGTCTGACATTGACTATAGAATTTTCAATTACAATCCGCCCCACCCTGCATTTTACCACAATCCAGTGAAGATACCGAAAAAAAGAAAGAAACGTTATTACCATTTCCATTCAATACCATTCACTGATTCATTTGATGATTACACTTGAATTTATAGATCAAACTGGTAAATAAAAAAATAAAAATAAAAACTTGAAGATTAAATCGAAGCAAAGATATCCAAGAAGTCTCAAAATGTCGTTAAAAGGACATTAATCAACTTACTGTACTTTCCCAGAAAATAAATTATACACATATCCCTCTCCCCATTCATATAATACAAAACTCTCTCTTAAGTATGCTCTCTTCTATTAAGATGTCGGGATCGAAATAAATCAGCCAGTTGCTAAATACAATTCAAACAATGGGATTAGATACCGAAAAAATATTTCGCCAATAAATGAAGCATCGTTATTCAGCGCATGAATGGAAATCAACGAGATTGAATTGGGTAAAAAAATTCTATTTCTGTGATTTAAGTTGTCTCATACTATTTAAAACTATGCTGTAGTAGAATTATCATTTAAAAATATTAGTAACCATTGAGTTATTTCAAATTTTTTATTTTTATTTTTGATTGCATAGGCTTTCCTATGCAGTGTACGATTTTACATATCTAACAATTAATGTTTTGCAAACATTAAAAACAGCTTGTGCGCATGATAAAATAGTATGAAATCAATGTAATTGTGTGTGTGTGTGTGTGTGCGCATAAAATAAAAATACTATATATGCATTCAAAATATGTACAACTATAAATACAAAGACCACAGCAGACAAAATGCCCAGCGAGGTGGCTGAAAAAAAGATACCCATAATAAATATGGATGTTGAATACATATCTAAACTGTATCAAAAATACACCAACTCAACAAGAGCAATAAAAACCAATAATTATGAAACAGTATAAATATACTGCCCATAAAAAATTATGATTCTCTCTTCTAAGTATGGATAGCTTTTAATTTCAAAGTAAAAAAAATTAAATTGAAAAATGCAAAAAACTTAAAATTTAAAAATTGAAGATTTCATGCCTAAAAACTCACACAAATTATTTAAAAATTAATTTTAAGCAAGATCGAGTCGTTGAAATGTGAATCTTTTGCCTCATTTCATGAACTAAACAGTTTGTTTTTTTTCTATTTTGAATCAATTTTAATTCATAAACACAATCAAGTTAATATAATGTTATTTTATCACGCGTGCAAGCTGTTTCTAATGCTTTCTTTGTTGTTGAAAATGTGCAAAAAAATAAGGTATTGGATATATGTGTAAAAGTTTATACGGGCATAGGATAGTACATACAATAAAAAATTTGAAATAAATCAATGGTTATAAATAGTATATTTTAATATTTCTCTACTAGAGCATAGTTTATCACCATGATAAAAGGTATGAGTCCCCTTAAGCGTTTCGTTTTAATGGTGGTTCCTTTATGATCATGGAATTGTGAAGAAAATAGCAATCAGTCTTATTACACTTTCGTATGGGATTTTTCTCGTTGTTTCTGTCATTGAAGAAACATGTAAAAGTATAACAAAAAATAAATAAATCTATCACATAAATGCAAGCTGATGAGAGAGAAAGAGAAAGAGAGAGAGGAAATAGTGTCGCCATGTTTGGCTTGGAATCCTCCGCTAAAACCTTTGGTGATTGTTTGTATAATAGAATGTTTGTAGTTTTCGCGGTAAAATCCTTTCAATGTAATGATTCAAAACTTAAATTTGTTCTTTTATTTTTTTTAGGGAAACATTTCACTTTTGCTGATTTGTAAAGTAGGCATCCATAAAGAACGCGGAAGGATTTACGAGAGGCATTAGTGGTTAAGTCGACGCAGCTGAGGTCTTTTCTGGTTCGTTTTCATCAAGACTTTAGATGTGTTTCTGGTTTTTTCGGTTCGGAGAGGAATTATATAACGATTAGTTATTATCAAATAAGTTTTATTTTTCAGTTAGAGCTTTATGATTAAATAAAGAGTGGATTTTGAAATTTAATTTTAGAGTAAAATATATTCAAACAGTGGAATCACAGTTAAACTGGGTTATAACTACCTCTGTCGTAACGGCAACAACATCGATATTCGGTTGCTCTGGCTGATTCGTACGAATAATAATGTTAATGGACCTTGTTTATAACGTCAATGAAAACGTAATGAACTCGGATATAAAAAAAGATTTCTTTACTTTGATTTCGTGTCTAAAAAAAAATTACCAAAGAAATGACCTGTTTTTTTCGAAGCTTGTATCAATTAAAATACTAAAATCGGGGATGAAGATAATTCGCATAATTTATAGGAAATATAAAGTATTAAGAATATGATTATAAATCCTCTCATATTTGTCCTGTAGAACTTTTTTTTTTCTATAAAATGATTTGGAATTTTTTGCAGGCTTGCTGCATCACTTCAGTCAAGGGTTATTTACAGGCAATAATTGATGATTTCACTAAAAAATTAGCAACATTTTTGGCCAGAATTAGTGATGTCCCACCTTTTTTTTTGTTGGTTTGTTTTTTTACTTGCAAAAACAAATACAAAAATACACTTATATTTTACAAAATACATTATTTTTACAAGTGTGCTTGACGTGTTCGTTGGAGCTCTGTAAGTTACATAGTATTTTTCATAATTATCAGCGTTGTTCGGGGAGATTTTGTTATATTCTCTTATCGGAAGTGGTGAATGCCGAGTTCATGACATTTTTGTTTTAAATAGAACCACGACTGAATTTCGTTTCTGGATTTTTTGAAGTTTAATTGAACCGCCCATAAACATGGCGGTGTAAACAAACAGTGCTGGTTGTATTTGATGCAGTCACAGCCGTCGCAGTCAGAAGCTCGAAATTATTATTCATATGTATCAGAGCAGTTTTTTCTGATAGGAATGCCTGATGAACGCCCTCTATCGTCCTCCGGAGGCAATGTTTTTAATGGAGAATTTTACAAAAGCTTAGATGAAATGTTCGAAATTTTTACGGGAGTTTGTGACAGGAAATCTGTGAGGGCATCGGAGAGACAACGATTTTTGGATTTGAAATCTCAGATCTCGAAGTTATTTGAGGATGCTCACGTCGCTTCGAATAGACGTTCGGGAACTACGAGTGTAAGCCCTAATTTTTCTTCTGCTGGTCAAGAGTTTAGTAGTTTATCAAATCTCATCGTAAATAATTTTCAGAAATTTGAAGAGCGTTTCAGCAAACTGGAAAGTCTCACTCAAATTATTCCGAAGATGCAGTCGGATATTTCTGCCTTGTCGAGCACTCTCCGCCCCTCTGTGAATACATCGATAAAACCAATCCAATCGGAATCAACACCTCAATCTCTTGCAGCTTCAGTTTCATTTGCCCAAGTGTTGACTCAGACTCATCCAAATAATGGTGAAACGTCAGAGCGGGATACCATGCGTGAGGTTAATCGTCCCATAGGCCCAGTTCGATTACATCGCAGGGATGAGCAGAGATTGGCAGAAACAGCGCCAAATGGTCGTCGACATAACATCAGAGTTGGCCAGGCTGTATCGTCGCAGATACGTGTAGTGCCAGCTCTTCGTAAAAGGCGATTATTGGTGAATAGGTTTGATGTGGAGACTTCAGTATCGGACGTACGCGGGCTATTCCAGAATACTCAATTCGAGTTTGAGTGCGTGAAGTTGAACACGAAGAACGTTATGCATTACGCTTCTTTTGTCTTGACTAGTGCTGAAGAGAACTATAATATCTTAAGTGATCCATCTCATTGGCCAGTTGGAATTCATATAAGAGAATTTTTTGGAATTCCGAGATTTATTCTAGAGGATTCGTCTGGACAACAAGCTACAAATGACGACTCTTCTACTAGAGAGGTCTCTAACGGCCCAGAGTGACTAGGAAGATCACTGGGATATCCGGATCCACCTAAAGGACCATGTGATGTGTTTGGAATCTTTTTGAATCCCCGCAGTCTCTGCAATAAACTGTATACTTTGCATTCATTTTTCGAAACTTATGATCCCTCTCTTGTATGCGTATCCGAATCATGGCTGTCCCCAAGTCTACCCGATTCCCTGCTATGCCCGCGGGGATACGACGTGTTTAGATCTGATAGATTGTTCGCTCCTGGAGGTGGTGTCTGCATATTCGCAAAAAATAATTTGAACCCGTCTGCTGTTATGGCGAGAACTGATACAAATAATGCTGAAATCGAAATAATAGCTGTGGACATTAAAGTCGGTATTCAGTGTGTGCGCGTGATCTGTGCTTATATTCCTCCGGACAAATCTTCTGATGCCGGACATTTACATTGTTTTTTCGATGCTCTCAGACTATATTGTACAGTTAGATATCCCATCGTATTGGCCGGCGACCTGAATATGAGAAACATAAAATGGGATTCATACCACCTCATATCTACACATGCAACTGACAGATTCTTTCTTGCCTCTATTGCAGACTTGGGATTCAATCAACTTGTTGACTTTCCCACTAAGGGAGAGAATTTCTTGGATCTTCTTTTGTGCACTGTTCCCGAATTTATAATCGACATACGATCATTGCCACCCTTCTGCAATAGTGACAACCCACCGCATATACCATTTCTCTTTCGACTGCCTAATTTAATAGCCAATAATTATTCAGGCTTGGCTAAACATGACTTTAGGAGTGCGGATTATGACGCTCTTTCTCTATTACTACATGATCTCTTTGGTTCTATCCGGGAAAAGCGCATGTCTCCCCTCGATGCATTTCAAACTTTCTTTTTGAATTGTTGGAGGTATATTCCTCGTATGTCATTAAAACTTAGCAACGAGGCAAATAAAAGACTGCGACTAATCGGTAAGAGGAAACTGATTGCTTGGCGCAATTTGAGGAGGTATCCGAGTGTTCTAAACAAACGAATATATTGTGCCATGGCTCAGGAATACAATGCGTACGTTGCATCAAGCGAGAGTGCACACCTCCGTTCGATTTGTGGCAATAATAATCGTACTGCCTTCTACAAAGACGCTCGACGGAAACTACGTTCGGCTGCATCTATATCATCCCTTGTTGTAGATGGAGCTATAATTACTGACAGTCAATCTAAGGCTGATATATTTGCGGACATATTTTCAGACGCTTACTTGTTACCGTTCGCGACAGAAGTTCATTTTGATGGCGGCCTTATGCAAGACCATTCCCAATTCATCGATATGTTTGATGCTAGAGGTATCGCTTCTTTAATAGATGCACTGCCTTCTCGCTCTTCTACTGGGCCTGATGGTATCCCCGGTAGCTTCTACAGGGCCTTACGAGACGAGGCATCCTATTTCTTGAGTGCAGTGTTCCAGTATTTTTATGACTTTGGTATGATACCCAATTCCTGGAGGAATGCCATAGTTCGTCCTATTTTCAAAAATAAAGGCAAATGTTCTGATCCTCAAAACTATCGCCCGGTATCATTGACTGATATTTCTTCTAAAATATTCGAAAGATGTCTGGTCCAAAAACTTCTTACATTTGCTATCAATTCAGGGTTTATATCATCTAATCAATTTGGTTTTGTTCCTGGTCGATCACTATTAATCCAACAACTAATTTGCCACGACTATTGGACAAATGCCGTTGAAGAAAAAACCGAAATTGATATATTGTTTATTGATTTTCACAAAGCATTCGATAAAATAGACCGCTCTCTTCTAATCACAAAGCTATTGAACTTGGGTGTGCCAGAAAAGATGTGCCGAATACTGCAGTCATATCTGGGCTCTAGAACTTTTCAGGTTCGTGTTGAAGATTGCCTCTCTGGGAAAAAATGCGTATCTAGCGGTGTAGTTCAGGGCTCTGTGTTGGGTCCACTGTTGTTTGTACTATTCACGTATGACATTGCTTTTTACACTCATCCAATTCCACTAGTACAATTTGCTGATGATGTTAAACTGTTTTTTCCCACGTCTGAACACACAGAGCTTAATTCTGCCTGCCAACGTCTCCACAACTGGACTGTGGTCAATCGTCTTCCAATTTCCGTTAACAAAAGTGGTGTCATGCACATAGGGGGATACAGAATGAGTCCAAGCTACTCGATGGGTGGCGAAGAGCTCCAGAGGTTCACTTCCTACACTGACTTGGGGATCACCATTTGCAATACCAGAAATTTCGACTTACATTATTCGAATATAGTGTGTAAAGCGAGACGCGCTTCTTATGTCCTACGGAAGGCGTATGGAAAATGTGATACCGCTACACTCATGCACGCATTTACCGTTTTTATACGCCCAATCCTGGAGTATTGTTCGCAAATATGGTCTCCGTACAAAGTGAAAGATATAAAATTCATCGAAAAGGTCCAGAAGTCATTTACCAAACAGTTTTGCAGTCTGCGTCATCGCCCATACGAGGAAAGGCTGAGGGCTGAGATGTCTCGGCGTCCACTCTTTAGAATGGCGTCGCCTTGAAGCCGACTTAAAGCTGTGCTTCAAACTTGTACACAACTTAGTATATACGGGTCAGTCAACTCCATTTTTTGAAATCAATCCCAGACCATCACTGAGAAGACATTCATTACAAATAAAAATTCCAACTGCCAGGAACAATGCTAAATTTTATAACTTCCGATGCCGAGTTGGAAGAGTATGGAACAAATTACCACCAGATCTCGTATGTTCATCTACATATCACAGATTCTGTCACTCTCTCAACGCTTCTGATCTTTCAACATTTTTAATGTGCTATGCATTTTAGTTCATGTCGGGTTTTATTGGTGCATATATGCTTGTTTTATTTATATAACTTTTTTTTCCCATCAGTTCTATTGATTATTTCAATTTGGAATTACATGTGATGATTTTTTTATTTGTTTGTTTATTTTTTTTTGTGTTTTTTTAAATATATATATATATACATGTATTTTATTCTGATTTATATATTGAATTTTATTGTGTAAACATGTTTATTTTATTGTTGTTTTGTGTTCGGGGATTTTTTATCATTTTTTTTTTTATTGGCGTCATCTTTTATGCATTTTTCTCTTTGTATATATTCGTGTGTATGAATGTGTACTGATGTTCCCTGCCGTCTCTTTCCAATTTTATTGATTGTTTGAATAGTGCACCTGTGGAGTTAGAGCCTACTGGCCTTGCACAGGTTTGTATATAATAAATAAATAAATAAAAATAAATAAATAAATTATATTTACATATAAAAGACAAAACATGAACACACATGCAGGGTGTTTATAATTTAAATTCTACTATGTGCATTTTTCGAGAAAACCGAATGCAGCGAAATTTTCAGGATATCTTTAAGGAGACCGAGAGAGTGTTTACATCACCAGGTGTAAAATGACGCTTTTTATTGCATTTCCTTTTTTCTCTATGATCATTTAGCGTATATACAATGTTCCAATTTAATGCAACTACGAGAACGGGCGGTATATAGGTATGAGTAGTGTCAGTATAGGTACTCACGGGAGCTGCATTGGTCTGAGCAGTGCCATTATACCGAAACTACTCAGACATATGTAGTGTCTGTTCTGGTGGACGTATTACATTGAAACTTGGTACAAGTTATACGCTATATGAACCATGAGGAAAAACCATGCAATAAAAAAAAACTACAATTTTTTACGTTTTGGTTAAATTTGAACTATTTTAATACTTTTATTGCGTAAACCTCTCTCCGATGGTCTCATTAATATATCCTGAAAATGTCACTGTATTCAGACGAATTTGTTTTTGAGGGAGAAAACTACTCAGAGTACCGCAACTTCAATTATAAACAACCGTAATGGGCCCCAAGGGTCATGACACCCTTCCTGGTAGCCCTGTGAATTCACGTGTTACATTTTTGTGCAATTTACTAAGAACCATATGTTGTATTAGTAAATGCTAATTATCCCCCCTATTTTTTTCTATAAAATATGGGCATCCTAATCATAGAGAAATAACTGAATTTTTGTATTTTAATGCATCTGAGTTTTTTTAATATTTGAAATGTCAACATCGGTTGTAATGACGCCTCGGTTACAACGACAAGATACCGTTATAACCAAGTTTGACTGTAATTGAATAATAATTTCCAATATGGTAATGAAATCACGAAACTATCGCGGAAATAGTAGATAAAATATGAGTTCCGTCTCCCCCAAGTGTTCCAGTTTCCTTGAACTTACGTTTTTTTGGATACATTCCAGAATCTTGAAGAAAGAAGAAAATTATAGAAGGAAAAAAAAATGTTTTTAACGTTCGTTTCTTTGTAGTTTCGTTCCACATACAAATTCTCGTTTCGACGTTCCACAATCCGTCTTCTTTGGGAGCGGAATTTCTTTTCAAGGTTTTTTTTTTTTGCTTTTCTTGGAAGTCTGGAAATTTCGAAGATGTTCTTTTTGGAGGCCATGCCAAAGTTTTTTCCTTGTGTCACTTCCTTTTGGATTTGCTTCTATGAGTTTAGTTCCGTCAAGAAAATTTTCTTAAATTTTCAAGAAAACGCACTCGATACATTTTAAATTCTACATGCGCACATGAATCTATCAAATGGAATACGTTCAATTGGATTTATAAAGACTGACAAGTAATAATGTCTTAATGGTGTTGCAGTTTAAAAACAAAGCCGCTGTGGTTGTTGGTCGAGTGGTCATAGTGACGGACTAGCATCGCAAGGTTCCGGGTTCAAACCCCATCCCCAACGCCACAGTGGTGGTTGGCTGAAGATGGTTTTCTGTGGTTTCCAACGTTGAGATACGAATGCAAGCTGATCTCCCCGTTAAAAAGCGTAGCCACCGACAGCAACAGGCCTATAATGATAAAATCTTCAATCGTTACATTTCACTCATAGTTCGAAAAATTGATGGCACATGGCAGCCATCGTATAACAAGCGTTACACAGAAACAAACTTCACGTTCGGTTCACAACATAAGGACACGTACATTCCAACACATGTATCAATTCGTTAGAAGTTCTGCAGAGGAATATTGACAAGGTGCATGTCTGGTTTATGTAGTTGTGTAAAACAAAGCAATACACGTTATGTCCCAAAAATTTATAGGCCTTTGTTTTCTCTGCATATCTTTTGCAGCACGTGATGTAATGAAATACGATTTTTTCACAGAAAAAGGGGAATACATTTTTTCCTTAACATAAAGAGCATTTTTCATAAAATAATGAATATTCTTTTTATAATCGTTAATTTGTTAAAATCACGTGTCCTAAAATTTTACGGAAACTATTGAGTGTAGACAAATTTGAAACACGTAATCGTGTCGCAAGTATTGAAACCCATAAACGCAGTAAGATGGAATAAGGAGCGAGAGAATCTTTTGTTTGCTAGATGGCGAAAACGATGTAGTATTTTCTGCGGACGAGATTAACAAAGTATCGAGATGGAAGTTGCAAAGTAAGCCTATTGAATACTTTTAATAGGCTTTAAATCATTGTAAAAGCATAATTCATCGTGCTTCAACCAAGGAGCCTTGCCATTCAAAATCACGTTCTGAAAGACCTCGATGTACGACTTCACACGAAGATAGGTTGATGAAAAGAATGATGTCTACCCCCCAATGTCATCTAAACGCATGGGCCCACCCGGGCCATGTTATAATTGTAATGTATATTTTGTAATGTATGCTTTTTATGAATAAATTGCCAGAGGTATCCAGTCCGTGTGGACAATGAGCCGATATTGCCATATGGCGATGTGGCCTGATTATCTTTCGGTTTGACGGTAGGGACTCAAAAAAACCACTTGGCCCGGGGGCCCATGACGCTAAGACTTGGTCAACCCATTGATTTTGAAATCACTTGGGCCTCGGTTTTGAATTTATCGCCAGGTAAGGCTTAAAGAAGAAGAATAAAAGAAACTGGTTTCACATCGTACTATTAGCCCTCTCAGAGCATCACATTCGAACATACACCCACCTTTCGGAAGGTTAGAGTGGACTCAAAACCACGTAACTTTAGGAGACTAATGGATCAGTGTTATTTTCAGTGATGAACAGAAATGTAACTTAGATGGTCTCGATGCCGCTGTGGTGGTCGAGTGGTCATAGTAACGAACCCCACCGTCGCCACAGTGGTGGCCGGCTGAAGTTGGTTTTCTGAAGTTGTTCTGAAGTTGGTTCAACTTTATTCAAATTTTAGGGAGACAGAAGTGTTGTTTTTCAGCATAATACTAATACTCCCATGCCTATGTCCAACATTGCGAAAGCCTATTTCAAAATGGAAAATATAACTCTACTGCCACCGATAAAATAGAAAAGGTGTGGAGCATAATGACTAGAGCCCGGATTATACGAAAATGCATATGTACATATTTTGGCGTTTTATGGCATTCATGCGTATGAATGAATAAAACCAAAGAATTTTCTGAATAAGCGCATATTTTTGGAGGTTTATTTAAGCTCAATCACTTTTTGTAATTTTGCAAATAATAATATTTTTATAGCACCGTTTTTTTTACTCCCGGAGGTGGGATGTAGTGAACTGATAGAAATGTCTGTGTATCGACCGTTTTATTGTAACGCTACTTCTAGAGACATCTCAAAAGTGTTTTTTTTTAAAAATAGTGTTGACATTCTTTTGCTTCTGGTGCTTACAACAAACTATAAATTAGAAATGCCTAAGTAAAAATATGTAGAAGTTATTTGATATCCATGATATACATGTGTGTGGATATTCCTTTTGTAAATAAATATGATCTAAGAAATAAAAAAATATGCATTTAGAAAAACATATGTGGTTTTGTTTGCATAGTGATTTTTTCAGTGCACGATTTCTCATTTTTTGGTACGCCGTTCGGAATTTTCAATTTTGACAGGATTTGTACTGCATATTTTGTCTTTTCTGCGTATTTTGTTTTTTCTGTATATTTTGCATTTTCAAGTGCATATTTGCACATTTTTAGAAGTTCTCTAATAATAACGAATATAGTCTTCTGCAATGCACGACACTTCTGCTCGGTGAACGCTTCGAAACATGCCGTAGAAACCGAATGGTATAATTTAAACCCACGACGCCTACGAAGTGTAGGTCTTTCAATGGAAGATTGCTTGTGTGTGTGTGTGTGTGACGTCGTTCAAAATAATAGAAACATTATCAGTTATTTATTAACACGCGTTTGTTCGAAATCATAACGCATTTTATTATTCCCTAAATTTTTGGGACACCCTTCATTTGTATTTGTTTTTTGTTTTGGTCGAAAAACGTTTTTTTCTTTCAAATGAGTTGTTGAATGTTAATGGGATCTGGTCTGTAATACAATATTTTTAC
Source organism: Pholcus phalangioides (assembly GCF_987345545.1). Lineage (NCBI taxonomy): Eukaryota > Metazoa > Arthropoda > Arachnida > Araneae > Pholcidae > Pholcus > Pholcus phalangioides. The sequence continues at coordinate 37,946,662 of NW_028301608.1, read as the reverse complement.
AGGTTCTTGCATTTATTTTCATTCATCTTAAAATCAATTTTTTCGACATTTTTTGAGACAGTGTATAAGGAAGTTAGATAAAATGGTATTAAACTTTATTCATGACAAGTCACTATAGCCTTTGAGACAAGCATATAACTTCTCAAAGATAAGGTAGGTTTCTTCCGGCAAACAATTTTTAAAACTGCCCGAAACCCAATATAAATTTACGAGGTGTTCGAAATCTCCAATTGAGTACCACGATGAAAATCTCAGATAATAATAAGGGGTCAGTGGTATCATAATGGGCAGTCCAACGGGGTCTAATCCCACAGCCTCAACATTTCATCGGAGTGGCAGTTCCATTCATTGTTTCACCATATAAAAAGGTATTTTTTACAAGAAGGTCAGGTGCGGATCCAGGAAGGGGCGATCAACCCTTCGAAGAGAATTAATTTTCTTTAACGTAAAAATTTATCTGTACCATAAAATATGAGCTGATCCAACGAATCTACCAAAGCATCTCGAATCATCGCTCCGGATCTGCGCCTGAAAAATTAGCTTCAAACCGTTTACGCAAGCAGCTTCCAAACTCTTTAAGGCAGATCTTATTAGGATCTTCATTCATAGAAGGAAATAACCTCCCACTCTCAAAACGTTCCACTCTCAATTTTTATTAACAAAGAATCTAGAATTGGAGATCTCTAATCAATTGGAAAATTCACTGTATTTTTCTTTAACTGATATTCATTAACATCTGGTAATATCTAGTTTAGCTTTACGGGTCATATCAGATTGCTTCAAGGTCCACATGCGACCCTTAGGAAACGGGATGTGCATGTGAATGAAACATGGATGAGCATTATCGTGGATCACAGGAGAAACGCGTAATGGATCTCTTTGACATGACGGCATTATGCAGCTTCCTCAATGTACCACTATAGCGAACAGAGCGAAGTCCTCATTGACGGACGGACATTATCTGCTTTCTCCTCCAGAAGTCGGGTGTTTCTCCGATGCCTATAGCGACTTGTTACAAACAACACAAGCAACGAGCGCATTTTGGCTTCGCTATAGATCACTTTGTTCGATAATATTCTGCTACATCGTGTATATCTTTTCACTCGTCTTGATGAATTCGCACCGGTACCATTTAATAGAAATGTATACTATAAAGCCTTATAATTAATTCTTTAATAAGCATTTTCCCGCTTGACCGGCAGGATTACAAATTGATGAAATTCTTGAGAAATATGGAAACCGAGACAAAATTCGTATAATCCATTTATCCTTCTAGCTATGCCTACTGTCATAGATGTTTATTCTATCTTACAATATTTCAGAAAACATTTAAAACAGTAGTAATAGAAATGATCTAAATATGTGAATACAGATCAGCAGAAACTGATTTCTACTGAATTAAAATAACCCCCTATACTTGTATATGTATGAATGGATACGTATTTCATCAAATTACAGATCCATTACTTTTCTAAACGAGATATGGTATATATATATATATATATATATATATATATATATATATATATATATAATATATATAATTCATGATCATAGAGGATATTCGTTCGATATAGAAGTTATGAATCTCTCCCTGAAGCGTTCATCCCAGAATTCAACGAAGATCGAATATTTATAAGGATCACCATCATCATCATCGTTGCCATCCACGGAGAATATAATTCATTCTGGAAATTTCAGCGGTAAATTCAACTATCGCGAGCGCTTCATCCTTCCTAACAGAATTATCTATCCATCAGGGGGCATTTTCGTCAAAATCTATCAATTCAATTGCGAACCTGTATGGGAATGATAATGTGGTAGACATATCGGGGTAGATCGAGGAGCTATCCCTACTTAGGTAAGATAACCATTAATATTTTTCATGGGTAATGCACTATATTTTTATCATGTGTATACAGTTTCTAGTTTTTGTCATTGCATTTTAATTATGTTCCTGCATTTTAGAAATATATGACATCCATATTTGCGTTATGGGCATCTCTTTTTCGGGCATCTCGTTAGGCATTTTGCCTGTTGTGGCCTTGTATTTGTATTTATGTATACATATATAGGTGCCATTTATATAATTGAAGTTTATATAAAATTTCATTTTAATGAGTATTTCCCGGTTAAGAGGCCAAATTAGAAACTGATGAAATAACGGAGAAATCCGGAAACCGACACAAAATTCATATAATCCGTTTATCCTTCCAGCTTTGCTTGTTATCATTAATGTTTATTCTATCTTACAATATTTCGGAACGCATTCTGACAGCAGTAATAGAAATAATCCAAATATGTGAGTAACAGATCAGCACAGAAACTCATTCCTACTGACTTAACATGATTGAATAAGCCATGTATCTCAGTGGGCATATATATACATAGAGATGGATACATATTTCATCAAATTCCAGATCCATTGCTTTTCAAAACAGTATAGTATAGTATTTGCAATGCCTAATCAAAGGGCATTCGTTCGATGTAGAAGTTATCAATCTCTCCCTGAAGCGTTCAACCCAGAATTCAATGAAGATCGAAGATTTATAAGCATCATCATCATCATCGTTGCCATCCACGGAGAATATAATTCATTCTGGAAATTTCGGGGGTTAATTCGACTATGCACGAATGATCGTTCCATATCCTTATTTAATAGAATTATCTATCTATCAGGTGAGATAGGGCATTTTCGTCGAATTCTATCGGTTGAATTGCCGAACATGTATATTTAGGAGGATTCAGGTATCTTCAAGCGATACATCAAGGAACGTGTAATCGTGTTCGATTTCCCGGATTATTAATAAATACCCCCCCCCCCTTCCCACCGACCCATTTTCCATCCTTTCTGGAAACTACTAAAATCGGGAGAGAGAGAGGGAGCTTGTTAGCTGAGTTCGCAAGGCCAATACCGAGAAAGGCTGATTCAGCGATGCGCGGATTGCTCGCTACGAAACTGCATGCACCAGCAAGTTTCGCGTGTAATCTTGCTGGCATGCATGTTTAAACGACTTCTCTCTCTCTCTCATTCCCTTTATTTTTTTTTTATACTATTCTATTTTTTAAATATTTTTTTCTGGAAATGTCTCGGACACGGGAAAAAAAAAAACAGAGATCGAGGGGAAAACGATAAAAGTACATTAAAAATGAAACGGCTTTGCTGAATCTAGCTTTATGTTTGGATAACTTTTCTTTGATGGAAATGTTTTCTTCGAGAGAAGATGATGATGTGACTCCGATTAGAAATATAACCTTTTCAATACTACATTAAGGAAAAATGAAATACAGTTCGCGTTGTCTTTTGTAATCACATCGAAACTCGTACTTTCTGATAACAATAATAAGATGACAACTGTATCCGAAAAAGTCAGATTTGCAAGTACGGTGACCATAAATCTTTTGTCGAACGGGACGTATATGGTAAACGGGACGGCTGTTTTTCTTTCCCACATAATTGGCTGCAAAAATACTCAATCGTTCCCATCTTTATTTCATTATATTTTAAAACGGGACTTCTTTTTTTTTTCTTTAAGCTAAAATTTTGCATCTTTGTTGCTTAGCCATTGTGAGTCGTTAGAGAATGGAACTGTCATATGTATATCACAAATTACGATATTTTTTTAATGTACACAATACGTTTCATAGATTCCTTCCGAGAAAGTCTTTCGGAAAAAGAGATTTTGAATCTGGTCAACTGAAAAAAACTGATCAAGAAAGCTATTAAGTTTGAAAGCGAAGGAAAGCTATTTTTGTAATGCATTTGCCATTACCATAGGCAGGTAATTACAAAAGCAGCTCCACACGTATATATATATTACGTCCGAGTGGGGTGGTGGTAAGATGCTCGCCTACCACCATGAAGGTTGCTACTACTTCACAAACACCAACTCTGGCCATATCGCTGTATTGCAATTTACTGCCATTAGTGAGATGGGTTGGAAGAGAAGGCGCAGTCTATCGGTGGTCGCCTCGAGTTCGTTAAGGAAAATATCTTATCTATATCCTCCTTTGGGTTCGAACCCGGGACCATGACAAAAACCTTCACGATGGTAGACGAGCATCTTACCACCATGCCACTCGGGTACACCATGAAGGTTGCTGTCACCGTCTCGGGTTCGAACCCGAGGGAGGATATAGGTAAGATATTTTCCCTAACGAACTCGCAGTGAGACCACCGACAGACAGCACCTTCATTTCTAACCCATCTCATTAATGGCAGTAAACTGCAGTACACCGATATGGCCAGAGTTAGTATTTGGTGAAGTAGTCCACACATATATATGGATCACAGCGTATATTATGAACTGATTTCCCCACATGGCCGGAACTAGAAAGGGCAACTGCCAGGGAAGCACAATTTAGGGGACGGGGCGAAGATATATTAAACATTGATCGAAAATTTAAGCTCTGGTAAAACTTTAAAAATACACCCTAATTTGGTTTGATTAGGCAAAGTGGGGAGTTTTTTTTTTGCAACCCTTGGGGTAATTTGTTTATAAGTACTTTTAAAAAGATAATTATGCATTTAGTGATTATGCTTGTTTTTTAATTGCCTATCCTGTTTTAAGTTTTATATTTCCATATTGGAAAGATGACATTTAAATACAAGCGTTAGCCTGGAAGGTGAAGTTATGCTGACTACAGCAATGTCCGCCTTCAAAACTGTCAAGATGCAATTAGATGTGTTGTAATAAACGAAAGGGAAGCTGCAGATAACTTCAAGAATACCTCGAAGCAACCATTAAAAACAAACTTAAAAATGCATTCTCTGACAAACCAGGTCATCCCAAGGGTTTTAGTGCCGGCGAAGAACCAGCATTTTTTCTATTCACGTTCACAAAATGTGTGATCATGGGTTCCTAATAGTCAAGCATACAAAGTTTGTTAAAAAGAGTTTTTTTTTATCAATTTGTAGGACAAGATTGTTGAGTAAAAATTAGAAAAAGAACATGTAAATATTGCTATCTCAATACAAGTTAAAAATAAATTTTCTTTCAAAAATTAAAGTGTTATTAAGAGCCAAAGTTCAAGAAATACCCCAGCTTTTCGTTTAATTCATTGAGATAGTAAGAAGTTAAGTTGGCCAAAGTTAGGCACATACAAGAGTAACATTGCCCCTAAATGTTTAAATTTTTTCAGAAGAAAAAACATCTGTTTATATATTTATATTTGCTTATACATAATATAAGATATAATCAACATCATAAGAGCTTCCAGAATTTAAAAGTAGCAATGATAATGGGTTTATTGGAAAGTGAATTTGAATTTTTGTAACAAATGCGCCAAAATAATCTGAGTTTACGGTATACGCTCACATTAAAAATAAAAAACACCAATTCTCTCAAATATGTTGAATGATAGAGTTGCATAAAAACATTTCTTGGTTCATACCTAAGTTATATTACAAAAAACGATACGTAACATTATTTATGAAAACAGGGATTTATTTATACGGCGTAGAAAGCGTGAAAAAGCTTGTATTATCATTTTTCTTGGGATGCTGGAACGTACCCAAGGATAAAGAAATTGTTGTTAGAAAGTGGAGCATGTCCGGGAAGGAACTTTTCAAAGAGATAAATACACACTTATCCACTGCTACTATCCTGTACTTGGGATAGCCCGTTGGTCCTGGAGAAGAAGCATTTAAATACAGTAGCGCTTCAAAGTTTTTTGACAACCATAAATGTATTTGCAAAATTTGTACTTGAATGTTTAATGAAATCTATCCTAGGGAACATAAACACTGAAGAGACTTATTAAAAACTATTTGCAAACAAAATATTGCGTACCCAAGCTTCTTAAATTCAGAAAAGAATAATTTACTTTTATGTTGGGTCAAATGTCTTTTCACAAAAGCAGACGGAAAAACAAGCACCTACTAAATAATCAAATCGACCATACGTAGCTCATCATAACAAAAAAGAATAAGTCAACACTTTTTGTTGGAAGCAATTTAGATTGTAAAACTATTCGACATGTTTTGGAATGGGCTCAATGAGTTTGTCCCATGGTCACAGTGGGTATTTTTTCCAATTCTTTCATTTCACACAACAGAAAAAGGCATCGAATTAACATAATTCCTTGATCCGATTCGTCTATCGAACTCAATCCATAAATGCTTGATGGTATTCACGTTATGGCTCTGAATTCACCACCCACAAAACTCTCATTTTGTTGCCTTTCAGGTAATTTTCAACAACTTTTGAGTTATATTTACGGTCATTGTCGTGCTGAAATATCGATGATAGCGGCATGTGTCATGTCGTAAAGAACTACGCGTGGTTATGAAATGCATTTTGGTAACGAAACCTGTCCCTTGTGTTTTTTTTCAGAAGATAAAGAGTACCAACACCGTTAGCAGAGAAGGATCTCCACTTTCGTCTTCGGGTTTAACAGTAACAGCCTATAATACCTTAATATAATTACCATATAACTACGTATATGAGCCTGTAAAATACCTCATATGTGTATCATATATTACCTATTTATACGATGGATTGCTTTTCTTGTCAATGGGAATATTGACATAATTCCCTCCTCCCTTGCCTCCCCTTGTAATAAGTTAATAATTTTTTTTTCACTTGGAAAACATTGGCATTATTGGACAAGTAACAACCCGCTTCACATCTCCAAGAGGAGATTTGGAAGCATTTCCCGGAGGATGGGTGCATCCGGAAGTTCAACAAACCTTTATTACACTTTGAAGATGCACAAAAGAAAAACAGCGAGCTGAAAAATCACTTGGAAGACAAGCCAACAAGCACATAATGTTCAGCTAACGTTTTGCAAGTGCTGCACTCACATGCAATCCGTGTTTTGAATTAAATTCATCAGGATTTTCACCTAGTGGACATCTCGAGGATCTCTCTTTGCTTGCATTTTGATTGTTCTATTTATACTATCTGTTGTCTTCTTTGATCGTATTGAAAAAAAAGGGACTTTTTACAGGTTCCCGAGATTATTGAATATGGTTCTAAGAATTATTAATTTACATATTTATAAATATAAACCAGGGCCGTCATTTCAACTTTTTCCAGGGGGGGGGGGGCAAACCTTTTCCAGGGGGGGGGCAAACCTTTTCCAGGGGGGCAAAGCACATGAACTCAATGTATGTGTATATATATATATATATATTTGTATTTATATATATATACCATTTTTAATGTATTTTCGAAAGCCGGGCTTCCCTAAATGACGGGCCTGATATAAACCAACACAGGTCGGAACCCGATTACAGCAACAGCATTATGAACTGTCTTGAAATACCATAATTGCTTGTCACTTGAGCTTGACTTTACCCCTTACTTAATGCCTCAATTAGTTTTCCCAAACAAAACAAAAAAAAAATTAACCGAATATTCCTCACATTTAGTTTTGATCACTGGTCATTTTTACCGCACTACAGTCATTTTCTGCACACGAGGGCTAATTAGACCGGGAACTACAATTTATTACGATTCTGAACGTCAGCCTTGTTTTTTATATACTCATCGAGAGGTTGGTGCGCATATCCCTCGGTGTGGGACTCTTTGTTGTAGCAAACTTTTTCTGTGGTCATGTCGTCGTTTCTCTTGTACCCCCTGTGTCAGGAAAGTTTCTGAAAAGGACAAACCGGGTATCGAACTCGGGACACCTCTAAACATCCTTTTAGGCAAGTATCTTATCGACCTGGGCTACCTTGCTCTACATTTAGTTTGCCTACCTTATTCAGAATTCACTTCAGAGACTGTATACGTTCTTAAATCCTTAATGATATATACAAATCTTCAGAGGGCCCATAAGCCCCATGTGAAATATTGCGGTAGCATTGGGAGTTCTGGCACCCGCTAAACTTTTTTCCCTGGAAGGGAAAGAGAGGAAATATGTACACCCTCTTCTATGAGGATTTTTGAGGTGCACATATCTTTCCCATAATATCTTGCGATTTTTCTCTGTGCGGATTGAAACAAACCGGATTTTTTATTTCCCATGTAAACGGGGCTACAGAGTCTCGTCTGAGGACACCAATTTTGATGGCACCGGTGGCCATTGTATTGACAGCTTGCGCAGATCGCATGCCATTGCTGTTCCCTGAATTCTCACATTTGAGCACTCAAAGAGCAGATGTTCGGGATCCAACCTTCCTTTTTCACAACTGCATAAGTCCCTCTCCTACAGGTTGAATATCTTAAGATAGGATTTGAAATTGCTGTGTCCAATTAAAAATTAGGTGAGATAGAAATCAGAAGATAAGATCGAATGTATGTGCAGTACATAGTTCATTTCGGTATTCTTTCAACGCCCTCTATGGATTTTCACTTTGAGTTTCGAAGCACCCTGTATACTAAAACACATATTTCATAGGGTGAAAGAATTTTTTTCAGAGGATTTTCGATTTCCCTCTCGAAAGACTTATGTAGAGCTTATATGTATGTATTTGGGGCAATGAAGGAAAACAACCGCAACAAAACCCCGCAGTTTGTCAAAATGTTTCAAGAATTTTCTTCTGGAACATTCTGTTCTTGTTTTTGCCCAGCAGCTTCTTAACTTTACCGATTTATCGATTATGAATAGTTCCACGGCACGGGATGGAATTCGAAGGGAAAAGTAATATCATTGATCGAACTCTTGACAGTTCCCCAATTTCAATCACCTTTTCCCATTTCCTCTGCATTCCTTTTCCTGCATTTTTTCTTCATCCAGGTTCTCTGCATTTTTATTTCTTTGTGTTTTTGTTTTCATCCCATAACTTAATTCTCTGCTTGCTTTCCTTTCTTCTTTGTATATTGAGAACGTTTTAAGATGTTATAAGAAGAATAAAAAAAAAAAAGAAACGTTCGCGTATTTATATTAAATTTGAAGATGCTTCTCCCTTCGTATAAATATGCATGTAATTCTTCGCTTCCGATGCGATAAAATGTATTGGAATCACCCAAAGGGAAGTTTTGGAAAGCGATCGATGAATGGTTATAGGATTTTTAGAATTGCTTTCTTGTGATGTATTGCGCATGCTCGAACAACTTTAGCCTCTCTCCAAAAAAAAGGGGCTTGAATAACGATCTCAAACTGGTATAATACATTTTTTTAAGTTACGGATGTTGAATGAGGTATCCTGAGAGCTTTCATTAATGCAACATGGAAAACTGATCACATGACTGCCGTACATTAATGACATCTGTTTCTTCAAATACGAAGTCGACATTCCTGCTAGTTGCTTGGTTAAAGAAGTTTGAAGTGGATACAAGTGTTTGAATTATGAAGCATTACATAATTTGAATTTTTTTGTGTTATTAATTCTTCAATTTTTTTTTTTTGGTTATGAAGTTTACATGCTTGTAAATTTCTCTTGTGTCCATGCTTGTAAGTTTATTGTTTATGAAGCTGATATATTGTACACTCACGATGAGTTAGACTCTGGGTACGTCATGAAACGTCACGATGGGCGATTCCATTTATCTTCTTTCGGTAAAAAGGTCGCAGGGAACAGGAGCAGGTTAGTATTTTCCGTTGGCGTCTTTTGCGCCACTTTAGCGAGTTTTTTCCCCTTTTCTCCTCGTTTCTCCTCCTTGGAAATTGAGCCCTTCCTTTGCGCGTCAAGGTCAGAGGCCAACTTAGTATGGGCATACAATACTTGGGAGTTTCTCGTATTTCCATACTTGGGAGTTTCTCGTATTTCCATACTTGGGAGTTTCTCGTATTTCCATACTTGGGAGTTTCTCGTGTTTACATACTTATTGCTCATTCGTGACGTTTACATACTTATTGCTCATTCGTGACGTTTACATACTTTGCTCATTCGTGACGTTTACATACTTATTGCTCATTCGTGACGTTTACATACTTATTGCTCATTCGTGACGTTTACATACTTGTTTACTGATTCATGAAGTTTATCTTGTTTCTGATTCATGAACTTTACACATACTCGTTTCTGATTCATGAACTTTACACATACTCGTTTCTGATTCATGAACTTTACACATACTCGTTTCTGATTCATGAACTTTACACATACTCGTTTCTCATTCATGAACTTTACACATACTCGTTTCTCATTCATGAACTTTACACATACTCGTTTCTCATTCATGAACTTTACACATACTCGTTTCTGATTCATGAACTTTACACATACTCGTTTCTCATTCATTAAGTTCGCACACTTGTTTCTCATCCATGAAGTTTACATACTCGACACTGAAGCCACCCACCAATTGCGTTACAACATCCACGTATCCCTCCACCAGCTGTCAAAAGTAAATAAAATCGCAAATAATGAATAACAAATTCATATTAAGAAAAATATGAAAATATAAGTTTAGTGTCACTTTTATTTTTGAATTTTCTCTAAAATATGCAGTAAACGTCATAAATCCGGTTATACTATGGACAATAACCTGTTATTATGCGTAACCACTGACCATTTTGGTGAGTTTAATAAAACTCCTGAATTTACCATTTTTAAAGGTGATTATGCATAATACCCAAGCGTTATTGATAAACATGATAAATCATACTAAATCCATTAGATTTGCCAGTTATTCATAATTGATATTTCGTATTGATAAATAAGACAAATCTGTCCCATTGCCTCCCCCTCCCCAGTGTAAAATATATAATTTAGATGATCATATTTGTGAAGCAGAGCCCGAACTGGGTAATGATGTATTTATATTACTATTTTGTATTAATAATTATATATGACGATATAATGAACTATGATGCAACGAATTTTTCCGAACATCCCGAAATAACTCTTATTTGAAGAATTTTGAAATCGGAACTCGATATAATAACTCCTAGTGAAGAAATTTTGCGATAGCACCCCGATATAACGCACTCTCATCAAACAAATTCTTCGATTTAACGAAGATTTGCAAGTTTTTGTGTGCAGACAGTCACACTTCAATATAACAAAATCATATTTAATGAATCCTACAATTGGATCCCGCTCTAACTAACCTCTATTTGATATATTTTCCAAAAGAACATCGATATATAATGAACTCTCATTTAACAAGTTCCCCGATACCGAGATATACGTAATATTTCATCAAATTATCGCAAGCTATAATATTTCAGTATTTATCAATTTTTTCCAATGACAATAGGGTATCATGCATAACCGGGGTTAAATGATAATTTGTTTATAGTATAATATTCGCGGATATTATGCATAGTAACCGATTTATCACATTTATCGTAGCAAAAACATAGCTTCTTGTCACGTTTCTGTAACTCAATAACTGCCAGGTACGAACTCGGCCGAAAATGTATCACATCCGTTTGGATCTGCGATATCACGCTTACGTTGAAACGTTACCAAAATTCTCATTCAATACACGGTCTCTTCACTTTATTTATTTATTTTTTATTAAATTCAAAAATACATAAAACATTTCGGAAGCTATTCATTAAATTTCCAGCGCATATACGCGAGACATCTTATCTTTCAGCGGCTGATCTGTCCCCGCGTATCTTTTGGTTCTGACAGAAATGGACGATAGATACATACACCCCATCACCAAGCGTAGAATGATATCATAAAGGAAAAGAAAAATCTCAGAGAAAAAACCAATATAGCCGGCGATGCTTTCAACATGCAAAGGCTGTCATAAATTTGCATATAATGTGGATCTGCATTACCATTGTTTTCTTCGGAGCTACCCCCCCCGAGGATTTTTCTCCTTTTAAATTCACGCTACGTGATTGGAATGATCGCATATTTCTTTACCGCAGACGAAGAATATTTCCGGCACCCGAGTATCAAATGCGTGGGAGCCAAAAAGTATCTACTTTTTCCAAAAAAAAAATATTATTTGATAGTGTGTAAAAACATATAAACACACGAAACATAGTTTTTGGAAGTATATTTTCATCCTGGAAAATTTCAATAATCTAATAATAGCTCATGAATATACTGTTTGCGATTTTCGTGTGTGTGTACAGATTCGGATTTACCTGCTTTTATGACGTGTAGATATATTTATTTTGGTAAATATCATGCATTTGAAATAATATTTATGTCGCGTAAAACGCTTCAGATCGTTACCTCTTTTACAATGTTTATGAAGTTTGCAGTCGTGTTCATTTACGCAAGACCGAGTTAGCCAAGCATAACTAGCCAATTTGTCTGTTGACGGCACAGTGGTGGCCGGCTAAAGTTTGTTTTCTCTACGGTTTTTCCAGCTTTAAGGCGTGAATGCGAACCGGTCACCCATTTGAAAAAGGCCTCCACCGCGGAGAGCAGGCAGACCCACTACACGATACTGACATAACATGAAAATTCAAACATTTCCACCTTTACTTCAGAAAATGGAAGAGAAGTGGAATCACGAACACGAAACAAGCGCAACTCGACATCATATATACGTTAGGGCCACACAAACATTCAGAACACACGCTCCAGCATGTGCCGATTCGTTCGAATTTCCGTAAAGGAATGTGTACGAGGTGTATGTACGGCTAAGTAGTAGTAGCAGCCAAGCTGTCTGCTTCCGAATTCGGAAGAGAGGTGGCAGCGCTATTTCAATACATGGCAAGTATTCCTAAGGAACAAACTTTAGGTTCGCAACACTTAAACGCACATTCCATCTTATTCGTTAGAAATTGCACAGAAGAATATTGACGACGTGCATTTGTGATTTAATAGAGTAGTAGCCATGCCCATTTTCATCTCCAAATGCGAAAGACAGGTAGCAGCACTAGTACAATGTGAAACAAGAGCATAATTCTAACTCTAACAGCATAAATACTTTATGGACGCACACACACCACGTTCATACAAGCACCAATTCGTTAGAAATTGCGCAGAGGAATGTGTACAAGGTGTAAGTTGTAGTTGTATTGTTCTTGAAGTACATATTGTAAGTTTATAAGTGATGCTCTTTCTCACTGCAAATGTGTTTGGGTTCATAATTTCAAAAGAAATTAAGAAAGAATCCACATGAATGTAGGATTTTAGTTATAGTTCTGTTTTTGAATGACAGTTGAAGCTGCGTCGTCATCTCATAATCCGCATATCATCACCGTTCGTTCAAAATGTCATTATGTCAAATTTTTTTTTTAGGCGGCACTAAAATGTTTTTCTTAGTTTCCGTGATGTGCAAAAACGTCATGTTTCTGACCAATAGACAGTTATAAAATTGTATTATGACATTTTTACAAAACACGGAAGCACGTGTGAAGAAGCTTTTAGTGGCATAAGAAAATTCGATAATTTTGAGTTATGCACGAACGGCGACGACATGTAAAACTTCTGTTTATTGGTTGATGCGTCCATCACCAGTAATGAAATCCTAATAAATGAAAGTCAGGTTTCTTTAGATCATCTCTCTTTGGCTCTTTCCACTAATATCTATACGATATGCCACCTGTTGCCTATAAAAAATTATTTCTGTAATTTTTTTTTTTAAATATAGGAAATCCTGTCCTTAGCTTAACTGGAAAAATCTTCGCCCGTGATTTCAATGCCAAAACACAAATTAGAAAACCTGTTTTAAACGGAACCTGTCTAAGGAAAGGAAAACATTTTATATCCTCTTAACGGAAAATTTCACACAAACACTTCGAGTGTTTCCCGACCAATAGACTAAGGGATCATACAAGATGTTATAAAGTTCTGTATTGAAATTGTTTTACACAATCCTTGCTTGCCAAAGGCGAGTTATATTTTACCCACCGTTAGATTAGCAAGAACAGTTTCCGTACTTGATGTTGTGGTTTTGAGAAGCCATTATTTAGTGGAACACTTGTTTTATGACACTGATGAAATTTTTCGCAAAAGCAGGCTTTTCTATGGGGTTGGATTTTCAAATGATATGCAAGACTTATAAAAATATATGCAAGCTGGTTTCAGCCATCGGAGTGCTAAACAGAGCTGGAAGCAAAGGGGTCAATTGCCTGGGCGGCTAAATTTTAGGAGGTGACAAATTTTATGTGGGGAAAAAGAGCGTTATATTAAATCATTGAATTTGACAGTGGTCGAGACAGAAAAATCATTTGCCCCCTCCCATTCTCCTTTCACAAAAATCCTAGTTACGGCCCTGGTGCTGAGGTTTACATTAATATAGACGACAATGTACAAACTGAACCTGACACACCATTATATTGACACCGTTATCGACAATTTTAGAGAATGTCAAATGAACGTAATTGCTGTCAATTCCGACAATGTGGGTAAATCGAAATATTTACTAATCATAGAGTAAATAATGCACAGAACTTTATTTTATTTCACTTACATGCGAGATAATTTCGCACATCATGTCAATTGAATCGTAATTATATAAACGGAAACCTGCATTCAGCGAAAAAACATCTCGTTCCTTGAGTGGAAAACAGGCTTCACTATATTTTTATCATCAACCTGTATAAGTTCGTTTCTGTACAATACGTAATATACATGGATTACACGCAAGATATATTTCAATCCGTTAATCTACTCCAGAATAATCTTTTCAGTTTACGTAATCGACTTTACTTTAGCATCTCTCATATTACTTCAGTACTCAAATTTTCTCTACTAAATGCGGCTGCGCTTCGAACCATCTTCACGTTTTGAATTCTATCCGATAGATAGTAACATAAAAGATTAGAGAGGTAACGGTGCTCCGATCGGGTATTGGAACGGGCGTGTAGTGGAAAAAAAACACACACACACACATACAGACACAATTTGTTTCTTATTAGATAGACCCACCATACTATAAACGCTCGCATTTGTAACGCTCACAAATAGCAAAGTGGAATTCAACTCATACTTTGAGTATAAAGAGTAAAAAAAAAAAAAGTGCTTCTTATAAGAACACAATCTTGGGATGCCACAATTTTCCCTTCTACATTCCATTGTCAGCCAAGGAGAAAAGAAAAGAGAAAAAAAAATGCAAGAAATGCATGAATACATAACACGATTTGTTACCGGAAAGGAGGCATTAAGTTCTGAGTCTAATTTGCATTTAGATTGAAAAAGCGGGAGATAAAAACTTTCGACTAAGAAAAGGACAAAAAAAATAGAAAAAAAAATACTTGTAGTTGAAGAAGTTTTCACTTTTAAGCAGAATGTTTTGTACGAAGAGAAGAAACCTCTTCTTCTTACATTTTTTTTTTTTTTTTTGATTTTCTTTTGCAGCTGAAAAGGGGAAAAATTATTCTCATTCGAAATTTCTAGAAGAATGGAAGAAGCATTAAAAACAAAAAAGAGAAATTGGTTCTATAAGTTCCTTTGTTTCGTCCGTTCACTTTTTCAAGAGACCTGGGGAAGTTTAAGATAGAAAAAAAATCCTGATCATGCGTCATTAATGTTACCATGTTTGAGTACGTTTTTTTTTTTTTTTTGATCGGTGATGATCACCGCCGACAGAAGAAAAAGAAATAGAGATTGGTTATTGACCGATGAAATTAATGCTCACATACAATGGGCTTGATGAGTTCATGGTTCTAAGGAGAAAATTCTTTTCGTGTATTGATATGAAAAAGATTCTGGTCTCTATTGACAGTAAACATGAACACTGTATTTTCATGTTCGGAATATACGCGTTACTATATGGAAATAAACCCTTTTATATGGAAATAAACATTTTGCAGCACAATGTGACTATGAAATGTATTTGTTAGGTAAATGTGATAAATTTTGGTTATTGCACATAATAGCCGGTTATTATGCATACTTATCTGGGCATTATGCATACTTATCTTGACATTATGCATACTTATCTTGACATTATGCATACTTATCTTGGAATTATGCATACTTATCTGGGCATTATGCATACTTATCTTGACATTATGCATACTTATCTTGGAATTATGCATACTTATCTTGGCATTATGCATACTTATCTTGGCATTATGCATACTTATCTTGGCATTATGCATAATTCCTTTTGGTTTGGTGAGTTAGATACATTTATCACTTTTACAGGTGAATATGCATAATATCCAAGTGTAATTGGTGAATTTGATAAATATGAAAAAAAACCTCAAATGAGTCTAGTATGTGTGATGAATATAGTCGGACTCTGATATAATCATAACAAATTTTACGATCGTACCCCGATATAATGGTACAATAAATGCATGAATTATCATGTATAGTACGATTTATCATGTTTGACGTAATGCTTGGGTGTTATAAATAATTGTCTATAAAAGTAATAAGTCCAGGGAAAATTTATCAAATTTACCAAAATGCTTGGTAAGTATGCATAATAACCTGTTATTATGTAAAATAACCGATTTATCACATTTTCTCTGTAACATATACATATTTTCAGAAAGATCAACGCTTTGAACTGTTTTTTTCTTTATTCTCCTTGCCAAAGAATTTCATTTGAAAATTCATTTCAAGAAAAGAAGAGAAAAGTCTAAAATTTAGAGGAAATTTGTTTTCTTGATTCTTAAAAGCAATTTAATTGGAATGTCCATTTTTTGAAACCAAAAATTTTGCATTTCTGAAGTGCAATTTTGATGAATTTTCGCCCTATTCCAAAGACCAGAGATTCTGACGAAGATCACTAATATATATTTGATAATATTTCACTCCACGTATACCTGCGTATTTAAAAAAAATTTGGATTTTAATTAAATTAAATTAAATAAAATTGGATAATCCTGATCATGCATCATTAATGCTAACATGTTGAGTACGTTTTTTTGATCAGTAATGATCACCAACGACGGAAAAAAATTATTAATAGAGGAAATTCTAAAATTTTTAAAACAAAAGAGAAAATATATCTTTTAAACGAGGTTAGTTATAGACCGATCAAATTAATGCTCGCATACAATGGACTAGATAAGTTTTCAGTTCCAAGGAGAAAATTGCCTCAAATATAATACTAAAGAAAAACATTTCCATCATTTATTGCAGAATTTTAATAAAACCCGGAGATGTTGGCACCGTTATTATGATGGATATTGCGTTTGTACTTGGAGAAGTTTGAACGTGTTTATGGTGAAATCCTGCCTGTTCAGTATCAACATTATACTCGTATATATGATAACATGGAAAAGGATTCGGTATATCCTATGAGGTGCCACGTCTTGATAAATTGAGCTTTCGGACGACGACGTGGGATAAACACGTCCTGGAAGCTGTCATAAGAGGGAATATGCCTGACTTTCGACGCTTGCTTAAGTTCTAACGTCATAAAACATGATTACCTTGTTCGTATATGCTGTTATATACGTACTTTTATAATAACCTGGTGATGCTCATACAATTCAAATTCAGTCCATGTCCGAATATACATGATTACACAAAAATCTGAGAAAAATTGGGAAAAGAACAGCCTAAATTAGAGCGATTTCCGTGCAAAGAGCGATTTCCTTTAGTTTATGATATTCTTTCCCGACTTCTCGATTTTTGAATTTAAATATCTCAGAGGATACTGTCCTTAGAAACGAAGGATTTTTATCGTTGTCCTCAGGAGAGACAGGCCTATAACTTTCTAATTTGAAATTAGAGGACAGAGGGGCCGTAGAAGAGCTTGGGTTTTTTATTTTATGAGAAACTTCCTTTTTCTTTCTTTGTTTCAAACCGAACAAGGATCGTGGTTGGTCTCTTGGAAGAAATCCAAAGGAATGATGCTTTTTCATTTGAAACGGTCAGTTTGTGCGACAAGAGCCAGTCAGATATGATTTTTATCGCCGTTTCCGCTAAGCGGCCCGTACCTTCGACCGTAGGGCTCGAGGCAATCACGGCGATAGTATAAGTGAATGCCTGGAGCCTTACGTTTTTTTGGACAGTTTTTCTTCAACAATCCATCCACTACGATGTTCCATAGAAGGGGACCCGAAAATTATCCTTGAGGAGTACCTTTCTCAAGTGCCTTCGATGCCAATCCGGTATCTGTAGACATCGATACCATTCGATGAAGACGTCTTCCAGAGTTCTTCCAAGCTGTTCGGTGATCGGAAGTTCTAGTAGTATTCTTCTAATGGATGAATGTGTCAGGTTATCGAAGGCTGCCTGGATGTCCAAGAATAATATGGCAATGCCATTTAGTTTTTGCAGTTGGTATTTTATCTCGTTCATCATAGCTTCGAGAGCCATTTCCACTGAGGGTCCCTGGCGGAATCCATATTGGTTATTATGCCAATAGTGTTGTTTTCCCGTATAGAAAGTCATGCGCTGGACCAGTATCTTCTCAAGTAGCTTTCCTGTCATTGACAGAAGCGATATTGGTCTATACGAGGACATCTCTGAAGGATTTCTTCCTGGTTTCTGAAAAAATATTATCTTACCTCTTTTGAATTTCCGGGAATGTTTCCAGGTCGAGACACTTATTAAATAGAACCACCATCAAGTTTTTCGGAGGGTGCCGTTTATATGCTTGAGCAAGCGGTTATTTATCGTCTAGTCACATGTCACTTAAGGGATCTCTAAATGTGCCACGGATCGTTTAAGTGTTCCGGAACTGTATCGTGGGTCACTTGAGTGATCTTTTAATGTGAAAGTGATCTTTGGCCTACTTTAGTGATCTGAAAATGTGCCGAGGGCAACTTAAAAGCTCTGGAATTGTGCCACAGGTCATTTAAGCGATTTGTAAATGTGCCACAGGTCATTTAAGCGATTTGTAAATGTGCCACAGGTCATTTAAGCGATTTGTAAATGTGCCACAGGTCATTTAAGCGATTTGTAAATGTGCCACAGGTCATTTAAGCGATTTGTAAATGTGCCACTAAGTTAATTTTTATAAAATTAGGTTTGAGAGAGGAGCAAGCCACATCAGATGACGTTCAGGGCCTTATTTGGTCTGCGGGTCAAGGGTTTACTATAAATGGCTTAAAGGGTGGGTCGCAAAGAATTTCTTAAAGAGAAATTTTGAGTTCTTACCCTTCAAATAGCATTGAAATTAACAGAAATTTAATTATAATAACATATAAAGGTATTTTCTTTCGAAATTTAGGTAGGGGGCAGTGCTGACAAAATTTTGCTGACAAGGAGGGGGGTCAAAAATGACTAAATATTTGCTCACGTAATACTTGAACGGCCCCTAAATACTACATTAGGGGCCGTTCGAGCAGTCTACACAGGGAGCTAACATCTCGTGCCGAATTTTACTGACGAACCATTGATCCTAGACAAACATGCTTGCAATTACAAAAAATATCCAAATAACATGTAGAACTAAGATACGCCATTCATGTTGCAAGAGACCGTGTAGTTATTAAAAAAACTTTTTATATAGACACCCTGTGCTCAAAAACCCAATTAGAAAATTAATTGTATTTCCTGTTTTTACTGAGGCCAACAAATAAATTTCACGTTTAAATGTGCAATCTTCACTAAAATATTTGAATTAAAAAAATTAGAAAAGTTGAGAAAAACACCAAAAACTAACGCAAGAAAAAAAAGTTTTACCTTCATTTATGCTGTTTTTGGCCAACTTTTCTCCGTTTTTTAAATTCAAATATCTGCAGTATTTGCACTTAGAAACGTGGATTTTTTTTTTGTTGGCTTCAGTATATAAGCGATGACAATAATTTTCGAAGGTTTTTAAGGTCAGTGTGTTCAAACAAATAATTATGTTTTTGTTTTAATATAACTTCTTGTAATTAGAGTCCCACACAATATTTATAAACTGTTTCTAATTGAAAGTATGGCTCTAAAACCAACAGTTTTCCAGTAATATGCGGTGCAAGACGTTAGCTAGGCTGCAACCTGTATAAATATGCTACGAAACGAAATAATAGAGTTTAATATTCGAGTTCGGTAAAAACATCCAAAGTACCGAAAAATTCGATTGAAACGAACGAGTTCTGCGAAGAAAAATATTCGATCTCTTCCACGTGCAAATCTCAAGATAGAAATGAGAGAAAACTTCGAGAAAATAAAGAAAACTTTTTTTCTTGTTAGTAGAGAAAAAAATTTGCATCCGATTTACACAACATTTCCTGCTACAAGACGATTAAATACCGAGGATACCGATTTTTTCCCCCCGTTAAAAAAAAATAAAATAGAACTCACCCTTAGGTAGTTCGTTAGAAATGATCGCTTCCAAAAACTCGCGTTTTTCCACGCGATTCTCATTCGCTTCTAATTTAAGAAGCGGTGACACGTTGCAAATTGGTTTCTACCGGAAATTCTACAGCATTCCAATAAAACTTCTTTCCCCAGGATGGAGAAGGCGATCTTTCTTCAACTCGTCCAACTTATTTCTTGGTCTATATAGCGCTCACACATACACATATGTACCGTTCGTGTATATATTATATCGTATATCTCTCGCTGTATCTTGCGGCATTAAGGGAAGGTTAAAAAATATATATAGAGAGAGATAGAGAGGAATTTTCTCTTCCCCTAGAGACATAGTTATATACATCTTCTATTTCGGCTCGTAGTATCTCATGAAATTCTAATGTCCCCAGTTTCACGTTGAATTGCGAGAGGCGAAAAAAATAGTGAGCGTGGGATATCTGAGAGTATTTATCTGAAGCAAGGACGTGTTAAAGATTCTTTTGCTTTCGTACATAGATACAAAAAAAAAAAAAAGACTTTGTCCTATTGACATTAAACAGGAACACTGTATTCTGATATTCGAAATATACACGTAACTGTATGTGTATCCTTTTTTATACGCAAATAAATATTTTTCAGCACAATGTAACTGTGGAATGTGTATATTTTTAGAAAGAGATAAACGCTTTGAACTTTTTTTTTATTCCCCTTGACAGAAAATTTCATTTGGAAATTGATTCCAAGAAAAAGAAGAGTCAAAAAAAGAAAGAGTCGAAGAAAAGAAAAGTTTAAAATTTAAAGGAAATTGTTTGTTTATTGGATACTTAAAAGCAATTTAAGGGTAATGTTCATTTTTTTTGAAAAAAAAGACATTTTAAATTTTTGAAGTGCATTTTTGGCGAATTTTTTGTCCTATTTCAAAGATTAGAGATTCCGACGAAGAGATCACCAAGATATTTATTAGTTTTTCACTCCACGTACAACTGCGTATTTTCCTGCTTATAGTCCACAGATTATGCATTGAAAAAGCATCAGAACTAACTATTTCCTGATGCGGAATGTATGCCTCTGCGTCTTATTGGACCCCCTTTTCTTGTCTGAAAGATTGGAAATAGAAATGGATATTTTTAAAACTAATTTTTAAGAAATATTGTTTCAACCCGTGAGGCAAATCCCTAACTTTTCTTCAAAATGTCATATTATTTTTAAGGAAATAGTATTTCGTACGATTTTCAGCAGGTGCAAACTAAGAGGTATTGGGGAAATTTTTCTATCAAGCGATCATTGTTATACAAACGGCTTGTGAAAGCTAAAATAAAAGGTTTATATGGAGGCGAAATATCTAGTCATTGCTGCTTAAAATGATAAAGATTTATAAACTGCATATAGATGTTAGTAGAAAAATCGGTATTTCTTTTACAGAACTTAATAAACAATCCCTTCCGATCCTTAAGATTTCATTATTGTAGAATTGAATTTTTACATGAGGATTATACGGTGATATTTTTCTCAAAATGGCAAAATTGGCATCTGCCGATTATATGCAGTAAATTACGGAATTTTATAGATTCAGTTGGCAAAACCAACCAGGACTTGTTTAAAATTTGAAGATGATTGATGATTTGAAGATGCAGCAATTCGTTAGAAATCCCCCGCAAAGGAATGTTTACGAGGTCTACGTATAGTTTAGTGTAGCACTTGATAGCAGATTTTGAACGAATGTATAGAAAGATATCACCCATCTCTGGTATTCGAATTCTATCCCGTTCTCATTAAAAAATTCGGTATCCTGATCAGACGATTATATGTAAGTATTCACAAATGAATGGAATACAAAACATTCAACCTTCATCATACTGTACGTTTACGTACACTAATATTTGTGTGTTTGCTGAATACTGATTTTATAAAAGAATCCCTTGCATCTAAATAATTCGGATAAAATAACAGCTTAGGCCGGCATTACACTATAAAAGTTTGATAAAAGTTCGCCTATAAAACTTGAAAAATGCAACCAATAGGCGGATTAGTTAAGTTTGCTCGAATGTAACATGTGCTTATTGGTTAAATTTTTCAAGTTTTATGAAAGAATCAAATTGAAACTTTTAAAGGGGTTGGTGAACGTACATTTTTCACAAACCTTTTCAAATTTTTCAATTTTCAAATGCTATGTTTTTTTTTGCGTCTAAATGTGTTCAAGTTTTTGTTCTACCTGTAATAGAAATACATATATTTAAAATATTTTAATATAAACCACTGGAAAGCATTACATACGATAATGTTTTCCACTAAAATGTTTTTTTTTCTCAAAACCAAGTTTTTGTGTTAGATAAGGAATATTTTTTCGAATACCATTCATTGAAATGTCTTGAAACTATGCGTGTGTCTCTCAACACTATGGGGTTACATACTTTAACACGAGGATTTTTATTATTAAAATCGTTTAAAAAATTTTTATGGTACAAAATATGGGTAAATTTTCATGACTTTTGAAAAAAGTTGCATGTTGTTGAAAAGAAACAAAAATAACAATCAATTCTCTCAAATCCTAAATCCTCGTGTTTCACTGCATTAATATATCCATAGTATTTGAGAAAAAAAATTGAGAGTGCCTAAAGTGAATAGAAAATTTCTAAATGTGTTTCTTAATAGAATACTTTTCCCTAGGAAAACATGGGAAGCTAAGATCGTGCATCAGCCACCTTAATCAAATTAAAGTTCACAATTAAAATTAAAAGTTGTCATTTGAGTTAAAATTGCAAATTATTATCTAGAGTAATTTTTCAATTCATTGTTTTGAGATAGCATAACAGTAGATATGCAGGTGATCATGTTGAAAGAAAAATATTAACATTTTTAAGTAAATGTAGTTTTTTAAGAGTACAATGAAAATTTAATCCGAAAATGATGGGCTAAATACTTTGAATTATTTTTTTGTTTCCGAAAGCATTTACACGCAGACTTTAAATATTTATTTCATTTTGAAAAAAAAAAAAAAAAAAAAACTCGCAGATTATTTGTCGATTGTGAAAGCAGCAAACAGATAATAGTAAAAAGAGAAATAAATTAATACGCATATTTCTCGAGTATTCAATTTTGTTCTTCTCTAATTTCCTAATATTTACCGATAATATCATGGAAAAAATGTTTTTGAAGATGAAATATATATTCTTTGAAAATTTATAAGCTTCAATAATCTTCTTTGTTTAACGTAAGTTAGTTTCTAAGTAACAGCTCATTTAAAAAAAAGTGAAAATTGAATATAATATTTTTTTAGATATTGTGATTCTTTTACAAATCAAAAGAATTATTGGAAATAAATGATTCGGAAAAGAACCATTGAGTAGCGAAAATGAAAATAAAATATTCCGATTCAAATAACAAATATATATATACAGTCGACGCTCGTTATAACAACTAATATGGCACGTCGCAAATATTTTCCACTTTCAACCATGTTTTCTTTTATCCAATACAACGACCGATATAATATCATTCAGTTCATTGAGTGAGTGTGTGTGACCTTCATCTTTGTTGCTTGGAGAGGACAGGGTATGATGCAACTTCTACAGAAACCCGGTGTTTAATTAGTGCCATCCCTGGAAATTTTGCTTTAACCATTATGTCTTATTTTTCTCACATGATGGCTCACTCCCACTTCCCACCTGGTTGATTTTTTTAAAAATCATATTCTAAATTTTATTGAGTAATGTTCCTTAATTTCTCAGGGGGGGGGGAGGGGATATACAAGTAATTGAACTTATCATTTTGTTGCATGTAATAAAAGTGTATTTATCTTTCCTCTATTCAAGTTCTTCATGCATTTCATGTCCACAACACACGTGCGTACTCATATTGTCGTATTCATGTTGCTCACCGAATAAGGTGCTAAGCGAGATGACACGGGTGATCCCTAATTGTAATTGCATATTCCTCCACACAATATTTCTAATTTGCATATTTTCATCAAATCCACCGGAGCGAGTGAACTCAACCGAATAAAATTGATGCTAGCTTCTATAGTCCGCAAGTTATCAAACCCATTTGCTCACCAATAAGGTGTTAAGCGAGATGACTCGCTCCGATTGATATTTTATATTTCACAATAAGATTCTCATTTCATTTTTTTTTGTATCCTGTGTACATAATATGGCAAGTGTAAGATAACAGATGAAATGACACGTGACTCCCTCCAATTGCTTTTAAAATATACTTCCATCCTAATATGCGTTCATCCATCCGTCTTAACGAACCCAGAAACTTTTCTCCAACTCCCAACCCCATCTCGTCTGTAATCACCACAAAATTTGTTAATCGCGACAGTACCCAATTGTCCGGGGAAAATATGCTGTAAAAATTTTCGTTTGTTATTTTTTTTTCTTCTTTTTTTTTTACACAAAATTAAGTGTTCCAGACTCTGCCTCGAAGGTGGGCTGGAAGAGATCTCGGCAACGGGTTGAGTCCAGTGGCAAAGTTCTGGCGTTCGTGCACGTAATAAAAAATAAATGTAGGTTTACATAGGCCACATGCAGCATCTTCGTAAATGAAATGTGCATACACTGTATAATGTACAGTTGAATCCCATTTTAACGAATACCGTTATAGTGAAAATCTCGTTTCAACGAACACTCTTCTAATCCCCCCACATAAATTTCCATAGGAAGAATGCAAGCACCTGAAATTCCTTTATAATGAAATTTCGTTTTAGCGAAGTGATCTCTCCGGTCTGTTGGAGTTCGTTATAACGGGGTTCGACTGTATTTAATTTTTTTTTCAGCCAGATACATTTTCATTGCAACATTATAACGAAATGAAAGATTTTTTTAATATAAAAACAATACCGTATACAACTTTCCGGAGGAGCAAAACTTTATGATTTTTTAAAACGTTCGATATAACGACCTCCTAGTGTAACGCCCGTTTTCCGTGGAATCAAGGGGGGGTCGTTATAATGAATGCGACTTTATTTACATTATTGACTGATTATAATCAATTATCTTAACATTTTTTTCATCAACTGCAATAAATGAATAGGTGGAAAAAAGTATTTCACAATTTCAATGCATATTTTTGTCATTAATTAGAGCTAGCGATAACTTTTCGTTTATATATATAGTTTATATCTAATGCAATATTTTATGTTGCTTTCACTCTAATTATAAACAAATGTAGAACTTCGAAATATTCTATCTACCATGGAAATTATGTATGCAATGAATATTTTTTTAATATTTATGTAGAAGTTAAATAAATTAAGAAGCAATTAAGAAAATGGCAAAAGATACAAAAACTAATGGGAATTTTTTTTAGTGAAAAACCACTTTTTTAAAAATTTTTACTGGATCTTTTTTCTTCTTTTTTTACGTATAATAAAATGAAATTAAAATCCAAAAATAATGGGTTAAATACATTGATTTCTTTTTTCAAAAGGATTTAAACTCAGATTTTAAATATTTCATTTAAAAATAATATAAAAAAAATGCCGCAGATTATTTGTAGATTGCGAAAACAGCAAACATATGATGGTAAAAAGAGAAATAAATTAATACGCGTATTTCTCAAGTATTCAATTTTTTTCTTCTCTAATTTCCCAATATTTACCGATAATATCATGGAAAAAAATGTTTTTGGAGATGAAAATATATATATTTTTTCGAAATATAAGCTTCGATAATCTTGCTTTTTCAATGTAAATTATTATCTGAGCAACAGCTGATTTAAAAACAAGTTAAAATTAAGTATCATTATATGTTTTAGGGTATTTTGATTCTCTTACAAATCAAATAAATCATTGAAAATGAATAACGCTGGAACAAAAACGTTGAGTAGCAAAACCGAAAATAAAATTTTATTGATTCAAACAATATATTACCAATGATCTTAACATCTTTTTTTTATGAACTTGAGTTGATCAATAGGTGAAAAGTATTTTAGAACTTCAAAACATATTATTGTCAGAAAAAAAGAGCTGGCAATAATACTGTTTTTATATATAATTAATATATACTATTTTATGTTGCTTTGACTGCAATTATAAAAAAGTATAACTTCAAAAGATTCAATTTACCGGGGAAATTATGTCAGTAATGCATTTTTTGTTTGTTTGTATATTTATGGAGAAGTTAAATAAATTGAATAAGAAGCAAATAAGAAAATGGCGAAAGATACGAAAACTAATGGAATTTTTTTTTTAGTGGAAAACAATTTTTTTTGAATTTTTTTACTGAATGCGTATTTTTTTTCTCGTCTTCGCTTTTTTATGCATAATAAACTTCGATACGGAAAGCGTTACGTGTTATTTTTTTTCAGGGGTTAGCAAACTCTTATTTTATGTGTGTGTGTGAAGCCCTCTTCGAAGCCGTAAACTGTTCATCAAATGCAAGCAGCTTTTCTTTTTCTATTTCCATCAAGGAACTTTTGAGATTAGAAAGTACAGTCATTAAATGGAACTCGGAATCGGTTCTTCATCCCATTAATGGCCTCGACGGATTGCGAAGCATAAAATGGAGAGGAACACTAAAGTTACCAGATAGAAACTTGAAAATCCGTCAAGTAGTAGTTAAAATAGAAAAAAAATATATACATATGAAAGAAAATAAACAATCACGTATAGTTTCTGACGTGAACTTTCTTATCGTACTAATCAAAAATATTTCCTGTTTATAATCCCGATGATAACCACTAAATAAAACAGTAATGATGGGTCACAAATCTCTTATATAAATGATTCATATTAATATAGAAATTCATCGAGAGAAGAAAATTATTACACATTGGTAGTATTTTTCCCAGATGTGTTGTTCAAGATTCTGATAGAATTGCTGCTCTAGAAATGGAATACGTATATGAGAAAACGAGATTAATTGGGCATGGTTCTACACCGGTGGTCTTTATTGCATGGACTGCAGACCGCATATAGCTCTCAGAGCTTTTTTCTTGGCCCCGCCGACGAGCATAAGTAATTAAGAAAATTCTGAAAAAAAACTTTGATAAAAGAAATAACTTAAGAATTTTTGAAAGTGAGGGAAATTATTTCAAGAACTGATGGATATTTTCACAGCTAATGAAAAGAAAAACAATTCCGGAATACGTAGGAGAAACACAATCGCGTTATTAGTTTTAGAAAAAGATTCACTGTTAAAGAGAGAAATAAATACGGAATGAATGAAAAAGCAATTTCAGAAAAAAAAGAGAAGGGAATTGAAAATGAATGAAAAAAGTAAGAATTTTAGAGTTGATAAAAAATTGTAATTAATGAATAAAAAATTATATCGAATTCTTTAAACAAATAATTCTAGAATTATTAAAAGAGAAATAAATAATTTTAAAAATTAGTGAAATAAATAGTTTCAAAAATTAGTGAAAGAAATAATTTCAAGAATAAAAATTCCAATTTAAGAAATAGTAAAAAAATAACAATTTGTGAAAGTTAATGGGAAAAAGCACTTTAACAATTAACGAAAAAATTAGTGATTTGAAATTTGATGTAAAAAATACTTTCAGATTAATTTAAAAAGATAATTTCGAATTGTTAAGAAAAAAATCATTTCAGATCATATATAATGAAAAATATATTAAAGTCAGAATTTATGAAAATATATGAATGTCAGAATTTATGAAAATATATGAATGTCAGAATTTATGAAAATATATTAATGTCAGAATTTATGGAAATATAATAAATTCAGAATCAAAAATATGCTAATTTCAAAATGAATGGAAATGCAATATTTTGATGACCTTTCTTTCCGAGTTCACCTTGGCTTAATACCGAGAAAATGTCTATTTCGTTGGAAAATAAATTAAAATCAGAATTGGTCCAAAAAAAGTAATTTCGAATGAAAAAAATGATAACAAGGTAAGAATTTAAAAGAATAATAATGATTTCAAAATTAATATTAAAAAAATTGATAATTCATTGCACCCCCCTCCTCCTCCCTGTTTAAACACGTAGGCTCTGGACCCCGTAGTCGCCATTATGTGAATCTATATATTGCTGTATGATTTCTTGGTTTGCAGGCTTTTAAATTTTTGATTTTGCCAGCAAAAAAATATCCAAAACCTAGGAGACCTTTCTTCTACTCAGTCATCTCCGTGAACATGAATGCACAAAAATTAATATCGTAGAACGAAAATAACAGTTTTTTGGTCTTATCTCGAAAATCACTCCACGATACTTCACTATTCCATCGTATCAAAATGAATTTCAGCAAAAAATTCCAAATAATTTCAAAAATATCCATTATTTTTTCAAACTCCATTAGCAAAGAATGATTTTTTTCCCTGTATGTTAATACCATTTTCCTACAAAAGGGAGGAAAAACAAAAATTATCCAAGATATGCCTAAATGAGTATAAAAAAAATCACTAATGAGCAGAAAAATTTTCTCCGTTATTTATTTTTCCCTTTTTTTATGTCAAGTTTTTCCATAATTATATACCACTTCTTTATTAGTTTTTATTAATGAAAAAAAAATAACTGTCCACTGAACGCGTATCGGGTATTTTTGCATTATAATTAGCTTTTTCCTAATTATATACCATTGCAAAAAAATGCTTATTAGAAAATTTGGTTTGTGTATTAATATAAATACATTACACTAGGAAATTTTTCGACTAGAGAAAGCATGAAAATAATGATACCGAAAAAGGAATGTGATTTTCATCAATGAACGATCTCAACCATCAACAATAAAACTCGAATGTTTAATTCAAACAGAAGCTTTGAATGCCTGAACAACACGAACACAATAAGCGTTAAACTTAGATGTCTTCGGGTCTCTGTCAGCAGCCCCATATGACAAAACCACTTATTATGGCCACAGCTTTCTTATACGCTTTGAAAGTAACTTCAAAATTTGGGTTTTCGCTTCGTGAATTTCGGACGTCAAGACACAGATACCCATTTCTCCCCCAGTCCCCACCATTTCTAGTTTCTTGAAAACGGAATTGTGATCGGGTGATTGCTATCTTGTAGCGTGCAGAAACATTAGGGAATTTCTAATTGAGTGCCTCATAATGGTTTCAAATGAAAAATAGTAGAAAAATATGTCTCAGTGGAAGAAAGTCTTTGCTCCTGCCAAAAAATGAATTTGGCCACACAACGAACTGAACGCTACCTAGAGTATCAATGTGCACGGAAAAAGAACACACACACACACTTTTCATTTAGAAGCGTATAGGGATGTCATTTATAAAAAAATCTGCATTTACAATTAGAAGAATTAAAAAAATTAAACATTTCAAATACAAATACACGCTACAACAGGCAAAATGCCCATCGAGGTAACTGAAAAAAAAAGATGCCCATAATAAATATGAACGTCATATATTTCTAAAATACAGCAACCCCCAATTAAAAATGCAGTTATAAAAGCTAAAGGCTATACAGTCAAACCTCGCTAATGACTCGGGAGAGCAAAAATATGACTTAGTAAGCGGAGTGACTCGTTAAACGGAGTAACCCATAGCTGTGCTAGTTCCTGCCTGAGGACAATTGGGACTTCCAAAAAGCGACCTGGTAAGTGGAGTGACGTGTTGACCGGGTGACGCACTAACGAGGTTTGACTGTATATACACGATATATAAAATATAATGCAATGCTCATAAAAATATTTATGGTTGTCTTATTCTAAGTATGGTAATATTTTTGGGTTCATTGACATTTGGATCACTCTGTATAAGAATGCATCTCCGAATATCTTCTTCCTTGTCTAATACTGATAGCTTCCTGGAAACGCTCCGATCCATTCCTTCTTGTTTCTTTTTGTCTATTAGTAAAAGATATTAGGAGCACGGTTCCATTTACGAGTAGTACCCAGTAGTAAATACACACAGACACAGCTATCTTTTTCAAGTTGTGATGAAGCAATCCGTAGCTACGTACAGAATTGCGGAAAATCCGATTGCTGCCGTCTAGCTGGTGTCATCTTAACTATAATCTGTATCGTTCGATTGCGCCATCTGTTTCCGGATATATATCGGCAATATATATTTTTTTCTCTGTACCTATAACTACCAATAATACTTAGTAACAATAATAATCTGAGGATCGTCATTGAGCTAAACAAGAAACAAAAAAAAAAACGAAACAAACTAATAATCTAGCAATGTAAGTCTTATCTACCACAGCTGGAATGGCTGCTCAATCCAAGCATTACTCAATCAACTCAAGCTAATGCAGCTCATATGCACAAATATTATCCTTAAAGATCTGATAGATATATTATACGTATGCATTAATGGGAAATTATTAAGTATAGCAGTTTCAATGATTTTTTAGTATTTTGATTACCAGAAGCAGCTCCTGGCCATGTCTCTCTGTGCAGGGTTTTCATAAGATAATTGTTGATGCATTTTTGAAAAAATCAGTATCGTATATAATAGTAATTCTCTGAACCTATATAATTCTGATGTATTCTACAAATACAGAGAATCAAATAATTTTCATTTTATAACAAATTACAACTGAAATTTAATAGGTTTCTTCGCCACAAATCGTTTTGTAGGACTGCTGTTCAAGATCGTTTGTCTTCCCAGAGTTTTTTTTTTACAGAAAAGGAGTCAAAATGGAAGCGGAGAAACGATTGGTGAGATATATTGCCAAACCATCTGTACATTGGAATAAAAAATCACAAGGATTTTTTTCCTTTTTCTTTCCTATATCATTGGAGTAAAAAGAAAATCATAAAAAATCGTGGAGAAACAATAACTGTGCACCAAGTGGTACCCCAATTTCCATGATAGGTGATTCATCTCTCAGCCCCCCCCTTTACCATAATTTTTTTTTTGCTTCCATCTTATATACCATTTTCTTTAATTTTGCATCTTTGCATCCAATTTCTCATGACTCTTTGACATTAAA
This sequence comes from Pholcus phalangioides, assembly GCF_987345545.1. NCBI lineage: Eukaryota > Metazoa > Arthropoda > Arachnida > Araneae > Pholcidae > Pholcus > Pholcus phalangioides. The sequence goes on along the minus strand of NW_028301608.1, from coordinate 37,915,853 downwards.
AGCAGCAATTATTCATTCGAAGTTAATAATTCGAAGAAGTTATTTTTATGGAAATTTTTCTTTTGCCAGGAGAAAAAACGTTCTTATCTTCTATCATAAGTAGTTCTTTCTAGAAAATTTCTTTCGTTTCTTCTCTGGCTTTTATATACGCAATATTAAGTGGAAGAAAATCACAAAAATAGGTTAAAAAAAAAACAAAACTCACATAAATCATTCGAACAGATGAATAAAATGGGGAAACCATATTTCAAATCACGCATTAAAACAAGAAAAAAAAAATATTTTTTATTTTATTATTAATTTTTTCCCGGTGTAGTTTGTAAATAGAAAGAAAAGAAAAGAGAATTATGGCCGTGAAAATTTTTGTACTAAGAAAATTGGGAAATAAATATTTTCGATATTAAATGGGAAATTGATTCCAGTTCGTTTGCATTATGCGATATATATCCCCGTGTTCAATGATAAGATGAAAATACGAAATCGAGGGAAAAAAATAGCGATTGAAAATCTGAGAGAAGAACATGCTTCCGATAAATTCCTTTTATCGATCTAATTCTGGAATAATGTGTTTTTGATTGATGATCGATAAAAAAACTGAAACAAAGAGTTATCGAATATACTTTAAAAAGTAATAGATCTCTTGATATAATGCCATAGATTTCCCTAAGAAATATCTACGTCAAGTATGTAAGTGTAATTTTTGTCGGAGGTGGTTATCCGCTAGTCGAATAGCAAGAGAGCCCACAATCATTGACCTAGGGCATAAGTCAAGATCATTTTTGGAACCCCAAGGTCAGGATTTCTCTCGGACACCTCCCTCTACAGTGAATTTACAGTGCAAAGAAATGGAAAATTTTCGTACATTAGGCCTTCCAGCTACACACTTTGTCCACCTCTCTCATAAGATAAGAAATGAACAAACGTCATTTGCAGGTACTGCATTCATAACTTAATTGGGATTCAGGTATTCATCACAGCAGCAACTACTACTACTTAATACTACTAAACAATAAAATGCAAATACAGAAACCACAACAGAAAAATGTCCATAAACAATATGGATGTCGAATGCATATATAACCTATAGATATACCAAGGCAGTAACTAGGATTTTTGCCGTACGGGACAAACATTATTTTGCCGTCCGAACTTTAAAATTCGATAATTTTATAACGGTGTTCTTTGTTCCCACCTAAAAAAAATTGCCACCGCCTAATTTTTTCCGCCCGGGGCAGTTGCCCCTCCCCCATCCACTCTAGTTACAGCCGTGCGTATACTATCATATACAATCTATATATAGTACTACTTCACCTCCGTGAACATTCCAAGGAATGTCTAACAAACAAGTGCATGCTAGAAAGGGCTGTGTGAGACCCCGAGTGGCGTAGATGTAAGATGCTCGTCTTCCACTATGACCGTTAACGTCATAGATATTAGTATTAGATATAATATAACCATAGATCGCGCACGCAGGATTATTCTGTGTCTTCGAATGAGAAATATGTTTTGCGTTCGAAGTTGGCGAGATTTTGACAGTTTGTGAGATTTGTATATTCTGGGTATGGAATGCCCATAAAAATTAAATTTTCACGTCAAATTCATAGCCGTGGCTCATCCAATTTTTTCTTGATGCTTACAAAAAAATATAATATGACACCCTCGGATAGCTACGATAGCGAGCAGTGGCATGAAGTGTGGCGGGAGGAAACTTGCACAAACTAAACTAGAAATCACCAGAAATATTCAAAAACTAAGAAACATTAGTGAAGCTAAGAAGTGAATAGGGAGCCTGAGTAAATTATCTTCAAATAAGCCTAACCCCTTTTCATACTTGTGATAACCATCACAAAGTATGAAAATTCATATTTGCAGATATATCAATCAATTGAATACATGAGAGTTAGATAAGTTTAAGATAAATCGTCTAATTGCAGCCTCCAAGCTCCTAAACTATTGGAATCGTTTGATTCGATTACAATATCAATGGGCTTCAATTACAAGCTACTTACGCACGGACAGATTAGCCGAGGATATGTGAAGGAGGGGGGGGGGAGGGATTAAGCCATCCGAAGTCCACGTCCGTAGTTTAATTCGGTATAACCGTGATTGGATGGCAGTAGATACAGTAATGGGACTCTGTGATTGAGAGCTTTCCGTAGTGTCAAGTCACGTACGCGTCGAGATGCTAATTCGGTTTTGCCATCCAATCTACTACTCACTATAACGTTCTTTATATAACATGGTGAAAATTGAGGAGAATGCGAGGGAATGAGGGCAAAAAGCAGCAGCATACGAGATGGAAGTGCTTCCATTCCTCCTCCTCAATAATCTCACGTCTTTCCTATCCAATAAAGATGAAAAAAATATATCATTCTACGTAATATAGACTCGGAAATACTCGTACAAATGCCCATAGATTTATTCCTTTCTCTCTCTCTCTCGGGGATTCACGATGTGTTACAGGCTTCATCATCGCAACGCCAAATAATGATGTCCAACCCTTCTCTGTCTGGGACGATATTCGATACGCCTGAGCTCAATTTCCGGATCCTATCCAGATTCCCATTCATCTGTATTCTCTACTGCAGAGTAGACACTTCAAAGAAAGACTGATATTGCGCTTTATATACGAGCTGAATGGCTGTATTGAGCTGTATATACGTATATCTATAAATAAGAGTTTTTTTTCTGCGTGTGCCATGTATACCATCCATTAGGAACAACTTGAAGAAAAAGAGATGGCAGCTAGTCAGTACACTTCTAACTAGTAAACGAGAAATCGGGTAGGAAAAAAATATTCATCTGTCTTGGACATTGACTTACGATTGGCAAACCCTCTATCCTCTCTCTGTACCGGTCTCAGAGGGCTTAAATACTTGACATGTTGGAATGACATATCATTTACTTTCACTTGAGGAATTGGCCGAAGGGAAGATTTTATATATATAATGCCTTTCCTGCGTGTGTGTGTGAGTATGGTTTTTCGTTCCACTCTTTGTAAGGTGCTAGATCTTTGGCCCAGGGCGTAACTTTAACGACTGTATGAAGTGCAAGGGGCCACAGCTGGTGCTACTCCGAGGATGATTGCAAACTGAGGTGCTTTACTCTTTATATATTTTTTATTTTTTTCTTTCATCAAGTCTTCTGGTGAGAATATCGATCAGAAACAAGACGAGAGGGAAAAAGAAATAAAGAGGAAAGATTCCGGGCACAAGAAAAGAATAAGATGTTGGAATAGATGGGAGCAATCGAAAGAAAACAAAGACACTCAAAGTGTGTTTTTTCTTCGTCTTCTAATTCTTTTCTTCTTGACCATATAAGTAGTAGTCTGTTGAGAATGAACAGCGAAATGTATTATATATATATATATTTTGTGTGTGTGATATATATTGTGTACAATAGGCTGAAAATAAACCGCTTTAAGAAATTGCCTGATCTGTGCTTATGGTCAACCTTAAAGTGTTCTTATTATTTTCAGCTATCATTTACTGGAGATGAGATAAGGAAGAAAGAAATTGACGGATACTTTAATGACTGTTATTATTATTTTTTTTTAGGAGATTGGATTATTTTTCATGATGATTTTTATCGATGTTTATGTGTGTCGTAAGGGTCTTTGAATCGTAGAAAAAAAGTAACTGAGAGATATAGATTCTAGATTGTTAGGGGAAGCGGGAAAAAATATTTGAGTGCAAATTTAAAATTTTTATACGAAAGTGGAAATAGTAGATACTGTTTTGGAAGTAGATTCTGTGAGATAAGTTTTTTTAGCTCTCGAAGAATATATCAGTAAATATTGAAATGGTCTCACACTACATTGTTATTACTAGCCCAGCAACTATAACGCTATGATCGTGCAGTACCAGCACTAAGCACACTAAGCTTCGTCTTTGTTTTTTTAATGTGATAACCACGTATTCACAAGAGATCTTTACGATCTGTCCAGGGAATTTGTTAGTGTGTTAGTAGACATCCATGCCCGAACCGGGATTCGATCCCAGACCTGCACAGTCAGAAGCTAGCCCCCCCCCCTAACCTGCCAGGCGACGTCAGTGGTTATTTCTGGGCATATTCCTCATATTTTTGGAACTGTACAGGAGAAGCTTTTTTAAAAAAGTGTTTTATTTATTTTTGGGACGTGATATATTTTTATATGACTATCTGAATTTCTGTTTTGGTTTTTTCATCTATCTATTACTATTGAATAATGCAAATTTAACAATCCTGTACATATAACTTTCCATAATTTCCAAGTGTTAATGAATGATGACATTCTATTCCATTTGTGTGAGAAGTATTTGCTATTTGGGACCTTATTCTATTGTATGTGTTGTTCAGATGATATATGTTGCTATCTTATCTTCCCCCTCCCAAGCACAAATTTTATAATTTACAATTGAATATATCCATGAATAAAATACATGTTTTTAGAAGGGATTTTTACAGAGGAATTTTTTATTGACAATATGTCTAAGTTTATATAAAACAGCTGTACAAAATTCTTATTTTGTTAGTTACTTTCTCGCAATGCAATGTCCATTTCAAATGATCTTGTATTATTTATGCCCAAATAATCATATTCTCCATTTATTTCTTGACAGTTACACTGGGTTGTTATTTAACAGTGGCATGAATGAATGAACGCCAGAACATGGCCACTGGATTCAACCCGTTGCCGAGATATCTTCCAGCCCGCCTTCGAGGCAGAGTCCGGAACACTTTATTTTGTGTCAAAAAACATACAACATTTTTACAACATATTTTTCCCGGACAATTGGTTACTGTGACGATTAACAAATTTTGTGGTTATTTTAGACAAGATGGAGTTGGGAGTTGGAGAAAAGTTTCTGGATTTCGTTAAGACGCGCGAATATTAGGATGGAGGTATATTTTAAAAGCAATTGGAGGGGGCCACACACATGCCATCTCATCTGTTTTATCTTACACTTTTCATATTATATACATAGGATACAAAAAAAAGAAAAAAAAAGAAATGAGAATCGTATTGTTAAACATAAAATATCCACCGAAGCGAGTTATCTCGCTTAACACCTTATTGCCTTATTGGTGAGCAAATGGGTTTTATAACTTGCGGACTAGAAACAATCTTCAGTTTTATTGGGTTGAGTTCACTCGCTCCGGTGGATTTGATGGAAATATACAAAATAGAAATATTGTGTGGAGGAATAATATATATAATTATGGATCACCCGTGCTATCTTGCTTAGCACTTTATTCGGAGAGCAACATGAATACGACAATATGAGCATAATAATACGCACGTGTGTTGTGGCCATGAAATGCATGAAGAATTTTAATAGAGGAAGGAGAAATATACATATATATAACTGCCAGGCCGAGTCGTCTCGCTCTAAACCTATTTTGTTGAGCAATGTGAGATTAGATTAAATGGGGGGATCGTCTGGAGAGAGCCTCAGCTAAGGATTAGCTTCGGTCTTGTTGTTTTGGTTGATTCGCTGGTAGCTGGTTATATTTATTAATGAAAAAAATGAATATATATAATAAAAACTACATGCGATGGTTATGAAACCATTCGTGCCGTCCCGCCTACTACACCAACTCCGGTCATATATCGCTATACGGTAATTTCCAACCAGTGGAGTTGGGTGGGAAATGAAGGCTCCATCCACCGGCGATCGCCCTAGGCTCGGCAGGTAAAGAACTTGCTTCGAATGTTCTATGCCCGGATTCGAACCCATGGACCTCGATGGTAACCTTCATAGTGGAAGACGAGCATCTTTACCACTGCGCCGCTCGGGTACCTCAGTGTCTTTCCGCCTAGTACCCTCGCTGGAAGAGCTGAATGTAGGGCACTTGTGATTATCACATTTACATCATTATTACGGGATTTTCGTGTAAAAATTCTTGTTCGGGTCCCATTAGTACATGCTATATCTTGTACATGTAATAGTTATGTAATAGTAGTGGCAGTCATGTGAATATGATTTGTGTTGTTGTTTTTATCTATTTCTGTTTTTTCCCTTATATTTTCGTAAAACTTGAAACATTATTTTATAAATCTGGTGGACAGATGTTTTGTTTTTCGTTGGCGTGTATATATTTGACAAGGCTTGTAGTCCTTGCTGCTGTGTTTTTGTTTTTGACTATTTGAGTGGACCATTGATTTCTATTATTTTCGGAATTTTTGTACATGTGTAGATGCTTTGTAAATTTGCATAGTGAACTGGAATACGCACCATACCGCAGGCAAATTTGGATGTGTGGATGTGTATGGATGGATGTGTATTTTAATGTAGATGTCTGTGTTACTGTTCATGTTTTTGGTTTTTAAAACAGATGTATATTTAGTTTTTGTATGTTTAATTTTAGTTTACGTGTGACTAGATATAAATTAATTTTAATCAAGTTCTCTTCCACCTTTTTTGTAAGAATTTCTATTTCAGTATCCTCAAAGTATAGTACAGTATCATCATCAAGATATCAATTTGCCATTTAGCTTCAATCTACAAAAAATAATTGATATACATTTAAAAAAATCAATGGTCCTAGAACAGATTCTTGTGGTACGCCTTTTTCGACTTCCTTGCTTATTTTTTCATTAATTGTAACTGCCTATTACCTATTATAGTAATAGGTTACGACTTATTTAAAAATATTGCCTCTTATTCCTATTTGATAATTAATTCTATTTAATACATCCAAGTCCACAAAATCAGACTCTTCTTAAATCTAGAAAGACTGTTATAGAATATTTATTGTAGTTAAATATTTTATTTAAGTAATCACATATAATTCAATTATTATCATTTCTGTATTTTTATTTTTCGGAAACCATATTGGTTAGTAGGAGCAAAACATTTTTGATGGTTAAGATAGATGATTTAAAAAAACCCCTGCTTTTTCATATAACTTTTGAAAATACCGAGAGAATTGAAATGGGTCTATAGTTTCCGAGATTATTTACGTCACCCGAATTGAAGATGGGATGAACAATGGAATATTTTAACTCAGGATAGAAAAATCCATGTGATATTGATGATTCGATATTATTTTTTATTACGTGAAGATGGTATTTGGAAGTTATTTCAAACACATTTTTAGGAGTTATCTTATCGTACCCAGTAGCCTTATTTTCTTTCAACTTATTAAAGATCACTTGTAAATTGTTTTCATCTAGATCTGAGCAATACAATGAGTTAGAATGAATAGAATTACACAAACTGTTTGCTCTATACAACAAAAATTATCTTTTAATTCTATAACATCGATTTCTTGTTATAAAATCCTCATTGAATCAGTGGGCTAGGTCAATTGCTTTGTGGTAACTAGGCAATGTATTGTGTTTAGTGTTTTTATTTAACATATATATCCTCATTGATACATTTAAATTGTAAGCATTTGTTTTTTTTCACGTATTTTAAAATTCTTATAAGAGATTATGCCTGGATATTTTTCAAGTTTTTGATATTGTTTTTACTTGATCACAAGTTTTTACTTGTTTATACTTTACTTATCCATTTGTTTTTATTTATTTTATTTTTATTTTTTTTGAACTGTTGTGGTTCAGAAAGATTGGGATTTTATTATATAATAACCAAAAGCGTTTATACTTGTTAAACTTTTATAATTGTTAGAAATGCTTTTTTCTTCAATCATTGCCTCACGATTTATATTTGATATGAAATATTCAAATTTTCCATAATTTATGATACTCATATTAATATAGTTATTTTCATCATATTGTTATTTTTCCCCATAAGAAGTCAATATATGCTATTAATGTGACCAGTGACTACTAAAGTGACCTAGTTATATGGGTTTTCTTATATAATTTCTGTATAGTGTTTCATGTTTATTTCTGTAAAACACATAGTCAATGCCTGTTTTAGTTTCGTTTGTTTCTCTTGTTGTTTTTTCATGCACAAGGGGATAAATCCATTTATTGACATTATATCAAGATATTGGGATGTGTCGTTATCATTGTTATATATGTTATATAGGTTAATGTTAATGCCTCCGACTATTATTATACTATCTTTTGAGTCTCGTATAATGTTGCATTTCTTCATTAAATTTTGTGATAGGATACGAATGTGACCGATATAAATGAAGTAAATATCTAGATCATAGTATATGGAGATTTATACATAAATGATTAGCAGAAACGAAGTTGCTATATATTTTCTGGGTTGATTTTATAGTTACATTAACATACACGATCAGTCCTTCAAACGTTATGTGGGGAATCATCGTCGAGTAGTTTTCAGATTATCAAATCCACACGAGCGAAGCTGCGGGTAACAATTAGTGCATACTACAGGACGTTCATAATTAAAAGACCCTATTTCAAAGTAGCCTACAGGTGAAACCAGTCATCAAAATAGTGTGAAATTTTGTGGAGGAGTTCATGAAGTGATGGGAATTTGTTTCCGGGGGGGGGGGAGATTAGTTACACATGTTGTCACTAGCGGGCGTTTCACTTTGAATACCTGTAGTTAACATGTAAATTTATGTGATGCCACGTAGCAGCTGTTATAAAACCTAGAAACATTCACGGAGATATTGTTTCTCAATGTGTTTGCTGCTCACAATGGCGATAAGTTTACGAGATCGCGCTTTCTTGTCAAATTGTTTTACTGAAACAGCCATTCCGCAGTAACTGCTCTACGGAAATATCGGACTTGGAAAAGGATTCGAAAAGGTCCAATGAATGTTAAAAACCTTCGGAGTATAATAACGAAATTTGAAACCACAGGATCGTTGGCTGTTCGTCCTGGAAGAGGAAGAAAACCCGTTTCTATAGATGCAGTACAGGCGGTCTCGCTTCAAGTGGAAGAGAACAGAGCTTCAAATTTTCGTGGTAGGCGTGTAGCACGGGCGTTAGTAACAATTGTTAAAATTGTAAAAGTTTGCCTAAATTTGTCATTCCTTAATAAAACGCCCTCTGGTGGTGATATAAGCAACTATTTTCCCCCCTCTGAAACGAAATTTCCATCACTTCATGAAGTCCACAAAATTTCACAATTTTCTGATAAGTGGTTTCGCCTGTAAGCTACTTTAAAATAGGGTCTTTTAATTATGGACTATACACGAAGGATTGCACAAGCTGTCCCAAACTGTTTGCACATCAGATATATCTGCAACCGTTGCCTTTAGAAACATACTTTTGTCTCCGTGTGCTAAAAGTTCCAGTTCCAATTATTGAAATGTAGATCTCGCTCTGTGAAGTCAAAAAATTGTAGTCTCACTCGTGAAAAATTTCATATTTTTAAATGCAGTAAACCTATTTATCGAGATATTAAATATATAAAATCACCATGTTTTTTGGCAACTTATCATTGCAAGTTTTTCATTGATTCAAAATTTGTCAGTTTTAGGGATTGTAACTAAATAGTATGAACTCAATTGATTTTTTCACAGTAAATAGCAATTGTATTTTTAGACAATTATTTTGACATTTACAGAATTTTTAGAACTTGAATTAAATATACGTTTCGCGATTTGTGATTTTCATCCTCAATCACTTGTGACCAATGCAAAAAACTTCAAAGTCAAATATCTCCATTGATATTGCATTTAAAAATATGCAATTTTTTGTATATGACTTCTGAGAGCCGCATTTACATTTCATTCTCAGTGTCTACACAAAAAGTTAATTTTGCTATTTTCATATGTATACGACTCCCTGGTAAATTTAAGATATTTTCAGAAACCGTATGCCGTTTGAAAACTATTTTCAACTGGAGGTATGTTTCTAAAGTCAACGGTTGCAAATTTATCCACTGTGCAAACAATTTGAGATAGCCTGTTTAGCAATACAGAACCCCTTTTGTAATCGTATTTTTAGTGTTTATAATAATTGTCTGTATGAATAATCATTTTTCACTTTGGGGCGTATCTATTATTTCGATGTGAGAAATTTATTTTACTGAAAAAGGTAAAAAAAAAAAAGGGGGAAAAGGCCTGTATATAAACAGCGCGTTAGCACACACGTCGTAGGGCTTGCAATTACAAACTTTTAACCAAATAAACACCGCAGCTATTATTCGAGAAATTATAATTGAATATAATGGCATTGATCAATTTTAATAAAGTATCCATGAAGTCCTAAGTCGATCAACGACAAATAACACGAAAATCTCCCGATTGTTTTCCCTGAGGCATGGAGTATTTTCAGATGATGCATCTCTGAAGCGGTCGCAGAGAGTTCATGGACATCTTTCACTTTGATCGATACATACTTATCCCCGATGGTCATCATTCCCGCCCCAAGGGAGAATGTGAATTTTACTCGTTACCGCTGTTTATCAAGTATCTTGTCAAGAAGGAGAGAATTCGATCCACTCTCTCGTCAATTTGTTGCGAACGCCCTCAGCTCATTACAGAGTTTCTGAACTCACCGAGAGGTTTATTTTCAGTATAAAGCCAATTAGCGAGGGATGATTATATTCTACTCCCCATCGATATTACAAAACGTTGTTTATAAAATGACGCTAGAATAATTACGTAAGTATCTTGTTAATTTCAGGGGAACTCGATCTGTCACATTATATGCCGTGTCAAAATTCCCATTCATACTTCGTTAAAAATGAATTCTAATCATATTGAGCCGAATTTTGAAATAGAACCCATTCATTGGATGGTTATTGGAAGCAATTCCTTTGTCGCAACTACCATTTTCAAAGATTTTAAATCACCTTTAAGCCTGTGTTGCACTATAAAAGCTTTATAAACGTTGTTTTTTTTTATAAAACTTAAAAAGTGTACCCAATAAGCTTATTGTTGCATTTTCGCTCGAATGTAACGCATTCATTACGCAGACATGCATTTCATTCATGCATGTCTGCTTTTTCAGTATTACTAAAGTGCGCCATCATCACGTAGCCTACGTCACAACTGTTAGAACGGTGTTTCACGCTGGAATAACTTTACAGGACTGGCGTCCGCACCTTTTATTCAATGTGACGCAGATTTACATACGGTTTATCCTTCTTCCCCAGGATGCATTTGCATACATGTGTGTTCTTTTTCTCCCGATAAATTTCAACAGGAATGCCGTTTTAACGTTTTCGAAACGCACTAGCACTTTTGCGTTTCATGTTAGATCATGAATTATTTGATGACAATTGTTTGTATCGGTGTGTACTATCACCTCTTAAAGTTTTTCCCATCTTTTCTGAATTACCCTGTATAAACTATATCAAAAATACAGCAACCCAATAAGAGCAACAAAAAACCCAATAATTTTGATAAGATATAAATATATTTTATCATAATTATAACCCACGCGTATTGGTAGCATTTTCCAAGTTTATAAAAGAACTTTTATCAAACTTTATAGTGTAAATAAAACATTTTTTTGCAAAACCTTTATAAAGTAATCCTGTGCCTATTGACTGCCATTATTAATACCGGGATTACACTATAAACGTTTGATAAATGTTCTTTTATAAAACATAAAAAATTGCAACAATAAATGTACCGGTTACATTCGAGCGAATGGGCTCGCTTCCATCTCACAATGTTGAGCTGGAAGAGATATTGACAATTGATAATTCTGACGGCGGAAGTTCATGGGTTTCTTATTCACAATGTCTGCATCGACGCCAGCGTCTGATTTAATAATAATCGCTAAAGTCATAACTCTCAAAGGGGTGTACAAGGATGTGCATATGAATAATACAACGCACATACCCATGAATTTTGACAGTTTCTTGCCAAAGAAGCACGGTTGCCAGTTCAAATCTTGAGATACAATAATATATCTATTCGAAATTCCCTTTGCCGCATTTTACTGTCGAACAGTTGATCTTTGAGGTATGATTCCAAGTAATGTTTTGAAAATAATAATAATAATAATAAAGAAAATTTTCCAAATAACGTGTAGAACTCAGAGACGTCATACATGTTGCAAGGGGTTGTATGGTTATTAAAATATAAAATTAACTTTTTATAAGGACACCCTGTCCTCAAAAACCCAATTAGAAAGTTGTTGCCCTGTCTCCCGAGAGCCAACAAAAAATTTCACTTTTCTTAATGCAATATTTGCTTAGATATTTGAATTCGGAATTTGAGAAGAAAGTCTGGAAAAATCATCATAAACTAACGACAACGCTTTCTTCCCTCGTTTATGCCGTTCTTTCCCAACTTTCTTCCAATTTTTGAATTCAACTATCTTAGCAAATATTGCATTTACCAAAGTGAATTTTTTTTGGCCTTAGAAGAGGCAGGGCAAAAACTTTCTAATTGGGTTTGTGAGGATAGGATGTCCGTATAAAAAGTTAACTTGTATAATTTAATAACTATACACCCCTTTGCAACGCGAGAGAAGTATCTGAGTTGTACACGTTATTTGGATACTTTTTTTCAATTTATTGGAAGCATGCGTGTAGTATCAACGGTTCGCTAGTAAAATATCAAGGAGAATTATCCAATCACCCTGTAGATACGGCCCTGCATTATTATGAAATTAACCGGAGTTATGATAAAACCGTGCCAATAATACAGATACCATAACCTATTCTTTTAATATATGGATGCCTGTTATATTTTGCCCCTTAAAATAGCATTCTGAGAGCAATCTGGTTTCCCTGTTTTATTAATTTTTCTAGACAAATACCTCTTCTTTAGAAGATACGATTTTAAAATTGAGAGAATTTATTTTAATCAAGGTATGTTCAATCACTGAAAATACTTAGTCTGGAAATGAATGTATGAATGGATGCTGCATCAAAAAATTTCTTCTTGTGTCGCTAATGAAGTAATTTAAGAGGGTCATTTTCCCCAATCGGGTCTGATGATGGACATCATGGACCAAAATTGATGAAAAATCATTAAATGAATTTTCTTTCCAGGATTTCACATCAAGGTGGGAATCCCTTTTGATAGACGGAATGAACAGAATTGATACTTTTCCATCTTTCGGGTTCTTCGATTAAACTTTTACGAAATCTCTTTTTTTCATCTAGATACGGTCCTAATAAGTAGCTGGTCATTATTTTAGCATTTGTTACCGGTCAAACTAATGCTCTAATTTCTGTGCAGCGTAGATTCATTTGTGTATTAACGAATTCACTTCAAATACAATTCTGTAGAGACAGAATTTTCAATGAGTCCGACTAACACCTATAGTGAATTATTTCTCATGGCAATCGAATTTTCTTAAGCACTTGCTCATAATTGTGAAAGATTGACAATACTGCAGATTATAAATACATATGATACTATCCTATGTATTCTATATATATATATATATATACCAGTATATATATATAAAGATGGAAAAAATTCGAAAAAACTTTTCTGATAGTACTTTGGACTTAAGCCTTGAAATATTACGGGGTGATTATAAAAAAACTATTCCCGACATATGGGCCCCTAACTATCATACCATTCACAGAAACTGAATGAAATTTTGGCATAAGGTATTTTGAGGTATGCGCTCAAGAATGATATGGAAAACAACAGTGTCACTCTAACAGTTACGGTTACAGTGAGAAAATTTCGAAAATATCAAATGGCAACACCAAGTTTTTTGTATTGGAATGCGATCTCCATACTGAAAAAACACTAAATAGCGTTGGAATGGCACCTGTAGCACGAAAATCCCCGGAGCTAGGCAAGGAAAAGTAAAAATGACTTTGCCGTGCACCAGAGCATTAATGTTCGTTTCATTCGTCACACCGTTTCTTCGGCTGAGATCCCAGCCTGATTAGTCCTCCACAAGGTCATGTGGAAAATTTGTGAAACACAATAAAACGTTTTATTTTATGCTGCTTCTCTGTCCCTATTGGTTGTCCTCACTTTTAGCCTATCTACCGCCGGTGATTTTCATGCTACAGTTGCCGTTCGAACGCTATTTAGGGTTTTTCACAATGGAGATCACATTCCAATACAAAAAACTTGGTGCTGCCATTTGATATTTTCGAAATTTTCTCACTGTAACCGTAACTGTTAGAGTGACACTGTTGTTTTCTATATCATTCTTGAACGCATACCTCAAAATACCTTATGCCAAAATTTCATTCAATTTCTGTGAATGGTGTGATAGTTAGGGGCCCATATGTCGGGTATAATTAAGTATTAACATAATAAATTATTACAACTTAATTTTTACCCCCAATGCATACAATTTTACAATTTTCATTAGTTTTACTTGAAAAATACAGTCGAACTCGTTTAACACGAAAAGTTCGAGGTCCACGCTATACTGCGGTATCTACTAGATTCACACAGTGATGTTTCTCTTAACGGGTAGGCTCAACATTGACTTGGGCTGCGATAAACAAGGGGCCTACCTTATGTGAGAAATTTGTTTATTTTCCAGGATATTTTTTCATCAAAAATGGATGTTCATCAAATCCTGATGTTTTTCGTTAAATATAAATAATCACTCATTATTTTTTTTTCACAAATGCAAAGATATAATGCACAATTGCAAGCATATAATACACAAATACATACAAATATACAGCAAACACTTTTTAGCCTCAATTTTTTTCTGTATTTTGAGGCTATTGTTTGATCACAACTGAATTTTTATTGAATTCCGAAATTATTTTCTCACTAAATATGAATTTCCATTAATTCCGAATTTTTTTTAATGAATATGAGTCTTCATTAATTCTAAGAATAATTCTTTGAATAATTCTGGAAATAATTTTCATTAATAATAAATATTTTAAACTGGAAAAAAAAACTTTTTTTCCCCACAAACTCTGAAATTATTTCTTTCAATAATTATTTCCCATAAATTCTGAAACTATTTCTCATTATATTTCTCATTTCTCTAATATTTTTGTGAATAAATTTGAAATTACTTCTTCCGCCAATGCTAGAATACATTTTTTTCATTTATGTATTTCTTCCAGCATTTCTATAAGCCTTTTTGTCGATGGGCAACTGCAAGAAAGCTTCGAGGGCTGCACGTGGTCTGCGGAACAGACATTGAAGATCCTAATTCAAATGAATTCGGATGCATCATATAATGAATTTTTTTTTAATGTAGTGGAGTGAAATTACGTAGCGACTCAAATGTATTAATAATTGTAAACAGTTTTTCACAACTTTCAACAAAAGTTTTATGCTTTAGATAAATTCTGTGTATTATAATTTTTTTAAATGAAAAAAAAAAATGTTTGCAATACATTTTCTCACTTTTTTGCTTAATATTATAAACCACTTTAAATATATTGACATTTGTGTATTTTAAGATATCAAAATACCTTTCTTTTATATACTTTTAAGCTTTTCTATAAGAAATATTTACAAACTATCGAAAATGCTTGAATGGTTTTTCGTAAAAAAAAAAGCATTGTTTACCAAAAAACTTAGAAGATTTCACAATTTCCCAGTGTAAATCAATTCCGATATTTTTTTATTTATTCCCCCCCCCCCCCCCTAGACACCAGAAAGAAATAGAACTTTCTACGTAAACTGCATTTAGTAGCCACTGGTCATCCAAGTCCATGAAGCGAATAAGAAAAAAAAAAAAGAGGAACGAAATGGACGATGCTGATTACTGTAGGGACTGTCCTGAAAGACCAAAATCCGACAGGAAACGCAATCTAAAATAAGAACCAAAAAAAGAAAGATATTGTCCTGGAAAAAAAATATAACAGAATACAACATCCCTCAGCCTTAACTCTTTCTTTTTTCCTCATTTCCAGGTTATTCCAGGAACTCTCCTTTTCTGTGTTTCAAACAATTTTTCATTCTGGATTCTTTTTCCTTATCCTTTTTTTTTTTTTTTGGTACTATTTTTTTCCATGTTGTTTCTTGAGGATTTTTTCCACTCTCCACACACAGACAATGTATTGGAAGCCAGAAAAAGAAAACTTACGAAACATGTCAAATATCGAGTTTTCAGGATACATATATACATGTATGTGTATATTCTTTTTACCTGTATGTGGTATTCTTTTCGATAAAATGGAAGCAAAAAAAAAAAAAATATATATATATATATATATATTTTTATCTATAGTGGATAACAGAGAAAGGCGTGGAAGCTTTCTGGTTGGTATAACATACATTCCTGGAAGCTCAGGATGTGTGTGATGTGATGGTGGTTAGCGGTGAATGGATGATCCAAGTGATACTGGAGAAGAAAAATATGAAAATAAAAATTAAACAACAAAAAAAAGGCGCATACATACCCGGAATCATGTTTGCGGGGCATTCTGGGGTATTCCTGCATCGTTTTTCCTTTTATCGGTTGACCATTTTTTTGTATGTGCGTGTGGTATTTTTTTCTATATCCTGAGAGAGCTCGTGTTTTCTGTCAACTCGTCGCCTGTGCTCAAGAGAGAGAGAGAGAGAGAGAGAAAATGTCGAGTTTACTAAATCTTAGCACGTATTTTTGGAGACTTTTCGGTTTGAGTTGGGAAAGGGATATGCGTATATGTGTGTGCTGTCTCAACATTTTGATCCGAAGTAGTGAAGGAACTAGTAGTTCTCTTGGCGTTCGTTCTTTTTTTTTTTTCGGGGATGGAGGGGAGGAAGATTTTGCTTCTGCAATTCTTGAATATTTGGTGTGAATTTCATTTTGATTTTGGCTACAGAGGGAGACTTACTTGTGTGACAAATGTATAGTGTCCGTCATTTAGTATGTTATACAGGCTGGGTAAAAATAAAATGACAGTACTCAGACGTATAAAGCGCCCATTCTGATGGAAGTATTTTGATGAAACTTGGTATATATAGGATGTATGAACCATGGGGTAAAAGAAAAATTCAATAAAAAAAAAATTGAAGCATTTTTTTTATTGAACTACAGTGGAATCCCGTTATAACGAACTCCAAGAGACCGGAGAAATCACTTCGTTATTCCTTTATATCGAAATATCGTTATAAAGGAATTCTAGGTTTTGTATTGTTCCTCTGTAAACTTATCTGAGGGATTAGAAAAGACTTTGTTAAAACTTATAGTTATTCGTTAAAACGGGATTTGGTTGTATTACCAATTATCACAACCAGGTGAGAAATTGGCGATTTTTTATTGCACACAGTTATTTTTTTCACAGCCCTAATAACGTATATACCAAGTTTCAATGAAATCCTTCCCCCACAAGGGTCGTAGTAGTAATGTTTGTATAACGTGACTGACGCTACTCAGCTTAATTACACCGACACTACTTCGACATATGTAGCACCCAATGTGGTGGACGTGTTTCACTGAAACCTGGTACATACGTTATTTGGACCGGTAGGAAAACGGTAACTGCTATAAAAAAAGCACCAATTTCTCACCTAATGGTCAAAAATTTATTTATTTTGTTATTCAATCTTTCTTTTCCCCCATGGTACACATATCCTATATTGCAAGTTTCATCAAAATACCTCCATCAGAATCGACACTACAAACGTCTGACTAGTGTTGTAGTGTCAGTTTATTTATAACCACCTTATGCAGTGCTAAACATAATCATAAGACACCACGAATATTCACGACAAAAACGGAAAGAATATTTCCAGAAAAACTAAACTGAAGTGCATGTATCGGTAATGTTGTTTACAATTATGAGTGAAATTTCTAGGACCTCGGAGAAACAGTTTTTGACATTTTAGAATTTTTGTGAATTCCAAGAAGAACTAGGACATAAATGTAAGACATTTTCATTCGTCACTGGATAAAGAACCAATAAAAAATCCCCTCTTTGCAACTACCCCTCGTCGGTAGAAAAAATGTCATGGGGTACAGAACTGCAAGAAAGTGTGTAATTCGTGATTTTTTTCCTCTTCTAGAAAGAGTTAATTCAATTCCTTGTCAGTGTCATCGTTTGAGAGCTGCTGAAATTTTAAGTGTTTTTCTCTCGAAATTTTATCGTTACGGAATTGCAAATAAAATTCAAGGTGAAAAATATTCAACTTTGTTGAACAAGATTTATTTATTTATCCTCATGTGATTATTTTTCATTTTTGTCGCACCGTAGTCCTTTTCTGCACACGAGGGCTAATTAGACCGAGACCTAAAATTTTTTGCCAAAAATTCCGAACGTCAGATTTTTTTTATACGAACGGCAGGCTTTTTTTAATATTCATCGAGCGGTTGATGCGCTAACCCCTCGGCGTGGGATTCCGTACGGTGGAAATGTTTTTCTGCGGTTATGTCGCCGTTCTGTTGTACCTGTCTGTCAGGAAAGACAAGGACTAACCGTTTATCGAACTCGCGACACCTATAAACATACTTCGGTTAACTCGGTGAGTACCTTATCGACCTAGACTTGCGCGCATAGTGTGTTGTGATATTTATAACATGTGATCAATATATGTGTCTATGGCAACATACGAGTCCACTATTTTACCACACAGCTACTCCGGTCATATCATACTACGGAAATTTCCAAACATTGGATTTGGGAGGGGGAAATGAAGGTGCCATCTATCGGTGATCATCCTATGGTCAGTAGGAAAAGGACATATTTTTGATGTTCTTCCCTGGATTGAAACCCCATGGCCTTGACGGCAACTTTCATGGTGGAAGACGAGCATCTTATCACTGAACCACTCGGGCGCATACAAAGTCCACTGGAAATCAAAAACAAAATCTCCTCTAAATCAGTTCTAATTACAAAATAACTAGTACATGGCATCTAATGAATGCTCTGCACGAAGCAAATCACTAACGTTACGGATTCGTGCGATTCGTATCGAGTTATCGAATTCCCGGAACAGAACAAATAGCTTTAAGATAGCAAAACAAATATAGCAATATCCAATAAAACAGTACACGATGAAAATAATCAGACCATGAAAATTTCTCCTGACGTCTGATGTGAAAAAGCTCCACAGTTCCATTTTCATTTAAAGAGTCTGCATTATTTCTGTACTCCAATATCGGAGAAATACACTGCCTATAAGTTTAAGCACGAATAATATAATAATGGGATAAAAAAAAAAAAAGAGGAAAATATCCAATAAAAGATAAACAACTTCCCTAGGGAAATACTCGAATTCGGGGGAAAGGAACATTCAGATATCCACTATAAACTCGAAAACACCACATAATTTCCAGATAATGCCGAGATAACCAGTAAACATCTTGGACGGGTTCCAACACTCATGGAATACTATACGGAGCCGGGAGGGGAAAAAAAAAATGAATCGAACATAAAACTGTGGAAAGCCGATATTTTCACACCCTTTACGCGACGAATAAACTAGAGTAATGTTTATTCCGTCTTTTTCCTTAAGATAAATTAGACCACGAACATTGTACGAAGGAGGCATAAACACAGGAACATTGAAAAAAAAAGTGTAATAATCTAATATGCAGTATTTCTAATGTATTCGTGACATGTACAGATAATGCGATTCAAATGTCTGACAGAAATAGAATGAAAAAATGTACTCGAAAAAAATATATGTTTAGAAAGTCAGTGAAAACAAATGGAAATTCTGAGTACAAATAGTGGAAAAATTTCCTTTCTAAACAAACAGTACCATAAAAACACGCTCAAGTGTTAGAAGAAAAATAAAAAAAAAATAGAAATATTATTTACTTCATATAATAAATAAGTGTTCGAAAGCATAAATTTATACAAGACTACAAATTCGGAATAGGAAATAAAAATTCCTGGAAAATTTCCAAAAAAACAAAATTTCTATAGTAGAAGTAAGTAATAGAATAGACAAGAGGTGAGAAGAAGAAGAAAAACATTTTCGAGGACAAAAAAAACAATATACATAGTGCATATTATTCACCTTCGTAGCTCTTCTTTCTTATTTATTCTAAGACAGCAGCAGCAGCAGCAGAATGAAAGAAAACTTTCAAGAGAAAGAAATTGCTTCTATTTCGTTTTAGCGGCGTTTTCTTCGAGTTTGGAAATTGCTTTTCAGTGAGAGATGTCACGAGTGACAACATCTTTCTTATTCAGAAATCTCACTATTTTTTTTTTTTTGGTTTGTTTTCTTTTTTCCTTTTTAAGAATTCATTCAGTTTTTATTCAGAAATAAAAATTAATTAGATACACGCACATGCATAATCATTAGTGATGTATGTTTTCGATACATACTTATATTTTCTTCAACTGTTGTTTATCGAGATTTTTTATCCAGTATCTCATAAATTTCAAATTGAAGCAGTACAACTTGGTAAATTCGAACTTTGATTCGAACTCCCCTTTGAGTAAAGCTTATTTAATGTATAAATTTCTTGTTTAGTTCGAATTTTTTCCGAATATTTTGGATCATTCGAAGTTGGACGGAAAAAACCATAGCTTATGTGCGAACAAATATAGTTTTGAAAAATTCTGCAAGTCGGACTTTGCTTTTCTCGACCAAGTTGTTGAAAAACTAATCTTTAAAGACAAATAAAAGTTTGCAAATTCTGTTGTTCTCTCTACTCTTTCTTTGATTATTTAATTCCCATTTTAACCCTGTTGAAAGTTCAGAATAGAGTTGCCGCCGAAATGTTTAATTGCAATTCCGCACAAATACCATTCTAGCTACAATCTTTCAAATTTGCCACACACTTGTCCATTTCACCAGCTTTCGAAAAAGCCTAGAATAAATCCAATTGGTCATCTAGTTTAAGATGAATTCAGTAGTTTGTTTGCAGTACATCATTGCTCCACACACACCAGTTCGAAGGCGCATGCGGGTTTGTGGGGCAATGAGGAGGCCGACCGCTACGCAAAGGAGGCCACAAAGAGTGTGGTAGCTTCACAAATGAAATCCGCTTGCCGGCATCCTCTGCCAAAGCCAGACTATGGGGGTGAGATGATGATGAACTGGCAAATAGCCTGGGATGATGCGGAGGCTTCGGGAAGGTCCATGCATAAGATCCTGCGTCGCGTTAAAACGTGGAACAGCAAGTGATGCAGAGAACTGATTATGTTGGTTAATGGACACGGGCCCATTCTCTGATAAATGTCCATCCCCAACGATCTCTGCAGCTGTAGTGAACTTGGCACTAAACTCCACTACGCCACATCTTGTCGACACACCAAAGAGTTCCATCTAAGAGCTCCCTCTCAGAAGCCATGGAAGCAACATGGATGGCTAATGCCTTAACAAACAGAGCCGACAAAAAAACTGATCAGGCTTGTCAGATTCCTAGAAGAAAACAACCCGGACAAGGCTAAGATGATCGGGCCGGACTTGGATGAGGAGAGGCCTAGCACCATCGCTCGGCCAGGCTGGCAGGAAGACAGCGATACGTCGAAGACTCAGACTCGTCAGACTAGGTCTTACTACAGACTTAGCTGGACCCAAGCAAGTTCTGCGCTGAAGACCCTCGGCGAACGTTCACTGTACAGCTCGTCCCCCCCCCCTCCTTTCTTTTATTTTTCTGTCATCATGATTTGCATATATTCTAATTAATCTAGGATTTTCTTTCTTTTATAAGTTTTTTTTTAAACTTTTTTTATGTATGAATTCAATGTACATGGAAAATAAAGTTCCCCGATACCACCCAGCTCCTTAACCGGGACAAGGGTTGACGAATGTCGACAGAACCTGGGTGGTGTACGGTTTAAAAGTAAAAAAAAAACAGTACATTACTGCGTTCATGGAAGTAATTTTAGTAGGTTTTGGTGACAATTCGATTTTTCACTTCACCGTTCTCACAGCGCTTGTTGCTCGCCATTAAATACGCATATCCTGTAGATAGAGGTAATGCTGCCACCTTATAGGATTTTTTGTTCAGAATCACATTGTCACGCGTACAAAAACGCCAATAAAATTTAATGATTTATTTTGTAAGTTCATTACTTATTTGTATTTGTAAATTAGTACGCAATTGAGTACTAATGCCTATTAATCGACATGATTTGTAGATGGATAATTAGTGATTTTGTGATTATGATATCTATAACTATAATTATATACTCTATATCTCTGTACAGGGTGTCCCACAAATTTGTGAATAGTTTGAAAATTCATAGAAATTGAAGAAATAATATTTGAATGCTGTTTGCGTAAAAGTTATTATCACGAAGGAGGACTTCTTTTGCCACAGAAAAAAAATATTATTTCAAATTTTTGTCCATCTGATTGGATCTGAACCTTTTTCAATGTATTCTGTGTCCAAAACGTCCGTAAAGTTCCAGCCGGTGATTCGTAACTGAGATATAACAACTTCAATACTGCTTTATCCGCACCGATGTCAGTCAAAATCAAAATCAAATCCTTATAATAGTTGTAGAAAAACGCAGAAATAAGCGTTAATCGTATACCTTAAATTTTATAGGATTCTGATCTGTACAACTATAGTGACTTGCTTTCGTCCAGTGCTCTCTATCGGGAAAAATTGAACTAAATTTTGTTTCTGTATCAAGAAAAATCCCTCTTCTTGAGAATAACTTTTTCGCAAACTACGTTCCAATATACGAATTCTTTTAATTTTCAAGAATTTCTAAGTTATTTACGAATATATGGGACGCCATGTATGTGTATGATTTTTCATAGAAATCAAAACTTAAAAAATAAATAAATGAATTCCATATTTGAAGAAAAAGAATTAATAAATAAACTAGTTTCACAACGATCGTGTTACCGATAATGAACAAAATGCACGAATTTTTATTTTCGAATTAAGAAATTCACAATTTGCTTAGTTCTTACCTATATAATTTGCCTTTCTTTTGGACAGTTTTTAATTTGTATTTTACAATTAGTTTTTATAAATTAATAAAATAAAATTTTTATTTTCTATGTTTTTTTTATAAAGTAAAAAAAAAACATTATTAATTATTTGTGGCTTATTAGTGAAACGTTTTGAATTGTTTAATTACATTTTTGTAATATGAGCAATAATTTTGATACATACGAACACTAAGATTTCTTTGGAGAGAATTCGTTAAAAAAAATATCTTATAACGTGGTATGTGTGAGCGTGTGTGTGTGTGTGCGCTGTTATTATTGCAATAATAACAACAATATCTCTCCGAATTGAACATTTCAACAAGAAATGGACAAAAATGCCTCGAAGGGATTAATTATTATCATCAACCACGATGTGCTAACAGTACGGAATTAATAATTAAATAAAATAAATATGACGATGATCAAATCATTACGTAAAAACAAAAAATTCTCAAAATATTCAAGCTTTTAAAAAATATCTGTGTGAAAATTTCCATATAATGAAACTAATTTTCTGTCCAACTATTTTTATTTCATCGAACGCTGATGAATTTAAATTATTTTTGATGCACTGCTCTTATATTACATACGTTGAAAAAATTGTTTTTTAATATTTATGGTGGTGATTGCATAAAAATATCTTGGAATGCGTTCGAAACGAAGGGAGGAATTTACGAATATTTATTCTCTGATTTTGTATATTTACAACAGTAAAAATTAAATATTTTTCCAGCTAAACATACCAAACATATTGTTTGAAAAAATATATTCACCGTCTGGCGAATGTTTACCGTCGCTTGTGTGTTTTACTTAGATCCCACATTTCTCGTTCTTTTTCTTTTTTGATGCACATGAACATTTTAAGATTTTTCTGGAGAAAATTCGTTAAAAAAATAAGATTTTATAATGATAATATTTATAATAATAAAATCTTACGAGATCTTGTAATGTTAATAATACCGAGTTAATCTTATAATTTGTACTAATATCTATATATACTAGATATATCGTTGATTTTATGTACAGGGTGATGCTTTGAAGTGGCGACAAACTCAGAGGGGTGATATTAGGCATCAAGAGGAACAAAAATTGCCACAGAACATTATCACCAGCCACGTTTAGTCGATGCAATTCTCAAAAATACTTACGAAAGAATTATTATACATCCACAGCACACTCAGTATCTTTCAGCCCGTCGGCAATCGTTATTCCATCGCTGTCGGCTGTGCGGCCGCAACTTCAAATACCTCCTGTAATCATTTTTCTTCGTGTACTTTCTGACATTGAACTGTGCTGTACAAAACTGTATTGTAATCATGCTGTTAAACAAATGTTTCTCTACCTATTATTATCGTTTTTGTCCCACTCCATATCACGCCCTACATAAGTATTTGTGCGATTTCCACTGACTAAACGCTGTTTGCGATATCATGTTCTACGGCAATTTTTGTTCCTCTTGATGCCTAATATAGCCCCTTTGAGTTTGCCGCTACTTTAAGGCAACATCCTATATATATATAAATACATTAGATATATAAATAAAATCAAGGATGTTGATAAAAATAAATGCCTTATACTTTACCTTATACCTTATAATATTAAAAAATGCTCAAAATATTCAATTTAAAAAAATCCGTCTTATAAATTCCGTATAATGAAACTGACTTTCTGTCCAAACAGAAAGTTTTTATGTCTTTATTTCATCAAAAATACATTAAATTACTTAACGTACTGTTCCTATATTATATGGTTGGAATGGAGTGATTGTTAATATTTATGGTAAGATTGCATAAAAATATCCTGGAATGTTTCGAAACGAGGAGAAGAATTTAAGAATATTTATTCTGTAATTTGGTATGTTTACAACAGTGCAAATGAAATACTTTTTCCAGCTAAAAATACCAAAAAAAAAAATGTTTAAAAAAGACATTCGCTCTCTGGTATATTGTCGCTTGTATTACTTAAATTCCATTTCTCGTGCTTTTTTTTCTATGTATGAACATTATAAGATTTCTTTGGACAAAATTTGTTTAAACAAAAAAATATTTTATAACGTGGCATATGTATGTTGAGAGCATCAAGTTCCGAGTCTAATTTGCATTTAGATTAAAAAAAAATATATAAAAAAAAAACTTTTTCTCCGAGTTTGAATCTCTCAACAAGAAGTGGACAAAAGAGATAAAAATATGTTGCGTATACGTATTATTATTATTTAAAAAAAAGAACAATCTTGTAAAAACAAAATATTAATAATGGTAGCTGAAAACAAGCTTCGCACTTTTAAAGGAACTTTGAAAGAAGATTAACGGAAAAAAAAAATCCAGAAAAATTTCTTCTCTCACTCCCGAAATTTTGTTTTTTATAATTAATCATGTGGATTCTTGGGAATTTTTTCTCTCTCAAGAATCTTTCGGATATTCACGCTTATCTCGAGCGAAAAAAAAAGATAAAGATATCTTTAGGAGATCGAGTTTGATCGGATTTCCAGAAAATTAGTTGTATTAGAATATTCTAATTTACATATACGAGAGAAGGCGTAAAGTTTCTTTAGGAATTTCTCACGCTTCCTTATAACTTTTAGAATTTTCTTTGAATGGATCAATAATTTATTTAAAATATTATTTTATGAATTTCGCATTTTATTTGATCATTTCTGAAATTTTTTTCATTGGCATTAACAATGAATGTGATCATTTCTACATGCGTTGCCTGCGTATATTGGCAGTTTATAGTCTTGAGCAGTGTTCTTCAAACGCGGGTTCAAATTTTCAGACGGTCAACGAATCATTTCGATGCATCCATCAGTGTTTCACAAATTTACATTCAGCCAGTGAATGTAATACTGAAAAGTTGTACAATACGGTATTTTTGTTGTCATTATTATTATTTTTTTTTCCTATGCAAGAATGGGAACCTCAGGGGCACTAAATGTCTGCTCGCGAAATGTTAATGGGGCTTTCTGGGAAAAACATGGAATAATGAAAATGCAGATATCCTCTTAGCTCCACGTACGTGCCGTTGTGGTGTTTGAGTGGGCATCGCGAGGTCCTGGGTTTGAACCCTACCGGCGCCGTAGTAGTGGTTGGATTTCTGTTCCCAACTTCGAGGCATGAAGGCGAGTCGATCTCCCCATTGAAAAGCCTCTCCACACCATTGAAAAACCTACAATGGTACAAATAATCATACACTTCACTTCTGAAATATAGATAGCGCCACTGAAAAACCATACACAACACTAGATACGTACTCATACTGTTAAGTACACACAATGCATTAGGTAATAAAATTGCCCATGACGGCATAATATAATGTGTTGGAAATTTAGGCAATTTTGCTCCTATTATTTTTTTTCACGCTTGTTCAAAATTATTTATGTTATTTATGCCGGTTCGCGAAATTGTTCACCGATCGCAAGTAGAAAAAGTTCAAAGAATTACCTAAAAATACTTGTTGGTTACTTACTAAAAGGTTATTTACCTAAAAATACTTGTGTTCCCCTTCCCCTTACAAAGTATAATGGACGGCCCAGTTAAGCGTTCAGGGGTTCAGGTGCCTATGTTCAACATAGTAAAGCATATGTACAATATACACATTTACACAATTTGCATTGGTTTAGATTCCGATCTACGATTCAAAATAAAAGCGACAAAACGAACATTTTCATGAAAACAAGAAGATAGCCAGGACATTTTTTTTTTGAGGGAGAGAAGTGATCATGCCCCGTAAAAACGGGACGAAAATTGTGTTCAAATGAGAAATGTGGCACGTACATAAAAAACAGTCTCAATTGTGGCATTGCTTGGAAAACTGTTGGTCACTCCTGGATTATACAGGTAGCGTTTTATATACGAAATACGTTTCATTAAAATGTTTATAATTTTTGAGAGGGAAAATTACGAGAAAAATCCCCTGCTATTGATTAAATATCGATTCCGATATTGCCAAACGTGCACTTATTACTATATCACAGGAAATTAAATTCTATGAGTTCCTTGTGTGTGAACATTTGCATGTACAGTGTCATGGTACTATTTCCAATATATAGTAAAAACATAACGAAAAAAAAAAAAAATCTTTTTCTGGAGCACGAACTAAATAAATTGGATGAATTAAGAGCCACAATTTCCTGTCCCTTAATGAGCAAGAAAATTAGGTATACAAAGTTAATTGAACGAAATTCAATTTATTTCCCTCTCTCTCCTCCGCCTCCATCTCTAATTAGCAGTTCCGGTATCGGAACTAAGGGTTCGAAATTCAGCGCCAGTAATTTGTCCGATAGCACGGAAATAGTTGAACAATTAACGTACAAAAAAAAGTTATTTTACTAATTTTTCTTTTCTTCGAACTGAAACGTTTATTAAAAGTATTTAAGGTGGAAATCACACCAAATCTAGGATTTAGTGGATGTATTTGGATCCGGAAAGGTAATTGTAGCTCTGGATTTTGACACAGATGATTCAAATGTGCCAAAATTATTTAAAAACTGGTTCATTATCATTGAAATTATATCCATAATTGTTCGGTTTATTGCTTCAGTGCAGTTTCCCAAACGTGTTGTTTCATCGACCCCCGCCAATTGTTAAAAAAAGTCTTAGGACCCCAAGTCGCATTTCTAGGTTATATCCTCCCCCACCAGGGTGAAATCGCCCACTTTAAGAAGCACTGATTTCATGCTCTACTCGATTCTCTTTTGCATATTTGATTTTTAACTCAGTTCTCTACAAAGAGCACTTAGCAAGAAAAATTCTGAAAATATTCACTGCATGTACAGTGTAACCTGTAATTTTGGACAAATCTATACCTCGGACAGTTTTGAATAGAACCGCCTATAATCCTATATCAAAGCATGTCCAGAATATTCTATATCTATGTGAACACCCTCTGGGTTCTTTCTACTGATTATCTGCTTAAGTGTTAATTGTTAATTACTTGACAGTGTATACGAAGTCGTTGTTGGGATGGTAAGTTTCCTCCCCTCTCAAGCACATTACAAAAAACAGATTTATTAAAACAACTTCATTACTAACCTGCAAAATAGGTGTAACTGTTAGATTATGGTGGTTTTTTTTTTTGCACTTTTTGTACATCCTTTAATTTTTTGTGTTTTTTTTTTGTATCTTTTTTTTTAAACCTTATTCAGTCCCAAATAGTGTTCTGCATGTGAATAATTTTAGACTTACTGCAAGTGTGAAAGTAAATTTTAACTTTGTATTATGAGTAAGTTATTAATTTAATTGGCATATTTGATTACTGAATTTAAATGCCTTAATTGTACGATATTTTGTTGTTAATTAAATATATATTTTATACACAATTGTGGTGAATTTTTCAGTTGGTAGAAGATTGGAAACCCCTATTTGCTGCTGCGACATACAGTCTCATCGATTGTTGAAAGTTTGAGAGCGATGTATTCAGTAGAATGACGTTTCGCCGACAAAAGGTACTGTGCTCGTTCTTTGTAGCGACCACACACATATTCTTGGGGAGGTGTATGAATCAATTTTGCGGTCGGGGTTGAGTACGACAAAAACTAAAAAAAAATGTAAATTCATAATTCATGCCTGTGATGGCATGTGGCCTCTACATGTTGGACACCTCTCTAACTTGGATGCATTTTAATGGAACCGTAGGTGTCCAACTTAGACAGGTTTTGATGAACTATATTTTAGTATCGTAAACTGTTAAAACATGTAAAAAAAACTTACATGCAACGAAAGATACTTGTACACTTGAAAAGCAAATATCGATAAATATCTAGAAAAGCAATGAAGTTTTTGAATTCAACAGCAGTTTCTCCAACGGAAAATGTAGCGCTTATTTAACACCACATTTTATAACAAAACATTGCCAAGACATCCATAGCACAAAAATGTGTACTATTCAGCTAGGTAATATTAGTTTTTGCCTTGTACCCAGCTATTGTCACTCAAAAGCTACTACTACTGCTACTAAACCACACATGCACCTCGTCCATAATCCTTTGCGGAACTTCGAATGAATTGGTAAATGTTGGAATGTGCGTGTCCGTGATGTGAACCTAACGTAGTTTGTTTCTGTATAATGCTTCTTATAGTGCTGCCATCTGCCTCTTATTTTTCGAACGAATGAAAGAAGTGTAACGATTGAATATATTACTGTTTTACATTCAAAAGTTGTAAAACGAGCGGATTTTGCACAATACCGTCATAATTATTAAACCAAAAAGTTATATCCATTTTGTATTAAGTAGGTGCCACTTTCTTTCTTTCAAACCGAGCAAAACTCAGGTCTATCGCCATGTGCAATTATCACCGAATGAGTTGTGCCGGAAGTGTGAATGTATGTACTTAATTGTTTGAGTGCATTCGTAGTGTTGCGTTTGAATTTTCAGTGCTGCCATCTATAGCCAAATTATAACATTATACAGTATTCTTTGATATATGTTTTTATATACATATTGATATATATTGATACATATTAGCGATGTACATTGAATGACCGGACACACCCCGCTTCCCATCTCAGAGAGATATCGAAGCTTTCCCGGGGGATGGGTGTATCCGGAAATTTATTAATTTATGTGAAAATAACAATGGTATACATATTAGCGATGTACAGTATTCCTGGGGAATAACCCAGGTATATGGGTTCATAGAGACAGGAAGCCCAACAGATGTAACAAGGACCGGCACCGCTAAGCCAAGCTCGACGAGACTATCCACCAGACGGCGATATCTACCTCGTCAGAAGATAACGAACCATCAGCTGCCGCACCAGCGAACCCGAAGCTCGCAACCCACATGAATTGAAAATGCAGGAAATGGGAAAAGAGGCAGATGCCCCACTAACTGGGCCACAAGGAAAAGAGGCACGGTGCCCACCAGTTAGCCTAACAAGAGTTGACAAGCCCACACGACATAACAGCAAAATAGGCCGAGAGCCCATGATCCACTTATACCACACGGCGAAAAGGGAAAAGAGGCTAAAAGCCCATTGGCTGCACAAGAAAAGAGGCCCGGAGCCCACAGCTAACCCAACAATATTATTTTCTTATTGTAAATGATTATTTTCCAGTTAATTCTTCTTATTATTTTCCTATTATATTATTCTCTGTCTTTTTTGTTTTTCTTTCTTCTTCTCCTTTTTCTGTTCCGCAGATTACCCGGCCGGACTGTCAGCTGAAGTTTCTCCGGCACGACCGCTCCCTCCTGGATACGGAGCATATATCGCTGGTGCGACAGAGCCTAGTCGTGCTCGGTTCGTTTCGTTTAGTTTATTATTGAGGCAACACGGTGGAAACTATATCAAAATGCTTATTTGAATAATTAACACTGTTTAATAATATTAAACAACATATTAGTTTGCATACGTTCGATTCTTCAACAGATACATGAACAGTTAATCTACAATTTCATTGATTTATCGCTGCACGCACGCACGCACGCACGCACACACATACACACTCACACACACTTTCAAGGCCAACGAATGCGATTGATACAAATATAAACACTGAAATCACATCAAACAAGATTTGATGAAATTAATGAAAAAATTAAGAAAAAAAATTCATATACGGTAAAACCATAAAATACGCAAATTAAAATTCCTGATTAATCTTCTCCACCGACTCCAGAAACGAAACTAATGAAAAAAAAAGAGTAAAATACGTTAAAAAAACATGTTTATCTCTTTAAGGAATTTATTTATCGTTATTTTTGAATGAAAATAATTAATTCCGGTTAAAATTAGAAGAAAAAACCATGTTTTTTTTTAAATTGGACAAATTCACTGTAAGAGGATTAGAATTATTTATTCATTTGGTTTTTATATTGAGACAGGCACAAAAATACAAACACGCGAAATGATGAACAAGAAAATAACGCGAGGTTGTTTCATTTTAAAATGAATCCTCGATATTAAACTGTTCTGTATTGTTATGTTAATTACCTTGCTCCTATAAAGAAATGATAAAAATGCACGTTTACAGCGAATGGAGGTTATATTCGGTGTTTTTTTTCCCCGTTTTTATCGGTACGCATTAGCGATTCAAAAATACCGGTTTCCTCTATTCAGAAAAGATTACGGTATTTTAATATTTCTTCGCAATCATCTATAAGAAATATATCTATCTACTAAACCAGACACACACCTCGTCCATATTTCTTTGTATGTATTGTGCATTAGATCATTCGAATCTTCCACCTGAACATGCCAACTTCATCTTCTTACTTGCCACACAAGTTTTCTCCTCACTTCTTTTGAACTCCCAAGCTATGCTGACACATTAAATGAAACTATGCTGACACATTAAATGAAGCTATGCTGACACATTAAATGAAGCTAACATGTCACATTAAATGAAGCTAACATGTCACATTAAATGAAGCTAACATGTCACATTAAATGCAGCTAACATGGTACATTAAATAATTAAACATATCAAATACATTATTCCATATACTGTAGTTTCTTTCGACAATTTATTTAAAAAAATGTATCGTGGAAAAATATAAATTTTAAATCTGACTTCTAAATTAAAAAAAAAATTGTACTTACAAATTTCATATTTTAAACAAATGAAAGCATTCTATAAATCCCATGAACTATTTCAGTCACGCGATAAAGAGTTGTCCTTGATAACAATTTCATTTCTACGTAAAAGCTTCATTCAATTTCCCGAGAAAATGCCAGCTTTTATCTTCTAACAACCGGGAAATGGTAGAAAAATATTTCCAACGATTCAGTTCAATAATTCGATTACTCATATCGCATCCAGTTCAGAACTTCACAATCAGCGCACCCCCCCCCCCCCAACACATACTTGTTCACACAAAATTTTTATAAGTGGATAAATTTCATTAAAAGCATCTGCTCTATGAACGGTTGCCCATTTACATGCAAAACTCTGAAAAGATTTCTCGCTTCTCTCCCTCTGTCTCTCTCTCACCCGTTTTCCCATTATATTCTGGGCATTATCTTTTACCGTGTCCTTCTAAAATGATATATAGACTGGCAAAGAATGCGTTATTATTGAAAATTTCCGAGCTCTTAATAGCGATAACGGGGGCCAGAGAAACAACTTCGAAATCGGAACTATTACAAAAGCTGGAAGGAGAGAGAACTGATTGATAGAGGAGAGTATTTATTCAAAGTATCACAGCCAGCCAACCAACGCGGTCGTTGTTGCCACCGGAATATCTACAAACTTTCAGAACAATAGAGTTAGTCAGTGATTAAAGACGCCCTGTCCGTCGTTCGAATCTTTTGAGGAGAGAAAACGCTTTTCAAACTTTTCACTTCTGATTCCGGACAATGAAAAGATGAAAAGTACGAAATTTCGAAGAGGGGGAAAAAAAGGAAAAATTTTGATTTATATTTACTTCTATGGAGATGATGGATAGACATTATATGTGCTCTTTCACGTCCATTCCACACTGTCTTTTGTTCGTTTCGCATGTTTTCGAGTACCGGTTGATTTGGGCTTCATGGGCGGCCATCAACTATCCAACTCGAGTGATTAATATTCTCCGCTCGACAAGAAGTCGATTGAAGGGAAAGGACGAAACATTTTATAATTTCTATAGTGATCATTGCTACTACCAAACCACACATGCACCTCTTCCATATTCCTCTGCGGAACTTCCAATGAATTGAAGCATATTGGAATGTGTGTGTGTGTGTATACGTGTTTTTGTGAAACTAAGGTGATGTTTGCTTTGGTGTAATGCTTGTTATAGTGCTGCCGTCTACTTTTTTCGAACTATGAGTGAAGTGCAATGATTGAAGATTTGTACCGTTGTAGGCCTGCTGCTTCTCTGAGGGGAGACTTTTGAACAGGGAGATCGTATACCGCTCATATTCGTGCCTCGAATTTGGGAACCGCAGAAAACTGACTTCAGCCGGCCACCACTGTGGCGCTCGAACCCGTGTAAGAGTCCGTAACTATGACCACTCGACCACTACAGTATCTATAGTGATCGCTGCTCATCATAGATATACCGTACGTAGAGGATGTTCAACATTTAGGAGAATGCGTGCCACTTCGTTGCCATGAAAACTTGTCGCGGGTCACTTGAGTGGTCTGTAAATGTGCCAAAGATCACTTGAGTGGTCTGTAAATATATATATATATATGCCAAAGATCAATAAGTTATCTGCAAATGTGTCATGGGAAATTTGAGTGACCTGGGAATGTGCCGGGGGTGATTTGTGCCATAGTGATGTGGATCTAAACCGTGAGCAGCTTAAGTTCTTTGGAAGTGTGCCGCTGTTCACTTAAGTGATCCATAAATGTGCGGCAGACCGCTTAAGTGATCTGGGAATGTGCCTCAGGTCATTTGAGTGATTTGCGAAGTGAATGATTTGAGTGAATGGAAAAGATAAGCTCAAGAAAAATGTATGCTTTCAGGTAGTTCAATTGGATGCTTAAGAAATTTGCACGGGAAGAACGCGTTCTCTGAAAACGTGGGCTTCTTTTTTTCAATGGAATTTTCTATTAGCCGCATGATTCCCTTCACATGAAATGGTTCAGAACTTTTAAAAAGGGAAATTGATGTGCATCTGGGAAATATTCCGAGGTGGACATGAGTAAATCGGGCTCGAGTAACAGTAATTCTGATGACGATCGGTGCTAAAATTCAGCTCACGACATAGCTGTGATTGATAGCCTGTTGCTCTCTGTGGAGAGACTTCTGCTCTCATTCATTAGCCGAGGCAGAAAAATCCCGAAAAAAAATCTTCTTTAGCCGAAACATTCGTGACCTGAGGCATTCGTTAGTCAAGGTATCACTGTGTAGGGTCCATGGATTCATGAGGTTGTCTCCATACCCGTACACGTCCATCAGCTCGAAGCAATTGGAACCGAGACTCGTCAGACCAGGCAACGTGTTTCCAGTCCTCAATAGTCCAATGTCGGTGTTGTCGGGCTCAGGCGAGGCGTAAAGCTTTGTGTCGTGCAGTCATCAAGGGTACACGAGTGGGCCTTCGGCTCCGAAAGCCCATATCGATGATGTTTCGTTGAATGGTTCTCACGCTGACACTTGTTGATGGCCTAGCATTGAAATCGGCATCAATTTGCGGAAGGGTTTCACGTCTGTCACGTTTAATGATTCTCGTCAGTCGTCGTTGGTCCCGTTCTTGCATGATCTTTTTCCGGCCGCAGCGATGTCGTAGATTTAATTTTTTACCGGATTCCCGATATTCACGGTACACTCGTGAAATGGTCGTACGTGAAAATCCAAATTTCATCGCTACCTCGGAGATGCTATGTCCCATCTCTCGTGCGCCGACTATAACACCACTTTCAAACTCACTTAAATCTCGATAACCTGCCATTGTAGCAGCAGTAACCTATCTAACAACTATGCCAGACACTTGTTGTGTTATATAGGCGTTGCCGACAGCAGCGCCGTACTCTGATTGGTTTCATATCTCTTTATTTGCATACGCATACCTGTACCAGTTTTTTGGCTCCAGTTTATATGCTTTTATTCATTATATTTTTTCAACAATTTTTCTTTTGTTTCCACATTTTAACAGCCAATTCAAACCCATATCGCAGTAAATGCCTTCATCAGTGACAGTGAAAGGAGAGCCCTTCGTACGATAATCTTATCAGAGTGTTCGGATGGTCATCACCAAGTTGAGCCCTCTGTTTTGATTTTATATGATTTATTGTCGCAAAACCCACGTTCACATGATGTTGTTGAAAGAGGCAAAGTTAAGGCAATTGCGATCGACTTTCTTTATTCTGGATACATAAAAGGCGTGTTATCTAAGGCGAAATTCTGTCATTTTCATCCCTTTATATTTATGTAATATAGTTCTTTTTACATATATATAACCATTCTTTCCTATGCGGCTCTTTTTTTTAGGAAGTATATTTTCATCTTTATACAAGGTATTTTCATTTCCTTTATAATAGAGACAAATTAAACTGTCCATTGCTTCATCAGAACTTGGGTTGTAATTCGTTTTTGAACAGTTATACAGTGTATTTTTATTTTTATCATTGTACTCGAAAGGTTTTGCACACGTTATGTCATTCATAGGATTTAAAACTGCGTCAAAGTCAATAAAAATGGTTTCACTGTACTTTCATCAAACCCGTTGCCCAAGTTTTCAATCAGATGTATTGTCTAAACACGAGTGGCGCAGTGGTAAAGATGCTCGTCTTCCACTATGAAGGTTACCGTCGAGGTCCATGGGTTCGAATCCGGGCTAGAACATTAGAAGGTGGTCGCCTGAAGTTGGTTTTCTGTGGTTCCCAACTTCAAGGCGCAAATGCGAGCCGATCTCCCCGTTAAAAAGTCTCGCCACAGAGAGAGCAACAGTCCTACAACGAAAAAAATCATTCAATCATAACACTTCACTCATAGTTTGAAAAACTGGTGGCAGATGGCAGCACTACACATAACAAGTATTACAGAGAAACAAAAAAAAACAAAAACTCCACGTCCGGTTTCACTACACGTACACGCACATTCCCGCATGTACCGATTCGTTGGGGGTTCCGCGGGGGGTTGTGGGCGGGGTGCATGTGTGGTGTAGCAGTAGTAGGTAGGGCTCGTAGGTAGGGTAAAAAAGGGCTCGGGGATCCATGATGTTCTTAAGTCAGCCACCTCGTTGGGCAATTTGCCTGTTGTGGTGTTGTATTTGTATTTGTATAAAATCTGTTCGTTTGTTTTCACTGAATTTTGATCTAACATGAGCATTTTAAATTTTTATTTGTCTGTAATACTCATTTCCTTTTTCGAATTGAAGTCTTTCGAACATATTCTCGGGTTGTTATGAAATTTTTGTATTCGGAATTTTGTTAATTGTTCAACCTTTATAAGAGTTGTAGTAGAATTTTAGGCAAAATTCATGTGATATTCGAAACACGATTGCAAAAAATTTTATTAATGAAATGCTTTATGATTTTCGCAGTGCATTTAGCTAGTGATGTTGCAGGTTATGAACCAAAATTTAAAGGATTGCATGATATGTTCATAAGTTACACTAAATATGTTTAAGTACGTGTGAATTTTTTGAAATTTCATCCTACATTTTGTCTATAACACACTGTAATTAAAAAAATATATGTGATAGACCTTAGATTTTGGTTCATAACCTCAACAATATATAGCAAAATATCACATTAAAATTTCGTAAGGATGCAATGCATCAATTTTTACAAATCCAGTCACAAAGTCAAGTAAAATGTCAAAAATAGCATTGTTCGTAAAACACGTTTAAAGTCTTTATTCGTGTATTACTTGTATGTAAAAACGGAACACTAAAGTGGACGTAACTTTGATTCTAAGCATCATATAAACAAAACAAGGCCCGTTTTGGAATCACAACAAATAGGGCTTTTATAAAAAATAAAAAAAATGAAAATCCATATTTTCTTCCAAAATGACGTTTTCAACGTAGTCGGATACCTTAAGAGACAAATGCTTGCCACAAAGTTGAACTCAGATACTGCCTCTAAAAGGCTGGAGGATTTGATGTCAGCCCCCTTGTTTTAAAAATAAAGATAGGTAACGAACATTACACAGTGATCAGAGCTAAGCTGCAAATAAACCTGTATAATCAAATGGAAGCTTCTCACACGGCTAACCTCTAAATCCTTGGTATTTCACTTTGTGTTTATTGTCTTGTACATTTTCAACAGAAAAAAATTAAACTTAAATTTCGATGAGTATTTTCACCCCCGAGAAAATTTCGAGGGTAACAATGAATTTCGGTCTAGATGCGTATTGCCGAAAGCTGATCCCGAATCATGTCTTTTGTTATTTGTCTTTGGCCAGGGATCACCGTCCAAGTCGTGAACTGCCCTGCAAATGTCCGAATCCAATTCGCGATGGGGCCGGCCAGTTAACGAATTGGCCAATTTCGGGCTTTGGCAGTAACAGATACAAAAAAAATATATATTACATACAAAACACTTATTCCATCAAGTTTTAAATTTTGAATAATATATTAACAATAAAAAATGATAATGATAAAATGATAATAATAAATGATGATATAAATAATTTATAATGAAAAAAAATTATGCAGTTATACGCTTTTATCATGCTTGCATTTTCCCCTCATTCAACGTGGGCTTTTTCATGCAAAACATGTGGGAAAAAGATGATGTTTTCTATCAGCCGAAAACTAAAATAAGGTATAAAGTAAAAAAAAAAATCGATTTAATTATAAATAAAGTAATTATTTTTGGAACCTCCCAAAATGGAAGCTCTTACATGTTAACTTTAATTAAAATTTTTACTTGATACTTATTAAGAAAAATGTCCATTAACGAAACATGTAGCAGTTATTTATCTTCGAAAGTTATTAAAAAATACACTTTTATGCTCAAGAAGTTTTATTTTATCGTCTAAAAAAGGAAAAATAAGATGGATAGCCTTAATCTAAGTTAATGATTAAAGATAGATTAATGTTTAAATTCTTCTATTATCGGAATGAAGAGAACAAAGATGCGCGACTTCAAACCAGCGGGCCAAATGTGGCCCATCAAGGGTTTCTACCCGGCCCGCAAAAGTTGTTCCAGTACAGAAGTATCAATACACACAACACGATAAAAAAATACCTAGGCTAACCATCTTTCTTTCATAAAAATACAGGATACCGCTAAAAAAATGTCACATGCAAGTAAAGTTGCCAGTTAAGCCAAAAGAATTGCCGAATGCAAGTGAATGTGCCAACTACAGCCAAAACATTTCCAAATTCAAGTGAAGTTACTGATTACAGCCAAAATAAATTGGCAAAGGCAAGTATAGTTCCCAGTTACAGCCAAAAATTATCAAGAGCAAATAAAGTTATCAATTACACCCAAAAAATTCTCAAAGGTAAGTTAAGTTGCCATTTACTGCTAAAACAATTGTCAAAGGTAAGTTAAGTTGCCATTTACTGCTAAAACAATTTTCAAAGGTAAGTTAAGTTGCCATTTACTGCTAAAACAATTTTCAAAGACATGTGAAGTTGCCAGTTATAGTTAAAAAATTGCCAAAGGCAAGTAACGTTACCAGTTACAAATAAAAAAAATTGTCAAAGCACGTTAAGTTGCCACCTATCACTAAAATTGCTGAAATATCTGGAAAAGATAGGTTCTGTAAGTCAAAATGTAATTCACCAAACAACGTGAAGGTTCTGTTTGACAAATATGTGAAATGAATATATTTATTTGACTATAATTTTGATGCGGTTATAATTATCATAATGTCATGAAAATATTGATCATCCCTGGTTTTCAAAAATTCAACCAAGTCTTGTGTTGAAAATAGAGGAGGGAACGGGATATTTTTTATAAAAAAAAAGTTAAGACATCCAAAATTATGTCAGTAAAATACTGTACACGTGGTCACTCTTCATATGCAAGCTTCTGACCCGAGAGTGACAGAAATACCGCATATCTGGCCCGCGGACTGAAAAGGTTGTAGAGTGAGCACCCTTGTTATAGAGCAAGGTGTATACGGAATTCACAAAAGTTAATCAATTCTAAGCATTTTGGGTGTTAAGAAAATTTTAATAGAGCTTATCCAATGAAACCCATTCTCTAGGCGAATTTATTAAGACTGATGAGAACGTATGTAGGTGATGGTGCGACAGAATTATGAATGGTCACCAGGGCCGTCATTTCAACTTTTTCCAGGGGTGGGGGGGGGGCAAAGAACATGTACTCAAGGTATGTGCATATATATATTTGTATATATATACCATTTGTAGTGTATTTTCAAAAGTCAAGGGGGCAACGGTCACCCTCTCACCCCCTAAATGACGTGCCTGCGGGTCACCATAAATCAGGGATTATTAATCTATGGGTTACAATAACTTGGGTCGCAGTCTCAGGGGTGCCGTCGTACAAATTCATCTGCATCCGGTAATAAAACCTTTTGCTGCGCCACTGGTTTCAGGGGCACTTCAACGATTTCGGTGGCCTGGGCTGGGGCTCAGAAATTTCTTGAGGCCTGTGGAATTATAATTTCATCCTAAGTTGGTGGAGAAGTTCAGAAAAGCATAGCATTATTACTTAATGCATAAAAGTGCTGAAAAATTGTCTATGCCTAAAATATAAACACACTTTACAAAAATAAATAAAAATTTGGAATTGATGGGTATACAAAATTAATGAGAGAAAGAATTGAAAATTAATAAAAGAAATGACTGAAAAATTAATAGGAGAAATAATTGAAAATTAATGAGAGTAACAGTTGAAAATTAGAGAGAAAAATATAATTACAGAATTGATAAAAATTCAGAATTTATGAGAGACAATTTCAGAATTAATTAATGAAAGAAATACATAATTCCAGGACTAATGAAAAAATAATTGAAAATTAACGGGGGAAATAGTAGAAAAATTAACCTTTTATATGAAACTTTGGGGAATTGATTATTACTTTGAATTTTAACTATTTTCTGAAATTATTAAATTAATCTCGAAATCGCAAAAAAAATTGATATTAATCTCAACTCAATTTTTTTATACTCAAATAATAATTTAAAAACAAATTAAAAATTGAGTAAATTATCACTAACGAACAAAATTATGCACCCACGAACAACTTGAACATCATAACTATCATAGCAAGTTCCAAATAGTTCCTCCGTTAACCACCATCACGTCGAGTGTTAAGCATATTTTTTTCCTGGTCTGGCGGTAGTAATTACGTTGTCTGCGAAATATCATCATGATTTAAAAGGCGTGAAAAACAATAACAATAATAATGATAAAGTTTTAAAACAAAACAAAAAAAAAAGTGTTTAAACGAGAGCCTCTTGTGTTAAGCTCGAAGAACAACACTGTAGCGCATTCCTCATCATCACCATCAAGCCGGGGCTCGTTAGTACGAACGAGGTCTCCACAGTTTGGGGGGGGGGGGAGGAGAGAGGGGGATTTCTTTTCCGTATAAACCAATTAACAAAGAATAATTATATTCTCTAGGGATCACGAAGTGTCATTATAAAGCGACGCTTGAATAATTACGTAAATGACTCGTTAATTCAGCGAAAGCTTTCGCCTCCATTATTACATGGAAAGCCCATAAAAGCTTCTCCGCGTCTCGCTCTCTTCACATTCTACCCTGTTTTAAAGATAAGCCATTGTTTTCGTTTAGCTCTCAGAAGTGCTTTCGCAGCATCCAGAATGATGGGGAGGGGGAGAAATATATCCAGAACACAGAGAGAGACAATTTACTCTTATATTATGCAGGAAGCCGAGTTTGTCCGCTCTCATTCATTGAGATTCTGCATCATAACCAGCGTGTATGATATCATCACAAATCATCTCCAAATTAACCGAGTTAGCTGGTTTGTGTAAGCCTGTGTGAGTGGTAATATATATATTTTTTTTACCTCCTCTCTCTCTCTCGTATGATCCAACCTTTACATAATCGATTCAATTGATCGATTCCAGAGGACTTTCCGTGATTTTTTTTTATATATCGTGAACTAACTCATTAAGAGAAATATTATCGATGTAGAGGAGAGCTCACTAAAACGTCGGTGGTAATTTTTGGTTTCCAGTCAGAATTTATTAACTCTCGATGTACTTAATTAATTTGCTAATCGCTTTGGAATCCAATTTGCTTCGGCGTGGATTTTTTATGCCTCGTGTGGAGGAAACAATGATTTAGTGCTAGATGTAAAGGATAATTTCACAATTCTCCTTGCCGCTTTTTATTGATGAACCGTGTTGATCCTCGAGGCATACATTGAATTTGGAAAAGTATCCAAATAACGTGTACTAATTAGACTCCAGATATAATATTCGTGTTGCGATGGGCTTTGTATAGTTATTAAAATATGAACGTTAACTTTTTATACGAACACCCTGTCCTACAAATCCCAATTACTAAGTTTAGGCCCTGTTTTTCCTGAGGACAAGGAAAAAAGAATCGTTGAGGTATTTGAATTAATGAATGGGAGAAAGAAACTGTTGAGAAAGAACAATATAGACTAATAGAGAATGTTTTTCCCTTCAATTATGCTTTGAATTGGTAATTTTGGATAATCACCGGTTATTATGCATAGCTTTCACAATCGTGTCGGTAAGTTTGGCAAATTTTATTACAATTATCACTTCAAGTGGCGATTATCCAACTCCCAAATAAAGTTGGTTCAATGTCCCTTTTAGATCCCAGCATTCATTTTTTGGCATTTTCAAATGTCTTTGCACTTTCGATACTAAAAAATATGGTGAAAACAAATGTCAGCAAACCTTTATTTTTTTTATATTTTCGATTTTTTTTGTAAAGAAATAATTCACTTCGTTCAAATTTTTCCAGTCAAGATGATGCAGTTTATGTTAATCTTCACATACAATTTTTTCCAGAATTTTATTAATAAATTTTATGTGATAGTAAATCACACCTCTCCCGGAGGCTCTTTCTCCTGAAAGCCATCTTAAAAACTCCTGAAAGTTCAACTTCAAGTGCTGCCCTCTGATGAATGCCCCTAAAGTCAATATTCGTCATATTTCTAATCCAAAACTTACACAAGTTTTAGTTTACTAGTTTTTCAGGAAGTTGAAGTCAGGGCTTAACTTCCTGAGGTCAAAAGGAAACATTCTATAGTGAGAAAAATCAACCTACACATTTGTGGCACCAGGGTCTGAAAGGGATAAATCAGTACCTCCTAGAAATAGAAGGCCTCTGCAGTGTTTGCCATAAACTTCATTTAGACTACCTAGCAAGTTTGCCACATTTTGAAACACAGCATCCTATTTCGTTTCTTTTTATTTTGGCGTAGAATCTTCCTGATTGACTCACAAATACTGCATAGTGATTGGATGTGGGGCATAGAAATGGTCAATTCTGAGCAGATCATTTCTATTCTACTGGCACTAGCAAGGGAATTTTTTTCCTTGAATGTATTCTGAGGGAAAATGGGCTACGTACTGAATTCACAAGCAGACTGCGCAGGACTTGTATCTCTAGGAAGTGCTGGATAAATACGGAAAGAACTATCTCTCAACCCTCTACGTTCCATTTAATCAGCCTACTAGTTTTTACGTTATAGGTACTCTAGATGTATTTTGCCATAAGAATGAAATTAAATAAAAATAGGAGTCACAAAAAGATAAAAACATAAAAATCATTATCAGTTTTGTAATGTTGGCTTTTGTACATGAACCAACATGCGCAAATGAAACCAACATTACAGATGAAATCATTCATCATCTCATCATCTTAGGAATTCAACGCATGGCTCACGGGCCACACGTGGCCCACAGAGCTTTCCGCCGTGGCCTACCCAGCACCTGAAAGTTATTCCGGCACAAGAGCAACAATAAATTCCCACGCGTCAATACATGTCATGATAGGCTGATACATTTCTTTCATAAAAATACGAAAATAGAGAAATCGTGATCCATACGAGGCATCACCAATTATCGTCAAAATATAAAACAAACGTGCGTAAAATTGCTAATCAGAGATGGAAAAAAAATGAAGTTGACAGGCAAATAAAATGTTCAAAAGCAAAAAAAAATTGTCAGTTGTAGGGAAAAAAATGCGATTAAAGGTGTGAATCACAGTCATAAATAACGCCAATAGTAAGTAAATTTGCCAATTGAAGTCAAACAAATTGTCAAAAGTTTATAGAGTTCTTAACTATCGTTTAAATAACTGAAAAATAGCCAATTACGGGAAAATAAGGAAGTAAAGAATAAGAATTCAAGAAAGTCTCGTTAAAAATACGGTGAATAAGCCGGACATTTTACAAAGAGGTCGAGACTGCCAAAATTACGGGAATGTCATGTAAAATGCAGGTGACATGGTCACCCATATATGCAAAAGTTTCGGGCCCGCAAGCGGCAAAAATACTGCATATTTGGCCCGCTTACTGAAAAAAGTATGCACCCCTGCTTTAGAACTAATTTTTTATTGCATGATCGTGTTAACGATATTCTTTGATTAGTAAATGTGCGTAATTTGGTATTGATTCCCGCTGTTTGCTGAAAAGCTACAGAAGTCCCCTGAACAGCCTTATTTCATTTTCATCACATACTTTCGTGAAACTTCTAAAACTGTAAAATTATGAATTAAAAATCAAAAATTAGCATTTTAAACATCACATTGTTTTACATTTATTGAGATAAAAATATTCGTTTTAATTGGGGAAAAACTCAATTAATTAATTGATAAAGATAAATATAAAAAAATAATTTGTGCAAATAAAATAATAAAATTTATCATGACACACGGAAAATTCGTTTATAAATTTGAATTGTTCAATCAGGGAAGTTGTTCTAACTTCCATTTCTGATAACTGTAAGTATAATAAATGTGAAATCTTATACCCTCGGATACGTTTAGAAAGCTGAACTTGGCCGCCCAAGCTCGGTGTTTTGTTTAAAAAAATATTTTGAAATGTGCTGGATACGTTTGCTTGAAATGAACGAATCCCGTTTAACAATAAGTTATTACCAGCTATTTCACTCTTCCAATTCGACCACCAATAATAAAACAGTAGAGTATAGATGTAGAATATTTAACATGTAAATATAGAGAACTTAACGTGTTAAAAATATTCTTCACAACGGTCTGGTTTTTGGTTTCATTTGGGTTCAACAAAACCCAAGTTTTGCAAAAGCTTATTCTCCTCTCATTAACAAGAGCGTAAAAAGCAGATCATCCAAAATGATTTCTCCAGTTTTGAATATAGTAAAACATTTTCTCCTATAAAGATATAAAAACAACTTTCCTGATGGAAGAGATTGTTTCTTCCTGTCTTTAAATATTTCAGAGGTTTTTCCACAACTCAGGTTGTTCGTTGATAATAAAAAAAATTCTATAGACCATATTACGTAACAACTGTGCATATGTAAAC
Source organism: Pholcus phalangioides (assembly GCF_987345545.1). NCBI lineage: Eukaryota > Metazoa > Arthropoda > Arachnida > Araneae > Pholcidae > Pholcus > Pholcus phalangioides. The sequence goes on along the minus strand of NW_028301608.1, from coordinate 37,872,479 downwards.
TTTCGGTTTTTGAGGATTGAAACCGTGTACTTTTTACTGACCTTTGTATTCTAATCCCATATCAAAATATTTAAAGCTCTCTTGAGGTCCCGTTAGTAGTTCAAGTACTTTCGATCACTGACAACAAATACTGGATATAGGGAGATTCAGAAAAGATTGGAAAAACTTCAAGAGGACTTTTAGGAGATAGTACACACAAACAATTCTCATCAAAGAATCATGAAACGCAAACGCCCGCTCCACAAACATTAAAACGGCATTCCTGTTGAAATTTATCGGGAGAAAAAGAACACCATGTATGCATATGTTACCTGGGGAAGAAGAAGAAACCGTATGCAAATCTGCGCCACAATGAATAAAAGGCGCGGACTCAATATTACTAAAGTGTGCCATTATCCCGTACGTTACAACTGTTAGAACGGTTGCACACTGGAATAACTTCACAGGGCTAGCGTCCACGCTATTTATTCACTGTGACGCAAATTTGCATATGGTTTCTTCTTCTTCCCCAGGTTACATTTGCATGCATGATGTGCTTTTTCTCCCGATAAATTTCGATGGGAATGCCGTTTTAACGTTTGAGGAGCGGCCGTTTCGAAACGCGCTAGCGCGTTTGCGTTTTATGTTAGACCATGCATTATTTGATGACATTGTTTGTATAATTGTTTGTATTGGTGTTTAGTATCACCTTTTAAAGTTTTTCCCATCTTTTCTGAATTACCCTGTATATCCATTTATCTCGGCGTGTATTCGACTACGCTCTTCTGTTCCATATTAAGTTCCATATTGAGTTCCATATTGCTATTATTAATCTTTTCTGTTATTACTTATTCCCCTCCTTAATATGTATACTACCCATTATTATTTGTCAGTATGTTGTGCCAGTATTTATTGCTCATTCAACTTTTCCCCTTGTGTTATATTAATTTATCTGACACTTCCTTATATGATTTATTATATTCCCAATATATGTTTTGTAAATATGGATGTGCATCAATAACAACGCATTTCCCCTCACTAAAGGACCAACTGCTCAAATCAATAATATTATTTATTTGTTTATGTTATCGTTATCATTACATATGGAGAGAGAGAATCTTACGTCAAATAGTTTTCTCCATTGTTTTCCTAAAAATTTGATGTTACATTTATTACGATGAAAAAAACGTTATGAGGAGAAAAACTGAATTTTTATTTCATTTTTCAAATAAAATGGAAGTGAAAAAAATTGCTGCGTATACGAAAAAAAAAAAGATTTTATTTTTTTATTGGATGTAGAAGTAACATTTACGAGAGAATGTTACTGAACTTTACGGCGCAATCATCTCCCACGTAAAACCTCCGCAGAAGTTTTGTTTTTATCCGTTGTTTTCTCTCTCTTCTATACACACAAATTCCTGGTTTTTGTGTTTTTTTGGTCTTCTTTTCGCCAAAACACATACGGGCCAAATAACACGCTTCACGAATCGAGGAACGCACTCAGCACTCTCAGTAATAACTACATACGATGGACACTTTGGCAGCGGGCAGACTGACCATGCGGAGGAAGAAGTGCCAGAAAAAGAAACGAAAAAAGGAAGGAGGTTGTTACGTCCACTGACGTCCGAGTGAAATATGATGTTCGCCGAAGAATATTGTTTTCTTCGAGTAACATCCTCACGAGCATGCGCATACGCACGCAATCCTCTACCTTTCCCAAGTCACACATAACTCTGTCGAGCCTGAATCTTTCCATTCCACCCGTTACCATGCTTCTTCAGTTCTTATTTCCTTTCCTTTTTCTTTTTTTTTCTGTTCTGTTTCTCTTGTCTTCCTTCATCTCCAGCTATCCCGTAGAATGGCCATGGATGCCCCGGAGCAAACGGTCAAGAAGAATGAATCGGAATGGACATGTAAGAAACGATTTTCCTCTCGATCCAGAGAGAAATAAATACTTATTAAGAAAAAAAAAAGAGAAAGATCTCAACATAGGCTGTTCTTAGAAATCTCAACAAAAAAAGCCAATACATGGGAAATATACAAAATTCCTAACCCATTTCGACACACTATGGGTACATCTTCAGAAGAAGAATACTCCAAAAAGAAAAACTATGACGTTGACCGGATAACCCCAGTGGTTATACAGGATCAGAACATCTTTGGAAATGATGCTGCTGGCGCTGCAGCTGAGAATGCGACTAAACTTCCCTTACTAACAGACTTCCCATCACCGAAATCCTTTGCTAAAAAATATTAAAAGATTGACTTAGAAACAGATGGCAAAGGGAAGGATTCCGACATTCGAGCAGAGGTTCAAAAGGTAGTTACACAAGTTTAGACTATGAATAAAGTCTGATCACGTCAGAAGACAATTTTTATTTCAGAACACGGTCCAATTGCCAATTTATTTAATACGCTTCGGACTCTCCAACAACGAATTCTGTAACTGCGGTGGTAAAGGGGACCTACTACATTATTTCACACAGCGCCCGTACACCAGCGATGCTCATTTTCCACAATTAAACCCATCTTGCATAAACATATGTAAGAAACAAATCATTTGATATGACATGAATGTCGCTCTCCACTTGTTAATACAAGATATACGGAAGACTGGATGTTGTGAAGATATTTATTATTTCAGATGTTTTTATTTTTTAAGGAAGGAAAAAACTCATCTCTGCCTCCACCGGGAGTCGAACCCGGGTCTCTCGATTGCCGGACGAGTGCTCTGACCACTGAGCTACAGAGGAGATAGAGATTTTCCTTCGCTAGAGCGTATATATGCCGAACGGAACCGTGCAATGGACGGTGAAACCGATCAGCTAATAGCTCATTGACGACGAGCCACCAGAGGGCTATATATATGACATGAATGTCGCTCTCCACTTGTTAATACAAGATATACGGAAGACTGGATGTTGTGAAGATATTTATTATTTCAGATGTTTTTATTTTTTAAGGAAGGAAAAAACTCATCTCTGCCTCCACCGGGAGTCGAACCCGGGTCTCTCGATTGCCGGACGAGTGCTCTGACCACTAAGCTACAGAGGAGATAGAGATTTTCCTTCGCTAGAGCGTATATATGCCGAACGGAACCGTGCAATGGACGGTGAAACCGATCAGCTAATAGCTCATTGACGACGAGCCACCAGAGGGCTATATATATGACATGAATGTCGCTCTCCACTTGTTAATACAAGATATACGGAAGACTGGATGTTGTGAAGATATTTATTATTTCAGATGTTTTTATTTTTTAAGGAAGGAAAAAACTCATCTCTGCCTCCACCGGGAGTCGAACCCGGGTCTCTCGATTGCCGGACGAGTGCTCTGACCACTAAGCTACAGAGGAGATAGAGATTTTCCTTCGCTAGAGCGTATATATGCCGAACGGAACCGTGCAATGGACGGTGAAACCGATCAGCTAATAGCTCATTGACGACGAGCCACCAGAGGGCTATATATATGACATGAATGTCGCTCTCCACTTGTTAATACAAGATATACGGAAGACTGGATGTTGTGAAGATATTTATTATTTCAGATGTTTTTATTTTTTAAGGAAGGAAAAAACTCATCTCTGCCTCCACCGGGAGTCGAACCCGGGTCTCTCGATTGCCGGACGAGTGCTCTGACCACTAAGCTACAGAGGAGATAGAGATTTTTTATATATATATACGCTCTAGCGAAGGAAAATCTCTATCTCCTCTGTAGCTTAGTGGTCAGAGCACTCGTCCGGCAATCGAGAGACCCGGGTTCGACTCCCGGTGGAGGCAGAGATGAGTTTTTTCCTTCCTTAAAAAAAAAAAAAAATAAAAACATCTGAAATAATAAATATCTTCACAACATCCAGTCTTCCGTATATCTTGTATTAACAAGTGGAGAGCGACATTCATGTCATATATATAGCCCTCTGGTGGCTCGTCGTCAATGAGCTATTAGCTGATCGGTTTCACCGTCCATTGCACGGTTCCGTTCGGCATATATACGCTCTAGCGAAGGAAAATCTCTATCTCCTCTGTAGCTTAGTGGTCAGAGCACTCGTCCGGCAATCGAGAGACCCGGGTTCGACTCCCGGTGGAGGCAGAGATGAGTTTTTTCCTTCCTTAAAAAATAAAAACATCTGAAATAATAAATATCTTCACAACATCCAGTCTTCCGTATATCTTGTAAATCATTTGATATTAAGTTCTCACTAAAAAGATGTAAAACCTTATAAATTCCACGGAGACCCATACGCATAGGCTATATGGCACACCAAGACTAGACCTTCTGCTAGCCTACCTCCAGACTCGGACATATCTACGACTTCAATCTTATCAGATTATCCATCGCCTATTACTCGAAGCAAGTCCCTGCTGCGGACTAACAATGTGATCAGAATTCAATGACCTCTACATTTATATTATATTCTCTGGTAGAGTATTGGATCTCTAATGACTAGCCACATGGGATTGAGTTATCTGATATGTACACATTTTTGTTTATATTTTTGTATCTGAAATGTTTGGAAATTGTTGAATGTTAATGGGATGCACATATGTATTTGTACTATTTAATTTTGCAATGTATGTATAATTGCTATCTCTGCAATGTTTAGAAATTGTGTAGCGTGTATGGATACACATGTGTATTATTTTACTTTGCTTGTTATTTTACTGTGCGTGTATGTATAACTATTTCTGAAATGTTTGGAAATTGTGGAATGCGTATGGGATGGGAGTATTATTTCATTTTGTATTTTAACCATATTGAAAACATGTTTCCCGGTGCTTTCTTTTCGGTTAGAAGTCCCGTAGGATATGTAAAGAGCCATCACATGGTTAGTTAGTCAGTGGTTATACGGGGGATTATAATTAATTTTCCCGTGTACTCTGATAGTTTTTCCCAAAACCTGCTTATCCGAATACAGGCAAATTTTTTGGATACCTTAATGAGAGAGAGAGATTTATGAAGTAAAAGAAAAGTTCAATTTTCTACCACCATTTGAAAAAGTGACGTTTTTTATTTCATTTTACATTTTCCCATTGTTCTTATAGCTCCCATGGTTCATAAGTTTCAATGGAATACGTCCACCAGAACGGGTGCTACATAAGTCTGACTAGTTTCAGACTTATGATACATGATGAATTTATGATGTCTATATATCACTTGATCATTTTTGTCGCACCACGGTCATTTTCTGCACACGAGGGCTAATTAGACCGGGACCTACAATTTATTGCCGATTCCGAACGGCAGGCTTGTTTTTCATACTCATCGAGAGGTTGGTGCGATAACACCTCGATGGGGGACTCCCTGCGGTAGCAATTTTTGCTGCGGTCAAGTCGCCTTTTTTTGTTGTACCCCTGTGTCAGGAAAGTTTTCTGACAAGGACAAACTGGGTATCGAACTCGCGACACCTCTAAACATCCTTTGGTACTTTAGGCGAGCATCTTATCGACCGGGCTACCGCGCCCCGATGACTATATATACATTGAAACTTGGTATATAAGCTATATAGTCCATGGGAAAAAGGAAAATTCAATTGGTGGTCGAAGATTAAACTTTTTTTATTTTTCATTTCATGAATCTCTCTCTCAGGATCTCATTAAGGAATCCTAAAAATTTGGCTGTATTCGGATGAGTAGTTTTTTTGAAAAAAACTACTCAGAGTACGGGAAACTTATCAAATTATAATCACTCTGTGTTCTTCCTCTGACGTCGAAAACCATAGTGTGTCGAAATGCATTAAGAATTTTATAATTTTCGGTGTATTTGCCTTTTCGTTGGTGATTTCTGAGTATTATTAGGCAAAGTTTATTTATTCTTTATCTCTTCATTTACTCCATAGGCTCTTCTGTATAATGATGTTCTTAAATCACTGGCACCCGGAGACCGATCCATTAGAATTTCCTGCCGGCCCGCGACGCATTTCAGCCAATTCATGTAGCCGCTATATAATTTTAGGTTTTTAAATATACCATTGGCGATTGATACAGTCAGGTAGCAAGCATACTAAAATGTATTTCACGGGAAAATGAAATTCACAAATGGGTGAGATGAATATTTATAGTCATATTCATTATAACACGATTTATAAATTATCCAAATTACCTTTGTCTGATTCTAGTAAAGATTAGGAGTTATAGCAAGCTCCGATGAAATAAACGGGAAATTTTTGTAAGAAATAGTCTGGGTAAGGGGGAGATACGGAAATGTTTTGTATACTGGTCATGTGTTGCGTCACCAATGCAATAAATATATTTTTTTAATGTTAGGTATAAATAGAAAAATAGACGAACATTCCGTAAATGTGATCAGCTCCAATCTTAAGAATATTTTTGGGAAAACGTCATTGAAACGGAAAAAAAAAGTGACGAAAAATTTACCGTTATATCCGAGTTGGTTGCTTTTCATGGATGTTACAGGGAAATGTCGAATTCATTATTCTGTATGGGAATCAGTGCGAACCACAAATTATTGACGTTATAGCCGAGGTGTCTTTACAGCCGAGGTTGTTATAACCAAGTTTGAGTATTTCTTCTAATTATTCATTTTTTGCTGCTCCACAAATTACTTAATATTTTTGTCGGTCCTCAAATTATTTCTCTCCATTTTTGAAGATTTGCAAATCTGCAAAATTGTTCACCTGCTTTCACCGTCCGGCAACTACTGAAAGGTTGAAAAAAAACCCCCTGCTCTATCACGTTCTTATCCGTTGAGGGAACTCAGATCTACGCATCCCAATATTAACGTCGAAATTCCGATTCCAATTATAGTGCTGAAAACAATTTCTTTCGCCTTCACTAAAAGATTTTTTTTCCTAGAAATGAGTTTAATTAAAGTCAATTATAGAAAATTTAATTAAAATCAATTTTAAGATGGATGGTAGCAATTAAACTCGTGGATGCACAGAGAAGTCAGGAGGTGGAAGTAAGCAACCGTTGCACATGATACTACTACGTACATATTCCTCTGTGGAATTTTTAATGAATCGGTATATGCCGGAATGTTCTGAGTGCTTGTGCCACCATAGCTCACTTAAAAAATTAAGAAATGTCTAGTTTTCCGTGGTGCGGCTGAGTTCTGCTTGGCTTGTGTAATTCCGGTGGTGCCATCTGTCTTCCATGTTTCGCATTCACATCTCGAAGTTGTAAAACCGTTAAATACATTTTTATTATGGTATATTATGCATTTTTTATGAGAGTGACACAACCTTGAATAATCATTACCCAATATAACACACCTCTACTACCTGTCACACATCCATACTACCTAGCAAGTTTGCCACATTTTGAAACATAGCATCCTATTTCGTTTCTTCTTATTTTGGCATAAAATCTCCCCGATTGGCTCACAAATACTGCATAGTGATTGGATGTGGGGCATAGAAATTGACAATTCTGAGCCCGATCATTTCTTTTTCTCACAACGATGACACTGGCACGAGCAGGGAATTTTTTTCCCTGAATATTCTGAGGGAAAATGGACTACTTACTGACGTCACAAACAGACTGCGGAGGCCTTCTATCACTATTAGGTGCTGACTTAGCTCAGGCCAAAACTCACAACTGTTGACACTGCCACCAGAGACCGACTTCTTATCCAAGGATGGTGTCACTCTTCGCTATCCATACGAAGGTTTTCAACAGCCGACCGTCCATGAACGGTCCCGTTCATCTCACACGACCTCCAAGAAAAGATTGAGAAGCGGTGTTTTTGCTGCCCAGGGCACTCACTCGGCAAGTGAGAGGACGTGCGTTCGATTCCATACATGAAGGTGCAGTTGAATTTTCCCTCTTTCGTAAATTCATCTTCACATCAGTCAGCTGTTGAAAACCTACGCATGGATAGCGGAGAGCGGCATCATTCTTGGGCAATAAATAACACAAATTCAGCCAACCACCACTGTGCTGCCAACGGAGTTCGAACCTGGATGTGGATGATACTGTATTTTTCATACGTATCATTCAGATAATACGCCATAAATGCATAGATTTGTGTGCGATATAAGACCTATAAATATATAATTTTATGTATATTTTTTTGAAAGGAAAAAAGTAGAAGTATGATATTATATACAGGGTGTCCTGTAAGTGCTAACGTGGCCTTTATCTCATCAACCACCTGTCGTGGAGGTATTATTTCAATTCAAAAAAAAAAAATTCTCAGCAGACGTTCAAAAATTACCCTGTGTCTTTGTCAATAGGGTCAGTGTGTCACAAAATAAAAAATCTAAATTTTTATACAGTTCCCCTCCCTTCTAACTTCTAATTAGAAAGTACTATTTTCACTCTCAAAACTGGTGCAAAGTAATTTTTGAACACATTTTGAGAATTTTTTTTTAAATTGAAACCATAACTCTACGGCAAATGGATGATGAGATAAAGGCCGCATTAGCACTTACAGGACACCCTGTATAATAGGGTGCATAGGTAACGGGCGAATCATATTTTATTGACGAAACGTTGATCCTAGTCATACTTCCAATTAAAGAAAGTATACAAAAGCTGGAAAATCGTTTTACTCTCATTTGATGCTGTTTTTTCCCCCAACTTTCCTCTGTTTTTCGAATTCGAATATCTAAGCGAATATTGCAATTAGAAACTTTTGGCTTCAAGAGAATCAGGGCAAAAACTTTCTAATTGACTTTTCAGGCACACGGGGGGGGGGGGACTATATAAATATGTTAGTTAATTTTTTTTTATTTTAATAACGATACAACCCCTTGAAACGTGAATGACATACCTGCTTTTTCTAGTTGGAATTATACCTTTAAGATCAACGGTTTGCCAGTGAAATACCCATACGCCCTTTTACCTATTCACTCTATGTATATGAAATATTAAAAATTAAATGACCAGAAAATAAGAAAATTGTGATGAGATGACGAACCATGAACACGAAACAGAATTTTAAGAATTAAAACATTCAAAGTAAGAGTATAGCGCCCATGACGACACTTGACAGCTGTATACACTTAGTAAGAAAATATATACTAAATGAAAACAAAGGTATATACTTTGTTCTATATTCTTACGATACTATACAGGGTGATATAGAAAAGATGGGAAGAACTTAAAGAGGTGATAGTGTACACACCAATACAAACAATTGTCATCAAAGAATGCATGGTCTAACGTGAAACGCAAACGGCCGCTCCGCAAACGTTAAAACCACATTTCTGTCGAAATTTATTGAGAGAAAAAGAACGCCATCCATGCAAATGCAACCTGGGGAAGAAGAAGAAACCGTATACAAATCTGCCTCACAGTGAATAAAAGGCACGGACGCCATCCCGCACGTTACAACTGTTAGAACGGTTGTACGCTGGAATAACTGCACAGGGGGCTTTACTTTACCGCACATCAACTCCAGTCATATATCGTCACACGGCAATTTGGAACCAGTGGGGAATGAAGGTACCATAGAGAGTTCAGTTCGGTAGGTAAAGACTTAACTGGGCTGGCGTCCGCGCTTTTTATTCACTGTGACGCAGATTTACATACTGTTTCTTCCTCTTCTTCCTTAGCTTACATTTGCATGCATTGTGTTCTACGTTTCGAAACGCGCTCGCGCGTTTGCGTTTCATGTTAGACCATGCATTCTTTGATGACAATTGTTCATATTGGTGTGTACTATATCACCTCTGAAAGTTTTTTCTCATCCTTTCAGAATCATCCAAATCAAAATCAATAAAGTTTACACATTTGTCTGTTTTGATATAAATTTAATATTCAAAAGAATTGCATCTTCTATTGTTTTTACTCTTAAACTGAAAGAATAATCAACGGAAAATAAAAATGTCTATCATGTTATGAGAAGTGGAATAACAAGAAATTGATAATAAATTGAAATAAAAATATAAATATAGTGATAATAATAAGCAATTATATGATGTAAATTATTTGATTGGTCCTTTTGTTCTAATTAAAAAATTAAAATTATTAAAAGAAATAGTTTTTTAAACAGAACTACTTATTAACGAGCAAGTTATCTAACCTGGTACTTCAGTATATAAAGGGTTAAAGTGGACTTCTTTCGTAGTAAAAAAATAATGTAAAGTTTATATTGTTAAAAATTTTTAAATAATAAAAAAAAGACGGTGAAATTGTAAAATTTCAAGTTTCCATCACCATTTTGTTATTTTTATAAAATATGCCCCATCTAATAGTTTTATTACAAGAAAAAGGTAAATTTGTAAAATTAATGTTGCCATGAAATCTATTACCACAAATAATGCACGATCAATAAATAAATAACCTTTTTTTTCTAGAAATGTTATTCTTCGTACAACTTGATCACATTAAAAGGAATGAAATACAGAATTTTCGCGTTTTAAGAGACACCATGAATGGCGACGCTAACCCATATAATTTACAAATAACATTCTGACGGCTCATAAAGATATTAGATACGATTTACTCGCACGCGATCGCAGTAATAAAACTCGATCGGGCAACAGATACGATTTTATACGAGCTTCCTTGTAAATAAAAGAGTATATTTAGCCGTATAATGATATCAATACATCTACTGTCGATCCAGAAAAAGCCATAAAAATTTTGGCGAAACATGCGTTAATTATCTGGGGACACCGTATATTCGTCGTTTATGCGATCAGGTAACAAGAATGAAGGCGAAGACAGATTGTTTTTTTTAATATTATGTTCAAATCCCAAAATTTGATAAAATTGCTCCATCAAAAAATGGACTTCCGGAATTATTAACAGCTGGTTTGAATGTAACACATTTTATGAAAACTTAGTTATATATAAGGTGAGGAAAATTAGTTATTTTCTGAATTCGCGTGTCGCTGAGTTGAAATTTTACTTAATCACCACTTAAAAATTCCACTGCCGTAACGTAGTATTTCCGAGTGATTATGCAAGGAAAATGCAAATAAGGGCTATAGCATTAACACCATTCATCTAATAGGCTGGTGTGCTTCCAAGTACACTCGCTTCCAAAAATTAAACACACGCGATGGTTTTATATAACATTATACCACTTTAATCTTGCCCCTCTAGATTGCACGGTTAGTGGAACACAAACGCGTAGTGATCGCGCATACAGTCCCTTCACGTGGAGCCGTCGGTACTCAGTACCAGCAGATAGTGTCTTACCAAGTGATATTTCAACCTTAGAAGTAACAGTTGGAGGGAGGTCGCTCGTCGATTCCGCTTAGCTACTATAGCAATATATATATATATATATGCCCCGATTACGAAAACAATTCCCAAGCAAGTCAGACAGCTGACCGGAGACATGGGGGTCCAGTCAACCAGGGTTAAAACCCCCATCTTATGATCGGTATATTGCTATAGTACCCAAGCGGAATCCACGAGTGACTGTCACCACTGTTACATTGTTGCAGCACATCACTTGGTAAGACACTGTCTGCTGGTATTGAGTTATCATGGCCCAGCCGCAAGGTAATCCGCTTATATCCCGCAAGGGACAGAGAGGGGGCCATGTTTGGTGTTATGCATGCTAGTATTGAGTGCCGACGGCACCACGTGAAGGGACTACATGCGCGAGTACCACGCGTTTGTGTTCCACCAACTGTGCAATCTAGAGGGGCAAAATTAAAGTGGTGTGGTATGTTATATGAACTGTCGCATGCTTAACTTTTGGAAGCGAGTGTACGTATTCGAAAAATATTCTGTGTTATGTATGCGATGGATTTGATTACCAAAGATGATACCGATGGTGATGTAAAGCACCTAGTAGGCCAAGGTGCTCAACATTTAAGAAAGTACGGGGCCCCTTCATTTTTTGAAAGCATGTCGCGAGTTGAGAGATATGTGAATGTGCCACACTCAAGTGATTTCGAAATGTGTCGCAAGTGTTCTGGAACTGCACCGCAGGTCACTGATGATTTATAAATAATCTTCGGGGATCACTCAAGTGATCCTTGAATACATGTGCGGGCCGCTTCAATGATCGGTGTAAATGCGCCGTTGATCATTTAAGGGATCTGTAAACGAAGGGATTACACTGGGAACAAAATTTTTGTTGCATTTATACAAGCACTTGATCTTACCTAACTAGAGTATGCTGATTGCAAATATGAATTTAGTTTTCTCCTGTAAGCTCTAGATTTTTTTTTCAAAATAACATTTTTAGTTTTTTTTCTGAATTAATTTTTTCTGGGACTTTACAGGCAAGAATTTGAACTTGTAATTCTTGCGTTTCTGGACTTTACGAGGGAAATCCCATTTGATGCTCCAACAGTAGTCCACCATCCTATTTTTGCCCCAGCGGCCTTGGTAGCAACGCTTCCATCGTCTTGAAATCTTGATAGCGTCTCCCTGTCTATCCCTTACAGGGGGCATTGATCAAGGGGACTAAACAGGATATGTAGTTTTACACTCATGTTGCATTCGAGCTCACAAAAAGCCAACAGCATTCTAGTAATTAGAATCTCATATTTATCTGCCTTTCTGTTATCAAGAAAGTTTTGTATAACTTCCTTAAAAGACATCCACGCTGACTTCTCCTTTTCATTCATCTTTGTGACAAATTAAGGATCACGCACAAGGGCACGAATTTGAGGTCTCACTTGCTGTGATCTTCTCGAAAGACAGAGCACTATATATGAAGAAACTATATGTTTTAAACATTCACCATCGACATTCAATACCTTGACAAACTACATCAATCCAAGCTTGAGGTGAAGGGGAGGAAAAACGATCACCTCTCTCTCAGCTGACAATTGGATCACACACAATGCTTGTCATGCTTGCTTCCAGAGCTTTATGGTCAGGCCACTCATTCTGTTTCCAGTGTTTGCACAGAGTTTGGCTGCCCTACATGCAAAGAAAGTACGGAGTCCTTTCTGTTGGCCAACTAGGGAGGAAAGACGAGAAAGTATTAGGGAAGAGGAGGTCCAGGACCTTGCCTGGCGACGGCGGAGGGCTCACAGGAGCCAACAAGCCAACGAGGCAAGACGTGGTCCAGGACCTGGTTTAGCCACGGTGGAGGGCTCACCCGATCCAACAAGCCAACAAGGGAAGACGTGGTCCAGGACCTGATTTAGGCACGGTGGAGGGCTCACCCGAGCCAACAAGCCAGCGAGGGAAGACGTGGTTCAGGACCTGGCGCCTGGCCACAGAAAACAATAAAAGGCTCACCAGAGCTAAAAAGACATTAAAAGAACACATCGCTGTAAATTTTGTATAGTAAGAAATGTTTAAATCTGTATATAACTTTTTTTAATAATGTGTTTGTATTCATGTACTGTATTTTACATGCATAATAAATCACCCGGCACCACCCAACCCACCTCGTCCGGGGTAATGGCTAAAATTGACAATGGTCGATAGAGCCTTCGCTAATGCACAGAATGGTATGAAATGAAAAATTAAATGGCCAAGTGTGTGTAGGATGTTAACCAGTTTCAGGTCTATACTAGTGATCCAATTATGTACAACTAATCTGCAAGAACTAAGCTAGTGTAAGTCGTTAGTCGATAATCCGGTACCTTTGGCTATGCATCAGTATACAGGGCGTAAAGTTAAGTCCTTAGACGCCATTTATCTTTTGAACCGTTGGTTATATATATATATATAGAAGCATACTTTCAGTAAGAAAATTTATCCAAATAGCATGTCCATCTTGGATATGCCACGTATTTTACTAGGGGCTATATATGTATCGAGATACAAAACTTAATTTTTTTATACGGACCCCGACATTCAACTTCTAATTAGAAAGGTGTTGCCCGTCTCTTCTGATCCCAGCAAAAAAATATCATGTTTCTAAGTGCAATTTGACAACCATAAGTATTCTATATGGGCATTGTATAATATATTATCACGTGTATATATTGTTTATAATTTTTATTACTTGCATTTTTAATTGGATTGCTGTATTTTTGAAATATATGGCATCCATATTTTTATGGGCATCTTTTTCTCAGCCACCTCGTTGGGCATTTTGCCTGTTGTGGCGTTGTATTTTATTTGTATTTGTATTTGTAATATTCACTGAGATATTCGAATTGAAAAAACGGAAGAAAACGGTTTTTCCGCATTTAACACACTTTTTTCTTCCCAATTTTTTTTATTTACGTCACAAATACAAACATGTAATACACAAATTTAGACATGTGTTACACAAATTTAGACATGTGTTACACAAATTTAGACATATGTTACACAAATTTAGACATGTGTTACACAAATTTAGACATGTGTTACACAAATTTAGACATGTGTTACACGAAAATGACATAAATACACAATGACATGTAATGCACAAAAAATATACGTACACACCATTCTGCGGTGTTTGGTCAGAACATGATAACTCCAAAATCCCGTTTTTGAGTTATAAGCATTTTCAGTGTCATTTCAAAATAAAAAATAAAGCAAACACACAAATACAAATGAAAATATCATACATAAGCATATTGTTTAGCCGTACGCACGTATTTGTGCATTTATCTCACTTCTAATTAGTTGTAATTAACAAAACTCGTAAACAAACACTTTGTTACTTCAAGGGACTGAAAAGGCCTTCCAGCAGGCCTAAAGGAATAAGTTGTACAATTATTATTTTTTTCTTTTGCAACAGCATTATTCTATTTATTAGATATGTGTTCAAATATGTTTTCACGTTTACGTATATATCTGAGTCCACAATTAATTTACTTATCTTGAAGCTCAATATAACATAATTATCGCGTACATCATTTCTCTTTTATATTATTGTACTCTTTACTTGTACTCAGTTGAATATTGTTTTTATATACTCTTTCCATACATTCATCTAAATGGTTTCGTAATCTATGTGTCTAACTTAGTGAAAAATTATATGATTTATGCTTTTATTATTAAATTGATTTTCAGTGTGAAAAGCGTTGAATACTTTAGGGGCAATGTAAGAAAAGCTTCTTTTCACATAATGTTTTATTTGGTTTTGGCACTTGATAAACTCGATTATATCTATTTGTAGTTCTATTAATTTCCTCTGTTTTTCGAGAGAGTATCTCGGTGAATATTGCACTTAGAAACGTGGAATTCTTTTGTTGGGATCAGAAGATAGGTACAAAGGGCGACATCTTTCTAATTAAAAGTTAGAGGACACGGGGGACCGTATAAAAAAATTAAATTTTGCATCTCGATACATACACCCTATTGGAATGCATGATATATCTGAGATGGAAATGTTATTTGGATAATTTTTCTAGTTGAAAGAAGCATGCTTCTCTCTGTATAACCAACGGTTCGAAAGATAAAGGGTGGACTGAAAACTTGATTTCACACCCTGTATAATATCGAATTGCATAAAAACTAGAGCTTGCAGAGAAAAATGGATTTCAGATTTGAAACCAGTGATCAGAATAAAACTTGGATCAGTTGAAAAATCTCATGCAGCAGAGAACAAAAAATGTTCCCAGTGTTATAATTGAAGTTCCCGTACTTTGGGGAGTAGTTTTTCTCATAAACTGCTTATCCGAGCACCGCCAAATTTTTAGTATATCTCAATTACACCATGGGAGAATGGACCGCGGACTCGTGAAATTTAAAAAAAAAGTTAAATTTTCGACCACCAGGTGAAAAAATTGAGTATTTTTTTATGCAATTCTCCTTTTTGGTCCCATTGATCATATAGCGTACATACCAAGTTTCAATGGAATACGTCCTCCAGAACGGACGCAACATAGGTTGGAAGAAAACGCTACGTTTTCACCTGGTGTTTGAAAATTGAACAATTTTTTCATTTCGTAAATCTCTCTCCCAAGTAAACAACTGTACTGCGCCTTCGCATACACAGCAAGAGGCGTGTAATCCCACAAGAATGGGAAATTTTCTCGTCCGCTGATGTGGCCGGAAAGCACTTGCTGAAGATCGCTGCTAATGGACGAACTTCTCGTACTTTCTGTGCAATAGGATCTCTCTTCGGAATACAGACAACTGTGCGCGACTTGTTTATCGCTTCAAGACGCTGCCAGTGGACGACCGTCCTAAATCTCGAACCGATTATAACCGTACTTGTAAGTTAAAAAAAATAAATTTAAGAGAAAACTCGGAAAGGTAGGAAGGCGGGGTGCTCTTGGCGGAAGTATTTATTGTTTCCTACCTTTTCTCCAGTCATTTACGTCCTGGTGCTCTTCGTCATCCCATAACGCAATACTCTTCTCTCAAGCAATACGTGTGTGTGTGTGTGTTTTCAATGCGTCGCATATATCACGTTTGCTGTAAACTCTCATACGATACCAGTTCTCGCGTTTTTTTCCCCCACAATTTATATTTTATTACAGATTGCTTGTTATTTTTACGAAGGTAAGAAAGTAAAGTATGTGCTTGCAAGAAAAAAAGAACGGTTCCTGCAAGAAGAAGAGGAGAGAGAAAGAGGTTTGTACGAGGGTCGAGAAAACACTCCTGGGACGGATAAAACTGGAAGAGAGGGCTATAAAAATTCCACTTTCTCAACCGCAATTTCGTATCATCAATCAAAATGTGTGTTCACTCTCATGATTCCAAGAGCGTATTCACACTTTAAAGTAAAAGAAGAAAAAGGGGGGGGGGGAGAACCTGTAATCCGCAATTCAACTTTTTAGTATCATTTTTTTTAAAGCTATTTCGAGATTATTCGTGTACACTATCCGGTCCTGAATATCCGCACACGTTAGTGTTCCTAGTTATCTAATCATGCAGCAGAAATTGATAATTGTTGGGGAGGGTGGAGCAGCGTTAAACCATGTACAGTGGAACTTGCTTGAATTTTTTGGGTAGTTCTGAGTTGGGGGCAAAAAAATCACTGTTTTTGTACCAGCAAATTTAGTTTGGGAAAATTCTAAAAGAAGCCTTTACTTTACTTTTCCCGATCAAGTTGTTGAAAAAAAAATCAATTTGAAGTTTTAAAATTGGTTTTTTTCCCACTTGTTTTTGATAAATTAATACACATGTTAGCTTTGTTCACCTGGAGTGCATCTAGAGTGTACGTCTTAACCCCTTTGAACTGTAATTTATTTTCAGACAGCACTGCTCAGACATAAAATTACATGGCGAGCTGGACTCGTCTTTTCAGTTCAAGGGATTAATACCGATTAAGCATTTTTAACTTATAGATCAAGGTGTAATATTCAAAACCTGAATCTTTTTGACGTCGTTAAGAGTATGGAAAGTATCGGAAAGATTAGATTGTAAAATACGCCAATGAAAGTATGTTCTTTGATAGCAAAGAATGATAAATAAAACTGGGGAAACAGTTTCGTAACGGATGATCAGGAATTTTTTTCTGTGAATCAGGCGAGAAATTCTACAGCAATTCTGATTCCAGAACAGTGGAATAATGTAGCAACTAAGATTAGTTATACAGGGTGCCATAGGTAATACGAGGTATGACATTTTATTGGCGAACCGTTGGTCCTAGAGGCATACTTTTAACTAGAAAAAGTATCCGAATCACGTGTATCACTCAGATATGTCATTCATGTTACCATGGGGTTGTATAGTTTTTAAAATAAAAAAAAAATTAACTTTTTATACCCTCCCCGTGTGCCCAAAAACCCAGTTAGAAATTTTTTGCCCTGCCTTTTTTCATGACAACTAAAAAGATTCTACGCTTCTAAGTGTAATATTCATTAAGATATTCATATTCATCGAAAAACAGAGGATAAAACAGCATTATAAATGCGAAAAAACCGTTTGTATATATATATATATATATATATATATATATATATATATATGAAGGTGCTTTTTCCCCATTTTTCCTCCGTTTTTCGAATTCGAATACCTCAGTGAATATTGCAATCAACACAAACGTGGATTTTTTTGTTGGCATCAGGAGAGACAGTACAACAATTTTCTAATTGGGTTTTTGGGCACCCGGGAATGGTATAAAAAGTATTTTTTTGTTTTGATAACTATACAACCCCTTGTAACATAAATGACATATCTGGGACATGTTATTTGGATACATTTTCTAGTTAAAAAAACTGAAACCAGTTATATATATAATCTCTCTCTCTCCTCAAGGATCACGATTCGCCAATAAAATATAATACGCTATGCCCCCCTGTATATTATAATTATAAATTATTAAAATTTGGGAAACAAAACTGTACGAAGCGATTTAACTCTACGAAGTTCGACTGTACGATGAGTGCTGCTACCACTCTCTCAGGAATAGTATCCATCAATTTTTGGAATTTTTGAATCAGAATTGTACGCTATTCATGTGGAAAAGCTGGTACTTATTCAGGGTACAGATTTTTTGACGTTGTGGCCATGCTCACGGCACTCTCTACGATTTAGGATACGTGAGGGTTCTGAGAGCCGACCAGTCTGATTATTCTATACACATTTTAAGAAACCAGCTGCGAGTTGTATGGGCTAGTGCTGCTGTGCGGTTTTACAGGCATCGTGATGGACTCGTATCGCATGGATCCAAGTTCGAACCCCGTTGGCGGCATGTTGATGATAGGTGAAAGTTGGTTTACTGTGGATTTCCAACTTCTTCGCGGTTCAGATAATTGCATGACACGAAAATTCAGATTTGAAATTCCAAATTTGGAAGACAGATGGCACCACCAGTGTAACACGAAATACGCATAACTCTGATACCGTAAATACGTTTGAGTCATACATACATTCAGAACACACATCCAACAGCTGACTAATGCGAAGATGAAATCCAGAAAAGAAATAAAATCCAACTTTCCTTGCGGGGAATCGAACCAACGTCCTTTTATTCACCGGATGTAGTCTAGCACAGTAGTCTAGCGGTCACTATCGCTCTTTAGAGCTCGTGTGCGCTGAACGTGAATTCTCGTACATTCACGTTCAGACCTAACGCAGATCAAAGCTCATAGACACTGCAGCCAGATGGTGACTTATCCAAGGATGATGTCACTCTCCGCTATAGCGACCGAGTTAGCTCTGACCGTACATGTACGGTCCTGTTCAGCGCACACGAGCTATCCAAACTGAGCCAGCACTTTCTAGAGATAGACAAGCCTCCGCACGCTACCCGTGATGTCACGCAAGTAGTCCATCCAGGCCCGTCATTTGGGGACTCGGGGGGTGGGGAAGAGCGTTTACATATATAATTATAAATACATTGAGTACCTGTTCTTTGCACGCCCCTTACTGCACCGCACACCAAGTCCGGTCATATATCGCCATACGGCAATTTCCAACCAGTGAAGTTGGGTAGGAAATGAAGGCTCCGTCCATCGGTGCCAACGGGCTCGACCGGGATGCACCCCCCCCCCCCACCCCGGAAAAAGTTGAAATGACGGCCCTGAGTCCATCCTCACTCAGAATATTCAGAGAAAAAAGTACTGCTGCATGTGTGCTAGTATCATTGTTGAGCGGAAACGAAACGATTGGGCACAGAGTTGGCGATTTCTATGTCCCGCATCCAATCGCCGTGTGCTATTTGTAAGCCAACAAGGAAGATTCTACGCCAAAGTAAATTGAAACGAAATAGGATGATGTGGTTCACAGAATGTGGCAAACTTACTAGGTAACTTTTAATGACGTTACAGATGAACTTGGTAACCCGTGCGGAGGCCTTCTATCTCTAGGAGGTGCTGTTTGAGCAAAGTAGCAGATAAGGTCACAAAGTGACATTGTTGTCCAAAAGAACCATTCTCAATACCAAACGAAAGGGCCGAGTGATACTAGAAGAAATAGCCAGATAGCTCTGACCAGATCCACTAATTTTCAGGGGTGTCCGGAGATTTGAGTGATTGGATGATGAAATAATTGATGTTTATGTTAAATCACAAATCAACTTCCGCACTACCGATAAAATGTACATGAAAGGCACCAGAATGATCGGAACAACAACATTATACGAGTGCATGTTGTGTTGTAGTTACTGTACCCACTAAGGATTGTTAGCTTTGGGTTTCCAACCCAAGTACTGTATATCAAGAATCACCAATTTCAGTGAAGCGGTTCGTCTTTGGCGCTCTTTCGTCTCTACTCATATTCACGGTGTCTTGTCATTTTGTAAATGTTGTTAAAACCAATTAAATTGTGATTGAATTTGATTTTTTATTGGGCTTTGAGTTAGAAAAAGAAAAGAAAGGAAACATCGATGCAAATTGCACTGTATCAGTTTTCTCGTTATGCAATCCTCAAAAGTGAGTCTTTTGATCTGGAGTTGTTTCTGTTGGGCTATTCGGGATGGTTTACGGAAATTCCGCTATTCCGCCCCAGCACGTTTCGTCCCCGGTTCATTTCGCCTGCCCTGACCGTGTGAGTGACCATATGAATGACCAAGTGAGTGACCGTATGAGTGACCACATGAGTGACCACGTAAGTAATTCCGAGAGCGTATGAGTGACCAAGTATGTGAGTCAGAGAGCGTATGAGTGACCAAGTGAATGCAGAAGTGACCAATTGAATGGTAAGTGACCGTGTGAGTGGACGAGTGGGTGAGTGACCAGATGAGTAAGTGCGCGAACGCTTGGATGGATAATTGAGTGGGTACTTGCACGTAAGAGTGTTAAGTTGAAGGGGAAGTGATTGTATGAGGGACCAAGTGAGTGTGGTCACTCAACGGTCATAACGGTTAATCATATTTATTCAACCACTTGATCACTCAAACGGCTGTATCACTTACTTTTTCCAGTCATAGAGTAACTCACTCACTCATACAGTCAGTCAATCAATCACTTATACGGTCATTCCCCCAATCACTCTTTCTGTCACTCATACGCTCAGGGTAGGCGAAATTTCCAGATTCCATTCAAGAACATAATATTGATAATATTAGGCATCAAACAGTAAGTCAGCTGAATATCTAAGCATATTTATTTATCGACATTATCAACGCAACGGATATTTGCATCGCTGGTTTCAATTGATTCTTACAATAGATTTATTCACCTCAAATTGTAAGACTTTCGCCCCGAGGCATCATTAGAATATTTGAATTGACCGCCTCAGATTCCGAACCTACTAATTTAATCGAGAACTATGGACCTTGTTATAGAAATGATTCTCAAGAGTCATCCAACTTTGCCTTGAGCCACAAGATCGTTATAAAAATGAAAATATGGTCAAAATAAGTATTGAGACATCGCACGTTCTCATTAACTTTATTTCCACGGCGAATGCAAACGTAATTTGTGCTCTAGGCCAGGGGTTTCGAACGTAGAGTTGCTCGCGCAACCCTCGATGGTCATAAGCCTGTTCTGCGGAGCCCTTGATGATAATGAGGCTGTTCTATACAGAACAAAGTTTTGAATATTTATAAAAAAAAAAAAGAAGTTTATTCTGTTGCCGTCTCAACAGCATCATAGCCCGAGGGCAATATGAAAGAGAGCTTAGGCACCACCTTTTAATCAGGGGCGTAAGCAAGACCGACCTTTGAAGGGAGCACAAAAGGCTTGGAGGGGGTACAAAAGTTGTCTTCCCGAACAATTTTGAGTTATAGATCCCCTTCCGTCCTCCGGAAAACTGACGTTATATTGAGATATCGTAATATCGAACGTTTCAAAAAAATTTTAGCTTCTCCGGAAAATTGTATATTGTATTGTTTAATAAATAAATATCTTTCTTTTTGTTATAATGTTGCAAAGAAAAAGTATCTGGTTGAAAAAAAAACCCATTGTACAATGTGTGTACACGTTTTATTTACGAAGCTGCTGCATATGGCCTACGTAAACCTACATTTGTTTTTTTTTTGTATGCAGCTAAATAATAAGTTCAATTGTTTGTGCATTGCTTCACTGAGAAATTAAGGAAAATTGCGCTATAAAATTAGAATAAGATAAAAACAAATTAACCAGGTGTGAAGTCAGAATGAGTCATCATGTGGGAAAAATAAAACAGAGTAGAAATAGCAATGTGTTCAGTGATGACACTAGTTAACCACCGGGTTTTCTGCAGAAGTTGCAATGCTTCATTTCTTAATGTTTAATACCATCTTCTCCAACCAACAAAGATGAAGGTGAAACATACCCAATGGCAATTTTTTTTTCCATTTCTTAAAAAAATACGGGAGCTGAGTTATATGTTCGGCCGTTGTAATGGGTTGGATGATATTTATCGGTCGTTATATTGGATAAAAGATAACAAGGTGAAAATAAGAAAATATTCGGGGCCTGCCGTGTCGATGATTATAATGGAAGGGTCGTCATAATGGATGGTCATTATAAAGAGCGTCGCCATAATGGATGGTCATTATAAAGAGCGTCGACGGTATTATTCTGTCATTACGTGACAAGAAGCACTATAAACCCAGAAAACAAGAACTCACACGTATACATGGAAATAAACACAAATAGTGTAATTATATATCCAGTGTACAATCTTCATCCCCTCGAAAAATTATGTTGAAGTTAGAAAAGCCATAACGTGAGCCCAAATGAAAATTTGTATTCGTAATTAGGAAATACCAGCACACGGTCGTGTTTGTTTTAATCGGATTAACTCTTAACTCCATTAATATTCCAAACGATTCTTACGCTGTTTCGCGGAAATTTATTTATAATATATATATAATAGCAAGTTATGAGAATATGTTTTCATTTTTCTTCAAAAGTTAAAATGAGGAAACTTTTCGGTGTTGAACGCAAAGTAAGATATTGGCTCAATTGGTTAAGTAGGTATGAGAAGGGACTCTCGAAGGGTATTGAAATCTAAGTGGTTACAGTATAACAAAGTATAACCTCTTGATAACGGACAGCCACAGACCCAAAAAATTTGTCCGCTAATGAGGTGGTACGATGTATAGTGGAACTTCGTTTATACGACTTTCACATCTATACGACGTTTGGCTTCGGTCGCAATTACTTCCGATACATCGTAATGTTAAATTTTTTTATTTTAAAAGTGATACACCGGTGGTTGTGCATAATTGCCAATCGTCTCGATAAAGAAAGTTTGATTAAACTTCACTACATTTAGCACTTTATGGTTCATTCCCAAATGAAGTTGAAAAGTTTGAGAAATATGAAAAAATCTGTAATATATATTACATTTCTTCTCTTCATTGAACCTATTAATTATTTTTTTCGTACAGGATACGTGAACTGCATATATTTTGCAATAAAAATTAAAATAAGTATAAGGAAGGTAAAAACATTCATAACATATATATTATCAGTCTTGTAATGTAGGCTTTCTCCACACGTATCAACAAATAAAGCCAACACATTACAATTTAAATTCACCATCCTGGATCACAGTTAATCGACGATTTATCATATTCACTAACATGAGCCTAGGATTAAACATGATCTTAGATGAAGATGATAAATTCCCTATTTATGACCATAAATTAATAAATTAGAATTTGCCTGATTTTATTGTCAGCTATCGAGAGTGTCCACTAACCAATTGTAAAGAACCGGAGATCAGAAAAGTGTCCGTTAACGGGGAGTTTCCATTAGGGGAAGGTTCCACTGTATATACAAGTATGGTTTGATTTTGGAGGGGGACATTTTGAGATATTATTCGTACATTATCATGAATCACGTGACTACAGCACGTACACGTTTAAACTTTTGTGTCATATTTATGGATAATAATGAGACAAAAATAGGTGTAAGCTTTCTGAACATTACACCGAGGTGAGCAGGAAAAAAAAGCACCATCTCCACCGTGAATCGAATCCAGGAACTCTTACATAATGGGCAAGCACATTCACCATTATACCATAGAGAAACGAACCGTTT
The DNA here is from genome assembly GCF_987345545.1 of Pholcus phalangioides. Taxonomy (NCBI): domain Eukaryota; kingdom Metazoa; phylum Arthropoda; class Arachnida; order Araneae; family Pholcidae; genus Pholcus; species Pholcus phalangioides. Next base: position 37,848,862 of record NW_028301608.1, on the reverse strand, counting down.
ATCCTTAAAATACGCACAGTAACGTTACTTGCTGAGTAGAGACTGCAGCGCGTCTTTCTAATTTCAGTTAATGCCTCCAGGCGGCGGTAGTAGAGATAAATGGTGAGGTCATTAGCTGAAGTTCGAGGCTGCAGTCTCTACTCAGCAAATACCTCTATTGTGCGTGTTTTAAAGAAAAAAAAGGGATCGTCTCTCTATGGTATAATGGTCAAAGCCCTTGCCCTGTATGCAAGAGGTCCTAGGTTCGATTGTAAGTAAAAAGGAGAAAAATGACGCGTTCTTCCTGTTCACCTCGACATAATATCCAGAAAGCCTATTGATTAGTCGAGCAAAAATTCACCACCCAAAAATATGTGTATTTGCTGAAAGAGTTCTCGGACTGAATTTCTAGTGACTCTGTTGTGCCACATAATGAACATCGATACATCACCAAATAATATGAGATATCGTTTAATTAAGTAACCAGCATATATATATATATAAAATCTTGGCCAACCCCTTCCCCGGTGTTTGCACACCGTGGTAAGTTATTGCCATTTATCTTTTTGGCATGTTTGCCTCACCGCCTTTTTTTATATGAACGAGCTTGTCATCGAAAAAAATTGAATTCATCAAAAAAAATTATGAATTAACCTGGAGCCTCACGATGAGATTTTAGCATGATGCCTATACGTTTCAATAACTAATTAGAATCTAGAACTGAGATTTTAGCGTGCGACTGTGGTAAGTGCATTATGTACTATTTTCTTTTGCTTGCATGTATTACTGTCGCTGAAATGTTTGGAAATTGTGAAATGCGTATGGGATGGATACACTTATATATGTACTATTCCATTTTGTTCGTTAAACATATTGAGAATATGCTTCTCGGTGATAGCTTTTACGGTTAGAAATCCAGAGGATATGGACATAGCCATCGCACAGTTAGCGGCACGTGTATGGTGAGAGTAGATGAAAGGAGTGGGAAAACCCACCGAACAACACATTAGCCTTGGGTGATTGCTATCGGAGACCACTCAGCTGGATAGTACGTTGTTATCGAGGTCAGATATTTAAATCGGATTACTACTCAGCTGAATGAGGAATACAGTGGGACAGTCTGTATATATGGATTGTGCAATGCACACTTCACTGTATGGGATTCAGGAGCCTAAAACGCATTAAGGGTAACTTTGCTGAAAGCAAGCCATCGCACTAAACATTTTTCTAAGCCAGAGTAATGCACTCACAATGGGAATTTCTAGGAGCTATTGACTAGGAAACACAGTGAACGGACTATCGGGAATTAGGAGCAAATAGCACGGAATAAATAATCCTATTTCACTATACTAGGCAGTTGCGCGGCTGAAAACATGGTAGAGCCAGCATGAAACTATGATCCAACATGTCATATTGAAATCGTACAAGTTCATTGGGATTTGATGATGGCATGATGTAGAACCATCGTGACGCATGGACTCGACCCGGGAAGAAATAACTCATGAAACTTTTTTCCCGCTGGTCGAATAAATGCAGAGTTGAGTTCGAAAACACCTCCGATGTTTGCTGAGGTAGATTTTATCATGTTAAAAACATTTTTTTCTGTTGATTCAAAAAGACTACAGCTTAACTTAGAAAAAATGTAAATTTTTGAAATACTTGCTGCAATTTTTTTTATATTTACAAAAAATTTATTTATTTCCAAATTTATTTATTTTCTAATCTCTTCCCGGAGCACCTATAAATCTTTAGCGGAGCGCAGTTTGGGAACCCCGGCTTTAGAGCATGGGTATCCGACTACTGCTTGGAACCCTACTACCGTGGAACCCTGCAGATCCGTGACAGCTTTTTTGGGGTTCTGCACGATAAACACCCCGGAACCCTTAAAAATCCCGAAAGTACGGTTATATGTTAAAGAAAAAGCTTTCCTATTACTAATGCTCACAAATATGCTCTTTATTTTGAATTTTAACGAAGTAAAGTCTTTAAAAAAATCGGCATCATTAAGTAAAAAAGCGTTGTACCTTAATATTTATTCTGTTTTTTCCCAATTTTCCTCCGGTTTGGTAAACAAATAATCTCGGCGAATATTGCATTTAGAAATGTGGAATTTCCTTTTCGAGAAATTTTGAGTTATTATCCTTCAAAAATAGCTTTGAAATTAACAAAAATTGATTATAACAACATACCTAGAGACATTTTCTTTAGCTATTTCAATTTTTTGAAATATACTTTTCTGCATAAAAAGAAATTTCTGATTGTCTTGGAGGAGAACACGCACCCCTTATGGACCCCCCCCCCCCGTATACGCCTCTGAACCCAATATGTGGATCGGGGAGGAGCAGAGCTGACGAGATTTTTTGAACACGGGGGTGTCCAGGGTTTTGGTGACAGGAGGGGGGGGGGTTAGAAATGGCTGACCTAATACTTGAATGGCCCCTATGATATTTCGAGTTTCTCGCCACGAAAAGAAGGGAAGAAAATCTCCTTTAGATATTCGTCCTTTCCAAATATCGCCAAAAAACTCCGCCAATCGTGACGTACTACCTTCGTCACTCAGTGCGACGAATCAGGGAATCTCAAATTTCCGCCTCACTTGTATCAATGTAAATGTGCGTTTAGAACCCTTTATATACGCAGACGATGCACAGTAACAGAAAATTAGCTTGTTTGTTTCTCTGAATGAAAACTCAGCTAAAATAAAAACTTGATTGGGAACCTAATTAGTGTTTTAGTTCTCAGTCTTAGAATAAATCCATTGGCCAATTCAAAAAAAGACACTCCGCATCATTGAAATCCAAACACGGTATTTGCGATTTTTACCAAACAGCATGTGATTCATTTAATTTTACTTTTATTCAAAACAGCGTTAGGAGGAGGGGAAAAAAAACCCGTAAAAAGATATAAATAAAAATAGATGAGAAATAGGGGAAAACAAACCGAGTAAAGAAGCAAAAAAAAACACAAAAAAAAGAGAAGACGGAAAGTAAAAGGAGGAAATAAGAGAGGGTATATCCCCTGGAGACGTAAGATCTTCACACAAACGTCTAAAACACACCAAAAAGACTGAGCTCAATTTACCATCAGCCAGGTAAAGAAACAATAGGAGTGGGGGAAAAAAAACAAACAAACAAGAGAAAAGAAAAAGTCCCTGAGGTGGAAGGGAGGAGAAAAAAAAAATCCGTACAGTCTTTAAATAAATAAGTGAAGGGAACCTCACTGCCAAAATCATCCGCAAATTTGTACTAGGTGACTAAGATGGATTTAATGGCCGACAAACTAGTCGGGAGGGAAAAGCCTAAATGTATTGAGGAGGGAACGAATTTGAAGGGAGAGGATCGTCTTATACGAAAAGGATTAGTTTTTTCTGTCGGATAGATTCTGTGGGAGTTATAAAGACAAAGACAAAAAGAATTCAAAACTGTCAAAATTCCCAATGTGTCTACAAGAAGAGACTAATACCCTCTTGTTCCGACTGGTGACTTTGACTCCTAGAATCGTCAATGGGTACGTCCCACCTGTTACTATAGCCTAAGACGAGGGGGGAGATAAGCTATATTTAGAATTGAATGTCAGGGTTTCTTTTTCCACTGTTTTTATTATTTTGCTTTTTGTTTCTTACCTCTGTGTTTGCCGCTTCAAGCAAGCAAGCAAGCATCTTTAGATCAGCACCGAGACTTGAGGAGAAAGAAAGCTCCTCCTGGCATACATACCTACTCCAGGCATCATGTAAAACGACACTCAGACAGATTTGGTGTGGCGTGTGTGGAGTAGGTTCTTCGTGACTCCCACCTTTAAGTCTTTGCTTTCTTCTTGTTCTCTATACTACCACGTAAGAAAAAAAATAAATAAATAAAGAGGTTGAAGAAATGGTGACCGCGAAATATACTCACGTGATACGTGTGTTTGCAGTTCTTTAGAGCAAGAACTCTCTCGCTAGGAAAAAAGAATGACGAGTTTCTTTTCTGTTACATTTCACATGTGCTTTGAACATTATGAGACGAAGAAAAGGATCATATCCGTAACTGCATTTCTTATACCATTTTTCCCACCATTTATGATTGTTTTACATTACTTTCGAAAGCCAATTAGGTACCCTCACGAGTACACATATAAAAGAGTAGGACTCACTGTGGTTGAAAAATACTGCAAAGTCACAACACGCACATTCATGGGGAAAAAGGCATTTTGATGAGAATAGCCTTCGTAACAGCCTTTTATTTACTAATCACAAACCCATATATTTGAATATTTGAAACTGATTTCTCCATTTCTTCATGGATGCCTCCAATCGCACGCTTAAAGAAATACAAAAATTCACGATTCAAAACTATACGTGGTGCACTTGATTTTTTGAAAATATTTACATTCAATGGTGTCGGAGGGGGGATATGATCGAAGAGTTTAAAATTATCAGTAGGACGAATATAAACTGGACCATGAATTATTAATACATCGTTAATCAACTGTTTCGACAAGGGGACACTAGTATAGATTGGTAAGAGGTTGTGGTGTCACAGGGAGTTTTTCTAATAAGGATGTCAATAGATATAGAATAGCTTACTACCTTGATTGGAACGTTTGAAAAGAAATTCGATAAACATATTGGGATAAATCGAGAAACCATCCATCTTGGAAGAGACAATGATAACTTTTTATGGCCAATGTGTAAATTTATATTTTACCATACTTATTGCTTTTTTATTGCTCTTATTGGGTTACTGTATTTTTGATATAGTTTAGATGCAACAACCATATTTTTATGGGCATCTTTTTTCAGTCACCTCGTTGGGTATTTCGTCTTTTGTGACCCTTGTATTTGCCCTTGCATGTGAGAGACGTTACGACCTAAAATAACTGGTAACTGTAATAGCAGACTCACCTAATAGTAGATAACTTATAAGAAAGACTTTAATATAAAGTGACAACGCCCAATCAGAAGCATCAAATGGCAGCGTGGAAAATCGTAATTGCATAAGATTTTAGTGGAAAGCAGAAAAATTAGAATGTGCATACCACCCCAATTCAAAATATTTTACTTGATAAAAAATTATTCTTATATGTGTCGTACAGAAAGAAATTCACCTCTTAATATTTTGATGAAAATCCAGATATTAGTGGCTGAAATTATTGATATTACTATTTTCCAAATGCTAAAACAACGAAATGTTCAAAATAATACGGTGATGACACTATAAAGATAAACAAAAATAATGTTTTTAACGTCAGGTAACTCGGTGACCTATTATGTAAATGTTAGAAGATGCATTTTTCTTTGATGTGCAAATTTCACCAATCCTAATTTTTTTTGGTTAGGACAAGTTCAAAAATTTAAATTCTTATGTACTCCAATATTATGCACTGCAGTTTGATGCATATGATTAGCGTTATACTTTACTATGATGCTATCTAAGTTCCTCTCTCCGATCACCTTCTGGTAAAAACTCTCCTATGTGCATTTTGTAATATTCTACATTATTGGAAAAGGTTTGGAGGACTTCAGATAACACTTTTTTTTTCTAATACTACACATGTTCATATGTGTGGTATTAGACTGTTTATTTCGTCCCCCTTTTACACTCGAGAAACGTTGTGCTTCCGCAATAAACTCATGAGCACTAGCTCTTTAAATAGTCGAGTTTGTGGTTAAAAATACTCCACCGCTAACCCCTACGGCTGTTTTACGGCTAAAGCGTGTAGGAGGCAAGAGAGTGAGTGAGTGAGAGAGACTATTAAATATCGTCAACTAAAGTTGGCTATGCGTGTTTGGCGGCCGTTTCGAAAGTTTGTCTTGAGGTGTTTTGCTGGGCGTTATGCAACACCGAGTATTCAATTACTGACGTTGCGTTGGAAAATGTTTATGTAAGTATTTGTGTGCATGGAGGAAGTATCTAGTTCTTCGCTCTCGAAAAGTCTCTGTCATCGCTTTTGCAAACTATTGTCCCCCCCCCCGTTGTCTGTAATTTTAAAATTTCGTTTGAACTATCAGATTCTCCTATCTTAATTCAAAATCTAAATCCAATTCTCTCTATCTTTCGGAATATATATCTATGCTATTAAAATCTTGAGTTTAATAGCATAATGACGTAATCAAAATTTCTGACAAACAGCAAGTTCCAGACAGTGTTTAATTTCAAAAGGGAAATTTATACAAATTGAACAGAAACATCACCTGCCGCTATAGTAAAGAATTATTTAAATAATTTTCCTAAACAGCTTGTAGTAGTTATATACGAGTTAAATTGAGCGAGTTAATTGAATATGAGTTTGAAAAAAATGTTATTTACATTTGTGTGTTTTAGCCACCGGGCTAATATCGATGCAAGTAAATGAGAAAATTAAAATTTATGAAGATAAGTTTGATCATAGAAATATACAAATGCAAATCCAAACGCCACAGCCGGCAAACAGTCGCAGGAAAAAAATTACAATAAATGTACGTCAAATAAAAATTTAAAACTTCAGGACCCTAAAAAAATAAATAAAAGCTATGAGAAAAATGCAATACGTTACCATTATGGTCATGTCTTTATCTAGGTATGGATAGAACAAAATAACGAATTAAGAATCTATGAATGGATAGCTTTTCTATTTATCCAAACATGAATCTGTAAATTTGCTAATTTTGGATATAAACAAATAAATTTATAAGATCGACGAATGAACAAAATTACGTTTATGTTAGTTTTGCAGCGCATTAAAATCAGCATCAGAAATTTGTGTTTTCTACTAATGCATTTTAATAACAAATATCATCAACAACAACCACTTTCAATCCACTGCTGGATGAAGGTTTCCTCTATATTACATCCAGTTGACTTATTATATCAAATATTTTTATTTATAAATTATATAATTCTGTATTTATCAATTTCTTATCCTTACTATTATTTCTTACCTTTTCATATTTAGTATGAAAAGTAGTTATCGGGGTCTTCTCGGAATTTTTCTCTAAGCAACTGAGAAAAGAAATTATTTTAATTACTAATTTGGCTGCATTTTTTATACAATTTAAAGCCTTTTTGTTATATTAAGTATATTTATACATATATATAAATTGTGTCCAAAAAGACTTATGCAAATTCATTAATTCACTACAAAAGAATAAACGAAATATGAACACCTTTCGATAGAACGGCTAAAAAAATATTTTGATAGATTTCTAAATTTGCATTAAAATTATAAAAACGATACTCGTTTTTCCTTCACGACTCAATTTTTCAATAGGATTACAGTTAGATCACCATTATATCATCATGTTTCATATTTTGAATATAATTCATAATTTGAATTATTTTTTTTTACTTATTGATATTAAATTTTGTGATTAATGTTCAAGAGACTTAAATAAAGTTTTGAGGGTGTCACAACTCGCAAAATCAATTTTTCAGAAATGATTTTAAAAAATTCTCCATTTTGACGCCGGTTAAATAAAAAAAAATCGTATCAATCCATCAATTTTATCATATAAAATGGAAGAGAAAAGAAATGAGTTATACTGCAAATTTTATATGCAAAAAGCTTTGGACGCAATTTTTTCAGATTTTGAGCTTGTTAGTATGATAGAAAAACAAAACAACTGCACCGAAATTTAGATAGATCGAACATTAAATAGAATTTTGTGAATTTTAACATTCTGAAAAAAGAAAGATAAAAAAAAATATTAATTCAACATTTTTTTTCAAAAATACTTCCCATCAGTCAATTGCTAAATCATAAATTCATTTCACTTGCACATGCCAAAACTGGGAAAAAAAAAATGTTAACCTGAAAAAAAAACTTTCGGTCTGAGAAAAACACGTCCAAAGTTTGTTTGTTGAATATTTTTAAACTGTCATTCATTACTTTATTCATCATTTTTTTTAAAGAATTTTTATTCTTTATTATTACTTTTTTCATTTTATTTGCAATTAATGAAACATAACATTTTTCAAAGCCATTTTTGGAAAAAAAAATTACCTGTCGTAAGTCGTACATGTGAAGCCTCAGAGGTCGTGACACCCTTTAAACCGTTATTTGACAGTATTGCTCTGAAGAACAACATGGTTATCTTATATTTTTCAAGTAAAAGCATGTATTCTTTGAACTCACTCGTTCTGGCATCGATGCTTCAAAGCAACTCTGAAACGTTCGATTTTTTCTTGTGAGCTGTTCGTGAAGTTTCTACGAATACCAACATAATGGCTGGACGGTACACATGCCTCCTATTTCTTTGAAAGCCAAGTAAAAACGATTTTTGACGCTTGGATTTTGGGGGGAAATACCATTTGTGTAAGAGACGCATTGAATTCTTCAATAATAGAAACGTAAGTTGCAAACAATAAATGATGTTCTTATACTACGTTCCATATTTTTTTTAATATTGACAATGTTTTTTTGTCATGTAATGTGTATTACATGACAAGTTTTTTTGATATTTAATTTTTATTCTCTGTTGCAATGTTTTTTTCAGTACGTTGCACAACCATTTTGTTGATTTGATTTTCTTGTAGTATTTGCCGTGCCAAATCATGAATGTAAAAATGGAAATTTTTATTTTGCCTACTGGCCGCGACCCTATGGGTCAGCGCCATACTTATTTACGCAAAATAAATACTGTGTATACGTACACATCTTTTTCAATTCAACCTACGTTGAAGATTTTTTTTATTTGATATATAAGAAACGCTCTTTTTTTTTACAACTAACTACTGTACTTTCATTGATTTACACCTCGTAGCATTATATCTGTATAAGAATTATTTTCTGTAAATCGAATTTTTATTGTAACGGACAGCTCTGAGCCCCTACTCGTATGTTTTAACGAGGTTTTACTGTGTTCGATATTTTCCGTTATGTATGTTAAGTTGTTATTTTTAGTTAAATTAGAGAGAAAGAGAGAAAGAGATAAGTTCAGTTGATTCATATTTTTTGTACATTTATTAACATATAAAATTTACGATATTTTTCTTTCGTTTTATTTTATTTAATAATATATAGAGATAGTGAGAGAGAAAGAGAGAGAGAGAGTAAGCATATATCTCCCTCTCTCCCCGGAAAAGCATTCTTCTCTTAGCGCAGGTCCAAATAAGAACAGCTTTAGCAAGCTCGCACTTTCGCACCATTCCCTCAAACAGCATAGGATGTCGGGATGCGGAAGAAGGAGAAGCATAGGAGAGAGAGAGAGGATCACGCTCTAGGGCATCCCGGATGGTGTCGCCCTGGTAACAGCCTCATTCCAGCACTGGCAGCGTCAGAGTCAAGTGCAGAGCCTCGCTCATCCTCCTCGTCGAGTATTACGGCGTTTTCCTAGTCGTGTGTGTGTGAACCGGACGAAAAAGAATTGCCATTATCATCCAGTATTACACTACACTACAACTGCCAGCCTTGAACTCTTTTTTGGGAAACACGACAGGTGGTGATGGTGGTTGTGATGTTTTTTTTTTAAATATATATTAATTATTACAAAGAACTGATGGAAGAGTTCGTTCTGATCTGAACATTGAACGCGTCGGAAAATCGAGGTTTCTAACGTATACTTGACAATCCACGGTCTATTAGAAAAATTCACGAGATGGATCCTCTCAGAAAAGATGAATTGACGTTTATTGACACGCAAAGTACCGTATACTGTCAGTGAAAGTACAGCTAGTGGACTCCTTCTTAGACAGTGACGACATCATATGGCCAGTCCTACCATTAGATCTTTCATGTATCACGAGGAAGATGTCGGTTCGAAAATAAAATACCAAAAGACTTGACACTCTACGAAGGGATAGATGGATTTCGTAAGACGGACGAAATGCGATCATCTCCCAACCATCATTCCTCGGGGATACTGTAAGAAGAAGGATTATGGAATCATTCATGATGAGACCGTAGAAGAGAAGAAAGGTACGTATGTCTACATAAGTACATACAACCGACCTCTAAAAGTCGGAAAATTTATAGTAGATCTATCTTATTCAATTTCAGACTAGCGAAACTGCTATAGAAATGGAGAGATAATTTCTAGTTAAGAAACCGAAGTAGTATTAGTGACGTGAATCCATTTTCTCTGAATGGAGAAACTTCATATTTTAGTGAATGAACTACGCGTTTTTTTTTTTTTTTTTTTACAATTCATTGACTGCCGTCAATTTAATCACTCGATGATCGCCGTGATCTCTCAGCGTGATTAGGTTACCTCCGACTAACCGCAAATAAAACTTTTACGTATTATCGTGACATGACCACGCATATTGAATAGATCGAATAATAAAAAATATTTTTCTTTTAATTCTTAGGTTACGGAAAATCTATACTAGAGCTATTTATATACAGTCAAATCTCGATAACTCGAGTGTGCGGCGGCCGATAAAAAACTTCAAGATACCGTTTGTTCGACTTATCGAAAATTGCGATTTCGGAAAAGTGAAAAAACAAAAAAAAAAGATTTTCTGAAAAAACAATGTTATTTACGTATATAGAGTATTAGTGAAATATTAAAACTAATGTACATGAAGAAAATTGATTATGACAAATTAATCTAATGCCTAATTGAATGACAAAAAAACAACTATTTAAACGTTTGACGTACGTATTATGAGTGTACGGATATAGAAAATATTTGTAAAAAATTAAACTTATAAACAGAAAGCAAGAATGTTTTTCTATATAAAATTAATGCAGCAATATTTGATTTCTTCTCTTTTCGTTCACGTTTGAAAAGAGTCTTGAATGAATAATGTACTTGTTTTTTAAAATCATTGACGCGGTATTCGAAGGGATTTCTTACTTTTTTTCAACAACAAACTCTTCTTGAGGTTTGTTTTTCCTTCGAATTTCATTAATAGTTGTTTTTGTTTCAAATACAAAAAAGTTTTAAATTTAAAACTCGATTTTCGAGAAAAAAAAAAATGTCTGCGCATATTAAAGATTTGCTCTGACGTTTGAACACTGTATTCATTAGCAACTGAGAATGCGAAATAGCGATATTGATGAATTGAGACGTGCAACAAAGATTTGCAAACATAGGTGAATAAGTTTGATTGCCATTGGACAGTTTATAAAACTTTAGAATAAAGGGAGGGGGGGGGGAAATGAAGATATTTTTAGAATTGTTTATGCATCGCACCTTTAATTCCTCACTGGGAGGATAGATGCGATTTAAAAAAAAATCATATCGCAACCGAAAACTTCTACTTAAACGAAGGAAACTTCGAGAAAGAAAAAATTTAACACTAAAATAATATTGATGGTCCTGGAACGGAGGGAAAATTTCCACTTAGGCGGATATTCGAGTTATCGGAGTTCGACTTATCGCGAATTGACTGTATTGTTCATATAAAGATGAAATATTACAAATCATTCGATAATTGGTTATGTTCAGTAACGTAACAGTGTTTCTCAGTGGGTGCTGAATTTTTTTTACTGTTAATTTTTTTTTGAATTTTTCTCTTAATTTAAGAAGAAAAATCCACAGCTGCTTATCGATACGAAGAACTCAATAATCACAGTACATATTTTATATGTATAATATTTTTAAAACTTAAATAAAGTATTGAATACGTCTTAACGATTTCTTTTATTTGACTTGTTTTTCATAACACACTGTTGCGTATCAGTGATAAAACTTCGTGCAGTCAGAAGCTAAATTTTTCGTTATTATGTTTGAATAAATAGTAATTATATATACATTACTTAATAAATACCAACCAATATTCAAAGATATTGGTTGATTATTTCGATAGGAATAATGAGTTTTTTTCTTAAATGCGATACTTATAAAACTACAATTGAGAAATGATGATGCAGACAGAAAAAGTTCGGCAGTATTTGGCGATTGGTACTTTGACACTTGAATATTCTCTGAATCTCAAGAGTTTAATTAAAGTAATATAAATCGTCACACTAAAATATTACATGCAAAAATATGACGATTTTTTTCTGATTAAAAAGTAATATTACTTTAAAAAAATACGTTAATACATGAATTAATCATCCTACATGAAACTTAGCAAACAGTTCCTTTCCCTCTTATATAATAAAATAATATTTCTCTCAGAAGTAAATTTTATAAATGTTGATCCAAAATAATTGTGGAATGACTTTAACAGACGACGTATTAGTTCTTAGCAACTATTAATTACAAGATGATGTACGCGATTGTATATAGGGATTCTACGAACGTTGGGAACATCATGAAGTTTGAACTTTAAAAAATACCGGGACATGTTACACGTGTATACGTTAGTTAAAATTGTTTAGGAAGTCATAAATATGCAAAATAAATACGTATTAAAATAAAATCGTTGCTGAAAATGAGAAACACTGTTTTCGAATACTGAGTGCGGATATTTAACAGAAATAGATTCCTCTTCCTAATTCTATTCCGAATTTTATTCACCTTTTGAAAATATTGTTATTATTAATTGTTTTATCAGTCTTATAGGTAATTGTTATGAGTATCTATACGTCACCAAACACCAACTTTGGCCATATTTCTATACTGCAATTTACTGCCGTTAAGAAGATTGGTTGTGAATGAATGCGGTGTCTAACGGTGGCCACACCTTAAATTCGTTAGGGAAAATATCTTATCTATATCCTCCTTCGGGTTTATGGGATATTGTTATACCACCGCTAGCGTAAAATGACCGTTACTATAAAATTTAAGCCAACATAATGATGCAGTGACACTTCGGTATAACGTCACCTGGGTGACCGAATTAAAAATACTCCATAAGCAAAGTGACTTATAACGGAAAATATCAATTCGCCAAATATGCTGGTATAGTAGTGTTTACCAATACGCATCTAGATGCGTACATCACCCATAAAAATTGATTTTCATCTACTAAATTTGTAAAGGAGTGAAAAAAGATACTCTTTAAAATTTAAGGTTGAATTTTCTTTTGAATTTTTGAAAATACATATTTTTGTTATAAAAAGAAAAAAATACTCCTCTTTTTTGACAATAATTACCCCTTGAAGTTTAGGAGACGAGTAAAACTGTTCTTCACAGTTACTTATCTGATAACGATGGCTGGTAAAAAAACCTTTGAAAACTGTCAGAATCGTTCCGAAGTTAGAACTGATAGACGTTGTACCGAATTCTGCATACTAGTCTATACGTAGGAAAATATGGAGATAACGTGCGATAAAATGGTTACAGTAAATAAGAACAAAAAAAAATCTACATTTCTTAGAAAATAATCATGACTATTTATAAATTTGAATTTACAAGAAAATATCGAACAATTTAAATATGTACAATGTGCGTTCTGTGAGAACTTGGAGTAAAATCATAAAGAAATCAATAAATATAGGAACAAGAAAAAAAAATTCTTTTTCAAAGAATAAGAAGCATGTTCCCTCAGACGATATGCAATGGTCCCATCCTTCAATCAACTTTTCAAAGCAACTCGATAAGGTTTTTCTTGAAAGCTGTATTAGTGAACCCTACGCAGCTGTATAACTAATAAACTAATAACTCTCCCACAGAGAATAATATCGATATTTGGCACCACCTGATCACTGAAAGTGTTGATGAAATTTTCGGTATCGCTACGTTTTGTGTGATATTCTAAAGTGTGCTGCAATAAACCTCTTTACAGGGGCAACACATCTAACCGAATTTTGTTTGTCACTTGATCAATTTTACCTTTTTTTTGTGACCGAATAAATACTGAAAAGCTGATTTTTTAGTAGTACTAACAATGCCGATTTAAAAACGATGCCAACAGCAGCTTACATTTCGTGATAAGTGATGATAATTTTCCTTCTCGATTTAACAATAATTTCACTACAGCGATATTTTTTCTTCGTCAGCAGAATATCGTTAAATCGAGGTTTCGATGTATAAAATCAACAATAAATAAAAAAAAACTATCTTGACGTAAAAGCTTTATATGTAAGAGTATCATTACTAAATTCCATTTCCTTAATGTTTCTCATCTTAACGGAAAATCTCACGGATATCAAGATATCTCTCCCGATATATTGGGGAAAAAAATTCAAAAACCAAACATAGTGTTATACAATCAGGTATAAGTATAACGTACATTACAGTATAGTGAATTACATTGTGTGTGCACCATATATAGTCAACAACAAAAACTTGATGAAAAACTTGAACAATGTATAACTGTATCAAGAGATATTTACTCATACCGGAAGAGTCTTTATGAAAGCCGGAAGCAAACACACTCATACACACACGCGCGCGCATATATATATATATATGTACTGTATGTATACTCATAACATAAAAATGTCTGCATTCTTTCCTATGTCGTACACATATCTAGAGTAACCCTCGAAGATTAGTGTATCTTATGTGGAGGATGATTCTCAATCATGGAAGTAAGAAGAAGAAGAAGAAGAAGAATATTTTCTCTCTTTATCCTGTTACCAGATTTAGCCATTGAATGGGAGAAATGATATTTTGCTTCTTTTCTTCGCTTCAGTATACTTACTTCTCCTCCTCACTTCCATCCGCTTTCATCATGATTTCTTTGTAGTTCCGGCTGCTTTATTTCCTGAAATTTCTTTCGGAAGTAAGTAAGTAAAATAATAAAAATAAAAAAAACAATAATAATAAAATAAGAAAGAGGAAAGCGAGAGAGAGAGAGAGAGAGAGAAGAGGCAGAAATCCTTTTGATTATTTTTCTTGAGAACTAGATGTCATCGTTAAGAAATCATCTAGAAGAGAAAAGGAGGATGCATAACTTTTATGAGATCTTGGGAAGAAAGAAAAAAAAAAGAATAGAAATTCTTCTTTTTTCTCCTTTTTCTCATTTTTTTTATTTGATTCCATTTCTTCAATTCCTTGTGAGAGGAATTTTTTTTTATTCTGAGTTCGTCTTTTTATTTGAACATTTGGTAATTGGTTTATTCGTATACATGGTCGTTGGATGACTGTGAGGAAAAGAGCCTTGTCATCTACAAAATAAGGTTTTTAAAATGGGTAGAGAGAATATATATATATATTTATTATTTTTTTTTGGTCGGCATTTTCCCCTTGAATTTATGAGATTGAATATTGGATTTTATTCTAATATTTTAGGAATTAAAAAAAATCAGCAAATACAGAAATATTTCGAATTATCTTTAAGGGATTAACCTTTGACTATGGTGAAAAATTATGCTGTAGTTGAAATATCATTAATTGACTAACTATTGATTTATTTCAAATTTAGTACACATATATGTGATTGAATATGCTATAGTATGTGCGTTTTGACGTATGTGCAATACTTAATTTTTGGAAATTTAAAAAAAAAAATGCATTGCTCAAACACTTCGCGAGCATGATGAAATCGCATGATATCAATGTAATTGAATAAAAATTGATTAAAAAAAACCGTTCAATTCATAAAGTGATCAAAAAGGATTGAGATTTCATTGACTTAGCTGAAATGCAATTTTGAATTTTAATACAAAAAAAAAAAACTAAATAATTTTTTTGTATTATTTGGGATCTATTCACAAGTATTTTTGTATGGATCTCAAATATTTTTCGTTATTTTATGAACCGAAAAATTTACTTTGAGTCAATTCCTATTACACTGATACCATGTTGTTTTATCATGCGAGCAGGGTGTAAATAACTCATTTTTCTTTTTTTTAATATTGTAAAAAATAGGTATAGGAGATATGTAAAACTCTATTGGTATAGGATAGCATATACAATAAAAAAAATAAATATACTGAATTGTAAATAAATCAATGGTTAAATAATATTTTTAAGGATATTTCTACTAGACCACAGTTTTTCACCCTGTTTAAATGAGACCACACCCAGGTTGGAGATAGGTTATGATTTCATGTTCCCTTCAGTAAACTAAGCTTTTAATTATTCACCATTCTTTTACAATAAGTATTGTTCGTTAACTTATACTTAACTTCACACCCTTTTCATTTGTTTTTTTTTATATTAAAGGTTGTAAAGAAAGTATGCGGAATATATTCAGAAAAGACGTAAGCATGTTTTCAGGCTTCATAAATTCCTTTCTTAATCACCCAGGCATTTTCAATTGAACATTTTGACTTTCTTCTAACTATCTAAAGTCTATAAATTTCATCATGATAAAAATAGGAAAAATGGAACGTGGAAAATAATTCGTTCACACAGCGTTTCACTACTTGTCATTAAGTCTTATTGGTAAGAAAATTGGGCACCAAATTGGAACGTAAGAAAAATGGGGACGAAACAAAAAAGTCGACTAACTTCGTTCCAAATAATACAAAAATACTTCGTGTTCGTCCCTTCTATTCGAATACAGAATTCAATAGGTTGCACACAGGAAGACCAAGCATGAGATAACCAATTCAAGAGTTTACAAGTATATATCCAAGATGGGTGTTTATATGATCACATGGGAGGTTATTAATCTCTCTGCCAGTTCCAGTAGCGTTGTATTAGGCTTACTCATCAGGGTAGTGGTTCTCAAGTTTTTCTGTGCCCTGGTCACAATTTATACTTACATTGTGCATTCATATAAGAACCACTTAAAATCACTCATAACAAGTACACATTAATATCACCATCTCGCAGCGATGACCCTTCGAACTGCAACGCACTCTGTTATAATGTGCAAGTAATATTCATTTTATTATTTTATATGTTATTACAATAATTAATATTAAATAATATAATATATTAAAATAATATTATTAATTTTCCCAGTAAGTGATCTTTGCTACTCATGGAATTCTCTAGTATCTTCGAGATCGTTCGAATTTGAGAAGCACTAATTAGAACTACAAGTACCGCATCATACGATATGTCATTGGTATACTATTCCCAGGCCCACAACTTATATACACATTCAAAATACACTACATTACAATTTGGTAGACTGATGCCTAAAACACGCATATAGCTGATACACCGAATAATTCCGACACAACTCATCTCTTCCAGTTTAAACAATATTAAATTGCTTCAGTGATGATTAACGGGGTTCTAGACGGTTTGAAGGAAAGAAAAATTTATATTATATTCACGTAGGATTTTCATTTCGCGATTACTTCACGGATACTTTCTTTACATTATGATAGAACAGATATCAAACTTTCTCTTGTCGCATTTTATTGACCAACCGTTCGTCCTAGAAGCAAACTTGCAATTACAAAAATTATTCAAATAACGTGTAGAATTCTGATACATCTTTCACGTTGCAAGAGGTTGTATAATTATTAAAATAAAAAGTCAACTTTTTATACGGACACCCTGCACACAAAAAGACAATTATAAAGTTGTTGCCCAACAAACAATCTCTTGAGACCAACAAAAAAAAAAATCCCACTTTTCTAAGTGCAATATTCCCCGAGATACTTTGTAATTCAAAAATCGAAAAAAATTCGGGAAAGAACTGCATAAACGAGAGAAGAAATCGTTTTCCGTTAGTTTATGCTGTTCTTTCCGACCTTTTCTCTGATTTTTTAAATTGAAATATCTCAACGAATATTGCACTTAGAAACGTGAATTTTTTTGTTAGCCTCAAAAGTGATAGGGCAGCAACTTCATAACTGGGTTTTTGAGGACAGGGTGTTCGTATAAAAAGTTGGCTTTTTCATTTTAATAACTATACAGTGCCCCCCTTACAACATAAATGACGTATCTAAGTTCTACATGTTATTTAGTTACTCTTTCTTCCAATTGGAAGTATGCTTCTAGTCATATAGAAACATCCTCTCCACTTGTCAATACAAGATTCATTGAAAGACCGGTTATTTGTGGTATTCAATCTTGTATGCTTCTAGTATCAACAATTCGCCAATAAAATGCGGCAAAGGGAGTTATGAAATTTCCTTGTAAATAAAAGTTTATCCACTTGCAATTTCACCACAATCAATCAATTATGCAGATGCTGAAACATTTTTTTTTATCACCCGACATATTTAAAAAAAAAAAACATTAAAAAAAAAATCCTTAACATAATGCACAAATATTAAAAACAATAGAGAATCCTTTCCCCGCAATAAATATCAGCGGGATGCACATTTGAGTTACAAAACTTTTATTTTTAGTTAACATTAAAAGTTTGTTCACGGAATGAAATCAACACCAAGAAAAAAAAAAAGCGAAAAACACTCTGTTTGTGGGGAAATCGAATAAAACCGTGGAAAATATTATTACGTGCCACTTCGTTAAACACAGTGCGAACCGTAAACTTCTCTCTCTCTCACTATTTATTTATTTTTTTTTTTTGAGTGCATTCGGTGCGTGTATGTATCATATTTTTCTTGTTCTATTTTTACTTTACTCTTCCTCATGGATGGTTCTCGCATCCCAACAGAGAAGAATTTAATCACACGCGAGCTTATAAACCTTCCCTTTCTCCTTGCTAACATCACCGTTATCAAGTTGCTCGTGAAGAATGAATATGCTTCAAGATACTGCCCATTAAGGTGAATGTGCTCGGAGACATATTCTCGCCGTTCCTTTCCCACCGTGTACTCTCCCGTACTGATGCGCTCTCACAACTCCTACCTCTTATACGTACTTCCGCTTACTTTATCTACTACTTATAGTTTTCTTTTGGAGAGTAACGGTATTACCGGAAATTTCTGGGAGAAAGGCACCCGATGCCATAAAGTATTGAAGTCTCTCCGGCTTCTCTCCTACTTCACCAACAACTGCATATACATCGAGCTTTTGCGTGATATGAATGGATAAAAGCGCTTGGAAACCCCAAAGCTTTTTGAAAAAAAAAGAAGGAAGTATTATTATATAGATGAGAGAGAAACCTTAATGCGATGCCGGTAATGCTAACAGTAAAAGCGCGTCGAATGGCACGACAGAAAGATTGGTGAGGATTCTCCCCAAAAGAGGATCGTTAAAATAAATAAGCCCCTTGTTCCGATTTTCTCCCAATGTACGTACCTTTTCATGCCGTGGACAATATTTCTCCGGCTTTTTGAGATTGTTCCGTTTATTGGTCAAATAAGCGAACGTACGTTCCTTTTCGGAGGTTAAATGTCAAGTGATTGGTCTTTTGGGCTGATGATCTTTAGGAAAATATCTCTCTCTTTTCCTACCTTTTACTGGATCGGGGGGGAAAGAAACTTCCATTAGATAATCAATTTTATGAATGAAGTACCGTGGAAATCTTTGACATCACCTCGTCCGATCGGAATATCGTTTAACGTTCGGGTTGTTTTAAGGATATTGGAATGGGGATGATTTCGGAATTTGTTGACTGTGTCAATTCAAGAAATGTTCGGAATGGGATAAGTAATCATAAAAACAAATGTAGTCCATACAAGGGATCTGTCTAAAATTACGAATTAGTTTTAGAGTATTGAAATTTCTTGAAATCACAGATACAGCACTTGACTCCGAATTGGGGGAGCACTAGGCAAAGCGAATATCTAGGGTGCTCAACCCAAGCCTCGTTGTCAAAATATGTCCCTCGGAGTCATCTGATGTGGCTCGTGACATGAAACCTAATTTTGTAAAAATAAGCGGCAAATTTACCGATCACTTAAGTGACCCGCGGTGCAGTTCCAGATCACTGGAGTGGCCGGTGACGCATTTCCAGACTCCTTAAAGAACTAAGGGCTTATTTACAGATCACTTGAATGACTTTCGGTGCAGTGCCAGATCATTTACAGATAAGTTAGTGACCTGCGGCACAATTATTCCAGACTATTTGTGCAACCCGCGGTGCAGTTCCACATCACTTAAGCAATCCGTGGCACACTTACCGATCACTTCAGTGATCTGTGTCAATGTTACAGATCATCTAAGTGGCCCGCGACTCGTTTTCAATCCAATGACGTGGCTTACACTCTCTTGAAGGTTGAGCACCCCTTAATCTAGGGGGCTAACGGCTAAGATAAAAATTGACATATAGTGGATATATGTTCATTCTTTCGCAAAAAAAAAACTAAACTAGCAATACAATTTTCTCTTTTTATAGTTTAATTATGAGGCCAAGTATTAAAATACACTAAGTATCCTTCTACTTGATCAAAAGTTCTGGAATTCAAAATTACTACTTATTTTTCATTGAAAAAGTGTACGTATTACCAAGATTTTTCACTGAGAAGCTGTAAAAATCAAATTTGATCATTTATTCATCAAAAATGGCAAATTTCATTTATTTATCGCATCCATTTCCCAAATACAAAAATCCCTAACAATCATGTGAAAAATCAGAAGAAAAAAAAAATAAATTCGAGTTTTTGAGCTCAAATTCTCGGTATTTCTTGAGTAAAGGCCTAAGAAGTGAAAGCAAAGTGCTGAAATATGAGGCTCTATATCCAAATAGGGCTGTACAGAGTAACAAGAAACATAAAATTTAAGATGTTGACACCGATGATGGAGATTTTGATTTCACGCGTAATAAGAACAAATTAACCGTATTTTCCGTGAACCCGAGCGGAAAAGTCTCCAGAAAATTCATCAGCACACATAACAGAGAGAAAACCACGCCAAGACGTGAAAAATACATTCACCGTATTTCAGAGCCGGTGACACTTACACACCTTGAAAACTCTGACCCGGCTTTTTGAAACCAAGTAATATATTGGATGCTTTAAAAAGCATAATTTTATCTCGAAGAGAACGTTTTCTCTTTGCCATAGTTGTAACCAAGGGCTCTTTCCTGCAGCAGGATCATTTTTGTTGTTGGAGGAGAAGGAGAAATAGGAGAATATTAGAGGAGAAAGATAGAGTTGGAGATTTGAAGTGCTCTCGCTTTCTCTCTCTAAAACAATTTCCCATTTTGTACGCAACGAAATATATTTTTTGATTAAAAAATGTTCATGAATGAATCGAAACTGAGTTCATCTTGCTCAAATACAGTCACTTCTTAATTTCCGATCCAAGTCGGAAGTGTGCCATTATCTCGGTATTTTTGAAATGATGTGTCGCGGTACTTTATGATTTACGGAAACTTTATGATTATGAAAATTCGACGCTAGGAAAAGCCACTGTCAAGCCGAAAGATACCCAGGTCACATCGCCATATGGAAATATCGGCTCATTGTCTTCACGGACTGGATACCTCTGGCAATTTATTTATAAAAAACATACATTACAAAATACATTACAATCATAATTCAAGTATGAAATCATAATTCAAGTATGAAATCATAATTCAAGTATGAAATCATAATTCAAGTATGAAATCATAATTCAAGTATAAAATCATAATTCAAGTATGAAATCAGTTGCAAGATCACAATCTACTTCTAGAATCGGAAATCAAACATATAATCCTGTATCGCATAATAAATCTTGATTCAAATATAAAATCCTAGAGATTGCATATTGGAATTAATAGCACACAAAAAAATCGGATATAAAATTCATAATCAATTTCATCCTCAATTTAAATCGTTCGATTTCCACTGCATTATACTGTTCTTGTGCCATCAGTCAGTCGTCTCTTTATAGTTGATCACTTTATTTTTTCTTTGTGAACGGTGAAGTTGTACAGTTTGTATATACTTGTGCTATTGGTTGAAAGGAAAATTCACACACACACCGACAAGAGTGAGTGAGTTTTTCAAAATTATCAAAAAAAAACAAAAAAACAAATTCATAATTGAAGTAATTAACAATTTGAGTTTTCTCTCCGAACTGAAAATAAATTGACACGTGTTCAGTTTGAATCTGTTCTATTTGGGAGCTTTAGATTCAAAATATCAAATCGCATAACTTTATTGTCTTATTTCTTTAATTTTTAGCTAATCAATAGAATATTGCCATTCTCAATTTCCGACGCAGGTTCCTATTCAGATAATGAGCCGAATCTAGCACAGTATTTCTTGGAATGTTATGTAGCTGCACTTTTGGACTTACGGAAATTCGCCGCCAACAATTCACCGATAGGAAAATTCATCAACACACACACACCAAAGAAAAAAAAAACAACCACGTCAAGCCGTGGGAAATACATTCACAGTATTTCACAGCCGAGACACTTACACACCTTGAAAACTCTTACCCGGCATTTTGAAACCAAGTAATATATTGGGTGCTTTAAAAAGCATAATTTTATCTCGAAGAGAACGTTTTTCTTTGCCATAGTTGTAACCAAGAGCCTTTTGCTCCAGGCTCTTTTTTGTTGTTGGAAGAGGAGAAATAGGAGAATTGGAGAGAGAGAGAGAAGCGAAGACCTCTCTCTCTCTCTCTGGCACACGAAATTCTCTGGAACCATTTCCCTCGCATAACAACATTCTATACGTAACTTCACCTGGAGCGTTTTGGAAAAGAGTGGATACGATGTTTAAAATGGGGGGAGCAAGCGATGGCGATATTAAAGTTCCGCTGTGACTGACACCTGACAATAAACAGGCTATACTGGAATGGCGGTTGTTAAGGAGGCTATACCGATATATATATAGTACAGTATAGGTTGGCAGAAGCATAGGAGAGAGAGAGAGAGAGAGAGAGAAGCGCTTGGGAAGCGCTGGACTGAAGTAACAGTTTAGACTCGCAACAAATACAATTTGAGTTATTCGATAAACTGCCCTAAGATAAGAAAAACATCCAGTTTTTTATTTCTTTATTTTTTCTTGGAAAAACAGAAGCGAATAGTTTCATCGGAGTATATATGAATGTAGAGAAATACAAAATGTCTCTCCGAACTAAAAATAAATTGACATATATTCAGTTTTATTCTGTTTTTGGGGAGGCTTTAGATACAGAATATTAGATCCAATCATTTTATATTGTCTTGTTTTTCTAACTTTCAGATATTTAATAGAACTAGTATAGTATATATACTACTGTAGTTCCCAATCGTGAATGCCTGGACTCCCAGGGGTTTACGACTTTATTATATACTACTTATTGCGGGAGTGGGTGTCCACGGCCCAATAGTAGATTTATATTAAAAAAATTACTTTTTAAAAAAAAGTTTTAGTTAAATTTACGCGTAAAAGCACCGCTGAAGAGCTGCAGCAGTAATATTTTTTATGATTTGACAAAAATTGTACTTGTGATGACGTCTCACGATAGGAGTGTGAAACGTTTAGTTCTTTTGCGGCCCATCTTTTGCTACCGCAACGCACTTGCTAGTACTGGGTAAAATGAGTTCCATTGTTCGCTAATAGATGACTGTTGTTTCTGCTGCTATAAAAGGGGGGGGGGGGCATTTCCGAACGGTCCATGACTAAAAGTATTTTCTGCAATACAGTATAGCCACTTTTCAATTTCCGACCTTGGTCCGTGATTAGGAAGCAAGCTGATAAGTATCTAGCACAGCATTTATCAAATGGTAAATGTGCCGCGGCACGTAAGTATTTACGGAAAATTCACCGACAATTCCTCGCCACGCAATTTACAGACAGGAAAATTGACCCACGCACAATTCACCGGCGACGGAAAAATCATCGCTGGAAAAATTCACCGACAACAGCTCATCACCAGTAAGTGAGTGATGGAGTGACTGACTGAGTTGGTGAATGAGCTAGTGAATGAGTGAGTGACCGAGAAATAAAATTTATGACCGATTGATTGGTGAGTGACCGTATGAATTTCCGATCGAGTGAGCATACGAGTAACCGTATGAGTGGCGAGTGAGTGGGGGGTTGTGACCGAGAGCGATTGTGTGAGTCCCCATATGAGTGATTCACTCACACATTTACTAACCCGTTCACTCACTAACTCCTTTACTCGTTGAATAATCAATCAACCTTGATCAATCACTCGCTCACTGTGTCACTTTGTTGATGAGGTTTCCTATCGGTGAGTTGCTTCCAGCGGCAAAATTAACTTCCGGTTAATTGGAAAACATGAAAAGTAAGGGACAATTATGGCCAAAAAATTTTGCAAATGTAAGCAAAGTTGCCTTTTATTACGGAAATCACTGGAAAATCACCAACAAGGGCAGGGCCAGCGGAAGTGTTTAAATTTGTGTGTGCTCGTCTCGAGCTATATGTAGAAAATTTTTATTTGTGAATCAATTCTGAGGGTGCTCAGAACCATTGTCACAAATTACCGTGGTCTCTCGGCACCCACAGCATACCCAGCACTCCTGACTCTGACGCTACTGAACGGAGGCGTTGCTGCAATTCACTGTGGTGAAAAATGTAGTTCATACAAATACACTAAGTTTGACAAATATGGGAAATGTGTAAGACGAATATTTATGAGGCCGAAATTACACTATAAAAGTTTGGTAAAATATTTCGAAAAAAAAAAAAAACAACCAATAAGCCTGTTTGTTAAATTCACTCGAATGTAACCGATGCGTTTGATGGTTGCATTTTTCAAGTTTTGTAAAATATATTTCATCAAACTTTTATAGTGTAATCCCGGCCTATATATATAAGACTATAACTGCTTATCATAGTTTGAGTCATAAACACAATAATCTTTTTATAAGTTATATCAAATGGTGTTGATTCTTGATTTCTATAAAGAATAAAAATTCATGTAATCTTCGTTGAAAATACGGGAAAAAACGGGACACACACACACTCCTAAAAGAAAAAGCTGGGCCGCCAAAATTGGAGGAATGGTCCGCGAAAAGTACGGGTCTCTCACACGGTCAGAATACAGCAGTTTCTGGCTCACGAGTTGTAGGAATATCGCATAAAATAATGCTATCAAATTTGTTAATGCAAATGGATCTGAATATGACAAGTTTTATCGCTACCACATCATCTCAAATACATTTGAACCATTTTTGCCATATACCGCCACGATCAATTGAAGATTCGCCAAGACCGCCAAAATATCATTGTCCGTAAATCGGGAAATGACTATATTTATCTTTCCTATGACATTTATTAGTTTCTTATTGTGTGTGTTTTCCCCGCAATAACTACACGTGATCAGTAAAATACGCCACTGCGGAGAATGCGAACCACTTTAAGCGTCAATAAATTCAATCAAGTAACCGAATCGGATCAGAGAAAATCCCTAAGCCAATCGAATTCCACCGGGTTCTTCTCCAACCCTGGATGGAACCGAGCTCATCCGATTGCAGATTACCCTGGGATAAATGTATGTACATTTTATGCAGATCTTTGTAATCAGGGAAGTAAGTCTTTAAAGGTACAGGGGAACTGCACCAGAATGAATACGAGGCACACGTGAACCATTCGTGGATCCATCGGATTTACATTTCCGTTCCGAGTCCGGGATTAAATTTCTCCAAAAGTTCCCAGTGATTTCGGTGGAACTTGTTCAATTGGAGTGGAACGATGGAACTGCCCACGTGAGGAGACTACAAACAGTCCGGGGATTCCTACGCCGGAAACCCGAGTTCTGCTAATAACAACGTTTGCCGGAACATTCCAAGTAACCGCTGATAAAAGGTAGTTTCTGGGCGAAGGAGGTAGTCTCTCCGAGCTTGAATAGTAGGATTTGATTCAATGAATGCAAATGTTAAAAGGAGGAGAAAACACAGGTTTCACTTGATTCGTGCAATTGCCGCACCGTGAACACGGGTGGATTGGCGACCATTTTGAGGAAGGTGGAAATACAGCGAAGGAGAGGACAGGTCCATTAAAGGAATGCAATGAGAGTCTGTGGCACTACCATGCACATACGTGTCCGGTTCATTGCTTGGTGCATTACATGAATTGGAACGTTAGCTCTAGCGGAATCTAGAGAGTCGCGGCTTTTCCCCCCGTTTTTCAATGGTGCTTGTGTTGAGAGAGCTGGTTGGATTGACGATCAAACCTAAATTGATTCCTAGAGTTTCATTGCTCCAAGCTCCGGTTCGGTTTTCAAAATTGTTTGTCTCAGAGCACATTTCTCTGTTCGAAGTGCACTAAAACATATAGATGTTAAATACTATTTTTTTTTAAATTCCCCCTTTAGTAAACACAGCTCATTGGAATCACGGATGATGCTATAATATGGATATTGTTATCACCTTCGCAAACTACGGGTCGGACCCGTACTATAACATAAGAAAAACTTCGTTTGTTCATTTTCAGCATTTCGATTTGCATTATCAATTTTTTTTATCCAAATTACTTTTTTTTTTGCGCACTTTGAAATTAAGGATGAACCAGGCCCGTTTTCCTCTTATAAGTTACTGTTACCACCCTGTAAGACTATTTAGGACAGGGGCTGTAAAATGTCCTGCCCTGCCCCCCGGGGCAAATGCGGAACGCTAAGTGGTTCTATCCGGTGCGTGAAAGAAAGGTGTTCTGGTAAGAAAATATCAATACATGATAAACGCCTTGACTGGCCATATTTCCTTCATAAAATTACGGGATCCATACGAGATATCGCCAGTTATCATGAAAATTGTCAAATGAAAATAAAGTTGAACATTATAGCCGAAAAAGAAATGCCAGAAGCAAGTAAAGTTGCCAATTACAGAGAAAAAAATTGTACTTGCCAATTACAGTCAAAAATATTTTCAATAGCAAGTAAAATTGTCAATTACTACCAAAAATTGCCAAAGAGACAAGTGAAGTAGCCCATCACAGCTAAAAATGCTCAAAGAAAAGTACAGTTGCCAACAATTGTTTCTAATGCAGCATAAAAACTGTCAAAAGACAAGTGAAGTTGTCAGTTACAGCCAACAAATTGTCATAGGCAACTAAGACTGCCCATTGCAGCCAAAAAAAAAAAAAAAATTGTCAAAGGCAAGTAAGGTTGACAATTACAGCCAAAACATTCTCAAACGTGTCGTCATGAAAATAATATTGAATGAGGAAAAAAAAAAAAAACAAGACATTTCATTAAAAAAAAGTTGGGGTGGCTTGATCTCCCACATTTGTCATGTTGAACGTTTTATTTCATGGAGTTCATTTTAATCCACTAACAATGCAGTAACACTTCGTTTCCCGACATTGCGATTTTTCCGTAATTTTTAGCAATATTTCCAATTTTGTGCACTTTGGCATTGTTCTTGGCGATGATTGGCAATCTCGTATTTTCCTGCATTTGGAATCCCAACTTCCTGTATTTCTCTCGAGGAAATATGGTCAGCCTAATTATAAATAAAAATTACCCGTACTTCTAATACAGTAAAATAATCAGGTAAATATAGTAAAAAATCGCATTTCCCTACATACAGTATTTCAGCTGAATGACCATCCAAAAAAAACCCCAAAAAACATAGTTGAATAATTATCCTCTTAGGAAAGTTTTTATCGGGACTGGATATAGATACTCTTTAGCTTTTTCCCCAAGTACGTACTTTGAGCTGATATCTTACTCAGGGGCTACTTTAGTAAGTAAAGTTAAAAGAAGAAAAAAACACAGCGTGTTCTCTATCACAATGTATACACATAAACCCCCTCGCGCCGTTAGAAAGCACTTTGGCTTACAAAATGGCTAATTTTTATACCTTGTATAAGCTACTTTCCTGGAGATTTTTTTTCCTCTCTCCTTCACTTGTTTTAGATAAAAATTTAGCGAGTAACTTTAATTAGAAGAATTAATCACCCTCATTGATTTCCGACCTAATACCATCGTTAATGGACTTTGTTGGAGATTTTTAGAAAACAAGCCTTTCAATGGATCCTCTCTCCCTATTTCCCCCCCCCCCCCTGTATATTACTCTCATTTGCATATAATGGAAGGCGGTGGTGATTTTTAGAATCAAAATTCATCGTTTTATGGGTAACATTGTATCGAGACCGACTTTTCTTTCTTAATTCTTCTCTTTGTTTTTTTAATTTAAAGAAAGATATTAAACAAACACTTAAATATTTCATTACATTTTAGTTTTAATGTTACGAGTTTTTTCTGGGGATTTTTTTTTTCTTCTTTTCAACAAAAATGTTCTGTGGTGTTTTAGCAGCCGTTTGAATGAATTGGCAGTACTTACAGGTCAGGATGAATAGTGCGGTCGGCGCCGCTTATTAGAATCACGGATAACATTATCATTCAAGTTTGGTATCACTTTCGCAAAGAAGCGGGGCAATATCATAACATGAGAAAAAATCGATTTTTGTTATCAGGGCATAGGTTAATGCTATATTTTTTTTTCACTCGAAGACTTTATTTTTTCACGCATTTTAAAGCTTTAAGGTCGAACCAGACCTATTTTTGACTCTATATATAGTAGGCGTTATCAAGGTAAAACACTGTAGGAAGTCATAATGGGCGCACCCCTCCCTTGTTCACAAATATTTCCGTACTCAGTTCACAATGTTATAATCCGGCTGTAATAGCAGCTATAATCCATATACGTGTGGAGATGCCTTTTGCAATTAACTTCCTTCAGTGAAGTCAAATAAATGTAAGATTAGAAAAAAATCAGTCAGTTGTCATGTATAATAGGCATCGTTTTAGTTATAATTACGGAGCCAACAATGTCATAACGTTGACATAAATTCGCTTATAGCTATCAAAACTTTGGTTTATGTTACCTATTTTTCGTCGTAAGTCTATTTCTCTTTTTTTTTGCATATTTTGAAGCTAAGGTGGAATCAGACTCATTTTCCTTATAAGTTATCGTTATCAATCTGCAAGACTATGTAGGAGATCAGATCAGAAAACTCCATTGTTGAGCAAAATTTTCCATACCTCGTTCACGATGTTTTTCCTAATCGGTTCGTAGCAGTCGCTATGATCCATGTATGTGTAGCGCTTGTTTTGCAATGGTTTTTCCATACTGAAGGAATGTATGTAGGGGGGGGGGGAGAGAAGTCTCTTTCTTCAGTTCTTGGTTGTTTTCTTTCAAATGACACATTCACAGTTCCTCAGCCGGAAGATTTTAACAAGAGATTTATTATATTTTCTGGTACCGTACATCATAGAAACTACCGTAATTCGTTATACACATTCACAGTTGAATTCTAACTTCTCACTCTTTCTGAATACAAAAGAAAAGCTGAGAGGGAAAATTCCTATTTCAGAACAATATGAAAAAACCACGATTTTCAACATTTGGAAATGCTACGTGAGAGAGAAAAATGTTGTCCCGTTTTCAAAATCAGGACAACTCCCGACAATCGGACAACAATACGTCCTGTTTCAACAAACGAGACGTATGGTCATCGTACTTTCTGCCGGGAGTTTTTCAAATATAGTTATTAATCGGTAATTGTGTGTGTGTTATTCAAAACCGCGACTCCCGATGTGATCACATTAAGCGGTGTGCACCATATTTTAAAAGTTCGTCATTTCACTCAAAATGCGTTGTAGGAAATAAAATAATTTTTAGTCCAAACTTTTTGTAGTTCAAGTCCGCGTTCCAAAATGTTGAAGAAAAGAGCAAATGTTTCTTGGGAGGGCTTTAAATTTTGTAAAAACCACTTCCCGGAAATCCGAGTTTCTCTTTCAGATGTTGGAAGTGGTAATGCAGTGAGAAAAATGCCAAAACGCGTGTTGCCAAAAAGTACGACAAACAATTATCACAGAAAATAGCATTAATTGGAACGCAGCCAATTGTCCTTGGACTTGAAACTTTCAGCAAATTCTTCAAGAGCAGTCTTTATTTCATCGTCAACTTTGAATATAAAAATAAGTCATTCACAGTTTCCTTTAAGCAACATAGCAGAAATCAATAAACCCCCTTCAAAATGCCATATATTTTTTAATGCAGTAGGTTTTTTTTTTCTGATTTTCAGCAGATACAAACTTAGGGGGTATAGGGAAAAGTTTTCTATTAAGAAATCATATTACAAAATATCTATTCTTGTCAATGCTAAAATAAGAGACTTTCAAGGCCGCGAGATATCTCGTCGATGCCGCTTAAAGGGTAAATCGAAGAAGCTCGTCTTGTAGAAAATGTTTTCAGCTGTATAAATTTGTAGTAGACACAAATGTGCAAAAGTATGTGAAATAAGAAAAATAAACTAGTGAAAATTTTCATTTGTATCATGAAAGTCAACTTTAACATCTGAATAATTGCATATTTTGTTACCAAATTTCTTACCCCTTAAAATCCATCATCTCCAGAACAGGAGTGTAAAGCCTTTTCAGTCCGCGGGCCAGATATGTGCTATTTCTGCCGCTTGCGGGCCAGGAACTTGTATATCATACAGGTACTAAGTGACTTGTGCTTGGAAACTTCACATGCATTTGACAATTTTTGGCTGTAATAGGCAACAACTTCACTTCCCTTTGCTTAGATGATTTTATTGTTTTTTGACAAATTTACTTTCCTTTGACATTTTTTGGATATCAATGACAACTTTATCTTTAATTTAACATTTTTTTTGGATATCAATGACAACTTTATCTTTAATTTAACATTTTTTTTTGGATATCAATGACAACTTTACTTTTCCTTTAACAACTTTACTGTCTATAATTGACAACTTAACTAGTTTTTAAACAATATATACATGCTGCAATTTACTTGTCTTTTAAGCACAACTTTAATCATTTTTAACAACTTCACTTGCCTTTGACATTTTTATTGGCTTTTGACAACTTTTCTCGGTGCAAATAACTTACTTGCTTTTGAAAAAAAAAAGTTTTGGCTGTAATTGGCAACTATACTTGCCTTTGATAATTTTTTGTTAGGGATTTGAAATTTCCCGTATTGATTCCTATTTTTCATATTTTTATTAAAGAAAAATTTTAAGCTAGGTTATTTATCGGGTTTTGTGTATTGATAGTTTTCTACCGGAACATGTTTCGTGGGTCTTAATAAAGACCTTGGCGAGCCGCATTTGGCCCTCGGGACCGAGGTTGCGGACCCCCCCCCCACTCCCCCCCTCCCTGCTTTAGAATATACATAAAAATGTAGGTCAATCTGAACTGAAACACAATTTTTATATATTCCCAATGTGAACCATAAAAATAATAAAAGTTAAATTTTATAGGAAATGAAAATACAGTTTGTTTAATCAAATTTCAACGTGATCGTTGCGCACCATTCTTCTTCACATATATTTGAATTCTATACACAACTTTATAAGTTCAGAATAAGATTTATGGATTTTTCGAAAAAAAAAAGGAAAACAGAAACTACTTCAAAAATAACTAAAATTAGAGGAAAAAAGGAGTCAAAAGAAATAAAAACTGCCATCTATCAGCTTAGAATGAAAGTATTTCCCACGAATAAATTCATTTTATCTTTTCTTCTTCTTTTGAGAACACTCAGAAAATTTCTGTAAAAGAGGAAGAAAGAATTTAAAAAAAAATTGCTCCAACCAAGTTAAAAAAAAAGCTAGGATTTGATTTTTTTTTGCTCCCATAGAAATTCGTTCCGAGTCATTTAAAAAATCTTAAAAAGACGGGGAACTAACATTGAATTGCACTTGGTGAGGATAAAAGAAGAGAGAGAGAGAGAAATTGAATGTCTGCTGAATCCCAAAAATTTCTTGAATCTATTTCTCTCGTTGTTTAATTCGGAATTCTTTGGGAAGAAAATAGGATCTGAGTTAATCCATTGAAAGTTTCGTACATGCCACCGATAAAGACGTTTTTGCATTTATAAATAGGATGTATTCTTTTCCGACCACCATCGAACCCATTGATTCCAATACAAACGATTCGAAACTAAAAAAATGATACTTTTTCTTCGGTTCATATTAAAGTATCCGACTACGTTAGAGAGCACTTTTCTTTAAAGTGGTACTGGAGTGAAGTTTAATAAGATTTCTTTGTAGAAAGTGTCCCAAAATGGTGGTAACAATAATAAATTTTGGACTACCTCATTTTCTATGAAAAAGTCATTTTTACGTCTAATTTTAAGCAAAATTCATGTGATACTCCAAGCACGATTGAGATTTCAAGACTCTTGACGCAAGGAGTCCTACACGGACGAACCTCTCCAGCATTAAAAAAATCGGCCGTTCGGAATCGGCAATAAGTTGTAGGTCCCGGTCTGATTACCCCTTTTGTGCAGAAAAAGACTGGTGTGACAAAAATAATCAATGATTAAAAAAATGAATATTAATATTTTATTCTAAAATGGCATTTTCAACGTAGTCAGATACCTTAACCCCATAATACTAACTTTGTTTCAGAAACGTAGTCGCATAATTATATTAATAGAATGCTTGGTTATTTTCACAATACATTGAGCTAATAATGGTGCTAGTTTAAGTCTAACATTTAAAGGATTGTATGATATCCTCATAAGTTACACTCAAATCTGTTAATGTACGTATGGAGTTTTGAAATTTCATTCGACATATAGATTATAAAGCACTGTAATTAGACAAATAAATGAGATAGGACCATTAGAAGTTAGATTTCGATTAATAACATCGGAAATGCATAGCAAAATACCATATTAAAATTTCGTAATGATACAAGAATAGATCACTATAAATCATGTTTCAAACTTAACTAAAATGTCAAAAGTACAATTCTTTGTTAAACGCGTTCAAAGTTTTTATTCGTGGATTACTTGTATGTAAAAACGCAATACAAGTGGAAGTAACTTTGGTTCTGCGCATTGTATAAACAAAACAAGACCTGTTTTGGAATCACAGAAAATAAGGCTTTCACATGAAAAAAAAAACAAAGGGCACGTAGGCCAGGTCGATGAGATACTAGCCTAAAGTACCAAAGGATGTTCATAGGTTTCGCGAGTTGAATATCCAGTTCGTCCTTGTCAGGAAAGTTCCTGACACAGGGGTACAACAGAAACATCCACATGACCACATAAAATGATTGCCACCGCAAGGAGTCCTACACGGACGAACCTCTCCAGCATTAAAAAAATCGGCCGTTCGGAATCGGCAATAAGTTGTAGGTCCCGGTCTGATTACCCCTTTTGTTCAGAAAATGACGGGTGTGACAAAAATGATCAATGATTAAAAAAATGAATATTAATATTTTATTCTAAAATGGCATTTTCAACGTAGTCAGATACCTTAACCCCATAATACTAACTTTGTTTCAGAAACGTAGTCGCAAAGTGTGTGACATGCAGTTTTTATTTTAGGTAACATTCTAAAGTTGAAATGATCGGTATAAAAATATTTTTCAAAAGTATTACTGAATACAGAACACAATGTCCAACCACATCATGGCTAGGGATATTCAGCAGGTCCTCCACAAGATACTTCAGGTTTGCATATCGTTGATTAACACGTACGTCGATGAGTTAAGCAACGTCGAATCAGCCGCATTACAAACAGTGACAATCAAGAGGGCACGCAATCAATCAAAATATTATTCCCACCATCAATAGCAAAATGAAAAACAAGAAAAAGAAACATAGTTCTCCAAGCACGTCACGTCGGACGATCCTTTTTTTTGCTGACAAACAATTCATAACGAAAAATCGCATTACCTAAAACAGTGATGGGTAAATTTTTTTAAGAAGCAGGCCAAACTAAACAAAAACAAAATGTCGTGCGGACGTATTCTGACACTGATCCATAATTGGATTTTTTATGCTTAGAAATGAAGTGTCAGGATATGATGTGTACTTTGAAGACTGCCACGGTTTTTCATTGTCAATGATACAAAATGGTATTTTTCTTTGCAGCTGTGAAAATGTGAAAAAAGTGTATTTGAATAACTTCATGCTTATTTATTGCATATGTGTTCCATTTTTCACGCATGCAAAAGTTTTTGAATCAGTTTCTATTTAAATTCCCACAACTATATTTACCTTATGAAAAAAAGATACGACCCTTTAAATGATTTTGTTTAAAACACTGAAATTGATAGTTTGATTTGAATTTCACGTTATGTAAGCATTGTATTGAAGATCTGTCAGCTTAATGCGGAAAGACCTTTTCAAATGCTGGACCGGCTCACTTTAGCACCTCGAAGTTAAAAAAATTGCAGAGAACAATTTCAGCCGAACACCAGTGTTCCGACAACGGGCGCCAACTATGAGACCTCATTACCTGCCCACACAATGATCCCTGTCACTAATTTACCGCAAACCAACCCCAGTCATATCGCCATATGTCAATTTACTACCGATGGAGTTGGGTGGGAAATAAAGTCGCCATCGGTGGTCGTCCCAGGCTCGCTATGTGAAGAACGTATTTTCTATTCTCTTTCTCCAGGATCGAATCCGTGGGCATTACGAACTACACCAATCGGGCGCGGTCTCTGTTAAGTGCTTACACAAGGTTTTTTTTGTGACGTTGGCATTGGTGGATAAAGTACTATTGGTGAAGTTTGTTACTTCAGCCCCGAATCACCGGCTGAAGCTTTTCAAACGATTCGGACACGGAAGTGATTAAAGAAAGACTCTTGTCCAATGAGTCCTGCCGCGTTTTTATGTGGCACTCTTTGGTGACAAAAAAATGAATTAATTCTTTTTCTGTACCAAAAGATATCCCTTTTCCTGAGGATAACTTCTTCACAGACCGTACATTGAAATACAAAAATACCTTCAATTTTTATGAATTTTTTTTAACTGTTCACGAATTTATGGAACACCCTACATCTATTTTCCGTATATGAATAAAATTGCCAGCGGTAAGGACAATGATACGATATTGCCTTTTTTGGTGACGTGGGTTAGTTATCTGTCGGTTTAACTGTCAAATAAAGTGTCACTATTTATTTGGAGTCAACAGCAAAGGGTCAAAAATGTCTGCGCAAGAAGAAGAAGAAGAAGAAGAAGCCATATAAACGACGTATCCACGTTTGGACATTGCGCAAACAAGTAAAAAGGCCGATGGAAGGAAGGAAGTAAGTGATGAGGAAAGCAAAGGGGAACTCGGAATTACGCCACACCAAGTGCTGCTGCTTCGCTAAGTCGTTCACAGATGACGGACCATTTCTGGAATGAGCTTTGCAAACCGATAAGGGTGTTTAATGGAACACCGTAAATGGAGCTCACGAGATAAAGTTTTGTACTGAAGATAGAGAATGGGAAACTCTCGTACCAAACACACACACATGTGCTTCTAACATCTACTCCGTTTCTCTCGCTGATAAAGCAGCGACTTTTCTCGTAAGACACAGTGTTGTGTAATACTCTATTTCTCGGTGTGTGTGTGTGTGTGTGCGAATGTGGAAAAGACATTGGACCAGGAGCTGACGTTATCATCATCTGAGATCGCTGTTACTGTAGGGGGGTTAATGATAGTCAGGAGGAGAAAGTCCGGAGGAAAGTCAGGCATCATTGTCTCAAGTGCCCGGAAGAATGACTGACCATATTTAGAAATGGAATTTCTGAAGACTGGCTCTTTTACCGCCTTCCATAGGTTGTTAAGAGAATGGTCCTGCGGTATATTTGTTTGCGTAATACTCGCTTTCATAAGCACAGTGTGTATGTTTATATCCATTTTAGCGTTTGTTTCATCACCGAAAATTACCAGAAGGCGCTTTACAGGGGGAAATACGAGCTAAAGCGATGTTAGTTCAGTAATTGTGAATTCCATTGTAGTTATTTTACCTGAAGAAAGGACGCGTTTGTTATTTCATTTGTTCATATTTCACGGTTTTGGAGCTCGATTTGAAGAGTATTCTTCTTTAATACAGTGATACTTTGGCCAACGAAGATGATTCGTTCCAGGATGACGTTCGTTAGCCGAAATGAATTTCTCATAGGTTGCTGTGGAAAATCATATTTGATCTGTTCTATCTTCTGTCAAAAATTTAAAGATAAGTTTTTAAAACACCACCAAGCAGGGCCGTCTTAAGAGCATCGGAGCCCTCGGGCCAACTGATTTTTCTGAGGTCCTACCTGGTAAACTCTCGAGAATTTCAAAGACTTATAATTTTTGTGAGGTCCTTCTTCTCTTGAGGCTCCCAGGCCGTGTCCGGGTAGGCCCATGCGTTAAGACGGCACTGCCACCAAGTAATGCTGTAAAAAAAGACGAAAACTGGTTGAAGGCTGAAATGAACAGCCTCCAAATTGAATAAATGAGATTTTACAGGAAGAGATGAGAGATACTGAAAATTTTTTTATTTTACACTATGTACCACAAATAACACCACCTTTAGCAGACTTAAGGATGACACAACCCAATCGAGTTTGTAGGCGTCGCCCATCAAGTTTTGATTTCGTCAGCTCATTTATGTGTCTGGTATACGCAGATGGATAAGATAATCTCCTAGAATGTCCAGGTTGTTCAGTTTGATGTTAAGAGTCTTGCGTTGAGAGAATGCGTGCTCTGAAATCATGGGCTACCTACAGGGTGATCAGCGAATAATCCCATTTTTCAAAATTAAATATCTCTACAACAAAGATCAATAGAATTATGCGGTAAACGGTAC
This sequence comes from Pholcus phalangioides, assembly GCF_987345545.1. Taxonomy (NCBI): domain Eukaryota; kingdom Metazoa; phylum Arthropoda; class Arachnida; order Araneae; family Pholcidae; genus Pholcus; species Pholcus phalangioides. Next base: position 37,812,885 of record NW_028301608.1, on the reverse strand, counting down.
ATTTATTAGCAAAACTGTAAAAATGTTGTACAGAAATTTCGGAAATTTAGTTTTTTTTAAATTTTTTGAAATAAAAAAAAAAACTGGGGATTTTTGGGTTCCGAAAATCCTCATTTGTGTGAAGAGAAACCACTGCATTCGCCTAAAGTTACTGCATGGGCTGCGGTATGCGCCATGTGTGCTGACAAATTGTTCCAAAATTGTAACATAACGTTCAGTAGTAATCGTTTCTCGCACGATGAAGGGGCCGATAATGCCTCTGGCGCAGCCCATGCAGTAACTTTACGCGAATGCAGTGGTTTCTCTTCGCACAAATAAGGATTTTCGGAACCCCAAAATCTCCAGTTTTTCTTCTTTTTTTTTTAAATTTTAAAAAATTAAAAAAAAACAACTAAATTTTCGAAATTTCTGTACAACCTTCTTACAGTTTTGCTAATAAACGTACCGTTTACCACATAATTCTATTGATCTTTGTTGTAGAGATATTTAATTTTGAAATAAGGGCTTATTCGCTGATCACCCTGTATTTTTCAATGCATTTTCTATTAGCCGAATCTATCATTTTACATGAAATAGTTCAAATAATTTCAGATGGTGAATGGTTGGTGCAGTTGGACAAAAATATTCCGAGGTGGACATCGGTGCCTGAAGTAACAGTAATTCCGATGACGATACTTGGCGCCGGAATTATTTTATAATTATTTTATATTAGCGTGTGTAATCATAACTACAAAAATGTTCGTTAGCCGAATCCGTATTCATTAACTGAGTAAGAAAAATCACCGTCTGCCAAAACATTTGTGAGCTGAGATATCACTGAATAGAATCATTTCGGTGCATGAAAATTTATTCAAATCTTTTCATCCGAATCCAAAATTCAAAGAATTCCATTAATCATTAGTTGTTTTTGGTGTTTTTTGGTTTTTGTGATGTTCTCGAGTTTTCCGATATTTCTAACGATACGCCTTCTCTCGAAAGTATCAAATCAATACGTACTTGTACAATATAGGACCGACATGGAATTTTTCCTCTTTTCCTTCAAAGAAGGGGGGGGGGACTTTAATTTTCAATATGCATTGGGGAGAAATTTTGTAATTCATTAAGAGTACGAAATCTCTTAATTGAAAACCCCCGCGTACGCGTCTGAAGTTTTGGGTTAGCTGAGGGGTGGGGAGGGGAATAGGAAAAGTAGAGTTTTCCTCACAAAATACTGAAGAACGAACGTCGACGTCGAACTCTTTAGTTTTCCTCGAGGCATTGAAAAGCTCGAAAGTTCTCTCTGCTGCCACAAAAGTCTCTCTTTTCGTAAAATACATCCAAGAGAGACAGAGAGAGAAAGAGAGAGAGAGACTTGTATCCGCCGGAATCTTTCAGATGATTTGTCTTTACCGTCTATTAGGTTTGAGTTGTGAAGTGTGCGCAACTTGTCTTCTGGGTCTAATTCGAAAGTAACGAGATTTTCCTTCTGCTTAATTGTTCGTAGAGGACATTTTCGAAAAGGTCCACGAATTTTCAAAATCTACTCTAAATCCTTTCTTACAAACATTTCTCCTTAAAAGAGACATTTCAAGAATGGCTTTCGTATCGGATGGGAGGGCAGAAGAAGAAATCTGAAAGTAATGAGATTTCTTGAGGAGTTCCACCTTTAACCAAGGACGGATAGAATTTCTTGTTAATGTTTTCTTTTCATTATTATTTGTTTGAAGTTTACTGTCATTCAGGCAAACAAACAACAAACACGTGACATTAGGAAGTCTGATTTGTATTTTCAATTCTATAAGCCACTTTGATTGGTCTCGAATACTATGTAATTTCGCTTTAGCTCAGTTGCCAATCACAATAAGCTTTTGAGTCGGCTTGTTTTTTTGTTAACGGCTTTGAACCGCCCCGTGAGGTGAGAAAGCCTCAAAAACTATGTGCTCGAGAGTTTTTAATAAATATTAACAAATCAACAAATTGATATAAAACGGTACGGTTTTCACTAAAATACTTATCATGACCTGGAGTGTTCTTTTTTCGATAAATTGAAAGAAAGGTTCAAATTTTACTCACAGGTGGCACTGTAAAAAACATGCAACAAAAAACCGTTTATGATAATTATGACAATTATTTGCGTTACATAAAGCTACCAAATTTCAATATGAGCGGTCTTTTTTAGCTTGGCTACATCTATACGGTTGAAGGTGTGCTCGTGGTGAAATATGGTAGTTTTATGTAACGAAAATTGTCGTAAACGTGTTCAGTCGAGTTTTTAGTTGTAACGCGCTACCTGTGAGTGAAATTTCAACTTTTTTAAAATTTATCAAAAAATACCCTAGGCCGTGATAAGTATTTCATTGCAAACCGTCTTTTAATATCAATTGGTTGATTTTAATTTTTAAAATGTGTCCATCCTGTATTTTGAATTTAATACATATATTTTTGATGATATGCTGTGCCAACACAATGACTTTGCTACTGCCTTTAGTACTTATTTTTGCGCAAATTCTCAGTTTTTTAGGAAGAAGGAATTATTGTTAGCTCCTTGCGTCCATGATTCTCAGCCAACTCGCTGGGCATTTTCCCTATTGTGACCTTGTATTTGTATTTATGATAAAATAACATGGCATCACAATGTAATTGAATGAAATTTGGTTAAAAATAAAAATAGTTCAGTAAAGAGAAAGTTCAGTTCATCGAATAAAGGAAAAGATAGAAATTTTATTGATTCACTCTTATTTCAGATTTAAAAATTGCTTTTTGTCAAGCAAGTGGTTATCAATGGATCTTAAATATTTTGCCTTATGTGGAGAACTAAACGCTCTTTAATTTTGAATCAGGATTTCATTCAATTGCAGTAAAACTTCTTCTAACGGTCACCTCCAAACAACGGCCACATTTTGTGAGAACCGAACGCGTCCCCATTGCAAATAACCTCCGAACAACTGTTTCTGAACAGCGGCCATTTTCGATATGGAGTCGGAAAAAAACACACATGTCGCTATAAGAAAAATAATTTTCAAGCTGATTTTCAAGGGAGTTTTTCTCCCCAAACTTCATGGGAAAAAATATTATGTATGCCTTCTTTTGCTGGGTACAAATGCTGGATGGATTTATTGAAGGCAGTGGAGAGGTGGGAAAGGACTCACTTAAGTGATGTGTCGCGTGCCACTCAAGTGATCTTTAAATGCACTGCGGGTCACTGTAAGTCCTAATAAGGCCATGTGGTCAAAATTCTGTAATCATCAATTCCGAATGGTAACTTCAACGGACATTGGTTTCGGGGGTGCATCAACGAACAGAAGGCTAAATTTTGCCTGAACTGATATGGTATTTAACCGATTGTCCGCAGAAGAGTGTTTGCGGTATTAGTAAGTAAAGATTTCGATTACAAAGTGATCTGTAAATGTGCTATGAGTCACTGAAGTGGCCTTAGAACGGGGCATCTTAGTTTATTTTTACAAAATTAGGTTTCAGATCACTGGTCACATCAAATGACTCCAAAAGCACATTTGGCCCCCGTTATAGATCGAGCATTTAAGGCTTCGTTTAGTATTTCCCAAAATGGGCAATATCACCCACCCTCTGGGAACGATGGAAAGGTCCAGAGAGGCGGTAGAAACTCAGGGTTCAGTATAAGATCTGAAGAAGGGGGCGAAGGAACGAAGTGTGGGAAACTATAGTCTAGTTCTGTGCCCTTTTCGGTCTATAATTTCTATGGCGGAGCCCTGCTTGACCCGAGGGGCCTTTTTTATGAATGGTTTTTATGGTGGAACCCTGTAAGAATATTTTTTTAAATTTATTTATCAAATTTGCTAATTTATTTTATTTCTATCGAGTGGCCGCGGAGCCCCTGAGAAGTGCATACGGAGCACCAGTTGATCTCGTGGGTGGGAGCAAAGAACTATTTGGGGTTCCTGGTACATCGTTTAGTCCATATCAGTTTGTTTTTTTTCGCCAAGTCGTTTTTGTCGTGTTTTATCTCAGCATTGTAGGCCAAAATAACGCTGTATAGATCGATTAATAAATTAATGTAATATTATCATTATACTAATATAACCAATTTTATAATTATTGTTATCAATTACAGAACGGATTCTCACTTCACATGTTATATAGATTGCAAATTTTAGTATTTTTTTCTTTTTCTTCATAATAAAAACGGCTATTCCCAATAACGGTGAATTCCTAATAGCTGCCATATTTTCACGTTCCCGTAAGTGGTTGTTGTTGGGAGGTTTCCCTGTACATTGATGGCATGAAATTTTATCATGAGTGAAAAGTTTTAACACTTCTTGTCTTTTCCTAAAAATTCGAGACTTTTTAAAACATAAGTAATAGAGATGTGTAAAACATAAAGTTGGCATAGCATAGCCCCTTTATAATCAAAAATATGTGTACCAAATCTCGTACAAATTTGAAATAAATCAATGGATAATTAATATATGCAATGAGATATATCTACCAGAGTATGGTTTTTGAGGCTTTCTTACCATGTAATAAGTACCAGACCCTCTTAAAAACTGCTGGATATAATTAGATGCATTTTCGTGAAAATTATGGTTTTTTCCTTAAACAAATAAATGGAAAATTGAAATCCATTAGGAGGTTGTCCAAGATATTCTCTGAAACCTAGAAGAAATAATGTCATTAAAAGTAAATGTTGCGTGAATATTTCTTTTTCCAGCTCACGCTGCTGATGTTCATATTTTGGCAGAGAGATCATGTTCCGTAAGCATATCTTTTTCTCCATCAGAAAATTTTGAAAATGAATAAACTTGAATAATCATTTTTTTTTTCGTTGCAAACATTTCATTAACTTTTTTCTCGAAATAACGATACTCATATACGAAAGTAAGACCACCTTCAGGCATTTTTAATGTTTACTGCTAATATTTTTGGGTTCGATCGATTTCCTGTTTTTTGCTTGTAGACGAAACATATTAAGAGGAAAAATGAGGAAGTTAATGAAAGTTTCATAGAAAGACCGTAATGTAAGTTCGGATATCGAATCGAAGTTTACACATCATGGGAAAAGAAGACGCTTTTAGAAATATTTATTTGTTTTTTGTCACTGTATGGCATTTATTGATTTCTCGCATTAACCGGAATTCGTTGGAAAAGTCTGACCATACTTCTGTATTCAGTTTTCTTAGCATATATGTATTTATTGAAGTGAAACCAACATACAGGAATTGATGAATAGTAAAAACCCTCTCTTTTAATGTCCAAATAATAATTTCATTGCATGATGAAAATATGCAATATGAAATCCCTTGATTAACGGTCACCCCTCTTTTGCGGACGATTACTTTATGTCTGCAAAAGAAGGGTTTTACTGTATTCACAAATCGCTTCTTTCGCACATACGGGAGGGAGAAAAATCTAACATGATTTCAATCAAACAATCAAAAACGTGAGCAAGAATTCCAATTGGAATCAATTGTTAATTAATAGCATTTTCATAGAAAACAAAAAATAACGTTTAGATTATCTGATGCAGAGTTTTTCAACCGCTGGTCGACGGACTGGTGTTGGTTCCTGAAACATTTTTCCCAACTCCATATAGCCACTATATTATCTTAGATCAAATAAATATTATAGCATCCTCAATATTGGTTACTATTTTTGTCTTAGCCGTCAAAAAATATGGAAATTATTATAATTTTTTTTAATTTCTGCCGGTTCACAAATCCTTTCTTTCATTCATTTATTTTTTGCCAATCATGTAATTATTTCTCCTATTCATCTATTTTCAGCCGTTCGTCAAATTATTTCTATTACAGTATTCATTTACACTATTCTACCTACGGTATTCATTTTTTACCGGTGCGCAAAACTTTCTCTTATTCATTTATTTTTGCTGATCCGCAAATTATTTCTCCTATTTTCGACGATCTGCAGCTGTGAAAAGTTTGAAGTAATTTAATGAAAAATATTTTCAGAATTAATGAAATAAATATTTTCAGAATTAATGAAATAAATATTTTCAGAATTAATAAAATAAATATTTTCAGAATTAATGAAATAAATATTTTCAGAATAAATAAAATAAATATTTTTAGAATCCATGTAAATTCATATTCAATGAAAAAATATAGTTTCAGGGAAAGTAAAACTGTCTTATCTAATGTGCAAATGCAATGACACGAGGGTCCTTTCAACTGCTATATTTCATGATGATTCGCTCACCAATCGCCTTATGCAACTATTGAAAAATAAATGTCCGGGATTGTAACGAAATTGTGCAACTTTCCTGTGACAAAGACGAACATCCAGGAGAGGGAGTTCGATTATTCTAGCATAAAACAAATGGTTCTGTTCCTCATTTAGCACAACACGGACCGAGCATCGGGAAAATTGGAGTTTGTCACGTTCGAGGATCTCCCCGGGAATCGACAAATATAACTGTCACAAAGTTAGTACAAGTGTCATATTCGAGTTCGAGGGAAGGTGGAACGTAAATTGTTGTAGGGATATTTGCACGCGTCAAAATCCGTTCGATGTCCGTGATTACTTATCGTCATCATCACCTCGGTGATGATTCTCGAGTGGCATTAGCTTCAGGAACAACGATTAATGGCTAAGACAGTACCAAGTTAGAAAGCGATTTCACAACTTTCATAAATGAATGCAGACATATTTCGGCATGATTAAATTTGTGTAATGAAGGGGGTCTTCAACTCATGGTGAGTGAGTCACATGTGGCTCTCGAACCTTTCTGCGCAGAGGCCTACCAATGGACATAGTTATAGAATTTATAGCGATGTTCAGGGGAAAATACCATCTCAATGGAAAAGTGTATCCCGGAATTACAGAGAAAAGAATTACATCAAGGAAAACATTTCAGAACTAATGAGAAAAAGAACTTCAGAAATAATGAGAAATACAGTGATTTTGCAAATATTTAATAAATAAATAGTTTCAGAATCATTGTAAAAAATAATTGTAGAACTATTATAAATAATAATTACAGGATAAGAGAGAGAGAGAAAGGGATAATTTAGAATTAATAAGAAGAATAACTTTAGAATTGATGAAAATAATAATTTTAGAACTAATGAAATAATAATTTTAGAACTAATGAAATAATATTTCCGGAATTAATGAAAAATATTTCCGGAATTAATGAAAAATATTTCCACATTTATGGAAAAATGTTTCCAGAATTAGACGGTTTTATTTTCTCAGCCCAAAATATCAAGGAAACATATTTTCTAGAAGTTATGCTGAGGTGAATTAGGAAAAGTTGTCTGGTCTCTGGCGGGACTCAAACCCAGGCCCTCTTGCAAACCCGGCAATGGTAGGGCCAACCTGTAGTTGGTAGCTTGCTCGTCCGGTCTACAAGAGGGCCTGGGTTCGAGTCTCCGTGAAGACCAGATAACCTCGTTTTACGAGTTCACCTTGGCATGACATTCAAAAAATATCTATTTCTTTGATTTCCAGAATTGTTGAAAAATATTTCCAGATTCACTGAAAGCAATATTTTCAGAATAAATGGAAACATTTAAATTCACAATGTAATTTAATAGAACAAGAAAAAAAAAAGAAACTCTGAGGATAAGTAAAATTCTCAAATAATAATGAAACCCCTTGTTCGACTTGGAGCACTGCCCAGTTGAGCTCACTCTTTTAGACGCCAATGTGTGAATCTAGATACTGTAGTATGACTTGTTGGACGCCGGTATTTATGGAATTTCGTTCTTTCGGCCCAGAATATCTCTAAGGTTGAAGACCCATAGTATAAGGCCTATGTCAGATCGTTTTGAAAGAACTGTTTAATAATCAGTTGAAAATACAGACAAACGGCTTAAAGGCTGCAAGAGAGGATTTCAAAATTTTTTTTTTAAATAAAATTAAAAATGTTTTTTTCCTGAATACGCTCCTTTAGTGACGAAGACGATGTCAAGCCTATATACTATTTCTGGATCTGTTATTTGTATAACATGAGTGTTGCAAAGAATAGAAGTAAAAATAGACAAAAATAACTTTTTGTTTCAAATGTTTTATATCAGACGTTTGTCTCTATTTTAACATTTTTTATGCACAGAGGGATTGTAATTGAAGTTTTCGTACTCTGAGTAGTTTTCCCTCAAAAACTGCTCATCCGAATACAGCCAAATTCTCTGGATATCATAATGAGACCATGGGAGAGAGATTCATGCAATAGTAACAATAGTTGAATTTTTGACCACCGGTTGAATAAGTGACCATTTTGTTATTTAGTTTTTTTTTCCATTGATCCATATAGCGTATACACCAAGTTTATGAGCAGTATCAATATACTAAAGTGACTCGGACCTATGATGCGCCTATTCTGATGGAGGTATGCCATCGAAACTTGGTGTATACGCTGTACGGATCATGGAAAAAAATTATGTAACAAAAGTGTCACTTACTCAAATGATGGTCAGAAATGGGACTATTTTTTATTGCATAAATCTTTCTCCTTCATGGTGTCATTAACATGTCTCGAGAATTTGGCTGTATTCGGATAAGCAGATTTTGAGGAAAAGCAACTTAACGTACGGGAGCTTTAATTATAATTACCTTGTATATATGAATTTTTCAAAAGAAAGTCCAGAGGTGAGATTAATGCAAGCATGGATAATAAAAATTAAAAAATTCCGCAGAGATGTCTTCAATTGTGCAGTTGTTCAAGTAAAAACTTCAGTGGCAACAATCCAACAGATTAAATTAAATTATATTATGAAAGAAACATAGTTTTTTTTCCTTACTTTGGTCCATTTTACTTCTGTTCTCTGTAACTCCCATGACACAAATAACATCACAAGAAATGTCATGTAGGTTTGGCATCCTCTGAGTCATCACTAAAGGTACGGTTGTAGAAATTTTATACTAAGCAAAAAAAAAAAAATACTTTGGAACCTTGTCTTTCAAATGCTTCATGCCATTTGTCTCTATATTTAACAGTTTTTTTATAATCTGTTTTTTTTCTAAAACAGGTCACGACTTCCGGACCACCCTGTATTTGTTAGATTCGATTTTTTCCCAAATTGTTAGAGAAAAATCCCACGCGCACGTGTTTTCCATTTACAATGCACTAGAATAGGTTTTAGCAATATCGTGAGAATGAAATATGTTCGCGTGTTAAAACTCGAGACTTTGGAATTTCAGGTTGGCGTGATATCAAAAGAATTCCTTACTTGAGTGGAGATTACCCAAGTATATACTGTACCGGGGGGTTTTCCTCGAATATCTTGAGCAAGCAAAGTTCCGAGACGTTGTGGAGCGAGAGAAATAACAAACGGATCGGGTAAATGAGTAAATTAAAATGAGACCGAAGATTCTCCTCTTCCGCAGTACGAGAACATTCCGCAAGTGAGGAAATATTAAAATATTACAAAATCTTCACGGAAGGTTTTCCTCTCCCGAAGAGATATGCAGAGAAACTTCGGGAAATTAAGCGGCTCTAGAATTTGTAAAACGTGAATGAAGCAAACACACAGACTCGCTTTCGTAATAACCCAAAGATACACATATTCCCTATTCGCGTATACGAATTCTATTTAAACTCGGAACATAATCGCAATGAATACAAAAACATCTGTGCTTTGTGTCATCATCTCTACATGTATTGAAAATGCTTATGCAAATATATTCGTTTAAGTAAATCAATCGATCAAATGAGACCTGTTTGGGTGGATTCATTAAAACTGATAAAAAGGTACATCTTATTACATGGCAAAGCAATCTATAAAGCGGAGATGCACAACCTCACTCCCGCGAGCGGGCCAAATGCGCTCCACCAAGAGGTTACATATGTTCTATGAAAGCTGTTCCGGTAGAGCAACACATATTCACCCAAGGAATTGGCACATGTCGTGTCATGTAAGTATCATATTGAAAGTCTGCCTGCTGTCTGCTTCGCTATAGACTGTTTTATACAATCTCTCCCACACGATCAGTTATATATTTTGGTTCATCTTAATATATCCGTTCGAATGCATTGATCCCCCTCAAGATAACTAAACATCAGTAATTATACAGGGTGGTTATAGATAAACTAACACTTCTCAGGCGTATGTAGAACCCATTCTGATGGAGGTATTTTGATGAAACTTGGCATATTGGATATGTGGACCATCGAAAAATCAAAGATTCAATAAAAAAAATCCAATTTTTGATCACCAGGTGAAAAGAGTGTGGTGTTTTTTAACTTCAACCTATTCCAAATAACGTATATATCAAGTTCCAACATTCACCACAAGGCGCTACATAGATAAGAGCAAAGTCAGTGCAATCAAATTGACACTACCCCGACCTATGTAGCGCCCGTTGTGACGGACGTTTTTTATTGAAATTTAGTGTATATGTTATTTGGACCAAGAGAAAACATGGTAGAAACCACCAAGGAAAAAATACGTTTTCACCTGGTAGCCAGAAATTATATACATATTTTTGAAATTGAATATCTTCCTATTCTTGGTCTATATCCTATATACATACCTCGTTTCATCAAGAACCTCCATCAGAATGAACGCTGCATTACGTCTGAGTAGTGTCAGTTTATTTATAATCACCCTTTACTGAAGAAATCATAAATTGAGAAATCTCATTTGATAATACGCATCAAGAGGAACAAAACTTGCCATAGAATATGGCATCGCAAACCACGCTTAGTCGAAGAAAATCTTGAAAATACTTATGAAGGGGCAGACATCGCCAGTACACCCGCTACCTTTGAGCGCGTCCGGCAATTGTTATTCCGTCGCTGTCGGCTGTGCAATGATCTTCACAGCAGCAACTTTAAACAATTTCTGTAATCATTTCTCTTCGTCTACTTTCCGCCATTGGACTGTGCTGCTTTGGCTGTATTGTAATCATACTGTCATGTAGAGGGTGGGCAAAAAGTGCTTAAAACTTTAAAAATTCATAAAAATTGGAAAAATAACCGAAATAAAAATCGGTTTCCAGAGTTAGCATCGATTTGTCACGGGAAAAATAGACAGGTAAAAAACAGCCGATAGGTGGCGCTGACTTACACAAGTCAAAGAAAAGATTCGCAAGTAACGAACAGAATGCCTCCAAATAGTTTATTACAGCAGTATGTGTTCCACATGACCACCACCACACATTGCAGGCGAGTCACAAATCCAGCAACAGCAGAGTGCAGCGGGTCCACCTACACGGTTTTCAACGGTGTCGATTAGGATCGATTGTCGCTCCTAATCGATTGTCGATTAGGAGCACAAGTTCTTATAACCGTCTCATTTGCATATTTCCACCGATGTCACTCGTACCAGCGCCACCTATCGACTGTTTTTGATTTTTTTCCTGTCAAAAACATTCCCGTGATCTAGCGATGCTAACCATGCAAACCATTTTTTATTTCGGTTATTTTTCCGGTTTTTATGAATTTTTAAAGTTTCTACAAATATTTTTTGCTTACCCTGTTTCTGGTTTTTGTATATATGTACTTTACTTTTTTGTACTTATTTTGTTTACCACAGGCTGTGTTGTAATGATTCTGTCAAATAAATGGTTTTTTTCTACTTATTATTGACTTTTTTGTTCCACTCGACGTCACACACTTGATAAATATTCTTACGATTTTCACCAACTAAACGTGGCTTGCGATATCATGTTCTATGGCAATTTTTGTTCCCATTGATGCCTAATATCACACCTCTGAGTTTTCCATTACCTCGAGGTGACACCCTGTACAGATAATTAAGCAGTATGACATAAGAATTTTTGATTCAGATCACACACAATACACAATGGAAACAATCAATGAATTCTTGAGCTCTTTTCATGATAAAGAATGGAGAATTTCTACTGCCCTATGTGGATGAGTCAAGTTTATTTGAATGTAAAAGTAAGATGATGGTTATGAGAGAAGAGATAACTCAATATTGACAATAAACCAAATGAAAAACGATCACTCCTAGAGGTTCACGTGTTTTCTCTTTCCACCTCAGCTCTCAAATGAGATTGCTCAAAGTGTGCTCTCGGAAACAGTATCACCGTTCAGGTTATATGAAAAAAAAAATGGTTGGAGAAAATAAATAGAGTAAAACAATGCAGAATAAACGAAAAGAAAAAAAAAAGGCTTATACTGCTTTGAATAAATAAGACAAAGAAAAGAAGAAAGAAAGTAAAATTGCAAAAGAGACGGGATTCAGTCGTAGATGGGCTAAGTATTCAGCCCACGAAACATTCCTGGGCTGACTTGAAATGGAAATCTTTGGAAAGACCTAGAGTTTGGCGTTTTCTTTTCTTGTGATCTTTCTTATTTTATTTTTCTTTTAACTTTGTTTTTTCCCCCCTTAGAATAATACACGAGAAAGTTGCCTGGAATACCAATTACATTGAAATGTATTGTAATCAGATGCAGAGGTATTTGGGGATATTTTCTCCCTCCTCATGTCAGTCTCTCTCTCTCTGTCTCTCCGTACACTTAAGCAGTATCCAGTGTGTGTGTATATATTCCAAAATATATTTTTTTCCTTCTAAGAAAATATATAAGAAACGCTTTTTCTCTGCTTTCATTCTTCAAGACATCCTTGGTATTTGGTAAGGTAGGATTTGGAAAAGGTTTTAAAATGTATCTATTTAAAAATTTAGGAACAAGAAAAAGAGGGAGAGAGATCTCTGTTTTGTAGGTGAATTTGTTCCTTATTTCTTTATTCATGAATTCGGCTTGAAATAAATATTCAAACACATCAGTGCGGTTAAAACCCAAAGAAAAACAAAATTGCTATTCACTTTTATTTGTCGCTAAATTTAGTAATTTGATCTACCTAAGTTAGATAAAAACTTTATTCTGTGTTGAAATCTTTATGCATTTCGTAGTTCGAAATTAAGTGTATGGTGCATGAAAATTTCAATATTCGATAAATATATAGCAACATAGTAAAATCTTGATGAACAGACTCTTTATACTGCCTCTTTGGGTTTTGCATCAAATTGAGCTAATTGAGTATGAAATTTATGGTAATAGCTATCAAACTTTGCTACAAGTAATATTTTATCGCTTTATACAGGGTGTCGTGTGTATAAAGAATGTCGTGTGTAAGAATTCTAATGAAGAATTTATCTTATTAACTGTCCGTCGTAGTGGTATGATTCCAGTTTAAAAAAATGCTGAAAAAGCTTACCCTGCATAGGTTTTGAGAGTGGAAATACAGTGTGTAACAAAATTTGAAAAAAAAAATCTAAATTTTTATAAGGTTCCCTTGTCTTATAACTTCCAATTAGAAAGTTGTTATCCCGTGTATCCCGAGGCCAAAAGGAAGAAATCCATGTTTCTAAGTGAAATATTCACCAAGATATTTGAATTCAAAAATTGGAGAAAAGTTATGAAAGAACATCAAAAAACTAACGGACAAAGCTCCTTTCCTTCATTTACGCTGTCCTTTCTCAACTTTTTTCCAATTTTTGAATTGGAATATCTTAGCGAATATTGCGTTTAGAGACGTGGGTTTTTTACTGTTGGCCTCGGGAGATACGGGATAGCAACTTTCTAATTGGAAGTTAGAGGGCAAGAATAAAAATTTAGAATTCTGTTACATGCTGTATTTTCTCTCTCAAAGCTGGTACAGGGTAATTTCTGAATGTCTTCTGAGCATTTTTTAAAATGAAATCATACCTCTACGACGGACAGATTATGAGATAAAGTCGTATTAGCATTTGCAGGAAACCCCGTATAATAACAGTGAAATAAAGAAAAAATGCATATTTTACCTAATTTTGGTCATTGTTATTGACCGAAAAATCCACATCAGAGAGTGTTGCCTTCAATTACATTGAAACGTATTGTAATTCGATGCCGAGGTATTAGGAGTATTTTCTACCTCGTCGTGTTAGTCTTTCCTCTCTCTCTCTCCCCCACACACTTAAGCACACAGTGCTATTCTATCGTGTATATATTCTGCTAAATAAACTTTTTCCGTAAAATATATATATGTATTTTAACGTTTTAACATATATCTATTTGAAAATTGAGAGATGAAAGAAGGGGAGATCTATGTTTGTAGTAACTTTGTAGTAACTTTTATTTCTTTATTATTTATGAATTCAGCTCGAAATATATATTCAACCTCATCAGTGTGGTTAAAAGCCAAACAAAAATTTTGTTATTCAATTAATTTGTCGCTAAATTTAGTAAAATTAAATTACCTAAGTTAGATAAAAAAAATTTATAGCATGCTAAAATATTTATAACGTTCGTTCAAATAAATTTACGTGAGTGAAAATTTTAGTATTTATTAGATTTAGCAATATAGTGAAACTTCTCTAAGGGACTAGACTTTTCATACAATTTTCTACTTAAGCCTATATAATTTTTTTTGTTCCGAATTTTCCTCTCGCACAGGTTGTCCCATAAATTTTGACAGTATTACAAAATCATAAAAATTACACAAATTGACGTACCGGCATCCGGTCTGCTCCCTTCGACGTCAATGAGTCGAATTTTTTAACATAAGAAAAATGAAATGAAATTTTCACCTGTAGGTAACGCCACGTTGACGAAATACACGAAATGTTTCTAGATTGTATTTTCCTCTATCAAATATGGCCAACCTAATCACAATAAAATAACCTAGTATATGTTTTATTCTTTTTTTATTTTTTTTCTAAAAAAAAACCATGTTATAAACAACAACCTTAGTTTTAATGACGCCTTAGTTATAACGACAAAATTTCACGAATTCTCGATGTCGTTATAAACGAGTTAGACTGAATATTAAAAACTTCTACATATAGATAAAAATATCCAAGAGATTTTCCTTAAAAATATATTAAAATTTTCAAATGTGTAAGAGGAATTTATAACGTTAAATTGTGTGAAATCTTTGTTTGGTAAAAACGGTAAAAGTATTTTTCCTTTAAGAATGTTTTCATTCAGAAAAATTTCATCTTGAAAGTTTTCTTCTTTTTTCAAAATGATTTAAACTTTGTTTCAGCGGAAAATTTCGTCTTTTTTTTTTTATCTTTCTATTTAATTTCGGAAAGTACGTTTCTCTCAAGAAAATAAGAAAAGCCAAAAAAAAAAAAAACCCTGTAAAGTTCTAAGAAGTTTTCTATGTTGACATTTCAAGGAAAGACACAATTTTTTTTTCTCTTGCTTATTTGCAGCGAATGTATATGTATGTGTAAAGTAAGGGAAAAAAAGCTTTACCCGCTAAATGAAATCTGTTTTTATCGCGTTACAAGTGTAAATTCTAAACAACTAAAGCCAGCTAGTAAAAGATAAAAAATGAAAACAAACAGAAAAATGGGGAAAAGGCGGAGAAAAATGCCAACGAGATGTTCTGAAAAATGGAAAAAAAAAAACAAACAAAACAAACAAAATGAAACAATTTCCTCACGAGACCGACGTCGTCAGTGAATTTCTTCTGTGTTTCGTCACATGAGGCAAATATTTGCTATTTGTAAAACGAGAATCCAATCAAGAATTTAATCTCGCTCACAGGGAGGTTCCTTTCAGAAATTCTAAAATTAAAAAAGAGAAGTGGAGCAGAGATGAAAAGAAAGGAAATTAAAAATGGAGGAAAAGTTCGATATTTGCTGACCACCTACAATGCAAATGAACGTCGTTGGGAAATTTAAGTAATATCTGCGACGTTGTGTTGAGTATAGCCCCTGGAAGTGTTGATTAGAATTCGAGGATGATTTTTCCATCTGAGAATAGATTCTTCGAACTTATTTTGAGAATAAATAGTTCCAGAATAAATATCTATTCATCATAATTTTCACGTTGTAATTCATGTAACGCGAGATTTAAAAGCAAAATGATATAGAGTAAACTCTGGACTATTCGCCTTAACGTGGCGGAAGAGCGTGCCGGATGACAAAAAAGCTGGATATGGCGGAGTACTGTAAATATTAATTTCCTACGTTCATCTATACCAGTGTTTCCCAAAGTGGGCGATATCACCCTTCCTGGGTGATGGAATTATCCTGTGGGGTGATAGAAGCTACTGGTATAACATAAAATCGTAGGTACGCTTGAGTTGGCGGTCGATGAGAGAAAAAAAAATTCTGAAGAAAGGAGTGATGGGGCAAAAAGTTTGGGAAACTGTGACGTATACCATCAAAACCATCCTTTTATATACCAAAACCCGATCCTATTCGTATTTCCTGACCGCTATATACAGGTGAGTACTTAATAAATATTTCTATTTAGAGAGAGTATAGAAGTAGAAAGCTATATATACCTGGGACAAGAAATTATACCATGGACAACGGAATCATTAATGAAATAAACAGAAGGATCAGTATTGGATGGAGCACTTTTGGCAAACACTGTGTAACTCTGAAGAGTCACATACCATAATGTCTGAATAAAAAAACCTGTTTAACCAGTGTGTGCTACCAGCACTGACTTATGGAGCTGAAACAAGGACACTCACAAGCAAGACGATACAAAGGCTACAGACAACGCAGAGGAGCATGGAAAGATGCATGTTAGGCATCACAAGAAGAGACAGAAAACGAATCACTTGGATACGGAACCACACAAAGGTATATGATATCATGGAAAGAATTAAACGTTTTGAATGGAAATGGGCTGGACATATTGCAAGAAGACGGGACAACAGATGGACTGCAAGTATTCTATATTGGTACCCCGTGGTGTTAAGCGTCCGAGAAGGCGTTCCCACGCAAGATGGATTGACGAGATCAGGAAAGTGGCAGGAGTCAACTGGATGGCTAAAGCATCAGACAGCAAAATGGAAAAATTTAGAGGAGACCTTCATCCAGCAGTGGATTGAAAATGGTTGTTGATGATGATGATGATGGTGACTTAATAAATGTTTATTATGTGCTAAACTGTGTATGTTTTAAAAATTTGTAGCAGAATTAATGGTCCAAGTATTAAAAATATTGGACATATTTTAAGAGTTTCAGGATAAATTCTTTTATGTCTATCTTGATTGAAGGAAACGTAAAATCATACACACTGTACAGTATAAGCACATACCGTAGGCTTTTAAAATTTAAATAATAACCGACGTTGATGAGAATATCCTCCTGGAATTGGAAAAGTGTTGATTAGAATTTGAAGGTTGCTTTTAGATCCGCTAATGTCTGAATGGATTCTACCTACTTTCTTTGAGGACAAATAGTTCGGGAATAAATATCTGCTCATCGTAATTTTCAAGTTATAATTCATGGGGGAAATTTCGGAAACGCTCACGTTAAATCGCATTTGAAAATGGCTCCCATCACTCTTTCAGAATTTATGAATAGTTTATGGGATATACCATTACTCACGGAACTGTGAGACGTATTTGTTCGAAACCATCATTATCGGAATGTTGAAAACAGATGAAATATGTCTTTGAAGAGCTTCTGAATGTTATAATGTTGTCAACATCCTTTTATTTCTTACATTTTCTTGAGAAAGTCAATATTTTCTGATATCACCGAATAACACAACAGTGGCTCCATAAGGATTGAATTTCCAGTTATTTTAATGGTTCATCTAGTTTAATTTATCTACTCCCATTTTATTCATTAGTCGTTCGTACAAGGTGAGCATAATAAAAGTTTCCGTGTGTGTACTCTGAGTAGTTTTTCCCAGAAACTACTCTTCTCAATACAGCCAAATCTTCAGGATATTTTAATGAGACCATGGGGAAGAGATTTATGCAATACTAATAATAGTTTATTTAAAAAAAAGAAAAATAATATGTAATGACTACACACACAATATTCCACTCAAGCTGGAAAAAAAAAAAATTCGATTTTTGACCACCAGGTGAATAAGTGGTGCTTTTTATTGAATTTTCCTTTATTCCATGGTCCATATAGCGCATATACTAAGTTTCGATTAAATACTCCCATCATAATAGGGGTATAGGTCTAAGTTGTGCCAGTTCTGAAGGACGTATTCCATTGAAACTTGTTATATACAATATATGAACTATGGAGAAAAGGAAAATTCAATAGAAAAGCTCCACTTACTTACCCGGTGGTAAAAATTAAGCTATTTTTTTTATTTCATAAATTTCTTTCCCATGGTCTCATGAAGATATTCTGGAAATTTGGCTGTATTCGGAAAAGCAGTTTTCGAGAAAAACTACTCTAAGTACGGAAATTTTAATTATGATCACCCAATACATATTGGATAAACAATGAAAGTAGCGTTCATGTGGAGCGTTATTAGTCGTGAAGATATAGTCACATGAAATTTAATGGACGCATAACGATACTTACACTTTACGAAAGAATAGAGTAATTTTTATAATGCATCCTTGTGTGTGTGCCATTTTACCTGTGTGTGAAATATCTAGCTGCAGCTCACTTTTCTCATTGTCTAATTGAAAAAAAGTTAATTTAGTTCCAATTTTTGCCGATAGAGGAAGATGCACTAAAGCAAATCCCTGGAAACATGCAAAATCAGAGTCCTATAAAATGCAGGGTGTACGATTAATAGCTCATTTCTGAATTTTCCTATTACTGGTACTTACAAAAGCTATCCACTGTGGCGTAAGTAGTTGAAACACTATTGGTGAAGTTGTTTTACTTCCGCCATGAAACTCCGGCTGAAGCTTTACGAACGTTTTAGATACGGAAGTGATTGAGGAAAGGTTCAGTTCCAATCCATTCTGATTCGCTTTCGTGGAGCTCTCTCTATCGATATAAATTTGAAGTAATTTTTTTGAACCAAAGAAAGTCCTCCTTCGTGAGAATAACTTTTTTCGCAAAATGCACATTCTAATATACCAATAGTTTTTAAACTCCAATAATTGACGGGACAACGTGTATTATTTGATCACTAGCTATAACACAGAGCGCCGCCCTGGTTTTGTTCAATTACTGAGGACGACTGAAAAGTGACAAACCAAAATAAAAGCACAAACTATCATACATATTACTGGCATCATTAAAGGAGGGTGACAAATCATTGTAAAGGCATATACACGTTTTAAACGCATTGCTAGGGAACCACGGTAACCAAAGAAAACATTCCGAAAGTGATTGTTGAGGCCCAAAAACCATTGTTGCCCGACATTTTCTCGCCCATTTCGGGCATTTTTCCAGCTCCGACGAACATTTAAAGTAACCCATTGTTCGAGTCGCGTCCCGTTTGGCATAAATGCAAAATTTGGCGACGATCGATCTAAAATTGTAGATTTGTATAGAGAACACACACAATCAATTTTATATATATAGAGGCCAAGACAGTCAGAACTCAGGAATTCAAATTTTAAAGCAGTTAGGATATTTCACTGAAATTAAAATAAAGCCACGAATTCAGACAGTGATTAGATTTGGGGTGTGTTTTTTTTCATAACAAAATAGCAAAAATATTTACATGAAAATTTATACTTTTTTTTTCCAAGCGTAGAATTACCTTTGAATAAATTGCAAAATTTCAAAGGTTTAACAATGGATATCGCTATCACTCCAAACTATAATAACCGAAGAATCCAATTCAAAAGTAGGATACCATGAACCCATTTTTTTTATTAGAAGATTAATCGCACTTTGCAAAACGAGAAAGCCGTGACGCGACTCGCAAACAAACATGATAAAAACGAATAATTCAATTTAGTAATGGCCAAACATATATTACCGGGGATCGTATGAATCTCCCGATACAATTTATGATTAAAAGCAACGACATGATTCATCCTTAAGCTCATAACTAAGCGCTATTCAAGGATGAAAAATCAAACAGGGAACGTAAGACGAAACAAGGAGAATAATACGCAAAACTTTTTGATGTATTAATCTCCATTAGCCATCTCTCTCTCTCTCTCTCTCTCTCTCTCTCTCTCTACACAAGTATGAGTTGATTGATTTCAATAGAGGAACAAGATGACTCCAGTTTTTCTCTGGGAAACAAAAACCGAAGACAAAATCCAGGCTACGCATGTATGTATGTCGCAAGATAGCGTTTATCCTATTTCGCATCAATCATTTTCCCCTCCGAAATCGATAGAATTTGTATAACATTTAATTAAATTATGTCCTGGATGAGAAATTTATTTATTTATTTAAAAATTCCAAAAACCTTCATCTTTTTCGAGAATTTTTTTATTTTCCCATCGGGTGGAAATATTGCTAAAAATTGCAAAAAAATTTAAATTTCAATAAGAAGTAGAAAAATAGTGATATTTTTTATATACAGGGTGATTCTCGTGATTCCCATTCCCGAATTTTAGTGGTGAACCGTTGATCCTAAGGTATACTTTTAATTAGAAAAAGTACCCAAATAGCGTGTAGTATTTAGATAGAGCATTCATGTTCGATAAGGTTGTATAGTTATTGAAGTATAAAAAATAAATTTCTATACGCGGACACCCCTTTTCCTCAAAAACCCAACTATATTGTTGGTGACACCATATGCAAATTATTTATGACTGTATCGGTTGAAGATTATGCTTCTATAGATGATAATGTGAGATAAGAAGGTCATACCACCGAAATATACAACATCGTTAAGAAATTCACAATGTCAGAGTGATCTGAAGAAGAAGACAATATAAGACGAAGAGCGCGAGGATCAAAGAAAGCTTTGTCAAAATCTATTCAGACGTTTTTAAAGTACTGAACGGTTGAAATACATTTTCCAGTAAACACAGTGAGGGAAAGGCGTTGGATTTATAACTCCAATGACGCTATAGTCTCACAAATTATAATACACATCGAAGGAGTGCGAATACTCAGCAAAACCCACAAAATACCGATTAATCAAATTTTTAAAACATGCGAATTCAGTATGCAACCATTGTATAATATTTCTTTTGCAATTTTAATTGCGTATCTGTGCTATAGTTATGCATTTTCGTGACTTTGGACGCATCTTATCCCCCACTATGCGATCACCACTCTTTTATGGACGAATTGTTTTGTCCCAGGAGTGTCCGGAAAAGAGGGGTCCCGCTGTATCTTCAAATATCATTCTTCCTCCATAAATCAAAATAAACTACCAATTTTTTTTCAAGCATAACAATCCTACAGAAAAGCCAAGAATTTTTAGAAGACGCATTAAATTTATATCATCTTAGAAACGAACAATACGATTTCGTAAACGCCGTTATTGACAAACGGAAACAACAACGCCATTGAATTAGGAACAACATCATCCCAACAGAATTCAATCATCTCTTATTTCATTAGATGATCCCAGGCAAATGCAAATCACTCCATCGTTTCCGATGGAAAACACTATCGTAATCAGCACGTGCCAAAGTAAAAAAAAAAGTAATAACGAAAAAAAATCGCACGATATACTAAGAAAATTCTTGGAATTCAGACAAAGAAATCGAAACAAACAAATTAAATTTTAATTCGGGAATCCCAGAAAATAAGAACTTTGTTTCTTTTTTTCACTAACTGAATCCGCAAAGACGCTGATTTTGTTTTCACGAAAAGAGAAGCGAAAAACATGTTTTATTATCATTTTATTTGTTAGTTTTCATTATTTTATGGTAATAAGCTATTATTCTTGAAGAAGGAATACGACCATGGTTAAAAAAGATTGAAAGAATTGAGGAGGCTAATTATCTTCGAGAGAGAGAGAGAACAAACAGACTCGAATGTTCTGAGCGAAATGTTCGGTGATACTTTTACCATATACGGCAATCAAAGAGTTGGTAACAAACTAAAGCACTAAAAATAAGGATAAAGGGAATCCTTAAAGCACAGCAATTAATTCATACACGGGCATGGCATTATTTTAAGAATTGTAATGCATTTGTCAGAAGATAGGAGTTCAAAATAAATAAGGCATCTTCCTGAGAACATTTATATTAGAAATAAACCACCAAATTTACTCCATTCAAATAGCATACCTTTTTGATTACTAACATAAACTCTGCTAAATTCCCCCCCCCCACCCCAGTAAAAGAAAACAGCATTTAGAAAAGCCAAGAATTTTTTGAATACGCACTAAATTTATATCATCTTTGAAACAAACTATACAGGGGGAATTGTAAGTGCTAATGCGGTCTTTATCTCACCAACCATCCGTAGTAGAGGTATAAGTTCAGTTTGAAAAATACTCAAAAGGGGTACAAAAATTCCACTGTAACAGTTTTGAGGTTTTGACAGATAAAATACAGTGTGTGGCAAAATAAAAATAAAAAATCGATTTTATATGGTCCCCTTGTCATCTAGCTACCAACAAGAAAGTTGTTGCCCTGTCTCTCCTGGAGCCAACCAAAAATTGCGAGTTTCTGTGAGCATAAATGAGAGAAAAGAGCGTTGTCCGTTAGTTTTTGCTATTCTTTCTTAGCTTTCCCCTCCGATTTTAAAATTCAAATATCTTCGCGAATAGTGCAGTTAGAAATATGGAATTTTTTATGGTGTGTGGTTCCAGGAGATACAGGGCAATAACTTTATAATTGGAAGTTAGATGACGAGGGGCCGTGTAAAAATTTAGATTTTTTATTCTATGATACACGGTATTTTCACTTTCAAAACTGGTACAGGGTAATTTTCGAACGCCTTTTGATCATTTTTTAAATTTAGATCATACCTCTACGACTCACGGTTGATCAGATAAAGGAAGCTTTAGCACTTACGGGATACGTTGTATAATTTTGTAAATGACGAAACGGGAACAAAAACCGTATTAAATTTGTTCATCCCAACATAATTGAATCATCTCTTATTTCATTAGATGATCTGAGGAAAATGCAAATCATTTCACCTTATCCCATAGAAAACACTATTCCAATCAGCACGTTTCGAAACAGAAAGTGAAAAAAAATAACGAAAAAAGATCGAAACACGAACGAAAATTTTCGGAATTCACTCAGAGAAATCGCAACTAACAAATTAAATTTTAATTTTTAGGAATCCCAAAATACGACTTTTTTTTTCCTTTCGCTAACTGAATCCGCAAAGACGCTGATTTTATTTTCAGGTGAAAAGAGAAAAAAACATGTTTTATTATCACTTTATTTTCTTTCATGTAAAAGCTATTATTCTTGAAGAGAGAATACGGCCATGGTTAAGAAAGATTCCAAGAAGTAAGGAGAATAATTATCTTCGAGAGAGAGAGAGAGAGAGAGGTAACAGCCTCGAATGTTCTGAGAGAAATGTTTGGTAATATCGTTGCCAGATACGACGGCCGAAGTAGGTAAGGAACTAAAACAAAAAAAATAAAAATAATAAATAAAATAAGGACAAAGAGAATCCTAAAAGCAGCACGGCAACACTCGGGCAGCACATTCTTCTCAAGCTACTCCCAAAGTCCCCTTTGAATTAGCGAAGAGGGCATTCATGTTGTCGGAAACAAGCAGGAAATGAACGATCTTTAGGAATGGTTAGAACTTCCACACGAGTTAGTGAGTGCCTTCGCCGAGAGGAGCAGATAAGCAAAAAGGTAATGGCGTTCAGGTCGGGAATACATTTGCCTCCTCTATGTTGGCTTTCCCTTATGTAGTCTTAGAAAGAGCTGCGGAACGATAATTCCACACTGGTCTTTCTCTCTCTCTTGCCTTCTATATATCTATCCATCTCCTACTGCTTGTTGTTGTTGTTGTTCGAGGGGGAGACTAGAGAAGGAGATGTATTATTACACCCCCGAGAGATTATCTCTTTCTCTCTGTTCGAAACAAAGATTGTTAAATAGGAAAGTACTATCCGGCTGGAATTACGTCATCTGGAGACCGAAACTTCCGCCTACGTGTATTCCTTAAGTACTTCTACAGGAATTTACATAACGAGGTGATGTCATGATAGCGTGAGAAAACGTTACCGTTTATTGATATAGAATCTCATTGCGTTTGCTACACGGAAATGTTCGTGATGTTGCGAAGCATAGAATAGAAACTAGAGAAACTCATATATGTTTAGATATCGGAATTAAATACATGTTACCTCTCTTACTAGTTCCTTTTTGAATCGGAAGATGAATGATATATTTATCTTATATATGTATCCAAAAATTGAACAATCGAATTAAGTCTCGAACAGTGAGTAATAAATATTCATACAGTAATTCGCAATGACTTTTGACGTGAATACGCCTTTTAAATCATTTGACGATACTGGAAGCATTTGTTAGAAGTTTGTGCGACGAAGTTCTTTAAACGCTCATATCTCAGGAAGTAACCAACGCAAGTCAAAAGCAATGGTATCGTCAGATGCACATTGCGAAGGCAAATCCTATGATATCAATTCGCTTTTGATATCTCTTCCTGTCTGGCCACCAGGCTCACTGCCCTGATTCGTAAAAAAATGTTTGCCGCTATACTTCAAGCATTTCTCAAAGAAAATAGTCGACATTAGCATCATTTACCAGCTGTTCCGAGACGTGTGTAGTGCTTTCAATGACTTTTTCACGTCATTCTTTAATAGTGAAGGTAATATACAAAGTACCGTTGTGCAATGGGATGCAATGTCCTCAACGAAATGTAAGTGTAACATGTGAATGTCCTAAAACTTCTAGAAAAATGATATGCAAGCAAAGCACTAGGACTAGATGATATTTTTCCTAGGGTCATTAGGGAATGTGCTAATGAATTGCTGTAGCCAGTTGCAAAGGGACACCAGTACCGATTGGTAAGGGGTTGCATCTTTCTTCAGCCACTGCGTTGGCCATTTTTCCTGTTATGGATTTTTATTCATATTTGCATTCCAAAGATAAAGCCGATGATAATGACATGATTTTCTTATGTCAGTGCCTACCACATGATTCAAGGCACAAGAAACGTATTCACGTGTCCATGTCATATCCTACCCCATTTTTTTCCTTATCGTAATCGATGTATATTCTAGAGGAAACACGATATATTGGTCACACAAGATAACAGCACCGACAAAAAATGGTCTCCATATATTTACGCGCTAATGATAACCAGTTTAATTAACAATACTTTTTTTTCATTCATTTTATGGAATGATTTTTTGGATTTTTGAACAGTGTGATCAATATTTTTATTTGCATTGTTGTACTTAATGAGAGATAATGGAACTGCCAGGTTCCCCAAATAGGCAATGCAGACTTTGTCTCGACTAAAGTTTTGAACAACAGATCCATGTAGAGAATGAATAAAAATATGAACGAATTTGACGTGTGCACGACCTCAGAGCGCACAATTGGTGTTTTTTTTTCATCCAAGCAAACAATTGATAATGGGAAAAAACCCTCCTTCAAAACATGTTCTCATTACCTTGGGTACCATCAAACTGAAAGATACCCAGGCCACATCGCCATATGGCAATATCGGCTCATTGTCCACACGAACTGGATACCTCTGGCAATTTATACATAAAAAAACATACATTACAAAATATACATTACAATCATAACAACTATAAAATCATAATCTAAGTGTAAAATCATAATCTAAGTGTAAAATCATAATCTAAGTGTAAAATCATAATCTAAGTATAAAATCAATTGCGAGGTCACAATCTACGTATACAATCGGAAATCAAGCATATAATCCTATATATTCCATATTAAATCTTAATTCGAATATAAAGTCCTAAATCACATATTGAAATCAATAATAAAAATCAGATAAAATTCATAATCGATTAACCGGTCAGTACGATCAGTACTAGCCTGGGTCTCTGCAGGTACCGACAGATTTCCAATACTACATTTGCATAACACGAAAATTCAGGAATCTGACACTTTCATTCTAACATTGGAGTCAGATGATACCATTGGAGTCAGCGCCATTATAACACAAAACACGCATAGTTCT
This sequence comes from Pholcus phalangioides, assembly GCF_987345545.1. Lineage (NCBI taxonomy): Eukaryota > Metazoa > Arthropoda > Arachnida > Araneae > Pholcidae > Pholcus > Pholcus phalangioides. The sequence goes on along the minus strand of NW_028301608.1, from coordinate 37,787,254 downwards.
GACAACATAAATACGTTAGTGACACAAATACACAAATACGCGCAACCCGTTCTGGCATGCACCGAATCATTTGAAACTCCTAAGAGCATAGGAATGTTTTGCGAAGAACATGTACGGTTATGTAGTAGCCTGTGACACTTACCCCGTCGCATGTCACGAATCCTATCAATTTTCTAAACGAAATGCATTTCGGATTTTTCTGAGCACAAAGTAGCCAAAAAAGTAAGATATGATTACATTAATGCGCGGTAATAAGGAAGGAGGGGAAAGAGATGTATGGTTAGATTTTTTTCCCCGTGTGTGGATTCAAAACCGGTTTTCATGTTGATATTGTGTGATGATAAAGATAAATATATAACAATGGGGAAGGTTTAAGATAATACAAGAGATAGAATAGACGAGGTATAGAGTATATACGGAGACTGGAGGACATCAATGAGTAATTAATATTTGGTGAATTTATAGTTTTCTGTCGAGCTTGAAAGTGGAATGAAACATCGTTTTTTTTTGTAAATACGGCATAAATCAAAGCTAAGAATAATATGCTCTCAAAAGGGACTTGTAATCAAGACCTGATGTTGGTATTTACCTTCGAAAGCTGGATATTTATATACCATTTATGCGATTTTTTGTATTGAAAAGTGTAGATTTATTTTGATCAATTAAGTTTTGATAAGAGCTTTCAAATTCTTGCGCTATGCATAGCAGCATAGATCAGACGCGGGACCCCTTTCATCGATACGAATAGTTTTCTCTAGTTTCCTACACGAAAAAACTTCCCATAACGATCATTGTCCGTTTTCGAATCCATTTGATAACGTGGATTTTGGTGTATTCTTCTTATTTTGGCGTAGAATCTTCCTGATTGGCTCACAAATGCTGCATAGTGATTGGACGTGGGCATAGAAATCGCCAATTCTAAGCCCGGTCATTTCTTTTCTTCACAACGATGATACTGGCATGAGCAGGGAGTTGTTTTCCCTGAATATATTCTGAAGGAAAATGGACTACTTATTGACGTCACAAGCAGACTGCAGAGGCCTACTATCTCTAGGAGGTGCTGGTTCAATCGCAGCGTTGATCAAGTGCTCGCGAACATGAAATCGGACAAACATTGATCACTCTTGATGTTTCAAGGAGCACCATGGTGATTGCGAGCTGGATGTTGAAGATGGCTGTCATAGATGAAGGGCAGCACCAAATTGCTTTATAGTTAGAAAAAAAAAATTATTTTCCGCAAGTGCTGAGTCTGCGAGAGCTCGAGGTCATGTGCTGCTGCAGCTTCAACCCATCTCTGTGGGGGTGGGGGAAGCTCTGAACTTATAATATTAAATTATGCGGTGAATTCAAACATTTACGTAATTTGATTTTTTTGTAGTGTCCCTGAAATTCTAATCAACTGAGTTGATCTGAATGAAAGTAGACAAGTCAAGGAACCGTAACATCACGTCAATAATGAACAAGTTATTGTCATCACACACATAATATTATATCATGATTTCTGAGAACAGAAAATGTGCGAAGGAAAAGTGCATTGGCATATATGTTCGCGTGTGTTTTCCTCTACGAATTTATTTTAAAGTACATCCCCTCAGACAAAGACCAGCGGGAAAAAGATGTGAGTGAAAAGAGAACGTGTTTTTAATCTCTCACACGAAAAGTTTTGGGGTTGCTTTGTTAGGCGCACACGCGGTGTAACAATAGAAGTGAAAGAATAGTGTTTCTATATTTCTTCCGTTCAACTTCTGACGTAATATTACGTCAGAAACTACGGTTAACCAACACTTACTCAGGGGACGGAATGATCACACGTCTGATAAAGCAAGACGTTAAGATTGAAATAAAGTGTGAGCGTCTGTTAATGATCTTGTTTACTTATTAGCTATATACTTGCCGTCGGTCTACTAATAACTGAGAACTAGTAGGACTAGTTTGCTCATTCAGTGAAGTGATTAGGCCAGAAGCAGGACCCCTTATGTTAAATCTGATAGAAAAATTCCTGAAAAGTCTTAATCCCGCGCACACCGACAATATAAGGCGCCTTCTATTGGTGGTCGCTTCAGGCTCGGTAGGCAAACAACCTGTTTCTCATGTTCTTTGACCGGATTCAAACCCGTGGACCTTGACGGTAACCTTCATAGTGGAAAACGAGCATCTTACCACTGTGCCATTCGGAGGCTATCCTCTAAGTATGGACTGATAAGACATACTGTCACTCTGTCTACTGAGGAAACTAGAGAGGTGTCGCACTAGTCCTGACAGAGACTTCAAATCAACTGGTCAATTCCTTTGGAAACAGCTCATATTTTGAGCCTGAACATACGTCGGGATTTTCAAACAATAATGTGTTCGTAACAACCTCTCCGTTAAATCTATCGTCTAAAGGTGCCTACACAGGTAACTGCAAGCTTGACAAGCATGCTTGAGAGTGTGTATGAAAATTTTGCTTAAGCATCGCGATTGTGCAAGAGTGAATTAGTTCGCCCACTCTGTCACTTGGTCTCTCTCACGCTCTTACTTACTTTCTTACCCCAATCTCAATTGCTCACTGACTTGCTCATTCACGCGCTCAGCTCGCTTGGTAATTCACTCCTTTTTCTTCGCTCATTTGCTCATTCACTCACTTGCTTACTCATTTGTTTACTTGATCACTAAGGGTCTCCTCACACGGGGATACCACAGTCTTACGACTGATAGGAGACTAGGTATCCAATACGTATATTTATATGGAGCTCCTCACACGAGGATATTGGGGAATTGGCGACGAAATATTTTACGCGATGCATATTTTATGCCGACATTGCACGCCAGTCGAACGCAACAAAACTATAACCGCGACTCTTGAAATATTCCTTCATATTTTCGTCGGTCGAGATTTTATGAGGGGTGTCTACTTCACCAAGTCTGGCCATATCGCTATATTGCAATTTACTGTCATTAATGAGATGGGTTGGAAATGAAGGCGCTGTCTATCGGTGGTCGCCTCAAAAGTTCGTCAGGAAAAATATCTCATTTATATCCTCCCTTGGGTTCGAACCCGTGACAGCATCTTACCACCACGCCACTTGGGCACATGAGGGTTCTATAAATATAGCTCACGCACACACGTGTGTGCAGGAGTATATAGGGAAATCCCCGTACCCCTCCAGGATACAGATAAAAATACGTAGAAATGTATGGCATCCATATTTCTATGGGCATCTTTTTCTCAGCCACCTAATGGGACATTTTGTCTGTTGTGGACTTTTTATTTGTATAAACACAGTTGCATTTTTTCTCTCGGTATGGTAGCAGCATAGTCAGCTCTTAAAAGGAAATAAAGCTTCTTCATGTTATAGAATTACAATTCCTTCCAAATATTGGGCATTTACAACATGAATTTTATTTACTTTAATTAAGTATAATTAGCAGTCACTCTCTCATCAGGGCTCACAGGTAATCAGCTGATTTATTAATTCCAGGTAAGTCTTTTCTCTAATTCCGTAGAATGTAAGGAATCCGATTCCCGTTCTCCGTAACGAATAGTGAACGATGAACGTTATTTTCACTGTATGGAAAACCCCATAATTTTCTTCTATTTATCCCCTTTTTTGTGTAAAAAATAGTGTAGGATGACAATTATTTATAATTATGATAAAACATCATCAAATTCATCGCTGGTGTAGAACCACTGAAAGTTTAATTTTTTTCCTTCCCGGTTCATAATTTACAAGGGGAATAAGGAGGTGAATTAAATATTGCGTCATTTTTACTCGGGCTTTGAGATTTTTTTTTTAGTAGTTCCGTGAGAGGGAGAACGAGCAACTCGACTCGTTCAGGTCTGCTCAACTCTCAAAATGAGGCTACTCGAGTTCGATTTAAGTATCCCTTGTGAGGAGGCCCTTACTTGTTCGGTCACTTACGTATTTTCTCACTTGGTCACTGATTTGTTCATTCACTCGTTCATTTGCATCACCTCACTCCGTCATTTACTCACCTAGTCACCGACTTGACCAAATGAGCACGCTCACTTACACACACGTTTGCTCAATTGCTCACTCACTGATTTACTCATTCACTTACTCATTTTCTGACTTGATCACTGCCACAGTCAAGCGCTCCCTCACTTGTGCCGAATTGTTTTCCGGTGAATTTTCCGTTAATTGCTTCATTGTAAAAACTGGTTCTTTCGCAAGCATGATTGCACCCTGTGGAGGCGAAAGGAAAGTTGTGCATGATTGCTCAAAAACATTCAACATTCATGCTTGTCAAGCTTGCAGTTACGTGTGTAGGCACCTTAACAACGAATTCGCCTAGTTTCAGGATAAAAAAAAACCCCAAAAAAACAACAATACACATTTGAAGAATGTTTTTCCGTAGCTTGAGAACTTCATCAAAAAACACCAAAAAAAACAGTAAATACAGAAGCATTCGCGAATTCTCCTTCCTCTATCGAAAATTCCCAGTATATAAAGAAGCTTCACAGCCAATGTTTACTTTTTCATTTAGAGTTTCGAGAAGTTTTCAAGAATCTCGAATCCTTTTCCCACCAGCCATTTCCTCGTCCTTATATAACCAAAAATATACAGTAAGGAATATATATATATAGATAGACTACTCAGTCGGTTGTGTGTGTATTTCCAAACCCAGAGCGCAATACTTTCAGTGTGTGATATCCCAAGGGTGTGAAACACCGGAAATTTACGTTCGGGGAGTCCAGGATACCGCTCATAAGAATTGGTTGGTATCCCACAACGTCCATGGAGCGTGTGTTCGATCCTTCTTCTTCTGTACACTGGCACTTCTTTTCTGTGTATATATACTGGATTTCTTTTTTTTATTTCTTAAAACTATCCAGTACGACTTTCCCATTCCTTTCGTAAAGTTAGGTACAAAAAAAAAAGTTACGTAAGAGAAAGAAACTGGCAGGAAAGACGAAGTGGAAGCTTTTGGTCTATCCTTCAGTATAACGTCTCTAGTTCTTTCGTTTCCTATTGAAACAAGTGCAATCTTTTTCCTTATTCTTTCATTCTTTTTTTTTTCCGGATTTTGCACGAACATCCGAATTCCCCAATGAATCAGAAAAAAAGATGAAAAAAAAATTCTTATAGTAAAAGTACGAGGAAAAGAGTTATTTTCTCAAGTTTTATTTGCGTGTGTCGACTTAAGGCTGGAATATGTTGGAAGGTTAGGGCTATATCTCGCAATAAATATTGTATTTTTTTTTTTTCATGAGGAATTCTGTGAAATATTTTGAGCCGTTTCGTACAAAAATAAAGAAATAACTTGAATCTGAAGGAGAGTTTTTTTTATTTTTTTATAAAATAAAACGTTTCTATGGCACTGGTCATTTTTTTTCTATAACATACCATGGAGAAAATATGGAACTTTATTATTATTATTATCATTTTGTTTTGTGTGCAAAAGCGCCGTATTCGGAAAAAGATATTGGAGAAAAATTGATCGACGTAAGCGCCGCATCTTTCTAGAATGTGAAATCTGTATCTCAGAGCTAAGTGAACGTCTCCATTTTAGAAAACTTCTCGGTATTTTACATTTAACTATGCAAATTTTCTATGTTTTATCGATCTCATGAAGAATTGGGCCCAAATATCATCTACAAAAAAAAAGAAAAGATTTATTTATAAAAGCCTCGTTGAGCGCAATGCAAAAAGGAAAAAGTTTGTTTTTTTTACTTTCCTATAAAATTAGGTTTGAAAACTTTCAATTTTCTGGGTTTGAAGCATAGCAATTTAAATTTCACACAATCACTGCTCTCGTGTATTCGTATATGTACAGTGTGAAAATGTAAGTCCGTTTTACCTCAAATAACTCGTAAACCGTACATTATAGACAGACATATTTTCAATTAGAAAAGACATTTAAATAGTACCCCCATCTTTGGTGTCATCTATTTTACTATGGGCCTTATTTCCGCCAAACTACAAAGTTCAGTACGTTCTCTAACTTTCAGTGACAAAGTTCTTCCCATATTTCTCCTGAGGATAAAAAAATGCATGTTTCTAATTGCAATATTCCCTAAGATATTTGAATTTAAGTATCACTGAGAGAGAAAATAAGGGAACGAACAGCATTAATTGACAGACAAGCTCATTCAAGGCTTCGTATGCTTTTATTTTCCTCATTTTTAGTGACCTTTGAATTAAAATACCTCTTGATGCCTTTGGGGACATTAAGGATTTTCTTTTTGTTGGTTGGGCTCAGGCGAGACAGGGCAACACCTATAATTAGACGTTAGGGGGACGGGGGGTGGACCATATAAAAATAAAATGTTGTATCTTGGTGCATATACGGCCCTTAGTAAAATAAGTGACACACCTAAGACGGGTGCATGATTGAAATATATTTTTTAATTAAAGTATGTTTCTCTATTGTAGCCAATGGCTTACGAGTAAATTGACGTAAAATGGACTAATCTTAACCCTTATCTTACGGATAATGTCATGAATTGGTAATTATTCATCAACGGTTATTTTATAATCACCAATCGTCTTGATAAATTTCACTACAAATACAAATGCAAGGCCACAACAGTCAAAATTCCCAACGAGGTGGCTGAAAAATGATGCCCATAACAAGTATGGATGTCATATATTTCTAAAATACAGCAACCAAATTAAAATTGCAATTATGAAGACTAAAAACTATACACACACACACACACATATATATATATATATATATATATGATAAATTATAATTCATCCCGTTGAAAACTTGAAACACTTCGATCCCGTCTCCCCAAGATACCCGCGTCCTTTCAATGCAAACGTAGTCAATAAATCAAGTCTCTGTTCATAGCCCAAGCCTTGTGCACCAACAAGAGCACGCGTAGCGCTTCTCTGCACCCCCTTTCAACAAGGTCTATATCCATCCCTCCGTAGGTAAAGTCTTCAAACCTTTACGGCGGCGTACACCGGTCCAGAACGAACTAATCCCCGGAAAAGTGGAAGAACTACTACATTTACCACTTTCACCGACGATTATACAGAGTTACCAAATGAAGCTGGAAAGTTTGATAGATATAAGAGAAATATATACTCTGAAAGGTGCACTACAAGCATATTGCCATAAAAATTAAATATGAAGAAAATAGAAGCAAAATTTTCTTAACTTTTGTAATACTGGCTTTCTTCACACTCATGAACATGTGCAAAAAAACCACCATTACCGATTGAATTCATTAGGGGGCCATTCAAGTATTAAGTAAGCAGATTTTCAGCCATTTTTGACACCCCCCCCCCCTTGTTAGCAAAAGTCAACAAAACACTGACCCCCCCCTTCCCTCCTGTCAGCGAAATTTCGTCAGCTGCATAGAATATTTCATATCTTCAAAAAGGGGTGGTTGATGACGTAAGCAACCTTCAAACCCTCCCACCCCCTTGTCATCAAAAGTCAGCAAATCCAACACCCCTCCCCCCTCGATGCTGATGTAATACTTGAATGACCCCTTATAGTCTGAAAGTTTGATTGTAATATCCGATAAATTCAGGTAATCCCTTCACGATTTATCATACTACCAACGCGAGTTGGGAATTATACATAATAAAGTAACCAGTGAATAAGAAAATTCACAATATAAAGGAGAACATGATTTACAAACTCACCAGAATGGTTGGTGATTATGTATAATAACCGGATTTATCACATTTAATTTGTAACATATGTAGGCCTGTATATCTGCTAGAAAATATTTGGTATATGATTTTATTCATTCATACTTGTAATGCCGTACTATTATGTTCATAGTGATTTCTTGAGCAAATATGTCTTTTAAACAAAAATTGGCAAACGCAACACATCAGCCTCAAAAGCTATATTTTTAAAATCGTAATCGGCCTGATTGGGAAGCTAAGAAATATGGAATTACGTACAAGTCTGAAGTTGATATTAATCAATTTTGATTGACATTTTCGTTTAAACCCTCTAGGTTTTCTACACGCAACAAAATAGATAATTTGAGATATATATGTTACGGTAAATGTGACAAACCGGTTATTATGCATACTTACCAATGGCGTTAATAAATTTTGATAAATTTATTAAAGTTTAAAAATTTATCACTTTTGATAAGGATTAAAGTTTGATAGATTTAACACTTTTTTTACCGGTGTATATGCATGATACCCTCATGCAATTGGTGAATTTGATAATCATGAAAACAAATTCCTAATGATTCTATAGTATGCGTGATGAATATAGTCGGACCCGATGTAATGATAACAAAATTTATGATCAGACCCAGATATACTGATACATGTTTGAATTATCTTGTATGGTAAATAATATTATAAGATTTATCATATTCACCAACGAAACGACGCTTGGGCATTATGCATATAATTACCGGTAAAATTAATAATATTTTGATACTCATTAAATTTTCTAACGACAATACTTGTGTGCTATGCATAATCGCCGGTAAAGTGATAAATTGAGGGAAATTTATCAAACCTACCAAAATGTTCTTTAAGTATGCATAATAACCGGATTTATCACATTTACCGTAACATACATGATGTTTCGGGTGGATGTAAACAATATACTGTATAATACTTGCTGCCCACGGCCTTGTCGTATGGCCATTCAAGAAATTTGGTATAGTTTTTCTTTGTGCTCGGTACAGGTGCTGCCACCTACGTTCGAAAAGGGATTTTCGAATGCAATGTCTGAAATTTGGAATCATTTAACTGCTGCAGTTTTAAAGTTTAAAGTGTCGCTATGTATGCACACCTACTGGCAGTCGTGTTTTCTTGAATTCCGAAACATGCATTTTTGGATATTAATCACAATCGGAAAACAGTTGCTTCTGTGCAATCGTTCAGAAAAGCTTCAAAACTGCGGGTATTGATCCAATTAACGCATCAGACACCATAAATAATGGGGCAGCAAAATGTATAAACTTCATGATGCATCATTATCTTTCAATTTTCATCTAAAAGGTAAGATTCGTTATGATAAAATATTTAGAATACCGATAATCCATGCGTGTATACACACACAACCATTACTTTTATATCAGTAAAAAATAAATAAATAAATAAAAGTAAAATACGTAATGCATTAAATTTCTTTAAGCCAAGTTGGACGACTCTGATCAACGTAACACGCACTTAATGCGAAAATTTACATTAATTTTATTCATCCCGAGATCGGTTTGACACGAAAGTGTCATTATCCCCCCCGTTCACGGACGCTCTTATGAACGTTAATGCTCCGAAGAAAAGTTCGTCATAAATCAATTAATTTTAACATCTTTCAGTTCGCACATTAACGACGGTGCTTTCATCCCTCCGTTAATGCAAGATGAATGATATATCCTCGAAATTCATCCTCTGTGATGACGATGATGGCGAAAGCATAAGCTTTCTTCTCCGTCTGATAAAGGGATGCGACGAAAAAATAAGGTATAAATATATAAAAAAAAATTATATCTCGGGGAAAAAAACGGCAAAAGGAGAGATTACTGTCATTTTAGTGTAAAGCTACGGTGGTAGTAGTATGTCCGCCATTTGCATAAATTCAAATTACGGGGAAATCTATTTTTTTTTTTCCCCCTCTGTTCGTGGGATTTCTTCGAGGAGCAAAAATGGACCTGGTCCAAATGATCTTCTTCGAAGAAAGAGAAGGATATACAGAAAATCCTGAAGAAAAAAATGTAAATGAATGAAATGTGATATTAGATGTCATGAGGATGATGCAAACAAAACAATGATTGAGTGGTTGAAGAAATAAAACTCATCAAAGCAAAAGAAATAGAAGATATTTATATTCAATAACCTTTATGTCCATTTTGAGGATGTATATATGTTCCCTTTTATATACTTTTTCCATCGTCAAGGATAATCTGGTATGAAAATTCCATTAGGTAAAGCTTTAGGTTTTCTACAAGGCTTACAAGGTATTTTAATAATTTTAATGTATTGGATGGTTTTTTAACTTCTATTGTACAACGATTATGATCATATTTTAAGTATCGAAAATAGTTTTGTTTTTCTGTTATAAATAAAGTTCTAAAAAAATTGATGAACGTATGAATGAAAATGTGTGTTACATAATTTCACCTTTTTAAAAAAAAAAAAAAAAAAAAATTCTAGTATTATATAAACTATTTTGTCAAAAGTATGTGGCCTTTTTAGAGTTTAGACATTTCCTCGAATGCCGGGCAAATAGCTCTGAAATTTCAGTCACGTGAACTCTGTGGTTGTACTCACAGTTTCCAGTGAAAATTTAGGTGGCCGACAAAAAATTATATAGGAAAAAAAGTTTTTGGCCAGCCCTGTATGGTAATAAACTGGAAATGCTTTGTGACTCTCACATAAAAATTGTATTAACTTTGCGTAACACTTGTGTGCATTTTCGTGACAATATGTATGAATTTCGTATATTCACGAGAAGATGTTTGTTTTCTATGAAAATTCCAATTTTCATCGAATGCTTTATGCTCATAGCATACGTAGTTTTCCACTAATTTTCATGAAATTCACAGAAAACTTGGCACTGTACGTGAGACACCCTGTATAAATTTTAAATAGGAAAATTTAATATTTATGAGATATAAGCATTTTAAATAAGCGATTTTTAATCGCGCATGAGCTGAAAATATCGATTTAATTTCGTATTTGGTTGCCAGATACATGGCATTACTTATACAAAAATTCCACTTGAATGTCGTGAAAATTCAGAAAGAAATAAGCGATATCGTGAGCTGTAATTTATGTTACTGGCTGAGAGCACCTGGATGATAAGGGAGTTTCCACAAATGGGTATTTCGATTATTATCTGTCTTGATTATTTCGTTCAGTTCCTTCATTTTGACGTCATACACGTGTGGTATGTTAAGCATTTCTCTTATATAGCATCAGGCGCATGTCTTCGCTTATTCACATAAAGCTGTGGGCTTATTCTGGAAATAATCAAGTAATATAAAATAATCTATGTACGAATTTGTGGAAAATCACTTATCACCCTGGTGCTCTCAGCCAGTAACTTAAATTACAGCTCACGATATCGCTTACATCTTTTGAATTTTCACGACATTCAACTGAAATATTTTTTATATAAGTATTGTGATGTATCTGGCAACCAAATTATGAAAAAATAAAATCAATATTTTCTTCCCATGCGTGATTGAAAATCATTTACTAAAAATGTTTATATCTCATCAAATAATTGTGTCCTATTTTTATTTCTTACGCAGAGTGTTTCATGTACAGTGTCCATTTTTCTGTGAATTTCGTAAAAATTGGTTGAAACTCTGAATGTTATAAGCATACAACATTCGATAAAAATGGGAATTTTTAGACGAAACGTAAATATCTTCGTCAATATACGTACTATTTTGACGGAAATGCGAGCAAATACTCCACAAAGTTCAATTTTCTGTAAGAGTCTCAAAGCATTTGCAGTTTTTATCATATAGGGCTGATCAAGAACATTTTTTTAAATTTAATTTTCTGTTGGTCCCCTAAATGTAATAGTGACTCCTACTATTAAACCGCACATATTATACCTCGTCCACATTCTCCTGAGGAAATTCTAACGAATTGGTACAGGTTGGAATGTGCGTAAACGTGTTGTGAACCGACCGTAGAGTTTGTTTCTGTGCAATGCTTGTTGTATGTAGTGCTGCCATCTGCCATCTTTTTAACTCTGAGTGAAGTATAATAATTGAATTATTGCACCGTTGTAGGCCTGTTGCTCTCTGTATCAAGACTTTTTGATGAGGAGATCGGCTCGCATTTGGGAACCACAGAAAACCAATTTCAGCCGACCACCACTTATGTACTCGTGAGTAAAGTTTCACTGGAAATCGTGAGTACGAGCACAGAATTCACGTGACCGAAATTTCAGAACGATTTGGCCAGTATTTTTCTAGATATTCGAGAAAAAATGTCCCAAACTCAAAAAAAAAAGACAGACTTTTGTTGCACTTGACTTTATGTTACGCGGTGAATATAATAAATTCATATATAAGCTTCATATATAGTCATCCATATATAATACATAGTATATATATGGATGATTAGTCATGACTAATCATTCACATACCCATCTCTATTGGGATGATATGATAAATCACAAATGTACTAGTGAAATTTACCCGACATTTAAGTCTAGGATTTTCGCTCAAACTTCATCTTTGTCTTAGATTGAGGGATTCGATCGATGACGTTGGTTAAAGGAAGCTCAGAAGAATGATCGATAATTTATACGCTTTTATCCTCATAACACTTATTTTAATTTAATTTAATTTTTCGGTCTAGAACGTTTTTTTCCAGAATTTTGCGATTTTCTCGAATCTGTGTTACTATTTATGAATTTGAGAAACTGATAACTGGTTAAATAGTGAAATAAATTTTCCCGCATGATTTCTTCCATATTTATCATACTTACCAACTTCATTCGAGAATTATGCATAATCACCACCGGTAAAAATGATAAATGTTGAAAAATGTTAGACAGAAGATTAGCGACTATGCATAATAACTAACAATTATGGATATAACGGGAATTTATCACCTTTACTGTAACACGAAAACTGGCCAAAAACAGACATTTAATGAGCGTTCCACATCCACTTCCTATATACACACATAACCTGACAATTCTCGCAAGCAACACGTGACCAGACAAAGCCACCATAAAAAAAAAAGAAAAAGAGAAATCCGTGTATCTGTTCCATCTACTCGAGTTAAAACCATGATAGAAGGTTCATGGATTTTTAATCATTTTCCTGGTCATTCCTATTTAGAGGAAATTCACAGCTCGTTCCATCGTCCAGTTTTTCTTTTTACCCTATTTAGACTCACCTATTTATTCTTTTAACGTCCTACAGAGAGAGATCTTTCTTCAACCTCTCCATTCGGTATTAGGTAATTTGAGTTCCCCTTCATCCCATCCCTTTCTATCTTCTTTTTTTCCCCTATACTTTCTGCTCTGAGGCCTACTAGAGTTTGAAGTCAGCAAATGGTTCTCTGGAGACCTTATCTCTTAACGAGATCCTTGATTGCCCTGTCACGTTTTCTCTGCAAGTCTCTTCTTTTTTTTTTTTTATTCCGAAGAATACTTTATTTCGGTCCGAAGTCTCTAGAGACTACGGTCTTTTTTGAAACCTCTCGTACATAGAGATCCTTCCTGCCATCTACAGGAAAAAAAACAAAAAAAAATCCCATTTATTTCTCTCCAATATTTTTATGTACGTAGGATAAAAAGTTTTAAAAAATTCTCTTTTTTGTACATAACATATTTACTCAGCTTTGGATACTTGAAGATAATGGTTTGGTCTCGATGCTGTACTTTATACCGAAATAAAAAAATGTACACCTTTATCTCTCTTTAGATTTATTGGTTTTTCTTTTGAATATTTGGGAGGATTCCGAGAGAAAAACCGAGTTTCATGTCTGTAATTATGAGGAGATATTTTACTGCGGAATTTGATTCTTGAATTTTATATAAATGAAGAAAAACTATGTGGAGAGCCCACTTTTATCGGTATATAGTAGGATGATTACTTAATTCCTCTGGCTGCATTTTAATGGTGAACAGTTGATCCTAGAGGCATAATCCCAATAACAAAAGTATCCAAATAACGTGTACAACTCAGATACGTCATTGATGCTGCAAGGGGGTTGTACAGTTATCAGAACATAAAAACTAAATTGTATACAGGCACTCTCCGACAAACCAGACACGACCCAGGCTCTGTCCCTCACGGGATATAAGCCTTTTACACATGCGGGTTGGGTCGCGCTGGGCGAATACAGGCACTCTGTCATCAAAAACCCAATCAAAAAGTTGTTGTCCTGTCTCTCGTAAGGCTAACAAAAAACTCCACGTTTCTAACTGCAATATCCATTGGGCGGTCATGTCTGTCTATCAGACTTATAGATGTAGCTATTTTCGTTCGCGAGTGATTTCGAGTGAAAGGGCTTTACTATTCAACCCGTATAATACGGTACATGCGCGAGTATATATAACTCTCAATGCACGAAATATTCCTCCGCGTTTCCGAAATGCCGGTAGTACCATACGTGTGTTTGTGACGCATAGCATGATGTACAGTTTTGGACATTCTATGAGCATATGGTAGAGATGGAGAACCTGAGTTCATGTGTGTGTCACTTAATGTACCGGAAACGCTTGATTTAATTACGCAGACATTGTGCGTGCACGTGTGCTTCACAATAGCAAGTCGTTATCAATTGGAACGACGACGTTAGCCGATATAGTCTTGTGATGCGACTGGCACATTAGTTCACCCCTCTTCTCGTAATGCAATAGCATCAGCCATTGCTTTGTGTAATTAGATCATTGTTATGTTACAGTGAGAGTAAGATTAGTATTTCAGAGACGCGCTTTATGCCCTCTAATAAGGGTTGTTTGTCCTCGGTGCTGCATCAAGAATCCACGTGTAAATATTAGGTCTCTTACTATTTTCAATAACCTCTATATTTCATGCATTGTATGATGGTCTTCAGAGGCATATAAAATTAAGTAATAACATGGAAGATTTCAAGAGGATCAAGATTCAAGAGGTCATAGAGCCGAAGTTCTGTATTAACTCTCTATGGTCCCGTGTATATTTCAATATACATGGTAGCAAAAAACTTATACCAATTTTTTTTCTCAATTTTCTTGGGTATTTGAGAAAGCATAAAAGAAAGTATCTTACAACAATGTAAGTACAATAGCTTTTCATCTAGAAAGAGTTGATTGCCTGTCGGTGTCATTTTTTGAGACCTGCTTTTACTCGTTCATAGACATAAAATCGCATCAAATTGAAGCGATTTGAAATAAAATTCAAGGTAGAAACTATTTAACTTTGCCAAACTTGATTTTTCCTGTTTATAGATACATTAAAATCAAGGTAAACTGTTACTGTAATTTACCCTCAAGTAATCGTTTAGATAATTGAGTTGTTTCAATCAAGAATATGCTAACAGCACCAATTTACATCCGTTTTTACAAAGAAAAAAAAAATTGAAATACGTTTTTATAAGGTGAACGTAGAGGGTGAATTAAATATTAGATCAAGATACTTTGATACTTTTATCCCGTGTAAATTTCTGCACTACATTTTATATTTTATAACACAAATAATATTCTATTTTTTGATATACAATTGAACTTGGTTAATTTTAATTTCGTGGTATTTTACTCACAGAACAAAGGCTCTTAAATTGAGTACGAATTGCAATTTAATCACGGACGGCAAGAAGATTGATATAATATGATTCATTAAAATAACTCTTATCTGCAACATTGTTTTACTGTTCTAAAATCGGCATTTATAGTTCGTGATGCTCCGTTAAGAATTTTTTTTCCCGATCTTTTTCTTTCGAGAAAAATAACCTTCTTTATCAAGAAGATTTACTTAATTTTAATATTTTAAATACACTAATATTAAAAGACATTTGAATACGCTTATATAACGATAACATAAAAAAAAATTGTTTCAAAATTTCAATCAAAGCTTCACTATCAGATTGAAGTGTGGAAGTCCTATCAGGTGGTGCGCAATCTCAATACAAAATTTGGTGAACAATGTTAAGATTGACATTTTTATATCAATAAACATTAAAATTTTATACGAACTAATATGATTGTATTTTTGCAAACAATTCGTTTCTGAAATAGATAATTACTCATCGGAGCCTACCTATTAGATTCATGCAACACAGATAATCTTTACGTGGATTTTCAATCATGAACGTCTGCAAATGTTTTAAACTGATAAATCAAATAATTAATCCAATGATGTATCTGTAGCGTTCGAAATACATCGCAATAAAAACAAGTAATTTATGCAATAAATCAAGTTAAATTAGGACACTCAAGGAAACCGTAAAAATGAATCAAATTAACATAACAATTGGGATAAAACCACGTTCGAATCAATAGAATTATTTTGTATTATGTGAGATAAACTCGAATGCTTATGTATAACACGATATATTTTTATTCGCAGATTATGGAATCGTTAGCTGACGCTATAGCCGATTCGTCAATGGAAGATACGGTCAAATTTTGTGTGTGAAACGTGAATCTCTCGAATGGATAACACATGGCAGAAAATATCTCCCGATATTCAAGTAAATAGTTCTTTAACAATCTAGTGAATTAACGTTTTTTGTTTTTGAATTTCAAATTGCAGTTTAAAGCTAACTTTTGTTATATAACCCAAGCTATACCGTAAAATAGGATGGATAAAAACAGATTGTTTTTATTGAACTTATTCGGTTGCTGTAGTTTTAATATAAATTAGATATACAGGATGCATAGCAAACAGAGGGCTATGACATTTTACTGGTGAACCGAAGATCCCAGATTTTGTGCTTTCGGTTAGAAAAAGTTTCCAAATAACGTGTGGTACTCAGATATGTCATTCATGTTTCAACGAGTAATATAGTTATAAAAAAAATCAACTTTTAATACAGTTCCCGTGTGCCCGAAACCCAGTTAGAAATTTGTTGTCCTGTCTACTAATGCCAACAGAAAAGAAATTTCACGTTTCTAAGTGTGGGGTTCTAAGTGTTCATCTCAATATTCATTGAGATGTTACATAACAATGTTTCGATAACAATTTAAAAAAAAAGCAGGAAAGGTGGGGAAAAAAAACAGCGTTAATTCGGGTGAAAACCGTTTTACTCGCCTTTAACGCTAGTTTTTTTTTTCCAAATTTCCTCCGTTCTTCGAAATTTGATATATTGCACTAAGAAATATATATATATATATATATATATATATATATATATATATATATATATATATATATATATTTTAGGCTCAGTGGAAACAGGGCAACAACTTTAAGTCAAGGACAACAACTTAGTAAAGAACAGAGAGGCCATAAAGAAAATTAAATGTCATATTTCAGTACATATACGGTCCTTTAAGAGAAATAGCGTATTTAAAATGAGCACGTTATTTTTAGATATTTTTGATAATTAAAGGTATGTTTCTAAACCAACGGTTGAGAAGCAAACTGGTAAGAACTTCGCGGACACACACATGCCGTTAAAAGGAACATGCTGCTTGTCCGTTATAACGACAGTTCACAATCTTGAAGGTAAACTTTCGTTGTGACGGACTGCGGAAGCAAACATGAAGTAGTCATCATGTTTAGTTAGAAGAGTGATAAGGAAAAACGAGCATTTTTGAGAATTCCTTTGACGTTATAGCGAATTCTTACTAATTTTAAACTCGCTATAACCGAATATTTTTTGTATCATAAACAACGACTAATATACGGTTACTTGTAGGTCTTGCAATCTTCTTTCAAGTCTACCGTTTCCTATCATTCGTAATTTGAAATTTAAAAAAAAAAATGAATAAAATGTTTTTATTGACACCCAAGGGTTCAATATGCAGCGCACAAACCTCTACCGATCAGCAAATGTGTTATATTACCAACATTTTATTACAAATTTTTTTGTTTGCAGTATCAAGTTTCGTATACAAAGTAGGACGCTAGTATAAGTTATCTTCGGATCCTATAGATTCCGAAAATCTTTCGAATAAAGAATCTAATCGCAGATGCAGCAGTGATGTACGAGTAGATTATTTTTTTTTTATCTCTCTTATATATATTTCTGTGTATGTCACGAGTGTGTGTCCGAGCAAGAATTCTTGCCGATATGGCGCCAGAAACTGAAGAGAGAAAGAGAGAAGTTCACGCTAGATCTGCACCGAAAAGGCAATAGCGACGCAGATGGCATACGAAAGAACGATCAGAGACAGTCTGAAAAAGTTGAATCTATCCCAGGGATTTATTGCTTCTTATCCTCGGTGGACTATTATAACGCTGGTCCCCGATGTGGAAATAACTAGAGCGGAAAAAATCCGAGTCGAATATCGTTTTCTTGATACGTACATACAACATATACCCTCCGTCTCGAATAACAAGAATAACACGTTATCGCTATGGCGTAAAAATGATGACTTTGGAAACTTCTTTTGCGTCATCGAAATCCGAACTCGTTTTCTATTCGGCTGAACGGCATATATTTCGCCAACTCTCTGTCTCCCTCTCTCCATCTTGACGTGATATCTGCTGATATCATGGCATCTGCGGGGGATTTTTCCCGTGGTATCGTAATAGTATTGCATTTTCCTGACGTTGCCAGGATACTTCGTTAAGACTCTGTGTCCAAACGTGTCGTATATATTAATTTCTACGCTTCTAATACGTTCACAGCGTAACTTGGGATTTTCTTTGAGCACGTATTTTTACAGAATTTATACAGTCGTGGATTAATCGTTCAGTCAGTCATAACTAAGAAGTTTGGATGGCTTGATGTGCTGTAAAACGTGGTTGTAAAGACACTTTTTAGCTATAACGTCAATAATTTGTGGTTCAAGTGGATTCCTTTGGAACACGCATGCTCAACTCATGGCCCACGGGCCAAATGTTGCCTCGGGCCATGCATCTTTCAAACACTCCCCCTCTTGTCATCGAAAGTCAGCAAATCCGAACCCCCCATCGATGCTGACGTAATACTTGAATGACCACATTTGTCTTGCTCCATTTTACTAGTGAACCGATAATCGAGACGTATCCAGTTCCAATAAGAAAAAGTATCCAAATAACGTGTGACTCTCAGTAAAGTGATTCACATTGCAAGTGATAGTTTAGTTATTGAAATTTAAAAAAAAATTATATAGACACACTCTGGCCTCAAAATCCCAATTAGAAAGTCATTGATCCTGAATTCGAAAATAAATTCTACGTTTCTAAGTGTAATATTCATTGGGATATTATATATAGAATTCAAAAATCGGAGAAACGTTGCGGAAGAACAGCAATAAAAGGTAATATCTTCAGGAATATTGCACTCAGAAACGTGGAATTTTCTTTGTTGACCTCAAGAGAGACAGGGCGACATCTTTCTAATTTGGTTTTCGATGACAGGGTGTCCGTATAAAAAGGTAATTTGGTATATTGGTAACTATACAACCTCTTGCAGAATCAACACCACCAGAGATAGAAGGTATCCACACGCTGCTTTGCAGAAAAGAATCGACCGGGCTCAGAATTGGCGATTTCTATGCCCCACATCCAATCACCATGTGGTATTTATGAGCCAACCAGGAAGATTCAATGCCAAAATAAGAAGAAACGAAACAAGATGATGTGGTTCAAAAAGTGGCAAACTTGCTAGGTAGTCTTAATGACGTTACAGATGAACTTGGCAACCCGTGCGGAGGCCTATCTCTAGAAGGTGCTGACAGAGTAACAGTCAGTTGTTAAAACCTTCGTATGGTAGCGGAGAGTGACGTCATCCTAGCATAAGTCGCCATCTGGTGGCAGCGTCAGTAGTTGTGAGCTTGGCCTGAGTCTGGTCCGGCCGTCCATGTACAGTCCCTTTCAGTGTACACAAGCTCCAAGGAAAGATTGAGAGATTCGGTGCCTCTGTAGTCTGGGGCGTTCACCCGGAAAGTGAAAGGACGTGGGTTCGATTCCCCGCAGAGGCAGTCGAATTTTCTCTCTTTCCAAAATATATCTTCGCAACAGCCAGTTGTTAAAACCTTCGTATAGTAGCGGAGAGTGACGGCGTCCTTGGTGACAGAGTACTCGCGGTTTCATTCTCAAAAAGTTATCTTCACGTTCTCCCGAAGTGATCCTTCCATTTTTCCTAGGCTTACTTCGTCCTGGATTGAAGTCTGCATGCCTTCAGGTTTTGGAGACCATACCTACAGAGGGACATAGACTTGGTTGAAGGGGTGCGGGGAAGAGCTACGCGTGCCCTTGTTGGCACACGGAGGCTTGAGTTATGAAGAAAGACTTTATTTTTTAATATGTTTACAATGGAAGAGCGCAGGTGTCGGGAGATGTGATTGAAATGTTTAAAAATTTCAATATGATAGATAAAATGGACCACGAATTATTAATGCACCGTCAATCAACTGTTTCGATAAGGGGACACCAGTATCAATTGGTAAGGGACAATTCAAGATTGAGGTGTTGCAGGGGAATTTTTTTCTAATAGGGTTGTTAATAAATAGAACGACTTACTTCCGGGAATCGTGAATTCTAACACAGTTGATATGTTTAAAAAGAAGTACGATAGACATATTGGGATAAATCGTGAAGCTATTCATACTTATATGAGGTGATCGTAAATTTTTATGGGCAGAATATTTATATTTTATCATAATTATTGATTTTTATTGCAATTATTGGAATGCCGTATTTTTGATACAGTTTAGATATATATTCGACAACCATATTTTTATTGGCATCTTTTTTTCATTCGCCTCGTTGGGAAATTTGTCTGTTGTGGCCTTCGTATTTGTAGAATACGGCTTTTTTATGTTAGCGTATACAGTATATCGATATCATTTGTTGATATTGATGCACACTCAAAATTAAAATAAATTTAAATTAAAACTAATTAATTCGGTTAACCAAAATTCGTTAGCCGAGTCAGAAAAACGTCGATAAGAAATCCTCGTTAGCAGAAAAATTTCGTAAGCCGAGGTATCACTGCATAGTTCACTTGATTGTGAATCCCAATGCTGATTCTGTCGACAATCTGTATTGATTGTTTTGCGTCTTTTTTCAATCAATACAGATTGAGACATGAAGATACCAGTCCTAAAGCATTCATGGCGAATCATATCACTGAGAATATATTTATTTTTTTGTTTATTCTCGAGATGACGAAGAATAAGACAGACGTGGCACCATCTGCGGGGGACAAGCCACGTCCTAATAGTGTTCTTCTTTTTTCTTTTTTCCTCGGAAAAATCATTTCATTTTCTTCTGGAAAGATCGGAATTTATTCGCCGAACAGCAGCCGTCAGTCGCTTTTAACAGCTTTTCTCAGAAAATAATGGCGCACACGGAGTGAGACATGTTTGCGTCAGAGAATCCGGCGCCGAACCGACGACTCTCAAATAGGAAATCTTTTTCGACGCGTCTTACATACATACTGTACATATAACTGTACATTTCTATGGTATTTCTTTCTTTGATCTGAATTCTTTTTATTCCAACCCTCCCTTCAACCAATCCTGTATATTGCTTTTTAGAAAAGCTAGGGGGGGATTGTGACAAGTGTCTTTGGAATTTGCTTCCGAGTTGCTAGTCCTCAATGACTTTGTGTCACCAAAACTGTTCAAAAGAATCCATCTTCCCCCTTTTGGAGTTTTCATTCTTATTCTCTTCTCTTTTTCCCTCCCCCCTCCATTGCTATACATATCTATATCGTCATTGTTATTTTTTGTGTCTATATTCTGAAGTTTTCACTCATACAGTTACATAACCATTAAAAATAAAGAGAAAACACGAATATATATATATACACGAATGGATTTATCAATAGAAACATAACTTTATTTATCGTATGATTCTCAGAAATGCCTTCGGAGTTTTATGTTCTTTCTATCCGTTATTCTTTAATGTTTTCTCCAGCAACATGAATGACATTAATTATAATTTTTCCATGTGCATGTGTAGTGAGAGTAGAAACAAAGTTGTAGTTGGGATCAATACATTGGATTTCACTGAGGAACTAAAAATTAAAATAGCATCAAGAATTTGAGTGTGAAAAGTAATAAAAAAAATTAATTTTTATTAGTTATGAAAAACTGGTTTAATTTTTATTTATTTTTGTGATTTCTAGAAATTTTATGTGATCAGTTACTGTTTGGGTGTACATAGATTCATATAATTCTGTAAAAGTTCTCTAGCATTGTCTTTCCAGAGGTTGCACATATGTTGATCTCCAAGTATAACGGTTCTGAATGGCTCTAAACGGTCTCTAATAATTCTTTTTTCAAGTTAAGACGTGAGGCACACATATGTGTACTTGACTCCAGTGGTCTTAGTAAAGATACACAAATTAATTGTTTAATTAATGTTTTCTAAGAAATCAATTTCACTTAAATTGATGTACAATAAACACCAATTTTGATGTAAAAGAAACACCAATCAATCAAACAATGCTTTTGTTTGACAGGCAGTTCAGGTATGTGGAGGTTCGAAGAACCAATCTTCTTTGACTGTGGGAAAAATGGTTCTTCGGATAAAGGGTCTTTTAATGGAAGAGAACTAATGCCAAGGAGAAAAAAATTACGTGTTTACTAAAAGAAAGTGTCCAATGTGAAAATTTAATCCCGTTAGGAAATGTTTTCTTTCTTGGGCTGAGGGGGTGGGGCTTATCAGAGAGGCTTCACTGAATAGCCATAAGTGTAGTCCTATCTTATAAAACCTATAAAACCACTACTAAACCATACATGCACCTCGTTCACGTTATCCTGCGGAACTTCTAACGAATTGGTACATGTTGGAATGTGCGTGTATGTGTTGTGAACCTATGTGAAGTTCATTTTTGTATAATGCTTGTTATATGCATAGTGCTGCCATCTGTTTGCCATCAATTTTTATAACTATGAGTGAAGTGTAATAACTGAATAATTGTATCGTTGCAGGCCTGTTGCTCTCCGTTGCGAGACTTTATAACAGGGAGATCAGCTCGTATTTGAACCTTGACGTTAGGAACCACAGAAAACCAACTTCATCTGAGAAAAAAAATCAAACCACAGATAGACACGTTTGACTTTTTCTACTTCTTAAAAGCAAAACAAAAAAAAAACATTTTTGGTGATTAAAAATGAATGAATTAATTTATTAGTAAAAACGGAATTCTATGTGTAAAACCTAATTTGAATACCAAAAAGCTCTGAAATTAACTAATTGCGATTGCAGCAATATTTTTAGTCAATTTCAAAACAGATTTTTGGCAAAGCCTATTTAAAATGCAAATTAAATGTTTGTAATCAAAGATTTTTTCAAGTGTATTCTAAGCATCTTGAGGTAAACTCGAACTATCTCAATCGGTGCAATATTCAAGAAGCACCAGCATGCGAACCAAACTCGAACTTGTGTACATTTCAGAGCATAAAAAATTATTATTTTTTAATTAAAGACAGAAAATGACTGATAAGGGCAAATACGTCAGAGTTTCACCTGTTTTTTTTCGTTCGATTCATCAATATCAATCAACTTCTCAGATTAAAAAAAATTCGCACGTAAGTGATCGGAAAACTCAAAACTAGAATATCTAAATCCGCGTAAATCTTATCCTTGGTGCATGAATCCACAGCAAATTCTTGGATGAATAACGAGTCATTTCACATGCTACTTGTCCGTATGAAAAATTTTACATTCCTAAGTAGGAAAGTTTTAATGTTTACTGTTGTAACAATCAACGAAACTCGCTTTCATAGCTAGAGACTATGCCCATGCATATACACACTCATTAAGTTCCCTAGGTTTCCAAATGCACAACAAAAATGCACAACTGTATGGTCAGGGCACATTCTGAATGAAAAAGGAATCCGTTTAAAATCTCATATATACGAAAACACTCAGTTTTTCCTTTTAGAAAAAAAAACTCCCATAAAAATAAAACATTACAGGCACATATACATATGAGAAAAATAAAAACCAAACTGAAATTTCGAGAAAAGGGAATAAGGATCCACTATCTTAGATACTGTATTGCTATTATATATATTTCTCCGAAATGCAGAAGGTCATTCGCGATTCCGATATATTTTTCATCCCATGTCCCAAGAGTCCCCGTAATATTTGCAACATACATACATATATACAGGAAAGAGGAGAAAACTCGACAGAGATGGCAGTTTTCGAAAGCGAATCGTGTATTTTCATTTTTATTTATGTCCTCGTTTCCGTACCATAAACAACAGTAATTCACGATGAAGAGCCTTTTCCCATTTCTTCTTATTCTTCTTTATGCTTCTCCCTAAAAGAAAAATATATATTTTATTGTTTTATATACACCCGGACCGAATAAATGCTTTATTTTACGCAACTTACAAACATTATAAAAGCAAGATATGAGGGGAAAAAATTATCAAAAGATGTAGAATTACGAGAAAGAGAATGAAATAACACATTAGCGGTGGATATTTTATTATCACTTGGTTTATTTCCATGAATATATTCATCTGATTATTTGATTGGGAATTAATGAAGATTGGGGAAAATTTTCTATTAAATAGAACATAATTTTTAGAAAATATTTGATTTGATATCTTTTTATGAATTAATTAATGAAGAATCTATTTTTTCCCCTTGAGTTCATATACTTGAGTGTTTCTGAACGTTTCGGGATCTGATAAACCGAAACTAATTATATTTAATAATTTCATTCTTTTCTTTCATCTTTCGTGAATATTGAGTCCAAAAGGTGGCATCTTAGTCTTTTCTGCGGATCTTTGAAATATATTTATGGCTGATGGCACTATAACAAGCATTATACGGAAACAAACTTCAAATGATAGGTTTACCACACTCACATTTCAACATTCACGAATTCCTATCATGGAGAGAAATATGGTCGAGATGTATGTGTGCAGTTGTAGTCGACTGAAGGTGGTTTTCTGCGGTTTTCCAACTTCGAGTAGCGTATGTGAGACGGTCTGCCATTTGAAAAATGTCTCTCTGCACAGGACAGGCAGGCCTACAATGTGACACTTACATACATGAAAATCATTTACCGTCTTCACTTCAAAATATGGGAAACAGGTGGCTGCATCAGCAAGAACACGAAATAAGCGCAACTCTCACAACATAAATTCATTTGGGGCTACACATACAATCAGAACACACATTACGTCATGTATCGATTCGTTAGAAATTACGCAAAGGAATATGCACGACGTGCATGCACGGTTAAGTAGGAGTAGTCTTTCTTACATTCAAGAAAACTTTTGTCCAATTGGTGCGGGTCTACATTTTTGTTTTCGAAATCACAATGAGGCTTTCAAATGAACATTTCCGAGCTGTGATTTTTGAGGCTTAAAATCTTTTTGTCTTCTTCAGTCCGACCATGATCCCCACTCTGTCTCCGTGGGAGATGCAAGCAGTATGTCCAGATTAATCTTATCCAAATCATAATGCTTTGAGCGTTTAAAGTCCATATTTCCAGATTCGAGGTGAAGAAGAACAAATCAAGTCACTTTCTCTACTGTGACCCCTTCCTAAATGTTTTTCGTGAAAAAGCCGTGGTTAAGGGATGACTTCCAAGTCATTTGCCAAAAAATGAAGAGAGTCATAGCCGTTGCATTTGCAGAGGTGCTCATTTATATTTTTCTCAGAGAGGTTCCGAGCTTGTCTCATTATTTGGCTTATCAACAAAAGAGGGACAAGCAAAGTGATGTGAATTTTTGATTTAGTAACAAATGTTTTATTGAAATGTTTGAGTATTTGCAAAGTACGGGACAATGGGAAAAATTCAAATTTTCTAGTAGAGTTCTAGCTGGCTGAATGACGACTTATTTCTTTAGAAAAAGTAGCCATTAAATCTTCAATTTATCAAAAAAAATAAGAAATGATGATCAATCCGAATGTCTACTAACTGGCAGTGTTTCAAAGTGGCGTGTTCAACTTGTGGCACACCCACTCTACAGTTCCGACTTTGGGTGATTTATTTTTGCTATCAAAAATGAAGACATCTTCCACATTTGAATACCTTTCTACCCCAGAAAGATTATGTCAGCGTTTACAACTCGTGTCATGAATTTTGTGCGAAAAGAAGAAAACCATAATCAAATACTTCTTGATTCCTGGTTTCGCTGATGATAATCTGTAGGAAAAATTTGAGAAACAGAGACCAAACAATATCAAATTAACGAATGGTTAGTTAGTCAGTTTTTCTAATATTGTAGTTTTTCTCTTACTGCGAGAATGACCCGAGTAATGGAGAACCAACCGAGTAAAAGATATAATCATTATCTTATCCCGTTGGGGGTTCCCTCCCCCCCCATCCCTTCAAATGTTATGATAGGCCTATCATTGTCAAGTTGTCATTTAGTATTGGGGACATTCCAAGTGAATGTCTGCCATTTTTTGCTGTTATTATTTCTTTGGGTTGAAATTTTCTGGACACCATTACTTATTTTTCAAGTTTCTTTGATATGAATAAAATATGTGATGATGATGTCAAAAAAATAATTATTCTTTGTCATCATTTTCCCTCTGGTCTTTTTTTCTTTCTTCTCCTTGTTGTATCGATGTTTGAAAGGAATTCTTTCTTTTGAAAAGATGAAAAGAAATATGTAGCTTTTTCTATTGATCTTCTTCCACCAATAGAGAAAAGAGACGCCAGATGCTTCTCGAAGATAATCATTAATAGTATGTTATCTTTTGAAATTAAAATCAGCGCAGCTTTCAATAATTTTGACATTTTTTCCCGGTTTTTTATGGAATTTCGTTCATTTCTCAGTCATGATAATTGAAATATGTCTTTTGAAATAGTTCCCAGACCCATAAAAAAGTTTATAAAAACGTTTTTTTTTTCGTTCTATCATCTGGTTCATTTGATACATCGTCCCATTTATGCCAGAGATATTGAATGTGCAATTCTCACTTTTGGGTTTATAAGTTGGTTTGATCTCTTATTTTGCTATCTAAGTTTTGCTAGAAACGCGAATGTGTATCCTCTATTAATTAAACATCTTTTAGAAAGTATTTTAGGAAAACAATTTCCATAGAGTAACACGGGTAGAGTAAACATTTCAAACGCCGTTTTTTAAGTTCTGGAAATTTGCACATTGATGTTTCTGACATAACAGGGACGACATGGCGTTCTTCGTTCTCACAGATATAATAAAGCAGAGGTTGTGATTATTTTTAACACTTTGGGCTGCGGGGATTGTCGGAAAAATGATTCTTTCTTTGCGGGAGCGAGAAAAATCCTTTTTTGCAGTTTTCCTTTGTGAAAGATAGAGGTTATTACTAGATCCCGGATTATATGCAAATGCATATTTGTATATGCATTTGCATATTTTGGCCTTTTTTAGAATTAATGCATATAAATGCATGAAGTCAAATAATTTTCAGTATAAGTGCATATTTTTGAAGGTTTATTTAAGCTCACTCAATTTTTTTTTATAAATTTCCTAATAAATATTATTAATAATATTTTCATAACATCGATTTCTTTCCCCGCAGGTGAAATTTAGTGAATTATTACATATTTATAAAGTATTTTACGAATACTAATTGTTTTATTGTAAGGCTATTTCTAGAGATATGCCAAAGTGTTAAATTTTTTTTAGAAATGGTGTCAAAATTCTTTTCCTACTGGTATTTTTGTTATTGGGCAACTATATCGAACTGAAAATTAAAAATGCCTGAATAAAAAATATGTAGAAGTTTATTGCATATGCGGTATATATATATATATATATATATATGAAGGGATAATTTTTTTAAATGAATACATATGCACTAAAAAATAGAATAGATGCATTTTAAAAACACATTCATGCTTTCTTTTTGCATGGTGATTTTTTTTTTAATGCATATTTTCTCATTTTTTATACAAATTTCGGAATTTTTGATTTTTTAAGATTTCTAATGCATATTCTGGGGTGTTTAATGCATATGTTATTTTGAATATGTTAATATGTTAATTTGTTAAATGAATTTTCAGTGCGTATTTTGGCCTTTTAATTGCACATTTTGGTGTTTCAAGTGCACATTTTGCATTATAAGTGCATATTTTTGCATTTATAAGTGCATATTTTTGCATTTATAAGTGCATATTTTTGCATTTATAAGTGCATATTTTTGCATTTATAAGTGCATATTTTTGCATTTATAAGTGCATATTTTTGCATTTATAAGTGCATATTTTTGCATTTATAAGTGCATATTTTTGCATTTATAAGTGCATATTTGCATATTTTTAGAGCATATTTTGCCCCTTTTGTAGTGCATATGTAATCCTGGCTCTAGTTATTACAAACTCACATAAGTAGTTAATTCAAAGAAGGGATACAAAGGATAATCTAATCTAAAGGATAAGCTAATGCAAACGCAAAATCTGGATTCAAACCCAAAAGCACCTACACGTTTATGATTAAAAAGTCAGACAGTCTATCATATTGGGTGCACTAACTTTTCAGTCAGCGGGCTAGATATACAATATCTCGGCCACTCACGGGTCAGAACTTGTGTGTATACGGATGACCACATGTCCTGCATTTTACGGGACATTTCATAAATCGTGGCTTTTTTTTAATATAAAACGTCCCGTTTTTCAACAAGGTTTGTTCGATGTTTTATTCTTTACTGAAATCAGAATTTTAAGATTATTTTCATTTATATTTTTTATTTATATACGTATTAACTTTTAATACGTCATGAAAATAATATATTTATTTATGTATATATTTATGTCATATGATTATTCTGATAATTTTAATAATCATAATTATTATTATTATTAAAATTATCATGTAAATATATGCATTTCAGATATTTGTCAAACATATTTTAGTGAACTAAATTTTAATTCATTGCGAAGTGCAGTAGGTTCAAATTTTTTTTTTTGGTGGTTTTTCAGCGATTGTTGGTAATTTGACACACTTTCATTATGTTTTGGCTATAACTAGCATTTTTACTTGCATCTGACATCCTTTTTTCTATAATAGATGAAAAACTTGCGTTTCACAAGTTTTTTTCTCGAATTGACAATATAACTTGCTTTTGAGAATTTTTTGGCTATAATTAGTAATTTTACTTACTTATGGCAAATTTTCAGCTAAAATTTGCAATTTTACTCACATTTGACAATGTTTTTGGCGATGCCTCATGTGAATCCCAATTTCGCGCAATTGTATTAAGAAAATATGGTCAGCCCAGGTATTCATCGTGACAAGCATTGATACTTTTTACCAGAACACATTTTTCGCGTCAGTGATTCCCTTTTGACGGGCAGCATTTGGGCCGCAATCTATAGGCTGTGTACCCCCTGCCTTACCACAAACTAATCCCATGTCTACTCTCCAATTCAGTACTATCAAACCTGTCAGAGAATAGAGAAATAATAATAATAAACTCGAAAAAATTATGCGTGCGCCATCTATATACGTCATCTTGAAAAAAAAAATTCTAATCATCACAGGATGATTGAGCAGGCTACTACGCTCATCTGTGGTTGATGGGAACGCTCTGATGGTTAAAAATCAAGATGCTGAGGTTTTTAGGTGGTCTAAAATTAGCATAATGCATGCAAATGTTCTTCAGAAAGGTGCAGCTGCTCCCAGTTCAGCATCTAAAACTTTACAGAAGTTGCTACGAGTAAGTATTCGATGATGAACGGAATTCCTTGCAGTAGAATACCGTAGATGGCTTAATTTCAGATTAAGGGGCCGTTCAAGTATTACGCCAGCAGATTTTTAGCCATTTTTGATCCCTTCCCCCTTGTCAGCAAAATTTCACCAGTTGTACCGCTACCTTCTAACGCATATTGGTGGGATTAGAGACGCACACGGGGAGGGGGGGAGGCAGAAGTCTCGTGCTCTCCCGACGACAACCAAAATTTAATTTTTTTTATGAAAAAAATGTTTAAAAGAAATTAAAATTTCGGAAGAAAAGAACCTTATACTTTATATTATTACATTAATTCCGATGCTATTTGAAGGCTAAGAACTCAAAATTTCTTTTTTGAGAAATTACTTGCGACCCACCCTATAAGCCACGCCTCGGCAACCTATGACCCGCGGGTCACCGAGTGATCCATTTCGTAATTTCAAGTTACCCACTTGAGTTCCGAAAATAAAGTATAATTATATTCGGACGTATAGAGTATCTACCCGAAACGTACTAATACACACATTGTGGTTGATTTTGACCCTCAGTCAAAAAAAAAAAGTTGCCGAATTCTATTAATATAAGGTTTATCCTAAAAATGCTAAACCCATGATCCGCGGACCAAATGTGGCCCTCTGGGTTATCTGATGTAACCCGCCACCTCAAACCTAATTTCGTGAAAATTAACTAAGCGGCACATTTGCAGATTGCTTATGTGGCCGGTGGCTCAATGCCAGATCATTTAAGCAGCATGTGGCACAGTTTCAGAGTACTTAAGACGTGTCCCCCAGGGCAGTTCTAGGGAAAATGTTAATTCAAGTGCCCACAAGCTAGAGAAAGGTTTTTCCTCGTTTTTGGCACAACGAGTAAGATGTAATTAAGAATATTCCATATATTTATAAAGGATGGTTGATGACGTAAACATCATTAAAACCCTCCCCCTCAAAAAAAAGAAAAAAAAAAGGGAGAGAAATAATCCCAATTACTTATACTGTACGAAAATTACTTACACTACGCCTAAGAGAAGGAAAGAGGCATAAGTCTTTCTCCTATTATGAAAATTTGAATAGAAACTGACTTTACTCACTGCAGTTGGTCTGACTGGTTTTGGGAGGGGGGGATACTTTCATACATGTTCTTAGGTGTCGCATCGTTACAAACGTGTTTGTGCTCGGCATTGCCGAAATAAGAGGTGCTTTAAGGACGCGAGGTATCTCGCAATTGCCGAAACACAACGAATAAAGCTGGCGAGGCACTCCATCAATGCCACTATAAGTGTCGAATAAGTGATTTACTTATTGAATTATTACAATCACTTCATTGAATTAACAATTACAGAATGAATCAAGAAAGGGTTAGAGAGTTTTTGACTCTCTACAGTTATTTGCACGTCTGTTTAGAGTGGATTGCATTATTTTGATGTAACACATGTCTGAGCATGGGTATAATGCTTTCTTTCTTTCAAACCGAGCACAACTTCGGTCTATCGCCATGAGAAAATTTACTACCTAGTGTGTTGTGCCGGAAGTGTAAGTGTGTGTACCTAACAGTCTGCGTGCGTATCTAGTATTGTGTCTGATTTTTCAGTGCTGCATTCTATATTTCAGAAGTGAGGTGTAATAATTGAATATTTGTACCGTTTGTAGACATATTGTTGTTTGCGACGAAACTTTTTTTAAAGAGGAGATCGGTTCGCATTCGCGCCACGCCACGCACACATCGGAAGTGCTTCAAATCAGAGCCCGTTCTTAAATTAATTGCTGAAAAAAAAATGTATTCTGTTATTTTCCTTTTATTTTGAAACGTGTATTGAGAAAGATTATCATAAGAAAAACTCTCGTCATATCCAGTGACGTAGGCAAAAATATTGCATGGCGTAAAAACATACCAATTTCAAATATAGATTTGCAATTCTGATTAGATTCATCTTAAAAATCTTGTTCCCGGCATGATCTAGTCATGTTCGAATACAGCTTGAGAAGATGCAGGTAAAGGTAGTGTGCGAACACAAGTAGCAGCAGAAATTTTGGCAACTTCTGGTGCCACCAACCAGGATCTAAATTTGAGACAAACAATAGCAAGAGAGATTAAAAATACCAACAAAGATTGTCGGCATTTTTCCTCCTTGCAGCTGAATTGTTTCCACAACCAGGATTTGACTCAACAGGTCTCGATTCGAACCCCAGAGAGGATAGTACGTTTTTGTCCAAATATCCTGTATCGAATAATAACTGTGGATCCCAGTCAAATAAGCCTTGACAGTGCAATGCAATCGTGATGCATTAGTCAGAGAACACACACGCACATCTCACAGTGGAACCGTAGCGTCTCTTGCAATTTTTAGCAGAACTAATACAAATACAAGGCCACAACAGGCAAAATGTCCAATTACTGAGATAAAAATGTCCATAACAAATATGGATTTCATATATTTCTAAAATGCAGCAACCCAATTAAAAATAATTACAAAAACTAAAAACAATATACATACAAAATAATCAGTATTAAAAGAAATAAAAATATAAACAAATATCGTACCTATATATTCTACACTAAGAACTTGGCATCTTTCATCCGACAATTTTATTTGCTCTTCCATTGAATATTTATGAGGTTTTCAACACAGAAATGAATACGGACACAAACTGCCTTTAAACAACCTATACTTTATAGAAAACTACAAATACTTTTAATCCCCTATTTTCCACATTTCAATATTAATTTCCATTTTTGAGTTCTCAAAGCCACAATTAGATTACCATAAAAGAAAAGTAAGTTATAAAATATCGAACAACAATAAATTAACTCTTTTGTTCCCTGTAATTGGATGATTTTAAATCTATTCACAAAACTGATCAAATAATTTATTAGATGTTTTTCTTCTAAATATCAATGGTTATTATACGCTATTCAAAGATTTACAAATTGAAAATCATAGGAAAAATGGCACATGTGTATAAATAAGACTAATTATGTAATACACAATTATACGGTATCATTCATTCGCAGATGTAATTCAAACGCATCTGCATATTTATCTTTACCAAGTCTAGTGCCAATTCATTTTTTTGTCGATCTATGAAAACAGTTATAGTATTTGATTTTCTTTGTTCCTAGAGGTGCACTTACAGTTAGAAAAAAGTTTCCAAATAACGTGTTGTGCTCAAAATATGTCATTCCAGTTTCAAGGGGTTGTTGTAAAATAAAAAACAATAACTCTTTATATATTCCTCGTGTATCCCAAAACCCAGTTAGAAAGTTGTTGCCCTGTGTCTCCTGATGGCAACAAAAACAATTCCATGTTTTTTAAGTGAAATATTCACTAAAATATTTGAATTTGAAAAACGTAGGATATTTGGGATAGAACAGCGGTAAGTGTGGTAAAACCGTTTACACGCATTTAACGCTGTTCTTTCCCAAATTTCTTCCATTTTTCAAATTCAAATATCTCAGTGAATATTGTACTTAAAAAGATGGATTTTTTTTTGTTGGTATGAAGAGAGACAGGGCAAAAACTGGGTTTTAAGGCACATGAGTACTGTATAAAAAGTTAATTTTTGTATTTTAATAACTATGCAACCCCTTGAAACAGAAATGACATATCTGAATACAATACGTTACTTGGAAACTTTTTCTAAACTGGAAGTATACCTCTAGGAACAATGGTTCACCAGTAAAATGCTCGGGAACGGTGTTAGATATAAGCATGAAACGAGTGGTGCGTTTATTAAAAAACCGTAAGAATCTGATAAACCACAAAAATTTAGATACAAATTGTGCCGATAGATGTCACTGCATTACATAGTGGCATCATAGTGGCTGTACATAGTGGGTAATGCATGCCAACCTTCGTTGCATTCACATCAAAAGCAATTCAAAATGTGCACCTTTCACACAACACACATGTCGCAAACGAAGAATGAAATTGTCAGTGACTCGACACACAAGCTTGACAAATACCCTCCTCCAGCTCGTTGAGTGTTAAATAATTGTTTCGGTAAACAATGTCGTTCAGTGTGCCCCACAGCCGCTGTGGTGGTCGAGTGGTCATAGTGACGGACTCGCATCCGGGCTCAAATCCCACCGTCACCGCAGTGGTGATCGGCTGAAGGTGGTTTTCTTGCGGTTTCCAACTTCAAGGCGCAAATGCGAGCCGATCTCCCCGTTAAAAAGTCTCGCGCAGAGAGCGACAGGCCTACAACGTTATAACTATTCATTCATTATTCTTCACGCTCTATGAGTTGAGGGAAAAAACTCATACGAAGGTTTTTTAACAACTGGCTGTTGCGAAGATATATTTTGGAAAGAAAGAAAATTCAACTGCCCCTGCGGGGAATCGGACCCACGCCCTAGACCACTAGACTGCAGAGGCACCGAATCTCTCAATCTTTCCTTGGAGCTCGTGTACACTGAAAGGGACCGGAGAGTGACGTCATCCTTGTATAAAAAACTCATAGTTTAAAAAATTGATTGCAGATGGCAGCACTACACATAACAAACATTACACAGAAGCAAACTTCACGGAAGGTTCACTATACATACACACACATTCCAACATGTACCAATTCGTTAGAGGTTCCGCAGAGTAATATGGAAGAGGTGCATGTCTGGTTTAGTAGTAGTGTGCCACAGGGGGTGAGTACGGAGTCCATGCCTTTTTCCATTAATTGTCGACAGGCAGAGTCTGCGGACAGATTTATTCGGATGACACTTAATAACTGCAGCAAGTGTGCGTTGTATTTTCAGGTGTAACGACGGGGTGGCTGGGACCCACATTTCCGACTAACGCATCGGAAAATTTTCTGAATAGCTCACGAATTGTTTTCCCATCTGAGACTTTTGCGACTTGAAATCGCGTTAGTAAACTTCTTGTGGGGCAGTAGGGCTGTGATCTAATCGGTGGTACTCCCCAACACGATAAACACACGTTTCCTCCATATAATACGTTACTTCCAGAATTTCATTCACTATGCGCTAATAGTGGTCACCTTTCAACGGCGAAGTCTTCGACGAACGGTCGTTCTCGGTATCTGAGCTCCCTTTATAGGAATCTGTAATGTCGCCTGTGGCACCATCTGTAAATTTGTAACTAAAATTATGTAAATTTGTAACTAAAATTATGTAAATTTCTAACTAAAATTATGTAAATTTCTAACTAAAATTATGTAAATTTCTAACTAAAATTATGTAAATTTCTAACTAAAATTATGTAAATTTCTAACTAAAATTATGTAAATTTCTAACTAAATCTAACGCCAATTTGTAACTAAAATTATGTAAATTTGTAACTAAATCTAACGCCAATTTGTAACTAAAATTTTGAGTCTTCTGTATCAGATTCTTACGGTTTTTTTAAAAAAAACATACCACTAGTTTCACGCTTCTATCTATCATCGTTTCTGAGTATTTATTTTCAAAGTTAGGGGTCCCTTCGTGAAACACCCGGTATTATTTTTCCTTACAAATTTTCCGCCATGGATTTTTATACCGAAAACAAATAATTTCAAGAATTTCCTTAAAGGGAATTGAATTTTATTTTCTTTCCGCTTCTTCATTTTTTTTCTCGATATTTGTCTATTGTGAGTTTTTTACTTCTATTTCTCTCTTTTCCTAAGAGATATGTAATCTCTTAAAGTGCATAATATATCGCCTATACTATGTCCTAAGAACTTTGCCACTCCAATTAAACAACTGAATATTTATCAGATTTTCATCACGGATGAATACGGACTGTTTTTAAACAACCGATACAACCGAGAAAAAACAAAAACTAGAGGTACTTATATAATCTTCCGTTTCCCACTCTTCATTATTGATTACTATTTTTGAGTCCTCAAAGCAACAATCCAATTCAATTTCAGAGAATCTCAAAAGAAAATTATATTATAAAAATTAAATTAAATATAAATATATTTCTTTTATTCCCATTAATTGGATGATTTTAATTGCGTAAATCTATTCACAAAAACTGATTAAATAATTAATTAGATTGTTTTATTTTAAATATCAATTATTATACCCTATTCAAAGATTTCCGAATTTAAAATCATGGAACGAAATAATTCGAGTGTA
Organism: Pholcus phalangioides; assembly: GCF_987345545.1. Taxonomy (NCBI): domain Eukaryota; kingdom Metazoa; phylum Arthropoda; class Arachnida; order Araneae; family Pholcidae; genus Pholcus; species Pholcus phalangioides. The sequence continues at coordinate 37,752,045 of NW_028301608.1, read as the reverse complement.
AAAAACTAATAACTCTATAAATCATAATTATAAAATCATTCATTCGCAGCTGAAATACAAACGCATCTGCATATTTATCTTATATAATTGGGACTTAACCAAAACTCAGTCTCAATATTTATCTTTTTTTACCTAATTTTTAACGTAAAATTTAAGTCTTATATTTTTTTTCCAGGCTACGTAAACAGACGGAAACAATTATGTTTAAATGTGGACGAATTCAGGAAATATTTTTCTCTAAAGGAAAGTAGGTCACGAAGATTTTTAATGGCATATTAATTACGGTTCAAGTATTTTTCCCTTATGAATTTATATTCCGTAAACAAAAAAAAAGAAAGAATGAATGAATGGATTAATTAATTTTCTTAAATCAATTAGAATTTTATTTTCTTTCTGGGTCTTTTTTTTCCGATCCTTCCAGAATTTCATTTTACTTCTTCCTTTTCCTGTATACATATATTATCCATAAGTGCATATTATATAACCTGCGTTAGGAACTATGAAGTTAGAGAGAACTTAGAACTTCAGAGCATAGAGCATGTTTTCATTACATAGATAGACGAATATAAACACTAAACGATTTTAAATACAAATACAACGCCACAACAGGCAAAATGCCCAACGAGGTGGCTGAGAAAAAAACACATAGCAAACATGGATGTCAGATATTTCAAAAATACAGCTACACAATTAAAATTTCAATTACTAACAGTATATATACATGATAAAATATTAATATAATGCCCATAAAGAATACTTATGGTTGTCTTAGTCTAAGTATGGATATTTTAAAAAACAAGAAGTATTTATAATCTCCGATTTCCCGCTCTTTATTATTGATTATTATATTTTGAGCTTTTAAAGTCACAATCATTTCAATATCAGGAAACCATAAAAGAAAATTAAATTGTGAAAATTAGATTAAATATAAATTAGCTTCTTTTATTCCCATTAATTGGATGCTCTTAATTAAGTACGTCTATTTACAAAAAATTAATAAGTAATTAATTAGATTTTTTTTTCTTATAAATACCCGTGGTTAATAAACGCTGTTGAATTCGAAATTGAAATTAAAGAACAAAATAATCCAAGTGTAAAAATATTAATAACTCTACAACATATAATTACGGTATCATTTATTCGCTGGTGAAATTCAAACGCATCTGCATATTTATCTTAGCCAAACCAAGTCCCAATTCATTTTTTTCCCGGACTATGGAAGCAGACGGAAACAATTATATCATTTAAATAAACGTATTCAGAAATTTTTTTTTTGTAAAAGAATTTCTTAAAAGAAATGTAGGTTACGAAAATTTTTAATAACATATTAATTACAGTTCTAGTATTATTTTTCCTTATAGGATTTCTTTTATCCATCAATTTCTATACCGAAAACAAAAAATTTAAAGAATTTCCTCAGAGGCAATTGGAATTTTATTTTCTTTCCGCGTCTTTTTTTTTCAATCTTCTTTTATTTTCCAGCTTTTCATTTTTACTTCTTCCTTTTCCTGGAGAATATATATATATATATATATATATATATATAGATAGATACCATTCCTATATTTCCTGTTATATATATATATATATATATGGACCAGGAAACGGAAGCTGGAGAAGTTTTTATTATCTAGAAATGTGTCATGTCACTTTCCAATTAATGTCTGGAGCAATAAAGTTTATTTTCTCAAGGAAAATTCCATTATTTTTAGTTCTTTTTTTTCTTATCCTAGGGACAAGAACATGAATGTTCTCTTTTTTTTTGGAAATATTCTCTTTTTATATTCAAAACGCTTTGGAATACAATAGTGTTCCTATAAAGTTTTGAATTCTTGAATAATAAACCTGTTTCTACTCTCTTTGAATGTTTCTTTTTCCTATTCGGAGGTATTGGAGGACGGGGATGGTCAGAATCGGACATGAAATTTTTCACTGAAGACAATATCGATTTAATATATTTATTTTTGATATGAATTTGAATGAATTGCCTCGTATTAATCGTTTTTCGGACGAAAACGAAACGTGCCTGAATATTTTTTTATTGTGTTTAGAGAAGTGTGTTTGAAAGGAATGGAAATTCTATGAGTTTCTTCAAAATGGAATTGAAATAGAAATAGTGGTATGTGAATTAAAAGAAAAATTTAACGTTGATAGCGACAGTAAAATAATGATTACGAAAATATAAAAATTTTATGTTTTTAACCGGTCCGCAAAATATCGCTAAATATGCATGTTTCTTTCTATTTTAAGTGAAGAAATAATTTTTACAATAATTTTTAGATAAAATAGATGTAAACTAGATGTAAAATCTGTAGAAAAATAAACGCAGTTATCTCTAATTAAAATGTTTTGCTTTTGTCAATGTTTCTTTGTAAATTACTGTCTAGGAATACGTTAATTCTAGCAAAAAGTCACGAAATCAAGAATTTAAATCAGCAATACCTTAGAAAAATGCGCTTTAAATGTAACCGGGAGAAATTGTTCTGTAAAATAGAGAGACACTTTACCTCTCACACTTTACTAAAGAGAATTTTACCCAATGTACCAATGAATTTGGGACTTACTTTCTTATTCATTAATACCGTATCGAAATTATAAATTAAGCTCGATGAACATTCAAGTCATTTATATAAAGTTTTCATTATCTAATAATGTCTTTATTGATGTAACACCGTTATCATGTAGTACCAAATGCTATTCAGGTATTAAAAATTAGTGATTAGAAAGAATGAATTCCGATGGATATTCTTCTTTTGTCTTCCTCTATTAATTTATATTTTTTCATCAAAACTGCTATGCATTTCAATGCCAAAACTTAAGGAGACTCAAGTGTCCGCCCCTTTTCAAGACGATCATAGAGCGTGAAAAATATTTTTGTAATAAAATTAAAATATTGAAATGTAATATCTTTATGCAGCCGAACTCGGTTATAACGACCTCCTCTGTAACGATAGCTCAGTTATGACATCAATAATTGGTTTTTCGGACAGAAAAGTGACCACCTCAGATATAACGACAAATTTTCCGTAATTTTCGTGTCCGTTATAGTGAAGTTTTTCCAAGAAATTCAAAGGAAGCTGATCAGATTCAGGGAATATTTGTCTGTTGTTGCATGAATCAAGAATGAAGGTAATGTGCATAATTTATAAATTGGGTTATTACTAATATGACTACAAACATTCATCTCATATATTTGCAAAGCTTATTTTCTTCCATACATTTTTGCAGTTTACTGTACAAATTTTTTTTTTCGCCAAGTGTTATTTATAGTCAATATTCAGTAATTTGATAACTTCGTCGAAATTTGGCAACATGTTTGACTAGAATCGGCGATGCCCTGTATTAATTATCCCAATTTTCAGTTTTTTTCTCGATCAAATTGGTCACCCTGTTCTTATAGAAATAAAAACTTGCTGCAAAATATATATGATTGGCTCCGATTATATTTTTCGTTAGAAAAGGTCTTGACGTCAACTTTGGTTAAAATGATATCTCCGTTATAACGACAAAGTTTCGTGGAATTTCCGACGTCGTTACAACCGAGTTTGATGGTATATGTTTTAATCAATTTCTGCTAATTTAAAATTCTATTTAAAAGTTAGCAACTTGAAGTTTCTTTGAAAGGATAACTTTTGCTTTCCCTCCCTCTTTAACTGTCTAACCTACAGTATGTCCCCTCTTCCTAAAAGTAAGTCCTTCGTACGCCTCTGCTCCTCCCCATCGAATATTTTGTAAGAACATTAATATTTTACAAAAAAGAAATTTTAATCTTCAAATGAAAGCAGCTGAAATGAAAGATCATATTTTTATATTAGCCGCTATTCCTTTTTTTTCGTTGATCCCTACAAATCCTTTAATCCCATTTTAACGATTATTGCGTGACAGAAATTTTAAATACGTTGAAAATTCGTATTTTTTTCACTCAGCTTTAAATTAAAAATATCACTTTTATTAATGAAACAGAATCGATCACATACACAGAATATAATTAAAATTAACCTTTGTGGTATTAAAATAGATTTACTTTGAATGGAAGACATAATTAGAAAATTTTTTCTCCACCGTATTTGAAGGGGGAGGCAAATAATTAATCATAAAAATATTACTTCTAATCAAGACTTCTTCAAAATAAGAACTTGATAAAACTACAAAATGAATATTTCATAAAAATAATTCAAAGAAAAATGACATTTTTCCTTTGAAGTATTTGATTGAAATTACAATTTTTCGTAAAATTGATATTTCGACATTCGATACTACACTAAATAGATATATTTTTATTTGAATAATATGATTTCATGCATCGTAAAATCTTCAATTTAATACCTTTTTTAAAAAGGTTAAAGTTTGTTAATGTTTCGTTAGTTATTATAATATGAAATGAAATTAAATGCGATATACAGAATAAGCCATTTTTCCCGCTTTTAATGCTGTTTTTTCCTCCAATTTTCCTCCATTCTTCGAATTCGAATATCTCAGTGAATAATGCATTTAGAAACGTGAAATGTTTTTGTTGACAGCAAGAGAGACAGGCCAACAACTTTCTCTAATTTAGCTCTTGAAAACGCGGTGTCCGTATAAAAGGTTAAATTTCTTTAAATAACTATACAACCCCTTACAACATGAATGACATATTGCGTGTAATACTCAGGAACGACAAGTTATTTAAACACTTTTTCTAATTGGAGGTATGCCTCTAGGATCAATATTTCATCAGTGAAATACCACACGCCCTGTTACTTATGTACCCTGTATATATATATAATATTATATGTTACTGCCACAGCCCGAAGTGTGCTGCCACTTCGCGAAATGGCCGAGATTTTTTGTCGATGTCTAATTTTTAGAAATGATTCGAGCTTTGTTCTTCCCGAATTGGCTGGCCGAAGATTGAAATTCGTTTCAGGCTTTGGCAGTGGAAAAGTACTGAGAATTCAATAAATTTTTCTATTTGTAATAGCTATGGGATTTAATGTGATCATAAAATAGTTTGATTATTTATATGATACGGGAATTTCAACTCAAAATTAACTTTTGTAGAAACAAAAACCTGACACGTAAATATTTCTTGTGATATCGTATTTTGAAATAAAAATCATTAGATTTCATGATCATCAGAAAATTTCAGGAAAAACATTAATCGAATATTTAAAAAATACAGTCAAACTCGCTATATACAGATGATGACGATGTTGTACTGCGTATAAGAGACCGAGTAGTTGTTAGAACCGTGTTGAGACTGAGGGATTTTCTCAGGGCGTACCGAATCTACAGACTCCCATAAGCTTCCCTGTTCGATTCTGCTCCGTACGACCTGGATGAAGAAGATAAGAAATTGCTTATATGCGATATAGTGTGAGTGTACGCGTAAGTTCCGACTTGTCCAAATCGCCAAATAAATTGGATGAATACACGCGCACTCTTCATTGGATGCCTCAGCTTGATTTGCATAATCTACTTCGAAAATCTCATGTCAGTGCACTCTGTCATTAAAGTTTAAAACCATTTTATTTTCATTTAAAAAAAATCTGATCATCCTCTGATCCCATCCGTACAAATCAATTTTTTACATCACTTGGGCTTTTTTAATCTATTTTGAAAGTTTTGCCGAAGTCTTGAAGCACTCTGTACTGTATTAATTAACAAAGCTTGCACCACCCCTTCAGGGAAGATCTTCATAGACAGAATGAAGGACAAATATCAGAAGTAGTAGTTTCATGGCACTGGATGTTCTTTGAAGTATTTTTCTGGTGTGAATTCCGGTTAACTCATTATCGATAATAAAAAGGGGAAAAAAAACCTATCAATAGGATCCATGTCTTCGAGTAATTGTACCAGTCTTACTACAGTATATGCAATGGAATTAAGCAATTACACTGATCAACGAGAGAAAAAAAAATTTTCATGTTGCCAAGGAAATTCAAACCACTTTACGATCAAAGGATCAAAAGCGCTGAGTGTAGTAGCAGCCTCCCTTAACTACAGCTTCACGCTACTAATGCGTGTTGTAAGGAATTGAAAAAGTGTATCTCTCGTGCATAGGTTAGCGCACTTGCCCGGTATGCAAGGAGACGTGGTGTAATGGTGGTCATAGTGGAATATGGTTGTTTCATGTAAAACATAGGTGGCCAACCCTTTTCCAAGCCGTGCCACATTAATATTACTTTCAATAGGAACGCGTGTATTCGCTCCATTGCTGTAAAATATTGTTCGGTTTTACTCTTATTTTTGTAAAAACGTTTAGTTTGTCACTCTTTTCCAGTTCTAAATGTGTTTTATATTTGAGTCATAAATTCGATTACCGCAATGCAAATTGTTTAAGTCAGCATATCGGTAGAAGTCCATTTTACCTGCACCCTGTTGGGTATCCACATCAGAATCTGAGGATCCCGAGTCCCCCTTCCAAATAAACTTTCTAAGAGGGCTTAGATGCCCGCCGCAACAATGCGTGTTTCCCATGTGGGCGATCCTGAATCTCATGCATATGACACGTCTAACAACTATTCCCAACGATAAAAAACCGAACAGAAACGCATTGAATAGAAAGCCGTCTCACATAATTATTGTTTTAAAAGTGCCTACCATATATATATATATATATATATATCATATATCATATACTAAATAAAGAATTGGCAGCCCACGTGACCATCATTCATAGAAAAAAATATCATTTGGAAGTTAAAGGGAGCTCCATTGATTAAAAAAATGGAACTGAATTTCTTCAGTTTTTCAAAAGCGTTCGCGTGCCACTCCTGATACCATGGCGTGCCAGTTGCTGCACGTGTGCCGTGGGAAACCACCCCTGATGTAAAGCAAACCATCATAAGAATTAATTATTCGCGGTTTTTTTTTTTTTTTTGAAACAGCGCTACACATGAGTGAAAATTTAATTAATTTTTGTTTCAAATATTGTACAGTAGAGCATCGATTATCCGAAATAACTGGGGGACTGGGGTGTTCGGATAATTGATATTTCAGATAACCCGATCATTTATGGGAAAAATAGTACCAGTATCATAGGCGCAAACAATGAAACAGTGATATTAAACACAGGACTGTATATATTTTGTATTATTTTCGGGGAATATATCATTTGGGGGAAAGAATTTGCGGCCGCTTGTGAAATTTCTACATAGCGCGTAAACTGAAATTTCCCGAATGAGACACTTTCGGTTAACCGATGTTTCGGTTGATCGGTATTCGGATAATCGACTATCTACTATATATTTAAAATAACACTCGGTCATGCAAATCGCGCGTTCCTATCTCTTTTGCTTGATTTTTATTAATTTCTAGAATGTGCCTTCTAGACCTTTTTGCCCACCCTGTATATTTTCAGCACTTCTATGTAGTCTAAAGATCAATTCCGATGGCTACGAAACCGTCCATCTTGATTCTGGCAAACCATTTTATCTTTTTCACGAAAAACGTCTTTAAAAAAGTATGCGTTTGTCACCTTAAAAAAAAGTAATAATTTTATTATCACAAGTGCGTTTTCAAAAACAACTAAATGAACATCATTCACAGCCAAACTGAAAAAAAAAAAAAGAAGAAACTATAGTGGAAACATTTTCTCAATTTAATCTTCAATTTTTAAACGTTTTTGGACTTAGCGAAAATAAAATTCAGATAAAATCTTATAGTAAACTCGTTCGTATGTATTTTTATATAATATGTCATATTCACATGGCAAGTAAGGTAGAAGAACAAACAATTTCTTCGGAAAAATATTCGTCGTTTCTGTAATGTATTTCTGATTCATTTCATGCTTTACCGGATTCTTATCCTTCAAGAGAAAAATATTCTCACAGTTCGAGAAAAATATTTATTTTTTTCTAATATTTTCGTAGTGTTACAAACTGCAATATCTATGTTCTTCAATAATTCCAGGAAAATAATCTTAGGAACATAATTTTCCGCGGCCATTTAAAGAAAAATACATACGATTTTTTTAATCTCAAAAAGCTTAAACGTAGCTCTTGAAATATAGTTATAATTACTTAATTTCATTCATTCTTTCAGTAATCGGCTTAGCTAATGAAAAGAAAAGAACTTTTTTTTTTAAATAAATATTTCATAAAATACATAAAAATAATAAGACGTTTGTGATTGGTAGCTGAATACCGAATTTTAATTGGAGGGTAATTAAGCTAATCGAATTAAAATCCTGGTCTCGTTTGAAACTATTGTTAGTTTTGAAAATTATTTTTGGCCTTTAAAATCCGTCAGTAAATGAAATTGTCGCCATGGTATCCCCACGAGGGATGTCAATGTTAACGGCTTCAAATGACGATTATCAATAACGCATTTAGGTTTAAAATAATAAATTCAACAGGTGTTTATTTGGATAACTTGATCATTTCTATTGATATATATGTATATGTTACTGCCAAAGCCCGACGACGGGGTAGACCACTTCATGAATTTGCCAAGAGTTTTGATCAATATCCGAATTGAACAAATGATTCGGACTTTGGCCAAAGCTCGATGTGCTGATTTAAGATGGGCCCGGTAGGGGCCCAAATCCATTTGTTTTAATCAACAACGTGTGATACGTAGGCTAAATATAGCAGCTGTATTGGATTAGCTCCATGTGACACGAAAAAATGAAGTAAATTTGAGAGAAAATAATTATATAAACGCGTATACAGTTTTTCTGCCAAAATTTGGAAAGGAAAAATGATCACCGCATCGTGACTACGGATTGATGGGTTGCCATAACTAACGTGGACATAATTACCACGAAAAAATATGCCAACTTCACGATAATCCCGAACCATGTCTTATGTTATCGGACATTGGCCAGGGATCACCGGCCAAATCATGAACTGGTTGGGTCAATATTTAATGAAAATAGGCCGATTCGCGAAGTGGCCAGCCCCGTCGTGAATTGGCCACTTTCGGGCTTTGGTGGTAACATATATATATATGTTACGGTTAATGCGAAAAATCGGTCATTATACATACTTACCAATCGTCTTGGTAAGTTTGAAAAATCAATCATTTTAATCGGCGAATATGCATAATACGGAAGCATCGGTGGTAAATGTGATAAATATGAAAAATATGTGTGATGCCTGATGAATATATAGTCGGATCCCGATAACATGATAACATATTTTAATATCGTTATGCATAAATACATATGCATATATTATATATATTATATGTATAGTATATCATATAGAACGATTAATATGTGTTCACCAACGACGCGACGCTTGGGTATTATGAATAACAGCCACCAAAAGTGATATTTTTTAGTGCTCATTAAATTTACAACGACGCTTTTGTAATATGCGCAATCGCTGGTAAAAGTGATAAATTTGGGGAAATATATCAAAATTGCCAAAATGCTTGGCAAATATGCATAATAACCGGTTACTATCTTATATATAAATGTGAAAGTATGTATGTTTGTTCTTTCTAGAAATCTACAATTTTAGACCGATCGTCGCCAAATTCTGCATAAATACCAAACAGGACCGGGATTGAACCGTAGGATACTTTAAAAGTTCATCAGAGCTGGACAAGTGTCCGAAATGGGCGAAAAACCGACGGGCAACAATGATTTCTCGGCCTTAGCAATTACTTTCAGAATGTTTACTTTCGTTACCCTGGTCCTCTAACAATGCGTATCAGACATGTGCATGCCTTTACAATGGTTTGCCACTTTTTTAATGCTGCCAGTATTATGCATGATAGTTCAAGAATTTGTAATGGTTTGTCACTTTTTCAATCTTCTCAGAAATTGGAGACAACCCGGACAGCACCGGGTATTACAGCTAGTGTATAATTTGTCACATTTACCGTAATATATATATTTTTTCGGTTCATTTTAGAAACATTTTTTCAACTAAAAAAAGTTTTCAAATGCGTTAGCACCAACTCATAACATTAAAAATTGTTTAAGGGGTGGTAAAAGGAAAGAACTAAAACCTGGAGACTATAAAAACCCATTTATAGTCTCCGTGTGTTGAAATGAAAGTTCCAGTTATTGAAATGTTGATCTCATTCTGAAAAGTCATTTGCAAAAAATTAAATATTTTTAAATGAAATATTTATCGGGATATTGAACACATGAAATTCCGGCGTTTCGTCAACTTACCGCTGTGTTATTCTCATTGGCTCAAAAATTACCATTTTATTTATTTTTTAACTTTAAATTTGAATGTCATTCCGCAATTTGTGAATCATACCTTCAATCATTGGCAATACATGTAGAAAATTTCAAAGTCAAATATCTCCGTTGATATTGAATTTAGAAATATGCAGTTGTTTGTGAATGACTTCTCATAGCCGCATTTGAATTTTACTAATTGGAAATTTCAGCGCAGGGTCTACATAAAAAGTTACAATTTCTACTTTATGCATATAATCCTTTGGAAAATTTGACATTTTGAGTAACCGCACGGAGGGCCGTAACGTACCTTCACGGTGCCCCGGGGGCAGACATTTTTTTAGGGGCCGTTCTTTGAAAGGCTTTTTATGCCAAATAAGGGAAATTTTCCAGGAGGAGAGGGCATTTGGCTCGGGTCTCCGTTTATTCGAGGCTTTTCACGGGCCTGACAGCTTATCATTTGAACAAAAATGTTTGGTACTGAAAGTATGTTTCGAAATTCAACGGTTGCAGAGGTATCCACTGTGCGGACAATTTGAGATAACCTGTATTATGTAGGTAGATGGATAGCGTTCAAGTAAGAAAATCACAAATTTCAATGTGCTGAAATATAGATACTTTTATGCTATTCCGGAATCATTCTAAAAAAATTAACGTTACTGAATTGGAAGAAAATAAGAGAAACTAACTCTCTAAAATTGTATAAGTTGGTACAGCATATACCATATATCCTTAGAAATACCGGACCACTACACAATGAGCGAGAATGGGATTGGGGGGGGGGGGGGGGAGCTCTCGGTGCCATTCATAACACGACGACAGACAACTCGCTACATTAGCTCGATATAACCGGCCATCTTTGAATGGACGCTCCGGCGTAACGTACGAGGCGACCCCTTTTGTACCATGCGCAAGTGTATCCACGTCAAACTTGTATATGTTATTTCAGAGTTTCCATTATTCCACAGCGTCAGATTACCCCCCATTATTACTAGTCTCTACAGCACGTCGGCGCTCGCATTATATAGATGAAGCGTCATACGAAGTATGCGTGGAGGTGGATGAGAGAGATTGCAATACGGATGACGATAATAATGAAAACGTAAGGGAAACATAATGAATGTGTCTGTGTTCAATGAAATGGAAATGGGCGGCACCATATCCAATCGCGAGAAGCGAGAAAACAGTTACTATGCATGTAACAATAGTGGGATGGGGGGGGGGGGTCCAAAGCTTTGCATCTCTAATAAACGTGAAAACATTCGATTTTCCTGTCGAGTATTAGGGACGTGGATGACGTTTATTGATGATTAAAAATGCATGTTCGTAATCGTAGGGGGAAAAAAATCGATCATGACATTAATTGGCATGATCGGTTTATCCGATAAATGGATTTCAGTAGCAGTAACGCAATTAACAGTCAAGACACGATATTGTGTCTACGGCCAGTCTTACAATGTAAAAGTTCTTTGACAAAGATTTTATAAAACAAGTTAAACAAAGAAATATATGGCAGTGTAATGGGCAACTTTGACAAAAAACGAGCTTTGTCAAAGTTTTTTTTTAATCAAAGATAGGCTTTTGATCCAATACTTGACAGAAGATGTAAGTTGATGCACTTTCTATCCTGTAGTTTACCGCTGAAGACCACATACATACTTTGAGGGTTTGATCAAATAACTAAAAAATGAGTGATAGGTGGTCAGTGGGAGCTACAAATATCTTAATATATGAATATCAGAGATTTTAATTCGTCCATGAGTCATACACAAAATACATGGTCATATACAAAACACTTCTTTTCCTTCCTGTTCTTGATTCCTTTAAGCGGTTAAAAAATTTTTTTTGATCATCAATATAACTGCCACAATGGAAATCGCTAAACCTTATAGAAATTGCCACCTATTTTCAAGAAGAATATTTTTTCCAATCTCGTGCGCTGATAAATGCCCCCAAACACAAAATAAGAAAAGGGTTGGGAAAAACTGTAGTTTTTATCTTTTTCTCTCTGTTATTTATTATCTCTGTAAGCATAGTCGTATACAACCTCGAATAGAAAACAAAAACATCCTTTCACTCCCCCTTCTGTTATCAGACTTCGAATTGAAGCTGACTCGCTGAGTCCGCCCACTGGCAGTTGATTTGCAGGACTGGAGGAAGGAAAACATGTTATCAGGAGAAGAAAACTTACAACGGGTATCTGAGCTCGGGGTTGGCGTTTTGAGAGGGTGTTAAGAACCCGAGATATCTCGGGATTGACACTGTAAGGATTAAAATAGAAGCCATTATAAAGAACATAAATGATGAATTCGCTACAGCAACTGGTAAAAATACTGGTAACCATAGCTTCCACCGATAACAACAGAAATGAACTTAAATGGACCAAAACTTTAAAAATATTTTATAAATCTTTCATGCAGGGTGATAGGGTCAATTTATTGTCTTTAAAAGACATTTTATGAAAGAAATTCGACTGAAAGTTTTATAACAAATCTTTAAAAACAACTTTTATACTTCTATAATGTAATACTGGCCTATGGCAAATATCAGGGTTGGTCAAATGAAACCGTGATGATTCCTCTGATGATTAAATAAACAGTTCGTTATCGGTTTGGGCAATGGTTTAACAAATGGGCACACACTGGCACGGCCCAGCTTCCTCAAGGAGGGGGTCATGATAGGAAATCTGGTTTTATCTTCTAATATGTAAACTGTTATGCAGGTTTATCTAGCAAGGGGCGGGGGCTCAAAAAAATCAGTGACCGGGCGCGTACGATACTCTTAAGACAGCCCTTTATGAACAATAGATCCTTACCAGCGTCTAACAAAAACACTAAGCATGCGTATGCTCAACAGACAATTTCTGACGATTTATCGCCAAATGACAAGTATGTCAAGTTTCTTGATTTGAAGCTACTCACCTACTTAAAATATGAATGATTTACTTTCAATCCGGTTTTGATGTCAAAAAACGATCTTCAAAGCAACCTTTTTCTTGAGATTCCACGCATGCGTTTAACCACCTAAGCGGCAGACATTTTTTTATTACTATGTTTCTGAATTTGCACCTGGGGAAACATTCTTCATTATAAAAGATATGGAATTTTGAAGGCGTTTAGTGATTTCTGCTGTGCCCCTCAAAGGGTTAAACGCATGTTTATTATTATTCTCTCCAGCCCCTTCATCATTCACAATGTTTTTTCCATAGTGTCTGATTCTAACCTCCGTCCGTAAGTCCAGATGCGCTGTTTTTTTTCCTTCCTGGCAGGCGGGTGGGTGTGCAAGTGAAAGTTCTTAGAATCAAAAGTTGCAGCTCCGGACAATAGGGTGAGTCGAGGAAACATTTATTTTCTGGATATTATCCTGAGGTGAACTCGGAAAGGAAAGTCATCTTGTCTCCGCCGAGACTCGAACCCAAGCCCTCTTGCATACTGGGCACCTGGGGGCCGTTTCCTGAAGTTAAGAGAGACTACCAATGACTACTTCAGTGCCTCATTCCACAGTGCGTGAAATAAGGAAGGCAGGGTCGTGTCTCCAGTGGTGTAGATGGTAGCATGCTTGCCCGGTATGCAAGAGGGCCTGGGTTCGAGCCCCGGCGGAGACAAGTTGACTTTCTTTTCCGAGATTACCTCAGCATTATATCCAGGAAATAAATGTTTCCTTGATATCTTGGGCTGAGAAAAAGCCATCTATCTCTCCAATACGGTGAGTGTTGTAATTCTCACCCTATTTTCAGTCCAGTAAAATTTGTCTAGAATATTGATTGTTTGCGTTGACACACGTGAACTGGAAATATAGTGCGAAAATTCAACATCTACACTCCACATTCTGGAACGGTTGTTCTTTTTTCACACAATGCAGATGTTGTAATGTCTTACGGCATGATCAGCAGCAGCGGTCTTTGGTCGCTCTCTACGGTGGCCAAACACCGCTGCTGGTTGTAGTGAAAGACATCACATCGAGAACATGAGCCTCTGCGGTGAGAAAGGGATGGTGCATGCTGAGGCCGTGAGAGTAAATAAAAATGACCATGGTGTGACGAATGGACTGGGCGAACACATCCTGCTGATACTAATTATTTTGTCTCTCTAAACCGTCTACCTAAAACCGTTAACGCAATACTGATGTAATGCGCAGTGCTAAATGATGTACGTGTACTTTTCTGCAGTTCTCGTCACTTGAATGCGAGCCGCTCTACCTTTTAAAGTAGTCTCTCAGCGGAGAGCTGGCAAAAACCCTCAACACGATACTTTCATAACACGAATATTAAAGCATTTACCATATTTACTTCAAAATATGGTAGACAGATGGCAGCACCAGAAAGAACGCAATACAATAAAAATTCTGACAACATACTATAAATACATTAGGGCCACACATACACTCAGAACACGCATTCAGGCAAGTACCAAATCGTTAGAAATTCCGTGAAGCAATGTGTACGAGGTGCATGTACGGTTCAGCTGTTGTACCCCTTATCACTACTGTATTTAATCACACATAACATCGGGCTCTTACAGAGTAAAACTATCATAATATCCGACATCGTTATTTTTATTCGAAAATATTTAAATCACATGCACGAGCAAACACCGGGAAAACCCCGGTAAAAATAGAGTAAACGGAAATAACGCACTCATATTTAATGCATATATATTTGAATATTTGAATAAAACAAAGTTCGCGGATGTAAAAACCTTAAAAATGGAAGAAAGAAACAGGAGGAAACACTTACAGAAATGCTCTTAGAGCTGCTTCTGCTGAAGTGATGTCAAACACAGATCCTCGGTACAAGGAACGATGCAAGAAATACATGCTTTAAATTTGATATATCCGGTACGTACGCTTTTCTTCTCTATCTCCGTGTACTTGTGCGTTTTCCAGGTACATACTTATCTTGTGTTCCATCTGATGTTCGAGCGAATACCACCGCCAACAACGTCACTACCACAGTGAAAAAGGCGACTCTAAAAGACAGCACTTATGTTGATGGCTGCAAGCAATTCCCGGATGACTTTGTTGGGAAGGAGAGGTTCCTCTAGTGTACCCCTCTGGCTTTGTCCTTTTATTTTTCTATTCGTAGTCCTGTTCTAGTTCACATCGAAGTCTTCTCCTTAAATAAATGCATTGGTAGAGGTGGATGTTGTACTTGTCCGTATACTTTTTACGATGTACTGAGTAGAATCTTCTTCTGGCAGAACAAACCCAGAAGAGTTTGTGGAAGTCTACATCCTCACTCTTTCTTATGCCGTTTTCCCTGTTAGATTTCTAGGTTGGTTCTGATGTGCTTTAAAAAAAAGTGTTCGAACAATGTTAGGCTTCGAGATATATTCTGAATTCCCTCAAGAGCACGAATCTCGTGGATTAAATAAGGGGGAAAAAATCAAATGTATTTTCATGAATATACCCTGTATACCCAGAGTGGTCATAAAATATATCTTTGCCGAACGAAAGTTTGGAATTCTAATATTTCTCAGCGAATACAGCCCTTAAAAACGTTTTTCTTGTTGGTTTCAGGTGAGACAGGGCAGCAACTTTCTTTTCTTTTGGATTTTTGAGCACAGGGTGTCCATGTAAAAAAGGTTTTTTTTGTTAATTTTTTTACTGTACAACCCATTGCAACATGAATGACGTATCTGCCATTATGAAAATGCACTTTTTCTAATTGGATTATGCCACTAAGATCAACGGTTTGCCATTACTTTGCGTCAAAGGGAATTAGCTATGCCCTCTGTATAATGTGACATGCACATACGAATGTAAAACACAGTTAGTTTTCAGGAAGTGTCCTTGTACCCATATTTTTTTCACTTTTTATCGATATACTCGATCAGGGTGTCGACGGGATTTTTAGCGAATTCGCAAATGACGTGAAGCTAATAGGGGTAGTCGGGAATCCAAGCAATAGTCACATGTTTCAGACGAACTTGTATATGATCGGGCTAAGAATGGAGCGTGCATGGCTTTCAGTGTGGGTTAAGTGCGTGGTCGCTCATTTTGGTTGAAACAGCCCACGTTTCACTTTCGAGTTGAATGGTATTACTATCCCGGTCGCAACAAGGGTCACCGATTTGGGAACTTTCATTGACGAGCGGCTTAGGTTTTCTGAACATAATGCAGTGGTGGTCAAAAAAGAGCTCGGTTTTATTCTTAAAAAAGATCTGTTCGCGTTTTCCTAAAGTTATTCTTCCGCTTTTCCGATACTTAGTTCGTCCTGGACTGGAGCATGCAGTAAGGTTTTGGAGACCATACCTTCAGAGGGACAAAGACTTGGTTAGCGGTTAGAGTGCTCTTGTTGGCACGCAAGGCTTGAGCTGTGAAGAAATTGCAACACAATCGGTACGTTTGAGTAGAAATACGATAGACATAGTGGGATATATCGAGAAGCTATCCATACTTCGATAAGAGAATCATAATTTTTCTAATGGGCAGTGCATTATACAATATTAATTATTATTTTTCTCTTTCGTGATACGCATATGCTTATAATTGCGTTACTGCACTTGGATTATAATTATTTGACATCTATTTTTTATAACCATCTTTTCCTAACCACCTTGTTGGGCAATTTTCATAGGCAGAGATTGACATGAAAGGCTAGTCGGGGGCATAACAATGGAATGGAAACGGGGGGGGGGGCATGATAATTATGATGTAAATTCATACATGTGCACATTCATTAGATAAGTCAGTTCCGTCATTGACGCTGGTGGGGGCATACCACTCCGTATCTCCTCCCGTGGTAATTTCCCTGTTGTGGGCTTTACATTTGTGTTTGCATTTAAAAAAATGGAAACATAATTATGTATAAAAACTATTCCAAACAGCAAGAATCTCAATAGGATACCAAAACAGTGTCATCCATGTGAGGATTTACTTCTATTCAAAGATAAGTAGATATAAAATATATATACATAAATATTGTAATTAAGAAATTTACATATTTTTCTTGTGTTTATCTCTCAGCCATTAATGACGTGTGGGGGGGGGGAGGAGTAACTGAAATACAAGAGCAAAGATTAAGATGTTTTGACGGAAATAGCTTCCTTCCTTTTGACAAGAAAATATAAAAAAAACTATGAGAATATAAGAGAGAGCGTCTCTCTCTGTGTATGTATATATATATATATATGTAGTCGAGTGCTATACATTACACTCAAGATTTTCAAACGTCTTAAGCTTAAAGCACTTTCATCTAATCCTATTACCCCTTCTTGGACCGTCGTGGAAGTCTGAAGCGTAATCGGATTATGACCGTGGGATTAAGATGGAAATTCTATACTTTCCTCTCTTATTTTCGGATCTCTTCTTTTATTTTCCTACTGTTTATAGGTCGGGAGAGAAGAAAAGCAGCAGCAAAATATATCCTGGATCTTCTTCTTCGCTTTCTCTCCTATTCGGCGTCATTTTTTTTTTCTCCTATGAAATTATGATTTATGAAAGATGTCTGTTGACTCTACAGTGTGTTCGTATACGATAAAATAAATTGGTAGTTGTTGTATCGTGAGACTTTCGCTCGTTGTGTCGGAGATTTTTATGCTGCAAAAACAAGGGAGAAAAAAGAAAATACTTTGTAAATCGTTTCTCCGAATATTTTTCTTGAGTACTTCTCATCCATATTTACAAGTACTCGTATTCTATCTTTATATAAGAATAAACCTTAAAAGAATTTCTGATGTCTTAAAGAAGACACGTGAGTAGTTTTATTTCTCCCCCTAAACACGAAAGAAAATATTGTAATCCTCGACTATATTCCGCGTTTCTGACTGGAACAAAAAATCTCTACACTGCAGACTATTTTCACTACTTATTTTCTATAGGAATAATAGTGAATGATATTTTCGATATAGTGAGCCTATAAATTTACACGATCAGTCCAGAAATTTTATAACTTATAAACGCGTTCGTAATCGATGAAATGATCGATATTTTTTTCTTTTTCCCCCTTGTATTTTTAGGGAAATGATTGGGAACTTTACACAAATGAATTTTTTTATTATGATATTTTGTGAGGTCATTCTGAAATTTTACGATGGCGTCTGATATGAAATAGATACGAGAGGGATAATGTAAAATATTTCATGTTGCTTCGTGGAAAAATCTCTGTAGTGAAGTTTAGTGATCGGTCTCAAAGTTATTGGTTCTCTGAGTGGAATACATGAATCGCTTTCATGTTCAGTAGTAAATGAATAAATTCGATACGTAATGAACCATAACTAGTGGATTCACATCCCCTCGTGATGTTTGCCGACCATGGTTATAACTGGGATTGTGCTGTTGTCAAAACTGAGACAATACGAGTGTCCCGGAATGAACTGATGGGTTTTAGTTATTTATGAAAAGCAAGTGTTAAAAAAACAACAACAAATTGGTGTGGGACAGGACACAAAATTTATTCACGAAACTGTCGTGTTGTGTTGTCGACAGATGGTGCTGGAAGCACTAGCAGAGCTACATATAGACGATGAATGAAAACCGTACCGTAAGCTAGGGCTACTTTGCATCAATGCTGAAAAAGGAGTAATCGTTGCGTAGTGGCTATTTTCTAATGAATGAGTACAGGGTGTTAGAAAAAGAATTATCCGATTTAAAAAAAATCATAACTATTCAACTTTTAATCCGTTTTAATTGAATAATGTATAGGTAGAAAAAGGGAAATCTCGAGTTTCACGCAATTGCCAACAGGTAGCGCTAGCGCTCGTCCTTCGGCCTCCACTTCAGTGTTCGTCAAGATTGGCTTTTTCCACAGTTAGAAACCGATTCGGATGACTTCATTTTCCAGCAGGACGTGGCACCACCACACTGGAGCTTGGACGTTCGAGAACTTTCGAACAATCGCATTCCTAAACGATGAATCGGCTGTACGGGAATCTGCGATTCAGTTAAACATCACTGGCCTCCAAGATCGCCGGATCTCACAATGTGCGATTTCTTCTTGTGGGGGTTTATAAAAGATTACGTTTATGTGCCTCCCCTTCCAGCTACATTAGCCGAACTGAAGGTACGTATAACAGCAGCAGTGGATGCAAACATGCTCGCAAAAATTTGGGACGAATTTGACTACCGTATAGACATATGCCGTGCATCCCAAGGTAGAAATATTGAGCACCTTTAATTCGGTTTGTAAAAAAACTTTATGATTAGCCATGTAATATAAAATTACTCTTAAGTGTCTACGTTCGATATTTTTTGTAATATACACATTTCAAATCGGGTGATTCTTTTTGAAACACCCTGTATTTTTCTCTCGAGTACTTCTCATCCATATTTACAAGTACTCGCATGCTTTCTTTGTATAGGAATAAACTTTTTTATTGTGAAATTTTTGTGGGATTATTTAGAATTTTCTTTGATGGGATCTGATATGAAACGCTGTAGATACGTGAGAGATAATATGAAATATTTTATGTTGCTTCATGGAAAAAAAATGTATAGTGAAATTCGAAACCGTGTTTCTTTTTTGTCAAATTTCTTTTTTTTTATTGTGACAACATCATGACAAATCGGTACAAAAAGACAAAAACAGTAACATAGAACGAAAACACATACATGCATTAAAATACACATAAATTAGGAACATTCACTCTGTAACCCCAAGGGACTAGGGGGGGTGTCCTTCCAGAAGGTCTATAAGAATAGTCTATTATCTATTAGTTAAGTGGTTACGTTTTTCAAAAGCTAGTTGACTTATGGTTAGGGTTTTATAGAATTTATATTATTTTTTTAATGTAAGATAACAAAATTTTTTAATAAGATAAAATGCAAATGTGTACATATGACTATTATATATGGCTATTAACTAAAAAATTGTGTTATCTTACATTTTAAAAAATAATATAAATTCTATAAAAAACCTTAAAACCATGTCAACTGTTTTTGGAAAAAGTAACCACTTGACTAATAGGTAATAGACTATTCTTATAGACATGATGGATGGACACCCGAGTCCTTTAGGGTCACAGAATGAATGTTCCTAATTTATGTTATTATTATTTATCACTTATTAGTGTGATCAATATTATATGTAAATTTTTTTTTCAATCATGAAATAAATTTTCAAGTATAACTCATGCAAGAATATATAAAGCAAAACAAAAAGCGCTGTGCATAGTTAATTTCGTTAATTTTTTATTGAAATGAAATTTGAATTATTTTTGTGCGCGTGTGTTTATTAACTTTACCTCAAGACAACGTCACTTTCATGTTCATTCAGGGGAAGTGAGACTTGAGATTTCTCAATTCTTTGGAAACGGGAAATATTTATTTCCAAAGTTTATGTCAGTCTGTATTTGGATGGGGATTAGAATGTGAAATTGGAAGAAAATGGTTTTTTTTTTTTTGCTGCTATATCTGTCAAAATAATTATTTTTGAACTGCCGAATTGTGTATACAGTTAAATTTATTTTCTGCTCCCTGTATTACTATTATTTTTTGAGTACTTCTCATCTACAGGGGGATTTAGCAAATATGGGAAAAAATTTAAGAGGTGAAAGTACACACCAATGCAAACAATTGCCATTAAAGAATGCATGGACTAACATGAAACGCATACGCGATAGAGCGTTTCGATGTGGCCACTCGCAAACTTTAAAACGACATTCCCGTTGAAATTTATCGAGATGAAAAAGAACACCGTGCATGCGTATGTAACCTGGGGCAGAAGAAGAAACCGTTTTTAAATCTGCGTCACAGTGCATAAAAGGTGCGAATGATAGCTCTGTGAAGTTATACCAGCG
The DNA here is from genome assembly GCF_987345545.1 of Pholcus phalangioides. NCBI lineage: Eukaryota > Metazoa > Arthropoda > Arachnida > Araneae > Pholcidae > Pholcus > Pholcus phalangioides. The sequence goes on along the minus strand of NW_028301608.1, from coordinate 37,731,186 downwards.
TGCAACCGTTCTAACAGTTGTAACGTACGGAATAATGGCGCAATTTAGTAATACTGAAAAAGCACACATGCATTTCATTTATGCCTGTCTGCTTTTTTCAGCATTACGAAAGTATGTCATTATCCCGTATGTCAGAACTGTTAGAACGGTTGCACGCTGGAATAACTTCACAGAGGGCTGGCGTCTACGCTTTTCATTCACTGTGACGCATATTTGCATGCGGTTTCTTCTTCTTCGCCAGGTTTCATTTGCATGCTGTGGTGTTCTTTTTCTCCTGATAAATTTCAGCAGGAATGCCGTTTTAACGTTTGCGGAGCGACCGTTTCGAAACGCGCTAGCGCGTTGCAATTGCATGTTGGACCATGCATTCTTTGAAGACAAGTGTTTGTATCGGTGTGTACTATAACCTCTTAAAGTTTTTCCCATCTTTTCTGAATCACCCTGTACATTTACAAGCACTCGCGTTCTATCTTTATATAAGAATAAACCTTAAAAGAATTTATGATGTATTAAAGAAGACACATGTATGAGTAGTATTATTTTTCCCCTAAACACGAAAGAAAATATAGTCATCCCCGAGTATATTTTCCGTGTTTCCGACTAGAACAAAAATCTCTACTGTAGACTATTTTCACTATCTATTTTCTGTAAGAATAATACTACATGATATTTTTAGTATAGTGAGCCTTCGATATAAACTTTGAGACACGATCAGCCCAGAATTTTATGACTTATAAACGGTTCCATAATCTTGAAATGATCGATATTTTTTTTGGGGAGGGGAAAGATTGAAAACTCTATACAATGAAATTTTTTATTATGATATTTCTGTGGGTTTTACGATGTGATCAGATATGAAATACTGCAGATACGAGAGGGATAATGTAAAATATTTCATGTTGCTTCACGAAAAAAATTTCTAGAGTAAAGTTCTAGACAACTTTTATTTTTAATCAAATTTCATTCATTTTTGTTGAAATGAAATTTTAATATCATTTTTGTGTGTATGTGTGTTTATCTCGACTCTAGAGAATGTCACTTCCATGTTTATACAGTTGAAGTGATTTGTCAACTCTGGTAACGGAAAATATTCATTTCATGTATTTATGTCAGAGTCTATGTGGCTGGATAAAGGATATGTGTGAAATTTTATTTAAAAAAATTTTTCTTTTTGCTAAGGTTATCTGTATATATCAAAGTTGTTCGACCGCTGGTCCACGGACCTGTTCCCGTCCGTGAGAATATCTTTAGCGGTTCCGCAAATGTTTCGCCAATTTCATATAGGCATTATTTAATTTTAAATATCACACCGTATATCTATGAAGTTTTTATTTCTTTCTCTTAGCCGTCAGCAGTTCTACGCACTGCTGGGTGAAAGTTTCTTTCCTTCGTTTACTTTTTCACCGGTTCGGAACTTATTTCTCCTATTTATTTTTTAATAGTCTGCAAATTAGTTCTATATACACAATTCAATTCTTCCTCCTATTTTTCCGGTTCGCAAATTACTTTTGCTATTTATTTTTCTCTTATTTATATACTTTCTGTCGATCCTCAAACAAAAACCTTATGTACAGGGCCCTGTACATAAGGTTGTTCAGGATAGAATGGTCCGGAAAGAACTTGTCAAATTCAGAAACCAGGAAAATTCGATTGACCAGGCAAGTACCTTAATGATAAAGGCATCTCATGAAAACACTTATAATTAAATTTTAATGCGCATGTTGAACAAAAATGGAAGGATATAGTTCAAGTGCCATTATTCGGCTGACCATATGGCCCCGTACATAACCAGAAGCATTTATAATTACTCCCCATATTCTTATACTCGTTTAGCTCGTCGTTTCAGTGACGCCGTTTTGTTAAGTTTTTTGAGAAAGATAGTAGCGTGTATTGTGTATTAAATACCCCGTTTGCTTTCTAAATATGGTATGATGGAAACTGTGCAAATTCCCTTGCCTGACTCAAAAATTAATAAAAATTGCGAAAGAAAGGAATATATTATCACGGATCATTGTTATCATCATATTACATTTATTATATATATATAATACTTTATTATATATATAATATGAAAGCATATATATAAAAAAGCATACATGGCAAATTTTTCAGCTGCTTCGCTCATCTGAGAGGTATCACGGGAACGGCGATAATTTCGCGTATGAATCCAGTCGCGTGTTATCCGAAACTCGCGTCTGCCAGTCACGTGTATAGCGATGTCACCACTGGCAGACATGAAAGTTTTTAAGGAAGTGGAGTAAGATATTCACGAGAGGGGGAAAAAAAGAGAGAGATTATTATTTAGATCGCCTCGCGGTGCATGGAAATGCCTCGAGTAAGAAGAAGCAAGAAGAGGCACTTCACATACACCAGAGTAGAAGAAGATCAAGGAGAGAGAGCTTTCCTCCTATTCCATATCAGTCTCGTGTCTCAACTTTCAAGTGCAGCTCCGGGGCTCTTAGTTGGTTCGTCATCTACCCAAAGCAGGTCGAAAGAAAAATCGGAAAATAAAAAAATAAATAAAATAAGAATACACACACACACACGCGGCTTTTAGGTATCGCTAGAGGTAGTAGAAGAAGAAAGAAAGAACTATGCTTTGCTCGTGGAGATTACTGTCAGAATACACGTATGCGAACGAACCAGTGTGTCTCGCGGGTTCTCCCATCCCATCCACTATTTATAGACAGTAATGCTGCAAGAGCTGCTTGAATCATGCGTTTTGCACTTGGAGATCTTGTAAGATCTAGTTAAAATAAAACGAGAACTTTTCAAATGCACTTACTCCTGTGGCGGTTAGCTGACTTCTCTTTCCTCTCACGAAAAAGATAAACAGTAAGATGGAGAAGATCAAGTCGACAACAGACTAACTAAAAAACCGTTCTGTTGATGTTTTTGTTCCCAAGCACCGATCCCGAAAATGTCTCCTGTTCCTTCCTGTTCTTATGTCTCTTTTTATTGCTTTTTTGAATTTATTTTCGAGAAGTGCAACTAAAAAAGGTACACTTCGCTATTAATGTCAAGGTTATCTGTTTGTCTTGAAAATTCCCCTTGTAACTTTCGTATCACCAAGCTTATCTCGAGATTCGATTTCTAGACGAGAATTTGAAACGATGCTGAGTGGCTTATATTTCTATTAAGCCGGGTTTTCCTAGGAGTAGAATTTCTGCGCCGTGTGCAGCGTGAAAATGCTGATTAGTTAAAAACTTGAGATTCAGGTTTTTTTTTTTTACCAATCAGAGTATTCACGCTGCACTAACTGTAGAAACCTGCTTCTAGGAAAACCTGGCTTTATAAATATTTCTTTGACATTATGACTCAAAAGGTATCATTGATATGAATCGCAGAAATTTTTTCTTGTTTAAAGCTGGCTTGGCCCCTGGCTACGTCATCAGAAAAATCAGTGTTCTTCATCCGCTAGTCCGTGGGAATTTTCTCTGCTGGTCCACAAATACTTTCGCCTTAGCATATGTGTTTGTAGTAGGTTCATAAGATTTAAAAAAAAAACTGTCTCTAAATTTTTTTTGTTTTTACTTCAGTTTTTGCCGTCAGACGATTCGCAAATTATATTTCCTATTTCTCATCTTTTGGAGGACCACAAAGTATTCCTCCGATTAATTTATCTATTTCGCAGGTCCGAAATTTTTTTCCCCTATTTATCTTTGCCCGGTCAGCAAATTATTCCCACTACAGTGTACACCGCTTAATGTGATCACATCGGAATTCGAGGTTTTTGGTAATAACGATTGATAACCATATCCTCCTCCTCCTTCTAGCCATATCATTTGAGGTATTTCATGGAGGACGCAACAACAAATAAGAAATGTTCAAGCATTAAAAAATATTTATTTTCAAAGTGACGCGAAATTTTTTTTTTATATTTGAAATAGTTTCTGTCTTTGGTAATGAAATAAAGGATAATAATCTAGTATGAGAGATACATTTTTCCTCTTCCTTCCAAGATTAACAATAATTAAAAATAATTAAGTTAAGTGGAATGTAATCACATATTAAAGAAGATTAATAATTTTTTTTTTCATGCTTCCCTTTTATGTAAATACGATTATTGCATAAACGGAAAAGGGGAAAAGAAAGCACTTAAGAGAAAAACCGTATCCAGGGGAAAAAATTTATGAAATAAAAAATGAAAAAATAAGGAAAGATGAGATTTGTCAGAATTATCTAAAAAAATATTAATAAGTGAAATTTAATTTGTATATCGCAAATAATGAGATAAATGTAATTCATTATGTATTATTTGGAAATACTTATTAAAATAGTAATTAAATTTGACGATACATAGAGACCGTATGATATATATTATTGATTATTATAATGAGAATAAATTTCAACTACTTGTTATTGATGTGTTAAAATGTTACATATAGTAAGTCTTTAAAGGACGAGTATGGACTTTTGAACACCTTTAACAAAATAGTAGGAAAACATTCACAAAAGTCACAATAACTCCGTAACACAAATTTCCATACTAAATATAGAAAGATCTGAATTATAAATATACAGAAATTAGATAACAAATAAATGAAAAAATAGAATCATAAATTTGTGGTGTTTGATCAGAACATGATAACTCCAAAATCAGTTTTTAAGATATGAGCATTTTCATTGTCATTTAAAAATCAAAAGTAAAGCATACACACAAATACAAATGAAAATATCATACACCAGCATGTTGTTTAGCTGTACGCATGTATTTGTGCATTTACCTCACTTCTTATTAGTTATAATTAGCAAGACTTACTACTAAATCAAAAAGCGTTTTTTTAGAGATGTCATGTTGTGACCAAACACCACAGAAATAATAAAAACTAGAATAATAAATTTAAAAAAAAATTAGAATCATAAATTAAAAAAAAATTAGAATCATAAATTTAAAAAACATTGGAATCATAAATTTAAAAAACATTGGAATCATAAATTTAAAAAAAAATTAGAATCATAAATTTAAAAAAAATTAGAATCATAAATTTAAAAAACATTGGAATCATAAATTTAAAAAACATTGGAATCATAAATTTAAAAAAAAATTAGAATCATAAATTTAAAAAAAATTAGAATCATAAATTTAAAAAACATTGGAATCATAAATTTAAAAAAAATTAGAATTATAAATGCACAAAAATGAGCAAATATTCAGACAAAAATTTCAAACATTTACAGACAAAAATTCAATAACACATAAAACGATTCCAATTTACCGCATATAAGACGAGTATCGCGTATAAGCCAAGCTTTTTGTTCAAATATCTGTTCCTATATTAAGGGGTCGACTTATATGTTGGTCAGTTTGAGGAGAAAAATCACTTTATTACAACCGAAGGGAGAGGATGGGGTGTTCGGCTTATACAAGGATATGGGGATTTTAAAACATTATACTAATTAATATAGAAAAAAAATCAATAAAAAATGTACTAAAATTTTAATTACAAGCGAACAGAAAGTTTAGTTACAAATGTACGAAAATTTTATTTTCACAAATTTAGAGAAATTTCAGTAATTCATAAATCAAATAATTTGTTATTTTTTCATTATCTATAAATACATCCTATGTAGAAAAATACATATCTATAGATTGAGAGGATCTTATCTTCTCGCACGTAGAGAGCGCCGTAAGATACCATTATCTTACGAAACACGAGAAGTTAGGATCATCTAAGTGCTCTAAAGCTTTAGCAAAATAGGAAATAGCAAGAAAGGGAGGAAAAAAAGCATTTTTCTCTTGGATATCCCTTTTTACCTGAAATAGAAATCTTTGGAAATTCCGAAGAACACTTTTGTCTCTCGCTGCTAGGATTCTTTCATCTCGACGGAGATATACGTATATAATATTCTTCTATTGCTAGGTGCTATATTATTCCAGCTGTCATCCTTAATATTTATCGATAGCAAATCCTTGAAAAGGAAACTACCACTTAATAGGAAATTCTGACGTTAGTATAGGGTTACGTATTTCATCATGATGGAAGTTCCCCACCCAGCCTTCTTTCAGTCATCCTTCAGCGGGTGAAAGGATCGGTTTCAAAGTTATTGGCTCTCTGAGTCGGGTTTCTGTCTGCAATACATCTATCTCTCTTTTAAGCTCAGTATAAATGGATAGATTCGATACGAGATAAACCATAGAATAGTGGATTCACATCCTCTCGTGACGTTCGCCATTCATGGTTATAGCTTATATCACTGGGATTGTTGTTATCAAAACTGAGACAATACGGGTGTTCTAGAACAGACTGATGGTTTTTTAGAAAGTGATTTATGGAAAACACTTGGTATTAAAAAAAAGAAACCAATAGCAGATTTGTAGGACGGGCACAAACTTTATTTACGGCGTCGTCCGGTTTTTGTCAATTTGACCACTAATCGACCGTATTTGCATTGCTTTGCGGAATTTCTAACGAATCGGAGCATGAAGGAAAATGTTGTGTGTATATGCGTGGTCCTAACGCATGTATGTTATCAAAGTTGCGCTTGTTTCGTGTTCTTGGCTTCTTGACGGTGTTGCCACCTGTCTCCCTTATTTTTAATTGAAGATGATAAATGCTTGAGTTTTCATGTTATCGAAGTAGTGTGTTGCGGGTCTGCCTGCTTGCTCTCTGCAACTTTTTCAAATGGAAGACCTACTCATAATCACGCCTCAAAGTTATGATTCTGCCCGCCATTTACCGACGTTATCGATGAACTCATGTATTTGAGGTTTGGTGATGCATTCGTCACTTTCTGACTGTAAACTCAACTTTTTATTGTTTCAGATAAAACTGAGCAGCATTAATATGTTTTCTGTTGTTTTCCAACTTCGAGGCGCAAATGCGAGCCGATCTCACTGTTAAAAACTATCGCCACAGATAGCAACAGACCTACAAACGGTACAAATATTCAATCATTGCACTTCACTCATTTCAATGTAGATGGCAGCACTGAAAAAAATCAGACACAAAACTATATATGCACTCAGACTGTTACATAGACACATTCACACTTCCGGCACAACTCATTCGGTGGTAAATTGCCTATGACGATAGACTGAAGTTGTGCTCGGTTTAAAAGAAAAAAAAAAGAAAGAAAGAAAGCACTATAAAAAATATGTTAAGCAAACGATATAGAAAATGATGAACGGCATCAGTAACTCAAACTACGTACAGTAAGTTGAAGGATAGTCTCCTGTCTGGCAGAATCGAAACTGTTTGAAATATCAATTACCAGACCCACTATATAACGCGGAAATCTTTTTTGGCATTGTCGTAAGGTTACCCCCTGCAGCCCAGGATGCTAGTGAGCTCGAAGTGTTCACTACTATCAGCATCATTCGCATGTCTTGAAGATTGTCTCTGTAAAGAGAGAAACTTGAATGGCAGTCCCTAAAGATTTGACTGTTTCTAAAAGTTCTTTGAGCATTTAAGAATTTCTCAGAAAATGTTAAAAATAATTAATTAAAATAAATATTAAATCACATGGATTTTTAAATCCAGTAAATATTAGGGGAGTCACTCTTCTCCACCATTGTTTGAGTAAATGCAATTTAGAGCAGCATCTCTGAACCTACGGTCCGCAATGACGAAACAGGTGGTCTGATGGTAGATTTGCATACTTTAATTGCAGTTGAATGAAAACTATTCGAATATGTACCACAAATATTATTAATCATTATATTATTTTCACGGATTCAAGTAAAAGATTGGAACTACCGTATTGTGTGCAAGTAAGAGGCCCGTCAAATTGTTTCTGAAATTTTCTGTTCCTTTGATTCGGGAAAAATGAGAAGCATTGGGTGAAATATTCCTCAGGAAATTCAAAGCAGTGTAATGAAGATTTATACCGTCTTTTGTGAACTGGATTGTCTTGGGTTTATATTCCTTATTTAGGGTTACGATATTCGAAAACTGAGAAAGGAGGACACCTGCACGCGCATCCTTGATGAAGTTGTTTCCTACCACTTACACAATAGATGGCGCCACGTTCTATCAAAAAAAAACCCCCCACCTCCACAATAATTCTTCCCAACTGAGACACACCCGATGTATATGTTCCAGGAATTTCATAAATCCAGTCATTATGCATAATCACCGGCTATTATGCATAATCACCGGCTATTATGCATAATCACCTGCTGTTATGCATAGTTACCAGCCATTTTTATAAGTTTAATAAATTTTGTTTTTCCTAGTTATCGGTGATTATGTACATAATGTGCAAAAAGTAATACGTCGCTCCTACAATTGTCAAGCTTATTTAATGTTACCGCCAATTGGTATTTTCTTTCCACAATTGCCACCAATTAGCAAGATTTTGTACTAAGAACAGGACAGCTTCCTTGAAAGTTTTGTGGACACAAATCCAATGTCCGAATTTGTTTTTTAGAACGTGAAGCATTTTCCTATAATAGTTTCTCATGAACAACAAACACTTACTGACGTACATTAAATACACCTTCCTAAGCCCGTCTATAATCCCACCATCAATCAGCACTTAGGGCTGTGCATGGGGGCAAGAATTTGATTCTGGTCTGGTTTTCTACTATGTATTTATTTTTAAAATAACTGCCAGTCGGAACCAGGATGGCGTACATTGGAATGAAAAAATAAAAACATTAAAAGAATATTTTTGAATGAAAAAGGGTCTACAGCAAGGATTAATCTAATTTATCTATATTCATATAAACTAATATCAATTTATTTATTTGCTTGCGTGGTAAACGTTATGTTTTTGTCCTTAAAGATAAGTAGAAATTATATTGATGGTTTTCTTGATTTTAGGAGCGACGGAAACTCAGACATATCCAGTTGGACAATGAGGAGACATCTAAATTGAATTCCAGCCACGGGAGTCCAGTTAGTGTTTCTCCTTCCTCAAGAATTGATGCTATGCTCTAGTTGGTTGACACCGGGCCAAATCGTTCTTGTAATAAATATCATTTGGTCCCCTTCAACCAGCTGTAGATAGCATTCGCTACGGCGAAAGTTCACACGAATCCCAACTCAAGTGAAGTACAACTAACTATGCCGTGTGTCTTTTTCTCATTTAGATCGAATTTTTGTTTTCGCCATTTCACTCAAGAAAAAATTCAGTATAAGGAACTTTTAAGTAGAATAGAAGTAATTTCAATCGATCATTAGAAATTATTTAAACAGATTAATAGAAACTATTTTATCTGCAGAAATGTTTTATTTGAATAAATAATGATTAGAATGAAAAATGAATGGAGTAAGATAGAAATCATTCGATGGTTTATTGTTATATAATTATATATTATTAATATATAAAAATCATTCGATGGGATCAAAGCAATTTGAAATGCAATTTTCTGACACGCGCACATACAACTCGTAAACACTGAGGAATTTGTAACGCATTGACACACACCGGAATGTATTGCCTGTGTAACTAGCGTGGTGTTTGTTTCTGAAAAATACATATCTGTTGGACAACCACAGCCAAAACTCCCCACACACCCCACTCCCAATGTCGTAATCGGTCCGTAATATTAGCTGTGATCCATGTACGTAAGTAGCTGCTTTCGCAAAGGTCTTCTTATGGTGAAGATAAGCGTATGTCCGAAAAAGAGGTCCCTTCCGTCAGTTCTTGATCAGTTTCTTCCAGTTTTCGAATTTATTTTTCCTAGAGATTTTCTTAAAGGATCTATAACACGCTTTGTATCATATCCCTTCCCTTATAAGTGACACAGGACATGAGGAGGGTCTGAGAGGTCTACTAGAGAAGGAGGTCTTTCGAGGATTTATTAGTTGAATGAATGTCAGTTCAAGTTCCCACAAACTAGGGGTTTTCTTCATACCATTAACGGCACCTTACTAGGAGTGCGAAGAGTGAGAAAAACATTTCCCCTCGTTTGTGGGCACCTGAACTAATATCCCCCAATTGATATTTCCCAAAAAGCTTTAAAAATATGAAATATTCAATTGATGTTGGTTGGTGGTTGATGACGCAAGCGTCAGTCAGACTGCCTTCCCCCACCCTGTCATCAAACGGTCAGAAAATTCGAACCCCCCCCCCCCCCATCGATGCTTACGTAATACTTGAATTGCTCCCATACGTCAAGTTCAACCAAACGAGATATACGGTCACTGTATTCACGAACGGGATTTTCTTTCGATGTAATGATCATCTCTTATTGCTATCAGAAACTCCAGAAACTCCCAAGTCCCACTGTTATCACATAAACAGCGTGGACTGCACTAGAAACAACTCATCTACCACGCACCTTAAAATTGGTAGCTAAATGCTAAAACTATTTAGATTAACAAACTTATAATACCTACATCGGCAGAAAAAAAAAGAAAATAATCACGAATCCAAGTAAACACGGTTCATGGACAGAAAAGAAAAAAAAAGAATACCCTCGAATTTACGCGAGAGAGAAAATCTTGTTACCGAGTGAAAAATAATCGGCTTCTACTACAACTACGACTACTGGTTAATCCGTGGAAAGAGATAGGTCGTCGTTAAATCGTGGGCAAGTGGCACAAGATGAGAAGCACCGAGTTGAGAGAGTGACCCACTTCCACAGACTTCCCGTCGCACGGAAATTAAATTCCTGCCACTTTCGCTGCGAGGACATCGCTTTTTGGGAAAATTAAACCTGACATCAATTGCGGGCTGTTAATTAATCGTAAGTGACATGTTACACAAATTTTCCTGCTTTTCTGCCCCGTCAACATTTTTTTGTTTTTGTCCTCTTTCTCTTCATCTACTCTTCAACTCTCTTGAGTGGTGACCAAATATTTTACTTGGAATTTAGCCTGTCCCCCCCCCCACTTCTCAGAGGAAATAATAAATATTGCTATAGTTTAAAATATTGAAATTATTAACGTTGCAAAATCAGATTCGATTTTCGTTAGGATCAATTTTTTGGGGGCCGTTCAAATATTATGTCCGCAGATTTTTAGCCATTTTTGAGCCCCCTACCCTCCTTGTCAGCACATCTTCCCCCCACCTATTAACGCTTATTGTGATAAGAGACGTACGTGAGGGTGTGGGGGGGGGTCGCACAGGCCCTCCCCAGACGATCAAATTTTTATTTTTTTATGCAAAAAAAAACGTTTTAAAACAACTAAAATTTCGAAATAAAATGTCTTTATTTGTTGTTATAATAAATTTCCGTAAATTTCAGTGCTATTTGAAAGGCTAAGAACCGAAAATTTCTCATGGCCCACTGGTCAAATGGGAAGCCCCCGGGTTATCCGATATGGCCCGCCACCCTGAATTTAATCTTGTAATAATGAAACAGGCGGCACATTTACAGATAGCTTAAGCGGCCCGTGGCACATTTTGAGATTACTTGAAAGGCCTGATACACATTTATAGATCACTTGAATGACCCGCGACACAGTTCCAGTACACTTAAGTGGTTCGTGGCGCATTTAGAGATCCCTTAAGTGTCATGTGACAGAGTTTCAGAGCACTTAAGCGGCCCGCAGTGCTGTTCTATATCATTCAAGTTACCCAGGCGACAAATTCGTAAATTACACTACTTATCCGCAGCATATCCCCAGATTACTCAAGTGATCCGCGGAGTTATTACGAATGAGTGACGCGCTGTACAGAGTTCCAGAGCAATTTAGTGGACTGCTACACATTTCCAGAATACTCGAGTGGCCCGGAAACATTTCCAGATCACTTGAAGGATTCGCGGAACATTTAGTGATCACTAAAGTGGCTCTACATAGGACTTATCAGCAGGGCGAATGTTAGTTCAGGTGCCGACACACTAACAAAAGGTTTTACTCGTTTTTGCCACACGGAATAAGATGTCATTAAGAATATTTTATATTTTTATTTAAAGTGGTTGACAGCGAATAAGGATCATTCAACCCCCCCCCCCTCATCCATCCATCCATCCATCCCTCACCATCATCATCATCGATGCTGGCCGTAATATGCGATGTGATTTCATTTTTATCACAATAATTGGTTGTAATGTATATTTATGATCAAGAAAAAAAAATCAATATGGTGGTACAATGTGTGTGTGTGGGTTCGTCGAGCTTTTTATCAAATAAATGATTTAAAAAAAAGGTTGAAATTGTACTCACAGATGGCGCTGCAACTCAATAAACGACGCAGCGTAAGATGTGAAACAAACCAATACCTTCTAAAGCAGAGACCTCTAGAAGGTGTTGAACAAACAGTGCATAATTAATGTTTATTATGTATATGCAAGATGCATCACCTCAAACTAAAAAAAATTAATGTGAACGCCCTTTTCAGCTCCGGCTAGATCTAAAGGAGTGAAAGGATGCTCATATGTAAATGTTACAGTTTTATGTAACGCAAAATCACAATGAACGTCAATTATGCACTGTGTGTGTCACGTTTTATGTTGCATCAAGTTTTGGAGATGCAGTGCCATCTGTGAGTGAAATTTTGACCTTTATAAAATTAATCATTTGAAAGAAATAAAACTCGACGCCTTTATAAGTATTTTTGGTTGCAACTCGTACTTTTTTTATTGGTGATTTTGCATTAATTTTTTAACTGTGACTAGCATTTCTCACCCATCCTATATTAATATGAATATACATTAATATACAGGGTGCATAGTTAACAGCACGCACCGTATTTTACTGACGAATCGTTGATCATTATAAAGGCATACTTCCCCTAAGGAAAGTATCCAAATACGTGTTAAACTCTAACGTCATTCACGTTGCAAGGGGCTGCATAGTTATTGAAATATAAAAATTAATTTGAATTGAATTTTGCTCATCTCAATTTAATTACATTTTTTGTGGTTGATTAATACTCATAAGCACATTTTCTTGATACTAACAATATCAGCTTCGAAGAGATGCCAAGAATAGCATAAATTCATTCATATCGCATGATGATAATGTCGCCTCTCAATGTAACCATAATCCCCTGCATAGCGATATTTTTCCGGTTTAAGGAAATTTCGCCCGGCTGTTTCACCTGCCTTGACCGTGTGAGTGGGTTAGTGACCATATGAGTGATCAAGTTAATGACCGTATTAGTGATCAAGTTAGTGACCAAGTGCGTGACTAGATGAGTGATCAAGTTAGTGACCAAGTGCGTGACTAGATGAGTGATCAAGTTAATGACCGCATTAGTGATCAAGTTAGTGACCAAGTGCGTGACTAGATGAGTGATCAAGTTAGTGACCAAGTGCGTGACTAGATGAGTGATCAAGTTAGTGACCAAGTGCGTGACTAGATGAGTGATCAAGTTAATGACCGCATTAGTGATCAAGTTAGTGACCAAGTGCGTGACTAGATGAGTGATCAAGTTAATGACCGCATTAGTGATCAAGTTAGTGACCAAGTGCGTGACTAGATGAGTGATCAAGTTTGTGACCAAGTGCGTGACTAGATGAGTGACCAAGTGAGTGCGTGAGTAACCGAGTGAGTGACTGTATGAGTGAAGAAGGGAATGGGTGGGTGATTGTATGAGTGAGAGGCCAAGTGAGTGTGGTCACTTATACGGTTTTTCCATTGGTCACTTATACGGTTTTTCCATTGGTCACTTATACGGTTTTTCCATTGGTCACTTATACGGTTTTTCCATTGGTCACTTATACGGTTTTTCCATTGGTCACTTATACGGTTTTTCCATTGGTCACTTATACGGTTTTTCCATTGGTCACTTATACGGTTTTTCCATTGGTCACTTATACGGTTTTTCCATTGGTCACTTATACGGTTTTTCCATTGGTCACTTATACGGTTTTTCCATTGGTCACTCATGCGATCACAACCTTGGTCACTCATGTAGTCAATAATTCGTACTTATGGTCACTCAACTACCTATATGGTCGCTTATACGGTCACGCACACAGTCAATCACTTACTTGGTCATTCATACGGTCAAGGGTGAAATGTATTAGGGACGAAACATCTATTTTCTATTTTTTCTTGATCCGCAGAGTATCATTACATGTAGGTTTTATTGTATATAAAATGTTTCAAGAAGTGTCCAAAAAAAGAAATGAAAAATTTTACAAACGGTTGATCTCAAAATCAGAGTAACATTTGGAAAAAATATCAACAAAGAAAAAGGAGCAAATTTAGCTGTGATAGTTTCACTCTTCGAATATTAAAATCCATGGATACGTGAAAATCAAAATTTTATACTTTCTCCCCAAAATGAAATTTTTGCCCGATAATTACTCTGTATATCACGAAGAAAATCCCATTGTTATTTCAAATGAAACGTCGTCGAGGTATGGAAATCCCCAAATATTTTAATGAATATTCAGATAGTCGTGAAAAAAGAATAATTAAGGATAATTAAAATTCTTGATTTCAATTATCCTTAATTAGTATTTTTTCACGACTATCTGAACATTCATTTGGGGATTTGGGGATTTCGATACAAAATAAAGAGATTCCCACATTTTATTTATTTTGAGGGTCCTATAAAAATTTTAATATTAAACCCCCCCCTCCCCACAATTATCGTTGTGTGGGAGTGTGAAACTATCACAGCTAAATTTCTTTTTTTGTAGATATATTTTCATATTTCACTTCAATTTTAGAATTGACCATAAAATTTTGAGTCCTTCGAACATTCCCCCCCATGAAAAAATATTGCAAAATTTTATATGAAATGCTTGTCTAGTTTGTGTAATCTTCTGGTAAAATCTTAGTACCGTAATTTTCTGTTGCCATTCTTCACCGTGTTTTCTATACTCCTGTTAGTGATTTTTTCCCTCACTTATATTGTATCTTTCTTCTAATATTTGCATGTAACAATATGTAACATAATCTGAAAATTTCGCTCTTTTCAGGAAAAATATCGTATTGTTAGTTCACAAGGGCGTATAATGTGCATGTGAAAATTTTCTTCAATACCGAAATCTCAACCCATTTTTGATCGCGGAAGTAATATTGCGTCCGAACGCCAGTGGAACAAATTCAATCCAGTTCTCTGTGTTTTTTACTTCTCTTCATCACCGCAAAGCTTTATTAAACCCTATGAACCGAAGTTGTATTTTTTTTCACCGTGCTTTCTATACTCCTGTTAGTGATTTTTTCTCTCACATATAATGTATCTTTCTACTAATATTCGCATGTAAGAGCGAAAGTGAACACATGGGTGAGGGAAATCTAGCGTATTCTTAGTTTTTTCTTATCTACTTACCTGTACTGTGTATTTTCCTTTCTATTTATTTTTTAATTATTTTATTTATTTATTTTTTTCTCTCTCTTTTATACAAATACAACGCCACAACAGGCAAACTGCCCAACGAGGTGGCTGACTTAAGAACATCATGGATCCCCGAGCCATTTTTTGGAGGCCCTACCTACTACTGCTACACCCCCCCGGAACCCCCAACGAATCGGTACATGCGGGAATGTGCGTGTACGTGTAGTGAAACCTGACGTGAAGTTTTTTTTGTTTCTCTGTAATGCTTGTTATGTGTAGTGCTGCCATCTGCCACCAGTTTTTCTAACTATGAGTGAAGTGTTATGATTGAATGATTTATCGTTGTAGGACTGCTGCTCTCTGTGGCGAGACTTTTTAACGGGGAGATCGGCTCGCATTTTCGCCTTGAAGTTGGGAACCACAGAAAACCAACTTCATCCGACCACCACTGTGGGGTTCGAACCCGGATTCTCGCATCGCGAGTCCGTCACTATAACCACTCGACCACCACAGCGGCCATAAGTTTCCCTTCTTCCTTTTTTTTCCCAACGAATAATGTGTGGTTGGATTAAGACGAGGTTACTAGATGAACCACACCAGATTTAACGTCGATACGTCAAATAGAGACCATCCAAATTTGTTGCTCGTACGCAGGGGTGGGAACTCTGCGCCAATTGCGCCACACTGCGCCAAAATTAACATCTTGCGTTATCCTGCTGCAATACTGCATTTTCGTATTTTTCTGCGCCAAATAGCGAATTTTGCTTCAGTATGCCCGGAATTTCGGAAAGGACGCCAAAAAATTTTGGTCCTGCTTGCCGCGAAACGATTCTTTTTAAGAGCGTGTTTCATTCCACTGTACGCCTTGTTTAAACTATCGGCCTTTCCATCGCGAAACCCCGATAATATCTGTTATCGTGCAACCGAAGATGGTTTGCAATGGTCTTTCAGCTTTAAAGAGCAAATGCGAGTCAGTTGCCGTTTAAAGAAAGTCGCCACTGAAAGCAGCGGAAATTACTGTAGTTGATCCCGATTGCGTCAAATCCCGATGTTTCATGAAAAAATGTTCATTCCGGGAGTAAAAATTGCATGTCCGCCTAATTACGAATGCTAATTTTGCCGAATAACGAGCGTTAAATCGCCAATATCGCCAAACAACGAGTGTCAGATCGCCAATCTCACCAAATAATGAGTGCTTAATCGCCAACCGCGTGTTGATTCTTCCGAAATTCTATATTCAACTATTCTGTTCCCATTTTGCAGCAATTTCTTTCCGAGTATGAAAAAATTGAAAACTTATATAAAATTTTTAGCTCATTTGAAGTGCTGCGGTTCTAGACAGCCAATAGTGACCTCAGTATGCAAAAATCATCTTAAATACTGGTGCGAAAAATTTTATGACAGCCGCTCTTTCAAACAAGTTGTCAATGTCGAAAGCCTGAAACACCAAAAACAAAATCAAGCTGATGAAAAGATGTTTGATAACAAAAGACAGTGCAGTTTTATTTTGAAAAAGGGTAAGGGTTAACAAAAATATTCTTGTTAATTTCTCTGCTCCAGTTTATAAATATCTGCTCCAAAACTGCTCCGAATCCTGAATTTTCTGCTCCAAAACTGCTCCGAATCCTGAATTACCTGCTCCAAAGCTGCTCCGAATCCTGAATTTTGCTGCTCCAAAGTTGCTCCGAAATGGAATGGTTGTTGGTCATCATGTTTTTATAAAAATGTCGATTTTTGTATTTACATTTTGGAGATGTGGTGCTAGAGACGCATCGAGCGCATAAGCTGGACATTTAAAAGGTCAAATTCACAAGTATTAACACAAATTGGCGAGAATTGCCAAATCCTGGAAAAGATTAAATACAGACGCCTACATTGTTTGGGGCATGTTCTCCGGCACGGTGGATTGCTGCGAGACGTGATGGAAGGCAGGATTTTTTTTTTCACGCAGTTGAATTTTCTTGCCTTAACTCATTTCCGCATCATCAAGTTGTTAAAACTTCCGCGTGAATAGCTGAGAGTGTCATGAAACACACACACACACCAGCAATATAAAAAAAATTGTATCTATAAACGGTATACTTTCTTACATTTAAGCGTCTAAATGGTGACCAAATTTCGTGACGTGACGCTCAACTTCCGAATGTGAGAATACCCGATACCCGATTTTGAGGACGTTGCTCACTTTAAAAAGAAGTTATCGTTCCAGAACACGTAGTGATATCAGATATAGAAACATTGATCCAATATCACTGAAGAACAACAAAATACGAAAAAGAAATTCTATCTATTAAATGAACATATAATAAGCTCCGTTCCTTTTTTAAGAATCATTTGAAAAGATTTTTTTCAGAAATAGAATTTCCTTTTGAGTGGCGAAGAATTTTCTCTTTCTCTGCTCTTTATTTCGAAATAAATACCTATGTATCTTCGTCGAATCAAAGTGCTTTAAAATGAAACCTTAAACTCAATTTTGAAGATTGAAAGGAATCGAGAAGTTAAAACCATTGATTCCAAATTGAATTGACGTTCGAGGACGAAAATAAATAAATAAAAGAATCGCAAAAAATAGAATGAATCGAATTTTTAGTGTATCGTGTATTGGGACAGAGTTATAATAATTATAAAATTCAATTATACATCGATATTGGATGAATTCTACGTGTGGAAAGAAACTTCTATTTATAGCATGGAAAGAGCTTTTCAAGCACTAAATGAATTTCGCGCCCACGTGAATTCAATCAGTGTATTTTTGAAATTAATCATATTTCTTTTTTCGTGTGTAATCAGAATCGTACATACGCTCTGCCTTTAAATATCACGGCAAATAATATCAAGCTATTATATTTTGAAGTTTAGAACGGTTTCTCAAAGATATTTTCGAGCATCTATTCAGCTAAAGTTGATGACTACCGAAGGGAAATCTCGCTACGTATAAAAATATATATATTTGTTCATAAAAACCCAATAATATCAAGTATATTTTGCTCGTGTTCGATTCAACAGACAACGTTTGTAATGCTTATTACCAGTCAACTTCGATTATTGTCGTCACTACAAAACGGTTTTGTGCTGTCCAGTAAGCAATTGGATTGTCTGGTAATAATAATAATTTGTCATAATAATTTTCTGGAAGGTTGACACAGGTTTCTGATCGCAGGCAGACTGTAGTCCATTAAATAGCTGATAGACAAGGGGTGGCGAGAGAGTTATACGTATAGAGAGTGAACAGGATTGAACATGACCGAGTTGGTTGTGTACTATTGGTGTTTTTTTTTCCAGGAAAATAGGAGACTTCATGTTCCTGTAACAATTTTAATTTTCAGGCATTTCAAGGTTATGTGGTATGACATATTGCCGTTCCGGAAGATCACATACATCCGCAAAGATGACAATCAATATTTATTGATGTACTTTGTCTGCAAGGATGCGTTCATAATCATAAACAATGAGTATGGCTTCCCGAAGTATCAGTGCACCTGTTCAACACCGAAATAAAATTTTATTTTTACTAATGCTACTACCACCACCATTTGGTGTTTCAGCGATAGCTGGTTCTTTGGTTCTCAAAGGTTTCGGCAGTAGCCACGCAGCTAAAAATTTGATCGGGGTAACTTTTGCAAATAAAAACAAGTCCTATTCCAATACCACCATGAAGGTTGTGTCGTTTTTACTAGGGCAATCTAAGTTAAAATGCGAATAGCGGCCTATACCTATTCGCATCCCACATCAATATCACTTAAATGTTTTCACTTGTATTATTCGCCGAGACGCCCGCAGTCTATTTATGGTGTATTTTAATACAATACAATGCACAGATATTTCACTAACCACCTTTTCAAAAAATGTTAGTGTGATTATTCGCCAAAAACCAAAATTCTTTAATTTTTTTAAACACCAGATAACACCGTTTTTTAATACGGTTGTATAGTCAGACAGAATTAGGTGTGAATCCGTAGTAATGTATCGGGAGGGGAAACTTCGTGAGAGTAAAAGGTAATGTGGCGATCATACGTCCCGTTTTTTTAAGGGACAGAGCACAATTGTTTTCGATGTTATTTTTTTGTTCCAAGGACTCTTAGAGAAAGACGTTTGACTTTTCGTCTGCTCTATGGATTCATACGTGTGGACAGAACAATCCATTTTCAAAATTGATACAATTCACATTATATTTGTTCCAAGCTAGGTAGTGACACGTGCCTTACTTCATTAACCAAGCGCAGTTGATGTCAAAAGTATGAGGTGAGCAGAATCGGTGGCGTCGGAGTTGAGCAGTACAGCACTGCATATACAAATACATATTTGCATACATAAATACATATTTACTCATAAACGTACGGATTCTATCACGTTCTGAAAAGAAAATGTTCTAAAATTTCCTACGTCGCACTAGTAATAATGCAGTACCATATTCTGAAAATATACAAGACCGAAGACAACATTTCATTCTTGAAGACTAACATACATATAAATTTTCTCTTCCAATTTCAAAATTCTATTATAAATTCCAGACACATTACAAATAATATTAATAATTTTCTTGAATTTTTTTTTTTCGTTCGAATTTTTTCGTCATTTTTAATGTTTTTCCTCCCTATAAGTACGATTTAAAAAAAAGAACCACGTCATATTTTACCATAATTTCTACGTTATCTCATCCACGTTAAGATAAATAAGATTTCTTATGAAAAAGAAAGAGACACACACACACAGTCACGATTTAATCTTAACACGCATAATATATATATCCGAGTAAATTTAAATGTTCATTTAATCTGCATTTTTCAAGATTGTTATTCATAGAAGACCCATCAAAATATTTATGCGAATTCGTAACCGCACGATCTCGCATTCGGCAAAATGGAATTCCAATGCAAATCTCGATATGTATTTGCATTCCCATTATCGTTTGCTGCTGCTGCTATATTCGGATCGATATTATGGGCCCTGGCCACCACCACAACGAACAGAATCGTCATAGAAAACGTTTCATTAAATTCGAGAGGAGAGTTTCGCGTACAGAGAGAGAGATGTGCTTAATGATGTATATCGATAAAGCAAATGGCGAGCGATGATGTATGATGATTATCATTAAACTAATTTTATGATTCCTTGGTGCGTTGGATATGTACTTATACAGCTTCTTCGCCCCCACAACCCCTCTGCACGTTTCGTTCGAGATGTACTGTTTCTACCGTACGTACATACTCATGCGTACTTGTTCGTTCGTGAGAGTGATAGGGAATACATGCGAGGGCATACGGGAAATTAGAAAAGGGCGTTTCTCTCTTCAACCTCCGCTCATTAACCTTCGATAGGCTCGTGGTGGTCTGTTAATGGATTTTATTCAATTATTATTTATTCGGAATGAAATTTTTTTTTTCATTCTCCGAAGAGAAAGATGGATGCTTCTTTCGTATGCTATTGATATTATATGCGGTTGTTTTTCATTTATTTTTTTAATTTTTATAATTATTATTATTTCGTGTCGTTTCTTGTAAGATACAGCTAGAATCACTTTGTCGAACATTAATGCGATTTTAATTCATACCACAGGCTAACGATGCAAGTAATTAATCGTCTAGCGTGAATTGCAATGTTTCGGATACATATTTTCAATTCTGTCCGTGCGTTTGTGGATACTTAGATTCTGTATTAAAGGGATGCGCGTTAGTATTGGGGGGGTTCGATTTCGGATTCGCTGATATTCACTCTAATGTCTCATTGGTATTTATGACGAAATGAAGCTCAAGCATGAATTCTCATTTGAAGCGAAGATTGGTTGGTTCGCCCCCCCCCCCCTCACCGTCACAGATAACTTCTTTAAAACTGTAAATTTATTCAGAAATTGAGATATGACATCATAAATTTCATTTCAACTCAACTTATTTGTTTTAACTATTATTTTTGGGGGAATTAAACTCTTTTGATCAAGGTTTTTAGAGAAGTAGAAACTGAATTTCTAAATTTTAAGAAACCGAAAAAAAGAAGAAAATATAACATATCAGTTAACTGCTTGCTTGTGTGTCTGTGTACAGTTTCTCAACCGAGTCTCAGAGTCATCGTGAATGAATGATGAAACTCATGTTATGTATCTTGATTGGGAAAAAAAAAGTCTGCCTACCCTCAACATAAAATACAGTAAAATACGGTGCTATAAATTTGTAAGTGCGAGTAATCAAAATTACAAACAAAAACATATTTCTCGAAATAAATGCATGTATGTGCCACAATGAGATAAAAACATTGAAATGTACTTGTAAGCTTAACTCGGCACCGCATCGGTGAATCTATCATATTTTTCTAAGGATATAAAATCTAGTCTCAATTATAATGTTTTAATTGCATTTCAAAAACAAACATTTTTGCATGAAAAGAACTTTTAAGGAATTTGAAAAGAATTTTCCTCTTAAGGTCATATTGATCCAAACGTAAC
The DNA here is from genome assembly GCF_987345545.1 of Pholcus phalangioides. Taxonomy (NCBI): domain Eukaryota; kingdom Metazoa; phylum Arthropoda; class Arachnida; order Araneae; family Pholcidae; genus Pholcus; species Pholcus phalangioides. Next base: position 37,709,618 of record NW_028301608.1, on the reverse strand, counting down.
AAAGGTAAAAAAAGGAAAATTAAGAAAAAAAATACAAAAATACATCAGACTTTATAAATTTGAGGTAGTAACTGATAAAGTCAGAAAAAAAAAATTGACAGTTAATTAATGATTGAGGCAAACTTCGTTTCGTATCAAATAGACCCGAAAAGCGCTGCAGGGTTTAAAAAATGCTTGCTAAATGCTCAAAACAAATTCTAGATAGTTGAAAACATTCGATTTGAATCCGAGTATTATATAATGTCAATTGCTCAGGGACACAGAGTTTTTTTGGAACACAATAAACGTACATGTCACTTCAACGCATATTTCGAAATCTAAACTGGCTATCGGGAAGCTATACTCTTACATAAAAATTGATATTTCATCACATAGGACCTTCTGAGCACTAGACACCATTCACCGACAGTCAGCTAGTTAAATGGATACAAACATTTATATTATACTGGGAATAACAATGATTGAGGAAAAAACGGAAACTTATCAATGACCTTTAAAAGCAAAATAAATTCCCATTTATGGATCGAATTCAAGTGACCATCGAAATGAAATAAAACAATTTATTTCTTTCAACATTTACGATCACAATTTATTCCTCTCGATTCACACACAATGTCTCTGCTCAAAAGACAAGAACCACGTCGTTGTCTTTCAATATCAACGAAGAGAAAAATCATTGGTGTTGCCGACGTCTCGAAGAAAACCTCGTCGTAGATACTGGTTTATCTCACAAGACACAATATTCTCCTTCTAGAATTAATGCTGGTAGAATGGCGTCATGACTTGGTTCTAATATCTTCTACGGTCCGTTCGAACATGGATATCAACAGTGATGTCAGTTTGGAGATCTTCCAACAAGCAAATTAGGAAGTAAAAACAAGATTAGCATAATATGCAGGGTGGTTATACAGTGGGCCCCCCCTCTTAAGCGTATGTCAACGATTCCATCACACAATATCCGATTAAGTGGGGTGGGGTATCCGATTTTATACGGGGAACAATTAAAAATTGCTTTTTTTTCAACGTTAGTATAGTTTGTATATTGAAAACTGATGAAGGATGAATATTAATAAAGCTTCTCGAATAAATCAGACATAAAAAATAATGAAATGAAAATCGTATTTCATTACAAAATGACGGAATACCAAAGATTTTTACTTTCCATCAGAAAACTTAACAGCACCTATTGGGTCAACGGAGAACAAAAATAAAATAATAAAATGTTGAAGACAACTTAAATACTTGGAGGTTTTACCTATAGATATATCTGAATATTTTTTTAAATCCTGACTTAGCAACACATTTTCTTTTAATTCCAAATTATTCATTCAATAAAAACATTATGCTTATTGTTTGATGTGTATTAACAGTTGTCATGTGAATATTAAGCTGAGAAAGATTGAAATTATCATATATAATTTCTCTAAGGGATTATTCCATTATCTTTAAGGGAGAAATTTTAGTGCCAGAAGATTTTTATCCGATTAAGTGGGGCATTTGTTTATCCGTTATCCGATTCGGATTTTCTCTGCCCGTTAAGTCAAATCTTTTCAGGGGAAATGCAAGGGGGAAAAGACTAGTTGGCACATTTTTTGCTTTCTTGATTTCTCTCAAGGTTAATAGAATGGATGTAAGGTCCAAAAACTCCAAGTTATACTTTTTGGTGTACGTTCGGTGAATTTTTGTAGAATTTGGAAGTGGCGTAATCAAATTTTAAAGGGCTATAAATCCATAATCATTGGTACAATCAAAAAACTGCGAGCATTTTTCCATATTGGCTTTTCACAAGGAATTTCGAGTGTAATTATTGAGCGGTCGATAGTACAGTCGATCCAACTTGTATATACGCATTTAGGTCACCGGTAATAAACTTTTTTTTTTTAAATTAACTATCGATTACTAACGAGAGAAATTTATTTGGTGATAGTTATTGTCATTTTTTTCAATATATTAAATAATAACGTATGTTATCGATTTCTGAATTAACATTACTAAAGGGTTAGTTTCCAGTTAATAACAGTGATAGAGATTATCTTATGAATAAGAGGCGAGTTAGAGTCGCCTCGGACATCACCTACGAGCTGTTATTTTCTGGCCGAAGACCAGCCGAGACATTCGGAACTCGGCCATGAGGTAGCCGAGCCCTCTAACGACTCGGCCGTCCTCAGGCGGTCTAACGGCCATTTACAGATTAACTTTGATCTCATTTTAGAGGGAGGCCTAAATTTAACTTATTTCTACGACTCCTGTATTATAACAATAATTATAACAATTCATCAATAAAACAGTATAATATAACATCGTTAGAATATTTTAGAGATTATTGATTTCCCAAATATGATTAATACAATGAAATTAATTACCTCTTAACACCCTATTCCGGACATGTTTAGCATTAAACGTTTCTATTCGCGTCTAGCGTTAATTGAATGGAATCTTACCGTTTGGTTGACTCCAGGACTCGTCCTAGGACGCGGCAAAGACCCTTAAGATTAAGGACGCTTATTTTAGAATGCATGATTTACTTCTCGTTCCGAAGAAAAAAAAAGATCCGGAAAAGAAACTGAAAAATAGAGTGGCAATGAGTATGGTAACTCGCAATCACCCCTTGAAAGTAGTTTCAAATTCAACAACATGTTTGAGTCCCCGGCTTTTATAGATGGCTGGTAACAGTCAGATCCCGTGTTTGGATTGTTGTCTACCTAAAAAAGGCTTAAAAGAATGTGAGAAACCGTGCAATTAGATCCAAACAATGCAAGCAAAATTAGAATGTTCCCTATACAGTGTATAGTCACTTAAATGTCATGGGTAATTAATTCCGTGTGATGGCATACTACTAGTTCAGTGTTTCTCAACATGGGGCCATATGCCCCCCCCCCTATGTTCCTGAGATATTCTGGGGGGAGCATTTGTGAAAATCAAGTTGAAACATGCCAGGCTTCTAAGGGATACACAGCTGTGAAAAAAATTCAAATGTAAAGAAAAATATAGCTGTTAAGTTAAATATGGCTAGAAAAAGTGCGACGAATTTCAAAATTTATCAGAACCAAGGCTATATGGGCCCATCGGGGAGCCTAGATTGCACCTTGTGATAATGAGATGTGACATCACGTTTTTTTGAATAAGTATGTAAATTGAGAAGGCGCAGGGTCATCTTTACCCATGGTCTCATCCAGGAATGTCTTGTGGCTTGATGTTTATAGATGTTCTACATTATTTGGTACTAGGATTTTCAGGAGTAATTAAATATGTAAGCTGTTACTTCTTGGAAAAGTACGGAGCCCAGCATATATCATTTTGGTGTTGAGAGGGCCCTGCATGGAACCCCCCTAACAAGGACACCCAATAAGGTCTCGCTCCTGGATGAGAGTGGTGGTGGTGGCCCTGGATAAGACAAGAAAGCACATGAGAAGAAAGCAAATGTCCAAAGAAGCCTGCGGGCGAAAAAAGATCAAGAAACAAAATTTTAGTTGGTAGGCTTGGGCTGGTTTAGATCATCATTACTACACTAGTGTTTTTAGCAATGGAAGGCTCCAGAAGGAAGAGACACTAATAGGCATGGGCCCCGCGTCCTGCAGCAGCGTCCCCTGTGGGATGTATGCCGGGCCTTCAGGTTTATTTCTCACGGACCCTCTACAATAAATTTGTAGTGTGTAAAAACTAAAAAAAAATGATTGGAATAGTCTTGGAGGCCCCCGGGCTGAATCCTGTCAACACTACCATTGCGGGAGCCCGTGTTAAAAGAAAGCCATATGGGACCCCATTGCTCAAGAAGAGGGAGACGAGTTATATTTTCTTCTTAGAGGTTCTAAATCAATGGTTCTAAATTTGGTGCTATATGATTAGTCCCCTTGTGGTCCTGGGATATTCTATGAGGGTAAGGGATGAACATCAAATAGAAGAGGAGCTGTAATTAATTTACCCAGGAAATAAATTTCAACTGCTTCGGCGGGGAATCGAACCCACATTCTCTCACTTGACGGGTGAGCATGCTAGACCACTACGCCACAAAGGCAACGAACCTCTGAAATATGTGTGCGCAGAATGGGGCCGTACATAGACAGTCAGACCAAACTCGGGCCATACCTCACAATCGTTGACACTGACACCAGAGGGCGACACATCCTAAGTGTGTGAATGATGTCTCTCCGCGAAGGTCTCAACAGCTGGTGTGATGCGATGATAAATCCATCGTGGGAATCGATCCCACGTTCCCTTACTTGCGATTGTGAGCTTTGAGAAGTCCCGTTCAACTTTCTCACTTGCGATTGTGAGCTTTGAGAAGTCCCGTTCAACTTTCTCACTTGCGATTGTGAGCTTTGAGAAGTCCCGTTCAACTTTCTCACTTGCGATTGTGAGCTTTGAGAAGTCCCGTTCAACTTTCTCACTTGCGATTGTGAGCTTTGAGAAGTCCCGTTCAACTTTCTCACTTGCGATTGTGACCCACAGTGCATTCTCAGATCACATAAATGATCTGTAGAACATTCCCAGTTCACTCGAGTGACCTATGATGCTGTTTCAGATCCATTAAGTGGTCCGCGTACATTATCACTTTACTTTAAGTGTCTAAATCACTTGGGGATAGCGCCACTTTCCCCAATCATACAAGTCCCTCACACACATTTTCACTTCACTTAAGTGGCCCACGGTACATTATCAGATCTAGCACATTCTCACTTCCCTTAAGTGGCCCATGGCACATTCTCAGATTCAGCACATTCCCACTTCTTTTAAATGGCCAACGGCACATTCCCAGAGATGCAGCACATTCTCACTTCACTTGAGTGGCTCACGGAACAATTATCACTTCACTTCTTCGGCCCGCGGAACAGGAATCACTCAAGTGACCTGGGGCACGTGTACAGATCACTTAAGCAGTGCGCGACACGTTTTCAAACGAATGAAGTAGCTCACACTCTGCAAAAGGTTGAACAGCTTGCACCTTTGCTTTTAGAAAAGAAGTTCCTGCTTCTATACCGTAATGGTCCAGCACGCTCACCCGGCAAGTGAGAGGACGTAAGTTCGGATACCCACACAGGGGGTCGAGCTTTCTTTTCTGAATTCAATCTTCTCATCAGCCAGCTGTTGAAACCTCCATATGAATAGCGGAGAGTGACTTCATCTTCAGAGGATGGTGAATGGAGCAGTGAAAGGTGGTTGGTAATGACCAAAATTCATCAATTAAAATATTGAAACGGCAGATCCGTCAAGCTTAAGCACAAGAGTAAAAGTTCGGGATTCAGAAATTTTTTCGAAGAGAGAGAGAGAGATACGCCGAAATCATCGTCCATTAAATCCATCCAATAGCCTTTGACTAGTCGTAAACTAGTATGTAATCCAGTTCTGGGATGCGCCAAGAAGACGTCTCACGGCTGATTAGCTTACGGGTTGGAGAAGGAAAAATCTTGTCATTCAAAAAGCAAAAAAAGATGGCAAAAACTCGCGCGAAATTCGTTGGTTGATCCTTTTCACATGCTAATAACGCCTTTCGGGAAGCTTTGAAAAAAGCCTTATAGCGTTTCTCGGCTTCAGTTTAACGACTTTGAAGGGATGGATGGCTTTTTGGGAGCATGAGAGAGTGAGAAAGGGGATTTGAGTAATGTTTTTAGGACGGCGGGAGAGAGATTCAACTGATTTCCTTCACCGAAAGAAAAAGAGTAAAATGTGACAGGCTAACGAGAACAGGCTTTATAGGCGCAAATGTCAAGTGACTTGAAGCAGAAGATAGATGACTTTCATTCAGCAATGAACACGAATGAAGAAAAAAAGAAGTATAATAATAATAATAATAATAATAATAATATATATATATATAAAAAGAAGAAGAAGTGCCCTAAAATCAGCCCCGGAGAGCTTTCCACTGTAATATTCAGCAAATGACGTATTGCCTTTAAGATTAGCCTTTCCACTTTCTCCAAAAAGCGCCTTCAAGTTATTGGTTCTGGCTTATTGGAATTTTTCCTCTCTCTTATTCTTTGCAGTTTCTTCCATTATACAATGTATTTTCCTATCAACCTCCACCCCTTTATTTTTTCTTGCAGCCACTATATCCATTTACTACCTTCTTTCGTTCTTCCTTATCCTCAATTCTAACACATAATGGGGAAAAAAATACTCACTTTCTTAAATTGGTTCTGAAGTTATTACGTTGTTTTTTTGTTCTCTCCTATATTTTACTTTCCTGATACTTATATTTTCCTAGATACTGCACTGTTTTCACTGCTCCGTCTCTCTCTCTCTCTCTCTTTGGAGAGGGTATATTTAACAAGAGAAGTCACGATTCCTAAGTATGTGGAAATCGTATCAGAGAATTTTCTTATTTTCCCCTGGTTATGAATAGCTATCGGATATGAATCTGCACGAAAAAATTTTACTAGGAATTAGTTAGAGTAATAATATATAGTATAAATATGAAAGACTAATGTTATGATTTTGAAATCACAAGCTAAATATAATTCTGTACATAAAATTCTTGAATTGTAATTTTGTTTCGCCATCTATTGGGCACCGATGATATTAGTTACTATGGAAAATTATTTAACCCCTCAATACCTATTTTATGTTCCTTGATGATCATTCCTCTTTTTTTGATGGAAAAAAAAACTAAAACAGAGAAGAGTGTTTCTCTCTCTCTCTCCCTTTCTGAAGAGGGTGTAAATAACCCTTTCACTTACAATCAATTGGCAACAAATTGGGATGATCTCTATTTGACGAATCGGTGATGAATATGGTAGCCCTGTCCGAACTAACTAAAAGAAGGAGAAAGAAAAGAAGAGAAGAGGAAGGAAAAAAAATGAAAGATTATTATAGATAGAATGATAAGAATGTAGGTGCAAAGATGATTTCTCTTTTTACCCCCACCCTACCTGTTCACCTTCATTCTTATATGTAAAAAGATATATCATATTTGGGAAAAAATCACTATCAGGATATAGAAAAAACGAATTGCAAAAAAAAAGAACTGTAGCGTTACAGCAAAGCTTTATGATGACGAGAGAGGAAAGAAACACAGAGAACGTATTTGGATTCATTCCACTGGCGTTTGGACGCAATATTACGTCTATGATCGTAAAACGATTAAAAAGTCATGATCTTTAAGTATTTGGAAATACTGTTTTAATAAAAGCTTTTTTTTTTAATGGTTTTGAACTAATATTGGATATGAATCTTCAAAATTTTTTCTGCATTTTCTTAGAGATATAATGGATGTGATATAGTATAAAAGATTGATATTGTGGTTTTAAAATCACATTCTAAATACAGTAAAATTCTGTACATAAGTTCTCGAACTTTACTTTTACTTTTTCGAAAGCAAATTTTTGTTGTGCCAACTATTTGAACGCAGATGACATTAGATACTATGGAAAATGATGTAATCTCTCAATATTAAAATTGTGTGCCTTGTAATCGGTGGTCATTCCTGTTTTTTAATGGAAGGAGAAACGTGAAAGGGTGGGGGGCACTGTTCTATCTCTCTATTTAAAGAGAGAGATGTAACAAGAGAAGTGTCATGATCTCTTAAAGTATGTGTATGTGGAAATGCTGTTCGTATAAGATAATTTTTTTTCCATGCTTTTGTATAACTACTGGATATGAACCTTTGGGAAGTTTTTTGTGTATTTGGATTACTTAGAGATATAATAATGAGAAATATATATATAAAATAATAATAATAATAATAAATCGAGATGTAATAATAATAATAAAATAATAATAATTGCTTAGAGATTAATAATATAAATCTGTAGTGTTTGGTCCGAACATAATAACTCCAAAATCACATTTTTGGGGGTATAAGCATTTTCACTGTCATTTAAAAATCAAAACTAAAGCATACACACAAATGCAAATGAAAATATCACATATCTGCATGTTGTTTAGCCGTGAGCACGTACTTGTGAATTTATCTCTCTCTAGTTATAATTAGCAAGACTTACTTTTAGATAACAAAGCCATTTTTGGAGATATCATGTTCTGACCAAACACCACAGAAATATGAAAGACTGTAATTGTGATTTTGAAATCACTGTCGAAATAACTCCAATACAAAAAGGGTTCCGGACTAGATTTTTCTTTTGTGCGTGTGTGATCTTTATTGTTGCGCCGTCTATTAAACATTTATGACACTGGATTCTATGAAATAACATCCAATTCTTCAATGCTAAAATTGTGTTTGTTGCATTTGGGGGCAATTCCTCTTATTTGATATGAGGGGAAATGAAAGATTGAGAGAGAAATTTGATGTCAAATATTGTTTCAAAATGAGAAATTCTGTATTAAAATCGTTGAAGCCAGAATGGTTCTTTAGATATCAATAATGGAAATACCAGATGAAAATTTCTCGGAAAATATTTATACTCGGAGCAACGTCATAATAAAAATAGAAACATCAATCAATGAACTGCGCAAAAAACAAGACTTTAAAATTCTTGTCCTGGAACTTTTTATACAAACTGATTCGAAAATGTTTTGGCTCACGTTTATTTCATAAAAAAGCTAATAAGAAAATTGGGAAACAATTTCAAGAACTTTTCCGTTATTTTATCGCTACAATGTTTCAAGTTATTTCGAAAGGATTCATGATAAAAAAAAAATTACATGATTGCATAAAAATGGAGTTTCGATGAGGATTTCTTTTATTCACAATCATGAAAAACCTTCATCGTGTTTGTCTAATTATAAAGGAGTGATACATCAAATGAAATATTTTAATGAATATTTAAATAATAAAACATTAAAAACGGAAAAAAACTCCTAGGAGTTGTTTATTAAAACATATATTTTCTTTATGCATGAATCTTTTTTTTTACAGACTTTAATGAGAAAATAAAGGGTTTTCTTTTTAATTCAATTATGTGGAAACTAGGAATAAAATGAAAAAATAAATTTATATGAAAGGCATTACAGTAAGAATATTACTCAGTCTATGCTTTTTTTTTCAAACTCCTCTCTTTGTAAAAATATCTTTAAAAAATCACGCATTTTTACGAATCCGGAATACTTGTGGTACAAATATTTTCCTGTTTTCTTGAAATACGTTCAGTAATTTTCCATCTTAGAAGTTTAATTATATTTATGATGTCATGCACTTTTTTCTTTTCTAATTTTTATACTATTTCAGGTAGTTCGCCATCTCCAAAAAGCAAAGAAAGAAAAAAGCCTTGCTAATTTTTTTCCCTACTTATAATGGTAAATTTTTGGCTTTTAAATGAAACATCAGCTACCATTGACGTTTCGAGAGCGACCCCAGACAAATTATTTCTCTCCTGTTGGGACTAAAAAAACCAAAAAAAAACAAGAATGTTGGACACAATTGGTTGTCACAAATTTCGCAAACAATACTGCCTTGGAATTCTAGTCCGGAATTTTTTTTAGCCGAATTATTAAGAACTATGTGTATGAATCCGCTTTTATTTCGGAACGAAATCAATCACAGAAAACTGTACAAACATTTCGAGTCACTCTCTATAATGTTATCACCAGATTGTTACAAATTATTTCGGAAGGATTTTCAATGAAGTGGTTTCACATGATAGCATAAAAACATACATTTGATGAAGATTTTTTTATTCACATTCATTAAAAATCTTCAACGCGTTCCACTAATTACAAACGAGTGGTACATCAAATAAAATGTTTTAATGAATTCACAGTCTTTAAAACATTAAAAGGAGAAAAACTACTTCTAGGACTTGTTTATTAAAAAATATATTTCCTTTATTCATGAGTTTACTTACGGACTTTAATAAGAAAGTGAAGTTTTTTTTTTCCTTCCTCTCAAAGTGGATACCATTCAATTACGTGGGAACGAGAAGACTAAAATAAAAAGATCCCATTTATATGAAAGACATTACAGTAATAATATTACTCAGACTGTGTTGTTTTTATTTTTAAAGTCCTCTCTTTGTAGAAATCCTTTAATTCTGAAGAATGCGTTTCTTTACAAAAGAAACGAAATCCCTAGAACTCATTTCGAACTTGCCCTTTTCCATCTTTAAGAAACAATCTTTTCTTAACTGCGGTAGTGGGAAAGTTTAATTCCTTCAGTCCACGATTACACTTTTTTGGTCCGGTCTTCCACTTGCTTTGTCCACCATTTTTATTTATTTTTACTTTTTTAGCCCTGAAAGACCAATCTTCCCTCCGAGTTCTTCAAGCTCGGCTCTCTCTCTCTCTGTCTATTTTCTTCTAAAGTGTAACAGAATAAAATGTTTCGACTTTTATGTCTTCTCGTTTCTTTGTAATATGCCACTGTCTCCTCTACTCCACGCAGCGGCGTAACACTGAGGATTAAAGAAGCAGTTTTATATCCCATACACAGCCATACACAAGCTCGCTCTTGCCATCTTAGCCCTTATCATTCAAAGAATGAGAAAGGGTGGGAGAGAGCAATCGCTTTAGATAACATACTGCTAACTGCCATTCAGTCACTGGAGTATGTATGGGCAGTGGAGTACAAAGAGCGGGTCGGTGGGTAATTCGGAGAATTATAAAAAGGTTTTTGAATGGCCCCCGTCGGGTTTATGAGGGCTCTCCTTAACTTTAATAGTGTTAGATAAGAAAGTTTATCTTATAAATGTTCTCCGTAATCTTTGACGTAAAATTTTCGTCACTTCGGGAACTTGGGCATGAGAAGTTTTATCTGATTTTTATCTTGGGATTTCCTAATTTACATGCAAATGTAACTTTTTTTTCCAGCTAATTTCTATGAAATTATTTGGATCGTAAATACTCTGTCAGAAAAAAGATTGTTTAATTGACCGATATTTTTGTCGAGAAAGTTACAACAAAATATTATCTTATGGTACCTCGTGATACAGAAATATTTTCAAGCGAGGTATTATTAATAATATCAATTCTGTGACGATAGAAATATTCGTTTGATGTATTACAAATTTTTCATCAATGTGTTGAAAAACGTTCATAAATTAAAAACAAATTTCATTAATCCCAGGATGAAAATATTACGCTGTGAGTTTTATCTCCAAAAGTGAATCACAAAATGCAATTATGTATTCACAGTCGGCAAACCAGAATTGAAATATTTCACAAAGAATTGTTATAAAAATTTAGGTGATGTTAAATTAAATTACTAAACAGAAAAATCTCTCTCCGATATTTGACACAATCACATTTACATACAATGTTTCTTTCATAATTGTATTTGAAGAAGGAAAAAATTTCTAAGGATTATTGTATTATGTCAGTAAGTCGAGTCGAAGATCAAAATCATATCCCGCTGTGCCGTTTTTTCGCTACTAAACGATAAAATTTGCTGCAGCTGCTGGCTATTAGTATTCAAGTACAATACATTTTCGAATTTGACTATTCTCAAGTTACGTAATTAGATTCACGGAAGAAAAATAATATATAATGATAGATAAAACTCCATTGAAGCCTGCAGCTGCTTGTACCAAGACATTTTCAGAAGAATGTTTTATTTTATTCAAAGAAAACAAAAACAAAAAAATCACTTAAATTACCCGAATGGATATCTTTGTCTGAATCTGCATCAAAAACGCCAAAAGAAAAAAACAAACCTCCAGAAAAGCGATGACTACGATAATGTTGTTAGAAAACAATACACCAAAGAAATGGAACGTAATTAGTATGGCAAAATCATCTTCATTAATGCTAATGCCCATCCGTAATGGGTAATTAATCTTCAATAACTGATACAGTTTCGTAAATCTAAATAATAATAATAATAATACCAATAATTACAAAAAAAAAGTATACTTTTCTAAAAGCGAAAGTGTTTAGATAGATCATTGTGTTTTAGGTTGATTTATGCTCTCCCTGATTCTTCTTTTTTTTGTTAAAGTTCTTTCGTTTAAGTAAATTAGTTCACAGTGCTAGTTAGTGCTCGGAATTAATGACTGCATGCGTGTATTTTTTTTTTTTTTTTACTTATTATTTTTTACCATTTCTCGTTCCTCACGAGAGAAGACATTTCACTAATCGAGACGACGGAGGCAAATGTTTGTAAGAGGAAATGGTGGTTACTTCTCCTTAATGCGTTCCAGGAGGTTTTCCCTCCTCTTTTCACTGAAATTACACAAAAGAAAAACGAATTCGAAAGAAGGATGATTTAAATTTTTTTTTCTTTATATCTTTCCTATAAAAAAAAAAATGAAGAAGTCAGTACCTTTTTCTTTTGGTTTCCTCTACATTCGCTTATTTTAAATAGCATTGCTCTTAATGGATCTGCACTTGTAATTTGTAAGGGCCAAGTTTTATCTTTACGCAAGTAGTTTAGTTCGCGAAAGAAAAATTTCTTAAGGAACTGAATTTCCGGAGCAAATTGAGAGGGGAATCAAAAAATTAACAGATATCACCGTGGGTTGTTTTTTCTCTGTGTGAGTTCTCGCTTATTGCAGATATTGGTAGTAACTTTCTGCAGAAAAAATACAGTCAAATATCGATAAGTCGAATGTGCATCTGCCGACAAAAAACTTCGAGTTATCGTTTGTTCGACTTATCGGTAATTATGATTTCTGAGTGGCAAAAACAAAGATTTATTAAAATTACAAGTTATATTCTAATTTAATGACATTTGATTATTGAATGAAAATATTTAGAAATAAAGTATACGTACATACTGTATTATGAAAACGGACGCTTACATGATACCCGTGTAAATGAAAGGAATTATAAATCAAGTGTAAGAGAGTTATGAAAAAAAGTTTTTCCTGTCAAAAAATTCAGTGGTTTTGACACAACATTACCAAATGTTGAATTCTGGATTCTATTGCTAAATGCTGAAGAAATGCTGAATTCTATTGCTAAATGCTGAAGAAATGCTGAATTCTATTGCTAAATGCTGAAGAAATGCTGAATTCTATTGCTAAATGCTGAAGAAATGCTGAATTCTATTGCTAAATGCTGAAGAAATGCTGAATTCTGTTGCTAAATGCTGAAGAAATGCTGAATTCTATTGCTAAATGCTGAAGAAATGCTGAATTCTATTGCTAAATGCTGAGCAAATGCTGACCTCTATTGCTAAATGCTGGGCAAATGCTGACATCTATTGCTAAATGCTGAATTCTATATCTAATTGCTGAATTCTATATCTAATTGCTGAACTAATGCTGTGAATTCTACTGCTAAATGATATTTTTTGAATGTCTTTCATTCCCAAAAAACTTCTACTTGAAGGAGGAAAATTTCGAGTTAAGGGAAAATTTCGGCATAAAAATATGGAAAAAGTTCTGGGGTTGAGTCATATCTTCGACTTAAACCTGTTTAAGTCGAGTTTGACTTATTGTGAATTAACAGTAACATACTTTTAAGGATGATGAGTGATAAAATATTCATACAAAGTTCCACACATATTTCTAATTCCCATGAGAAACTTGTGCAATTTTCACGACTGTAACAGAATTTTGATTCGCTATGTCAAGTGAAGATTAATTTTCAACAAGAAATAACTTGAATTACGTGATAGCAATATATGTAATCCAGTAATGAAAATTACATTTTATTAAATTAGTTTTGTCTTTAGGCAAGTAGTTTAGTTCCAAAAAGAAAAATTAGGAACTAAATTGCAAAGGGATCAAAAGTTAACAGATATTACCCCATATTTTTTATTTAAGTTCCCTTTTAAAGATATCGGTAGTAACTTTTTGCAGAAACAATTTTATCCACTTTAACGGATCGTATGCGATAACACATTCGTATCGAGTTCGATTTCAAATTCTCAAGAGAATTTTCCATTTTTCTTGATTGTAACTGAATTTTCAGCTACTATGTATAGTGCAGATTAATTTTCAATGTCTCATAGAGAAATAAATTATTTAAGGTCAATGAATAGTATCGCCTAAATGAAAATTACATTTTCGAAGATATAACGGTCATAAGACCTCTTAAATATGTAAAGTTATTGGACAAACTTCGTTCGAACGACTTTTGTTTCAACGAAATCTCAGATATGACATCATCCGATTTCTATAGAGAATAATTTTAAAGAACCTCGTTTTTAGGTCAGCAAAATTCCGCATCCTCGTATAACGATTCATTTTTCTCATTTTGACGTGTTTGCCCAGTGTGTGCTACCAAATTTACGTTACTGTGCAGTGTATTACTACCCGATGTAACTTTGAATTGAAGCTTATAATGTGGGTATATATTTGATTACGTGCCTTCTCTATTGATAATTATAACAGTAAAAACATGATTTGTGAAGCGTTATATTTCCTATCATTAATTGTAGATAGGAACATTAAAAATATTTCTGGAAGTTGCATTGATTTCTATCTTTCGTGGATGTGGAGATGAATCTCTATTCTGTTTCATTCAATCATTCGTTATCATTTGATATTGTGTCTTTTTATTTAAATGAACTTCTGAAGTCCAATTCAGAGCAAATTTCCAACGAAACTTCTTGGTTAAAGCATATAGTACTTACCATTTTTATCAATTCATATTTTAAAGCTAAATAATAAGATAGGAAATACCAGACCAAAGATCACGATTACAAGATCTCCATTATAAAGTGTTGTATTGATAAGTGCAATTCCATCCCCTTCGACAAACCAAGCCGGAGAGATAAAAATAACCAATGACCAACAAACACATTCTCCATATTTTCCAATTAGATTAATTAGATCGGATTTTCCAAATAGTTTTAACGTTAATATTTTCGATTTTAAATATGTGCGAAGAACATAACGTCTGACAACACTGCTCAACACCGATTTGGTTCTTAAAGATATTTCAATGGTTTTGAGGGGCTAATTCCGAATTTGGTATAGTTTTTTGGAGATGAAGTGAAAATTAAATTCCAATGGTGATGCCATAAGCAGCGTGCATATCACATTGGAACTGTGCGTTATAAATGAATACAGTAAATCATTGGCAAAGCTATTTCAGTCATTTTATCGTGATTTCGGGTGCTCATTTCGAATCTGGCATTATTTTTGCCATATTATGTGTAGTTTTTGAGATATGATGAAAATTAAATTTCAGTGGTAGTACATAAGCAGCATAAAAATCACATTGTTGAGAGCATGCGTTGTCTCAAAAAATAGAGCCAATTGTCAAAACAAGTTTTGAAATCAGCAGTCCCGATATTCAGCAAAACCATTAAAATTTCCTTACGAATATGATTTTTTTTTTAGCAGTGCATTCAAAAACCCTTCTTTGTAAAAATATTCAAATAATAATTGATAATTATTTTTAAACAGCCTTCCCTTATAGCGATTTAGAATCTATTACTGTATCTATAAATGGCTCTCGAATCTTCAAATAGCCCAAATGAAAGCAGGAAACATAAAAATATTAATGCTGGTATCGATGTGATAACGCACTGATATGCCGCTGGAGAGATTCTGTCCGAAATGGTTTTTATATTTATTGGAAATTTTATTTTATTTTTCAACTGAAAACAGTCCAATTGATGAGTGGGGAGAAAAAAGAACCTTGATGAAACCGAATTTCATCCGGTTGTACAAAAGTAATAATCGTTTCAAACTGCGCCGAATTCCAACAAATTTAGTTTCAACGGCAATTGAAAGGAAAAAAACACGAAACAAGCTGCTCCTTGAAAGATAAAAATAAAAGGCACAAATGTATATAAAAAGAAGAAAAGATAAAAAAAATAGGCAAAAAGAAAAAAAAAGAGCGTAAAAGAGATTTGTCAGCGTACAAGTTTGTTTTGAACCAACGACTTATAAAGAGAACTTACTCAGCGTAGAAAGGGGATTGCGCAGATTAGAACGTCCAGTTCTCTCTTGTCTCCATCAGAGGACATTAAACCCCTTCAAAAACTAGGGATTTCGATTATCGAGGACATGCCCGAAAACTAGTAGTAGCTGCAACTGTTGATAAGAGAAAAGAGTTTCGGTCCGGGCTTTGATCAACACCGGCCAAAAAACAAAAATAAAGGATAATACCTTTAAGCTCGTATATTTGATAACAGAAGTACTAACAAGCATAGACATTTCACCTTCAGTTATAGACTCCATGAAAACGAACAAATTTTTCAAATTCATTTTTCTTTATTTTAATTGATACGTAAACTAAGTATGAAGTCAAACTCTGTTACAACGATATCGAAGATTCCGCGAAATTTTTTCGTTTAACCGAGGTTCAAGTTTTCAAGACTTTTTAAGCCTAAAAAATAAAATCAGATGCAATCAAATAGTACTACTACTTAACCATACATGCACCTCGTACGCATTTCTCTACGGAATTTTTAATGAATCTGTTCATACGGGAATGTGATATGAATGTATGTTTGGTCTTAACGTATTTCTATTGTCAGAATCACGTTTGTTGCGTGTTCTAGCTGTCGGTGCCATCTGTCTTCCATATTTTCAAGTAAAGATGGGAAGATTTAAATTTTCATGTTATGTCAGTATCGTATTGTACGCCTTTCAGCTTTCTGCGAAGAGTCTCTTAGACTTTAAGGTATCCGAGTACGTTGAAAACGTCATTTTGCATGTAAATATCGATTTTCATTTCCTCTTGTAATTTTTTTTATGAAAGCCCCATTTCTCTTGTGATTCCAAAATAGGCCTTATATTATTTATATGACGCTTAGAACTGACACGTTACTCCCACTTTTGTGTTGCATTTTTACATACAAGTAATCCATGAATAAAAATTTTAACTGTTTTACGAAGAATGCTATTTTTGACATTTTGCTTGAGTTTGAAACATGATTTTTTTAAAATGTATTGATTACTAAATTTCAATATAATATTTTGCTATATATTGATGAGCAGAAATCTAATATCTATTGCATACATTTGTTTAACTACAACATTTTGTAGACGATACGTAGAATGAAATTTCGAAAAATTCAGACCTACATTATATAATAGACTTGAGTGTAACTTATGAACATGCAATCCTCTAAATCTTAGTTCATGACTTGCACCATTACCAGCTGAAGGTGCTGTGAAAGTAGCAAAACATTTCATTCATAGAACTTTTTTGCAATCGTGTTTCGAATACACACACAACACTGAATGAATTTTCTGTAAATTTTACACAAAAAATAGCATAGGTAGTTCAAATGATTGTTTTCACGATTTCGAGACACTTTCTATCACAAACAATGTTATTAAAGTTCACTCCAATGCCATTTTAAGGAAAAGTGCTCTCGAACGTAGTCAGATACCTTAATTGGGAGATCGGCTCACATTCATGCCTTGAAATTTGAAAATCGCCGAAAACCAACTTCAGCTGACCACCACTGTTCCGTCAACGGGGTTCGAAGCTGGATCCTTATACAATCAGAGTCTAGCGCGATGCCCACACGACAGCAGAGCGACGCAATCAAATACTATATTTAGGTGTTTCCTTAAATTTTTGATGTCGCGGACTCCCTTGAAGTGAGATTCAATGCACCGACCGCGGACACCCTCCCCCCCTCCCTGTAGTGAGGATCAATATTCCACGAACCCTTTGCAACGGCAAAAGATCAATTTCGACGCCATCCATCCAAAAAAAACAGCAAAATGTATTTTTTTTTAATTTGCATATCATAAAAAATTGAATAAGCTAAAATTTCACGCAGCACAAATTGTCTCATTCATTTTAATGGCAGTAAATGAAAATGATCCCCCGAATCTCTTATAAAATACTCATGGACCCCCGGGGGTCCACGGACTACAGGTTCGAAAACACTGCTATATATGAAGTTGTTTCTTTATGATTGTGGTGGGGGGGATGATCATATTTTAGCAAGACAAATACGGGGAATTGGTATCATATATAGGGGATTTCGTCAATACTCGCCAAAAATGGTTCCAATTGTGAGTGAAATCGCCAATCTCATTGTTCATAAATATTCTTAAGCAAGTCAGTAGTAGATAAAAATATATTTCAACGAGAAAAAAAAAAGAGTTTAAGAAAAAGGGTGACATATGTCTGAGAGAGATGCCTATTTATATTTGTAGTCTAATGATATAAATTTAGTGAGAACTCAAAGTAAGATTCATTAAAAAACGGGAATTGTGGGGGACGACCACCATATTTTAACAAGAAAAATACAGGGAATTGGGATAATATACAAATACAAATACAACGCCACAACAGGCAAATTGCCCAACGAGGTGGCTGATCCCCGAGCCCCTACCTACTACTGCTACACCACACATGCAACCCCCCCCCCGCGGAACCCCCAACGAATCGGTACGTGCGGGAATGTGCGTGTACGTGTAGTGCAACCTGACGTAAAGTTTGTTTCTGTGTAATGCTTGTTATGTGTAGTGCTGTCATCTGCCCCCAGTTTTACTAACTATGAGTGAAGTGTTATGGTTGAATGATTTACCGTTGTAGGACTGTTGCTCTCTGTGGCGAGACTTTTTAACGGGGAGATCGGCTCGCATTTGCGCCTTGAAGTTGGGAACCACAGAAAACCAACTTCAGCCGACCACCACTGTGGGGTTCGAACCCGGATCCTCGCATCACGAGTCCGGCACTATAACCACCATAATATATAGGAGATTACGCCAACTCTCACCGAAAATGATACCAATTGTCAGCGAAATTGCCAATTACTGCGTATAAATTCTCTTGGCGGGAAGTAAAGTGCTACAACAAGTCTGCAGAAAATATATTCCAATTGTGTGTGTGTATTCTGAATTGGTTACATTTCCAATTGTAACCAATTCAGAAAAATGTATTTCACCGAAAAAA
The DNA here is from genome assembly GCF_987345545.1 of Pholcus phalangioides. Taxonomy (NCBI): domain Eukaryota; kingdom Metazoa; phylum Arthropoda; class Arachnida; order Araneae; family Pholcidae; genus Pholcus; species Pholcus phalangioides. Next base: position 37,690,970 of record NW_028301608.1, on the reverse strand, counting down.
AAAATGTTGAGCGCGATAAATATGCGAGATGGAATATTTGTATATTTATAGTCGTAATCATATGAATTATCTTTATCCCCGATATTCGGAAAGATTTGGAATAAGCCTCATTAGAAAACGGGACATTTCTGTTTGAGAAGTCAGGCAAAATTACGGGAAAATATGTAAATGTCTCGTAAACGGGATCATACCAATAAACGAATCGAAACGTATAACCTTTCTTTTCATCGTTATAGTTATCAAAAGAACAACAGACAAATATCGTGCCTCGATGTGATGAGCTCTGGTTCTAAGGATTTCTCGGGGAAACGTCACATTAGAAAAGAAATGCTTCAAAAAAATGTGGCGTTTTATCCAAAGTCGTTGCATTTTAATCGACGTTATAAGCAAGGCTCATCAACATTATTCCTCATGGGAATCATCCAAGTCAATTAATTATCGCCATTATACACGAGTTGTCGTTACAACCGAGTTTTGCTATACGAATTCGAAAGTTGAATACGACACTATAGTATTATTCAGTTTGTAGAGCGATTGAGAATAAAAATAATCTTGTTCAAACATTATTACTTATTTGTGTTAAATAATGAAACAATTCAGAAACATTTTTCCATTTTTTAATACAATTTCATATTTAAAACAATTTAGATCTACGCATACAATGATGAGATCGTTATACGTCAAGAAATATACGACAAAACAACAATCACTTATGGATATAACGTCATAGATAGCGGATTCATCATAAAAAATAATTAATTACTATTAAATAAAAATGCATCAGAAAAACTAATTCGGAAAATTTTCTTTTTTTCAAATAGAAATTCATAAATAATGAGAAGGGGAAAAAATTTCTTCTCATTAAGGTCTTTATTCAGAAAATTTTAATGTTTTTCCCTCGTTAAAAATACGAAATATTGAGGATGTAAAGAGAAAATAACAATAGCTTAATTTTACAGGAGAGTAGTTTCGAAGGAAAATAATAAAGGGTGGAAAAGAGAGAGGAAAGAGAGAAAATTGATTTTTTAAAAGTTATTTTTGGTAACAACTCAAGAATACAGGGGAAAAAAATGACGGTGAAGAAATTTAGTTTTTCTATCTTTTTTTTCCCCATTTTTTTCCCCTTAGATCCTTTTAAATTAGACTTACGACTGAATGACGAAAATATTTCACTTCTTCGAATCAAATTAAAGAATTTCTTGGAACGAACACATTAGGAAAAATTGTGATAAAAATTCAAAGAATTGAACCAATTTTCTTTTTCGTTTCAAAATATTATTATCTTAAAATAAAATGTGTGGATTGTCGTAATTAGTTAGAATTTTTTTTTTTCTCCAGGAGTGTTTGAGCATTGAAGCATCAAGGCAAGCGCCCCTGAAAAAAATTGAGGACAGTTTTTTGAGGGGGACCTTTGATGCCCTGCCTGATTTGGATTAGTGTAATTGTGTAATTTTGGTGTTTTGAAATTACTATTAATCAATGAGTAGGAGGTCTTGCTAGTTGCTACGCTTTTCGCCTGTAGCTAGGATAACCAGATGCCTTAATTTTTATGTCATTTTAAGCTTTTTGAAATTTCGCCGTTTTTTCCCCCCATTCGAAGTTTTATTATTATTGATATATATTTTTTTCCAGGAGGAAAAAAAAATCCAAACTTCCTATGTTTGTGTTTAATTTCCTACATGCGTTGACTGTTTAAATTGGTTGCCTACAAACATAGCAGGTGTTATTCCAGCAGCGCCTGAGCCGCCCTTATGGGTGAATCGGGTCCTGTAGCATCGGGTCCTGCACTTACCTTAACTTCTCTGAATTTTCGTGAATTCTGGAATTTCATCAACTGTGTAACTATTTCTTTCACTTGTTCTGCTTTTTTTTCTGAATTTTCATTCTGGAATTATTTCTTTCATTTTTGTCAGAATTTTCATCTATTATAAAAGTGTTTCTTTAATTTATTCTGTATATTTTGGATTTTCAGCAGTTCTAGAATTCTAAATTTTCGTCCATTCCGGAAGTATATCTTTCATTTATTCTGTTTTTTCTGAATTTTCATGTGGTATGGAATCATTTCTTATCATTTGTGCTGAATTTTTATCAAAAATCTGGAATTATCTCTTTCATTTATTCTGAACTGACATTAATTCTCCCACAATTTCTTTCATTGGCTTTCATCAGCTCCCTATTTTAATTGTTTTTGAAACTATTTCTTACATCAATTTACAAAAATTTTTCAGAAAGAAATTTTTATCAATTTTTTTTTTGCTGATTCGAATATTTAATTGACTGTATATATTTTTTTGTATGGAATTTTTCCAGCATTTCGGATGTGCTGATTGCTCCTTTCCTACAGAATATATATAAAATCGGTGCCAAGGAGCCCCGAAATTATTAAGACGCCTCTGACCCCGCTATTATTTTCGCAATGGGTCCCATATCTGATGAGGGCGGTCCGGAGCTGCTCTTTTGTAAAAAACCGCTCTGCAAAAACAAAACCGCGGCGTCACTAAGAATACCATTGTTTTCTCAACTGCACAGTACACCACTTTTAGATAGCATGAAATATCCTAATTCACTTATAATTTGAATGTTTAGTTTTTATTTATATGCTGACAATAAGTTGACATTTGCTTAAACCTAAGATCAATAAAATAGGCAAGGTTGTAAGTAATTTTTTGTCGGGGTGGGGTAAACACTAAAAAATTACATATAATGTAAACTTAATTCAACTAGCAGAATTCGACTTGTTTGATTAAACGTTGCCCAGAGCAACAACATTCCAACTTCCCTCTAAACATAAAAATAAAAATCAGGTGCTGCTACTCTTTCTATCATTCATTTTTACGCAATTTAAAGTATCCTTAAGATCAATTTTGAGGTTACGATATACATTTAAGAGACCTTAAATAGCATATGATTAGCATATATTAAGAAGAGATTATGAATAATTATGAGGTTTGAGAAGAAAATTTATACTTTCAAATGAGATAAACACACATATCCAAAAACCTACACATTAAATTTATAAAGATATTCTTTTAAAAAGTTCAAAAGTTACCACAGAGAAATTTAAAGAAAAAGCCTTGTTTTTAAGTGTGTTAATTTTGATATTTTTCAAGTGCTTTATGGATTCTTGAATGCACTTTCATTTCGTATATACTTTTTTCTTTCAACCCAGAATCATTATTCATGCATAAAATATCCAATCCTTCTTTTCAAGAGCGTACTTGAGAAAACTTTTATAAAACTAAACTATTAGCCTTAAAGCCAGTGGCTAAGAAAACTATTTCTTAGCCACCTGTGTATAGTCCGATTTAGTGAGATCTAAGGAGGCCCTTCACGTTCTGAAATTCTCTGTATAAAATGCCTTTGTGAAAAAATAATTTGGTTCCTTCATTATTACTTGTGAATATATACAGAGGAAAAAGATTTCTTTTTCGAGTTCAGTTTATTTTAAATTGCCTATCTTATTTATCATGATTATTATTACTATTTTTCATATTGTTTATTTCATTCAATTTTTTTCAACATTTTCATAATTATGTGTGTGGGCGTATATTTTATTTCTTATCTATTCATGTATGTATTGTGAAATATAGTGTGGAAATACCTTTTCCTTTTTTTACCTTCTTTTACTTTAGTAATATAAGACGTGCACATACTTCTTATGGACATTTTTTTCTCAGCCACCTCGTTGAGCATTTGCCTGTTGTGACCTTGTATTTGTATTTGTATTTATTAGTATTTTACGTTCGCACTGATATATTATGAGGCATCTATTGAAAGAAAATTGATTGTATTATTATATTTAATATTATTTTAACACTTAATATTCCTGTATTTTAAATTGGCATAGGATGTGGTTAGTGCACATACAATAATGGTGATTTAATTTGTCTTTTATTTTTTGTATTACGCTGTATAGTAAGTTTTTATCTCAATCGTATATTACTTACGTGTGTAAGCCTCGTAGTATACACTGTGGTACACGAGGAGTCGTTTCTGTGGGACCGAAATATAAAAAAATAATTATAATAATAATAATCTACCTTTGAGTTTTCACGAGATGGCCATGCGTTGAAAGAAAAGACGTCAAAGTAGGTAATTCTCTTTTGCAGTGCTGATATAACGAAGAAAATTTACCGCAATCAATCATTCATGTTAGTTCATCAATTGTGTTGTTACGAGCAGCTGAAGTTTCTGAATCACTGTTCCACTTGGCAAAGAAAAGGAAAAGCTGTAAGATTTATTGATAAACAATTAGGATATATCTCAGTAGAAGTCACTAATCGAAGTTACCTATTGACTAGTATATGAATGCATTTCTTTTTCTGGTTTTTTTGATTAAAAAATAGTCTTCAATATAGAAAGAACTGGAAATAAGTGAATAATCAAAATTAGAAACGTAAATAAAATCGCATTACATCATCCGGTCAAAGAATCAATGCAGGTGGATATTCTATGACGTCACGGATCCCCACTGGGAGTAGTGATTACTTAGTAAGTATCATCGAAAACAATCTACGTGATCATTTTCATTCACTACCATTGCATGAATGACAAATTTTGCGCCTTTAAATTTTGATTTATTTATTTATTATTTTGATTTATTATTTATTTAGTTTTTATGATATGCTAATTATTAAAAGAAATGCGTTTTGTATTTTACAGGGCAGTGGGGTGTCGATATATTGACCTTCTGATGATACGGAGGGTCCACGATGATCTTCCCTACAAGGTGTCCGCGACATCAAAAACGTTGGGAAACATCGCTCTATTACATCTTTTATTGTGCCTTCTTTCTTCACTTTTCAATATTTTCCACATTTCCTATATTTCCTATTTGTCATTTTTGTAACTCCTCATCACTTTTTTTTTAGAATCTTTGTAAAAAATATTTATTACTTTATTTGTTTTGTTCTCTTAGCAAACCTTGTTTTTACATATTTTCGTGGAGTTCTTTTTTCAAAATAATTATAATTTCATTCTTGTTATTTAATTTTCTCTACTTGTACTTCTTCATTCTTTACTATATTTTTGTTTTTACTCTTACTATTCATCTGTTTTCCTTTTGAGCCTTGTTTTTTTAGATTATAATGCCACTTCTTTTATATAGTTTTAATTATGTAATTTTATGTTTGTACTTTCAAATTCTTCACTATATTTTTCTTTTTATTTACTCGTTCTATTCGTCTGTGTCTTCTCCTTTTCATTCTGACCTTTTTTGATAATAATTTTAGTTCTTTTGTATAATTTTATTTTTACTTTAATTTCTATTTGCACTCTAATTTATTTTAGTATTTTTTTTTTCCTTTAACTATTTGGCTGCTTCTATTTTTCTTATTATTTAGCCTATCCATATAAAGGGTTATAAAAATTAAGTTTTAAACCTAACAATATTAACAGTTTTATCAGGACAAAGCCTATAACAACTACTACGACTAAAACACACATGCACCTCATCCATATCCCTCTGCGGAATTTCTAATGAGTTGGTACATGTTGGAATGTGTGTGCACGTGTGGTGAACCTAACGTAAAGTTTGTTTCTGGGTAATGCTAATTATGTGTAGTGTGCTGCCATCTGCCATCAATTTTTTTAACTATGAATGAAGTGTATAATGATAGGATATTTGTACCGTTGTAGGCCTGTTGCTGTCTGTTGCGAGAGATCGTCCCTCATTTGCGCCTGGAAGCTGAGAACCACAGAAAACGAGCTTCAGCTGACAACCACTGCGGCGACGGTGGGGTTCGAACCCGGGTTCCTCACATCCACGATATAGTGCCAACGTATGAATGTTTCCGTTTCAACACTAGCTGATAACAACCCCTCATCAGACTCTCAGACTCAGACGCGCACGCACGCACGCGCGCACACACACACACACAATGTCTTTGTGTACAGTTTCTGGCGGATAATGAAGTTCTTTGATTTCCGTTGCTGTCAATAAGCAATCTCGTCTCTCTTGTATATGCGGCGGCAGCCTATAATAACTATTGAACATACCAGAGCATGCTTTTGTTCAAAACAGTTTTTCAATCAAAAACGCAATAGAATCTAACAAATATGTGAATTTATTAATAATACGCAGATATATATATATTGCACATCATTTCAGGCGGTAAATCCTATTTTCTAAACATGTGAGAGATCATTATTATTATCGAACTACCGCTTGGTGCATGTATTCTTATAAAATGAATATTGAAAATTTTTAAGCTGATAAATTATGAGAGCTCTTTCTTTGAAAAGCATCAATTGTGTTAATGTATATTCAAAAACTTGCATAATTCTTCAACAAAAGAGGTTGTCGCGCTTATTTGTACACTATCAAAACATAAAATGTCCGTGATATCGGTATTAAAAGTCATACTAATAGCGGTAAACAAGGAATGAGAGAAATCATTAATCATCAGATTAACTTATTCTGAATTATAAATATGACTTATATAAATATTTTCAGAGAGTGAATAGTTAATTTCCCTCGCCACATTTTACTTTTGAACCTTTGATCCTTGAGACATACTTCCAATAAGTAAAATTTTCCAAATAACGTGTACAACTGATACACGTCATTCACAGAGGCATAGGTGAGGGTGCTTAGGGATTCCGTGCCCCCCTGAACTCGGCCAAAACTTGGAAAAAATTTCGGTGAAAATATTGAAATATCGAAAGAACATACCCTTTATATGCTGTTACATAACCAATTTCTGTTAATCTAAGCACATTTGGAAGATTGGTAACTGAAAATGTGCGGGAAGCAAAATTTCATGCACCCCCCTCCCAACCTTTTTGTGCCCCCTCCAAAGGTCGACCCTGCAAACGCCCCTATTCATTTAGGATAGAAAGGATTGTATAGTAATTGCAATAAAAATAACTGTTTATGCGGACACTCTATGCTCATAGACCCAATTAGAAAATTGTTGCTCTGTCTCTCCCGAGGCTAAAAACAAGAAAAGTTCCGCGTTTCTAAGTGCAATATTCATTGAGATATTTGAATTAAAAATTTAAAAAAAAAACCGTAAGGAAAGAACAGCAAAAACTAATGAACAACGCTTCTTTGTCTTATGTTCCTGTTCTTTCCCAAATTTCCTTCGAATTTGGAATCCAAATATCTCAGCGAATGTTGCACTTGAAAACATGGAATTGTTTTTATCTCCTCAGGAGAGACAAGGAAACAACTGGGTTTGTATGACAGGGTGTCCGTATAAAAATTTAATTTTTTTCATCTTAATAACTATATAAGCCCTTCCAACAAGAATGACGTACCTGAGTTCTATAAGTTATTTAGATAACGTTTCTAATTGAAAGTATGCCTCTAGGATCCATGGTTCACCAGTAATATTCGGCAAGGGGGAATTAAGTAAGTATAAAATTATAAAAGTGTATTTCCAATTTTAAATTTTCAATGTGCGGAAATGAAAGAAGTTTTATCGAAAACAACAACAATTTGCAAATAAGATGGAAAACACTTAGAAGTTACATCAAGAGCAAAAAAAAGATAATGATAACCACACGAAATCATTAAATTTCTTAAGAAAAAGAACGAAATATTTTTACCATAATTTTATTTTAAAAGATAACAGAGAAAACTATCATGAAATTCAGAAAAAATCACCATCTCAAACATCTCTCTTCTCCAGTATCAACATGAATATTTAAGTAAATAAAATAATATAATTCGAATCACAAATCATATATATATACATACGCGAAACTTGTTCGTGGTATTGTCTCAGGGCTTTGGAAGATAAATTCGAAGTTTAATTTACATCAAATTGGAAACATTCACAAACGAGTTTTTGCTAGAGAATAACTTGTTAAGAAAATAAGTACACACACACACGACACACACGCGTATTTCACAAGATAATACTGAGTATGATTGAGTTTAACTTATGAATATTTATGTGAATACGGAACGAGATCAGATAATGGTAATGTAGGAGTGATATATATCACGGGTTTAAATGAATACTGCAAGGAGTATGCTATATTATATAAATATATACAAATGTGGAAAAATCTGATAAAAATATAAAAAAAAGTATCCAGTATACAATTCCTAATGATACTAAATTTACATACCATTAAAATTATGGTTTTCTTTGTTTCTAAATAAAGAGCATAGTGCGCTATCCAATCGTGTAGTTGTTTGTAATGACGTTTTCACATCGGAAGGAAACCAAGTTCGATATACCTGCTGGCGACACAAGGCACAGTGGTCGGTGCTAACTTCATCGCACACGAACTCTATTCATATTGCCTTATGGCAGGCATCTTCAACCCGTCGCTCGGGAGCACCATGGTGTTCCCTGAAGCACCCAGAGTGCACGATACTCATGTCCGATTCGGTGCTCGCGAGTACTTGATCAGCGTTCCAATTAAATACCTTGTACAAATTGTATTCAAGGATCGAAACATCCTAATTTTATGCATTTGTATGTCAATCATGTCGTAAGGATGCTCTTATTATGGGTACAGGCAGGGCTCACGGCTAGAAAAAGGTTGAAGACCTCTGAATTATGGCAATTTATCCCCAAGCGTAGGTCGAAATGAAGGTGTCATCTACCGAGGGTTGCCTCGGGTCCGTTTTAGGGAAAGAATTTGTTATCTATATTCTCCAGAATCGAACTCGCAAATCTGACGAAACCTTGATAGTAGTAGACGAGCATCTTACCACCGCACCACCTGGGTGTTTGTGGTGATCGGCTGGACTTGGTTTTTATGTTGCACAACGACGCTTGAGTATTATGCATAATCGCCTGCAAAAGTGATAAATTTGGGGGAAATTAAGCAAACATGTAAAACTTTTCGGTGATTATGCATAATAATAATGACAGGATTCATCACATTTACTGTAACGCATTTGAGTAATTGTATGAAATATAGAAAACTCAGGACCGTAGGGTACCTTCTCGGGGTCTACGGGGATAACTTCTTCTTGGGACCCCTGAAGGTTATTATTATGTAAAATAAGTCTATATATATATATATATATATATATGCCCCCCCCCCCACATTCGGCTTGTTTCCTCCCGAGGCAGTAACCTAGTTATCACAGCCAAGTTACGGGCCTGAATTTTTGTTTTTGCTCCAAAAATCGAAGGTTTTACTGTTTCTCAGAAAAGTAGATGACCCTGACACTTTTCCAAATCAAAATATATTTGTTAAGAAATGTCGAAATATATTAAAATTTACGCAATCTACATTTTCTCGTATTCCAATCTCGTCATGCCGACTCTGAACATGCTAATCTTCGTTCCATTCCCAATCGAAATTGAATTAATCCCCGCAATAAACAACGATTTCGAAAAGACAGAAGAAGCAAGGGAGGCGTTTCGGGTGAAATATGAAATATTGGATCTTCGTGTAAGACTTTGGCATCCTTAGAAGGTTCCGGAAATCATTCCGGAATAAACGAAATGGATGTCTCATTCAAATTGCTGATCCCATAGAACGATGAACTTTTAAGAGGGAAGGGGCGACATTAATTAAAAGTATAATCTATCTGCTTCAATTAAATGTCCATTTAACAATTCGTTCTTCTAAAAGCACGGGGAAAAGCTTTAATGTTTATCGGAAAATTTTCAGTTTGAAAAGAGACGCGAAAAGCGTTCTCGCAGTTTTCCCCGACGCTGTCCTAAACTTATGACGCGGGCAAATTTTCTAAAATGATTGATTAAACCAACAGAACAATGTCTAAAATGCGTCCATCGGGAGCTGAGCTCTGGAAGAGACAGGGAGAGAGAAAGAGTCTGAGGGCAAATGGGAGCTTATGGTGGATGGAGACGAGGGATTTACAAGGGAACGCCGCCAGTCGAAAACTACTGTGTGTGTGTGTTGTACCGCATTAAGACGTAACGGACAAGCTGAATTTTGCCGCCTAATGAAATTTACTAAATCCTATTTCGGTCCGCAGAGTTTGTTTCTAGCACCGCTGCCTACAGGATTTTCATATTCTGGAATTCCAGAAATTTTCCAGATTAAAACTCGAGTCTTTTAAGGACAGTAAATACGCAATTTATTAACGGGGGGAAAAATCGTTTGTGAAGTAAATCTTTCTTAAATTGAATGATGTGTTTTTCATAGTGGCCTGGTTTGTTTTCTTTAGGTATACAGGGTATCCCATAAGTGCTAATGTGGCCTTTATGTCATCGACCGTCCATCGTAGAGGTATGATCCCGATTTAAAAAATTCTCAAAACACGTTCAAATATGAATCCTGTACCAGTTTTGAGAGTGAGAATATATTGTGTCACAAAATAAGAAATATAAATTTTTATACGATTCCCCTGTCCTCTAAATTCCAATTAGAAAGTTGTTGCGCTGTCTTTCCTGAAGGTAACAAAAAAATTCCATGTTTTTAAGTGCAATATTCGCTAAGATATTTGAGTTCAAAAATTAGAGAAAAGTTATGAAAGAACAGACAACTAACGGACAACGCTTCTTCCCCTCATCTATGCTGTCCTTTCCCAACTATTCAAATATCTCAGCGAATATTGCACTTAGAAACATGATTTTTTTTTTCTGTTGACCTCAGGAGAGACAGAGAAATGGCTTTCTAATTAGTTGTTATAGGACATGGGGACCGTTTAAATATTTTTTTTTTATGTTATGACGCACTGTATTTTCATACTCAAAACTGGTACAGGGTAATTTTTCAACACCATTTGAGCATTTTTAAATTGAAACTATATCGTCATAATGGACGGTTGATGAGATAAAGGCCGTGCTAGCACTTACAAGACACCCTGTACAATTAAAAATTTTGTCTTTTTTAAAATTTTTTTTTTTGTTTTGAAATAACTTTGAGAATTTTTTTTTTAAATGTTATTTCTTGCATTTTGATGACCAAAAAATTGTTTGAAAATTTATCCAAAGCATTTTTCCAAAACTCTCAAATGAAGAAATCTTCCAGATTATTAGTCAAAAATTTGAGATTTCCTTCAGAAGCAAAAAATTGCAAAAGAAAATCATTTTACTGAAATATAGTCAAGATTTTTTTAATTTTTTTTTATTCTCTGTAATTTTAATCGAATTATACAGGATTCTTCAAAAATCCAAATCAATTTTAAATGGTATTTTTTTTTCGATATCTATGTTGAAGGGCGTTCATTGGAAAAGAATTTTAGTAGTGTCTGAATTTTTTCGAGTTTTTTTTTTCCGAGTATCTCGTGAAATTTATCATTTTATTCTTATTTGCATTGATTTTTATTTCTCGAATTTTCCTTTTTATATTTTTATTGAGCAACTCTATGCAACTCGTTCATCTCACGTTGAAAGCAAGACTTCTTCATCATACTGCGATTACATGCCTTCTCTGATGGTTGGTGAACATAATGTAGTGAATCCATCGAGAAAAATATGGTACCGTATAACCTCTCTTTTACGACACCGGTGGGACAAAAAAAATTTGTCTGTAAAAGAGTGGCGAACAATAACCAGGGATTTTTGAAAAGCATGCTTTTATTATACACGGGGAAATTATTACATGGCCGTAGATGAAGGTTTGAAGCATCTGAGGGGGGCGGTCGTTAATAGGGATTTTACTGTACTTGCTTAAGTGTTATCATAAAATTTCCAAAAAAAGAACCCCCCCCCCCACACACACACACACCGCACGGCTTTTGCTATTGCGATCCGATTACACATTCTATGGCAAAAAAATGCTTTTCGCGTGTGCTCTATCACCCTCTCCTTTTAAAGTTTCCTAAAAATGGATTTAAATTACTCTGTATACAGGATATATAGTCATATCCTTAAACACTAGAACGTTTATGATAGAAATATTCTTTCAATGAGAAAAATATATCATACATAAATAAAGTTGTTATTTTAGATATGTATGGTCTTTAGTAGAAGAAATGGCATTATGTTAAGATAAAAACGTAATTATACATACAGTCCCACTGTCTTCCAACTTCCAATCACAAAGTAGTTGTCCTGTCCCTCCTGAACTCCCCAATGAAATAGAATTCCACGTTTTTCAAAGTCCAATATTATCAAAGATATTTGAGTACGAAAGTCATATGGCAGAAAACGAGAAGAACGGCATTTTTCAAAGAGCAAATTTTGAAAAATAATTGAAATTATCGTCTTGTCATTACCATTCACATTCTTTGCCATTTATTGAAACGTTAAAAAATCTGAGATATCCCATTAATTTTCAATAATCAATATCTCAGAGAATTATTATATTCGGAAACATGGAATGTTTTTTGTTGGCTAAGTATATATAAATACATGTTCTGTTTAATTTAAAACTAAAGAACACAGGAACAGTATAAGATATTAAATTTTGTATCTTAGTACGTACATGGACCCTCCTAGTAAAAAGAATGACATGACCACGTCATTTGGATACTCTTTAACTGAAAGTATATTTCTATTATATACGGTTCCGAAGACAAAGCGTGTATTAGGATATGGCTTTACACCCTGTATATAAAAGTACTGATTAAGTAAAACCTGACTTAAATATCAGTTGGACATTCTTACTTTGTACCGAACAGGTCTAGGTAACAGTTGAAGCAGGTGAGGATCCAAGGCGATATGTCGGGATGGGTGAACTGTGTACGTTCATTGGATCGTCTCGTATTTTACACGGGACAGATGAATTTCTCTTGTATTATTCGGCTCTTGGGAGGAGCGATCCCTCCCTCCCCACCTTGATCAGCGCTTGAGTTGAACATAGAGGAGGTACAAGGGTATAATATATCTCCTGTAAGGAGTTGGAGCATGGATGATTTCGTAACTGACGATTCATCTCTTCTCTGAACAAATAAATTACATTATTTATTATAACTTCTACAATTATTCTACCAGAATAACAAGGGGATAACACGGGCATTTCATGAATTTGCATCGTGGTATCTATTCACAGAGAAAGAAATTTATTTGATATCATAGAAGTCATGTTGCAAAATAAGATTCTCGTAGAATAGAAAATAAAATTCTAGAGAATCGTTCATTACTGAAGTTACATATAGAGTGAGTTCTGCCAGAGACATTTTCTCCAACTGCGGATGTCTTTGTTAGTTACAGTAGGGAGTAATAAAAAAAAGGAACAGGAGAAATCCAATGTTGAAGATTTACGATGTGCAAGGAAAGAGTCCACTTCCTCCTGGTCAATCTCTCTTTTCTAACCCCGGTGCCATTTTCTACGGCTAATGAATTGTTTACATTAGTTCTTGGACGAGCTTTAGCTGCAGGAATTCCAGCAAACTTTGAGGGGGAAGACTAATCTGCCGTGGTTGTCTGTGTCAACAAAGAGACTTTGCCAGGTCATGACATGTTTCCGGATGAGACCGCTGCACCTGCAAAGTTCTTAATTGCTTGGCACACACACACACATACAGCACATATATACACAGGGCATGCCTTCAAGAAGAATCATTGAAGAGACTTTCGAAAAAATAAAAACTTTTTTTTTGGTGAATTGAAGACGTCTTGTGTCCGTGTATTGGTTTGAGATATCGAGAACTTTTCTTTGGAATGGAATCGTACACTTTTCACGGATTGCTTTTTCGCGTTTGCTTTCTATTTTTTCTAACCAAAGATTCTCGGAAGAAATGTCGATGGGTCCTTCTCGCTCCGAAATAGCTTATTTTTGGAGGAATGGAGCGTAATATTTACTTTGCTGAAAGTGTTGACGTTTACGGCTGTGTCGAAAAAAAAAATTGAGAGAGAATACATTTTTCGAAACATTTTTCTCTTATTTTTCTTGCTCATATTTCTGAACAGACGTTTTCAAGATTTTCCTACAAAAATAGAGCTTATATATTGGAATGTATTTGAAATAACATACATAAAAATTTACTCTATATGTATATAAGTGAAGTGTTTCTAATACATGTATCTAAACCAGGTGCACAACCTTGAACCAAAGGTCCAACCCTTTAGTCTATGGGTCAGATATGCAGTAATTATGCCGTTCGCGAGCCAGTAATTGCATATATTGGGTGATCATATGAGCTCGTGGAAAGACAAAAATCTATACAAAAATGAAATGTATAATGCTTTCTCCAAATGGCACTTCTCATCCTCCTGGTGATCTCGAAAAATCCAAAGAAAACATAGGTGTTTAGCCAAGAGAGCGTCTTCATCAAAGAATTCTCGACTTGCAGCATCTATATAAGGGGGGAACACATCGATAGTATCGTGGAGTAATCCCATTAATTTTGAGAGCCAAAACATGAAGATGAAAGGCATATGGGAATGAGGATGGACAAATTCCCATCATTTTTTAAATTTAAATTTCTATTTTAACTCTACTTTTTTTTCCCATAAAACATTCAGACACATGACTTATAATCTAAAAGTTGTCAAAAGGTTTTAAACTATTATCAGTGCGCTATCTCAGCCAAAGTTAAATGACCAATTCACAAATATCGATCCCCTTACCACAGTAGTTCTCAAACTTTTGTCTCCCGAGGCTTCATTGCCCAATTCATGGTTTATCTGTGGCTCCCAGCGAATAGTTTCGTAGATATTTTTACACTTGCAAAACAACCACTTCAAAGCATAAGTAGGAACACAAATCAATATCTCTAGCTCGTCGTGACGTCCCTGACAAAAGTTGGCGACGCCCCGTGAAGCCGCGACACACACTTTGAGAAACACTGCCTTACCACAGCCGCAAAATTTGAGGAAAGTAATTATCATTTTCATGATTATTGAAAACGGAAAAAAGAAACTTTTCCCAAGGATAAAGCACAAAAGTTCCTTTTTTTGTTACATAGTGTAATTACCGATTTTTATTACATTTACAGTAATATACATCGAAATTCGATTTCTTTTTAGGGGGAATTTGTTGGAAAATGTTTTCTAACAGCTGGGAAGTAATTCTGAATAGTCCAAAATATCATTTAACCCTTTCAGACCCAAGCATTCATTGTTTGTAATTTTCAAAATTTTTTTGCATTTTTGATACTCAGAAACTGCTTTAAAAACAAAAATGTCAGCAAATCATTATTTCTTAAATTTAAGTTGTTTTTTTTTGTGAAGAAATAGTTCCCTTCGTTCACCTTTTTTCCACCAAGGTGATGCAGGGTATATTTATCTTCACATCCATATTTCTCCAGTATTTTATTGCTAAATTTTATGTAATAAATCACACTTTTTCTGGAAGCACTTTTTCCGGAAAAAGACATCTCAAAATCCCAAAGAAAGTTGAACTTCAAGAGTTACACTCTGATGAATGTTCTTAATGTTCATATTCATTTATTACTAACTCAAAATGTCCACAATCCTTCAAGTCAAGGCCCTGAGGTCAAAAGAGAAAAATGTCTACAGTGGGAAAAAGCAACCCACGCATTTGTGGAACCATGATATGAATAGCTTAACTACTTGATTTTTTCATGTTCTGCTATAATATTCATAGTCAATATTTTAAAAATAATGTTTCTCATAGCAAATAATAAAACTGACGGTAACCTCAAAATTACTTCAAAAACTCAAGAAACCGCGACTAACAGGCCAATAGAGTAATTATATTATAACAGAAATATCCACGAATAACAAACAATTTCGAATCAAATATCAATGCTGCAATAAATAACAACATTTCTTTCAAATGGTATTATAAACATAAAATAAATGAAGCATATTTTAAATAAATAGTGAAATATCCGATTATATCAAAAAGCATATATTTAATGTCTAATGCTTATTCTAATGAAAATAGTGAGAGATAATTAAAAGTTTTCACTGACATTCGGTAAAAGCAAAAATATTTGGAGTTTCTGAGATGAAACTATTTATCTTTAAAAATGTTGATCACATATGAGAAGTCTAATCATTGTTGTACGTGTGTATATTTTTGTTGAAAATGAGTGAGTACACTACCATGTAAAACTTCGACTATTTTATGATAAATAAGAGAAGAGTGATAAAAATGTGTTTGAGTGCAAGATATATTTCATTTTATGTGGTAAAATATTGTTATTACTGCAGTTTCTTCTTTCGCATTCTCCCGAAAACCTCTCATTACATCAACGATTTCTTTCTTCTTTTACATTCTATTTCTACGTGACAAATATGTATAGTTTCCTGTTTTCTATCTTTTTTCCTTCTTCTCATATTCATCCTTTGTGCCCCTTTTCCGGAAAGCAGATGAAATAAGGACAAAAAAGAATACCGATATAAAAGATTTTCACATTCATAAGCAATTCTTTTGTGAAGATGGCAACCAACAACAAGGAAAAAGAACATCCCTCCTTTTTCTTTTTCCTTGAAAACTTCTAGAAAATGGAGCCTCTTTTTATTTTCATTTTATTCCTTGAATGATTAGAATTAAGGAAGAAACAAGAATTTCTTCCAAACTTTCGATGATAAATGATCATTTCATCTATTTCTAGGTCGTACGGGAGATATATTTTTTCTCATGGATGTATAGGTTAAACCGTCATGAAAGCATTCATGTAAATCTTCATGTTTGATAGATCTATAATGTCAAGTGAATGGATGTATTTTTTACAAAAAAAAAGAATGTGATGTATTTGTTTTTCAACATTAATTATTGCAAGTAAATTAATCTTTGTAATCGAAGTGTCGTCAAACTTGATTATAACGACATTAAAGATTCTTGGAAAATTTTGTCGTTATAACTGAGTTATTGGAATCGAGGTTAAAATGTTGCAATCGAATACTGTGCTTGAAGTTATTTCTTTATTTTTTGTCTTCATTAATTTTTTACATATGCCGTGGTATCTGGAATGCGTTTAATAAGTTAAGGGTTGCTTTACCTTTCTACTTGGTAAAAAACTTCCTCATATGTATAAATATTATTAAAAAATGCTATTTATCCATTGATTTATTTCAAATTTTTACCACATATATTTGATTATGCGTGCTATCTTATGACGTACAAATTTTTACATATCTTTAATACTTGAGTTTTACAAATTTCCAAAAAAATACATTAAAAACAGTTTACGCGCGTGATAAAATTGCATGAAATTAATGTAATTGAATAAAAGGTGATTCAAAATAAAGGAAATTGTCCAGTTCATAAAATGGTGAAAAGAAAATTAAATTTAAAAAAATTAAATTTTTAAATTTTTTTTTATAATATAAGTATTTATGAATGTATTTCAAATATATTTTAATCATTTTATGAACTGAACAGTATCCTTTATTTTGAATCCATTTTTGTTGTTTCATTGAGGTCATGTTATTTTATCATCCACGCAGGCTGTTCCTAATGGGTGTTTTTTTGAAAATTTGTAAAACATTGTGTATCAGAGATACGTAAAATTTTTTACTGGCACAGGATAGTATACGCAATGAAATGCCCGTGGTAAGAGTTTGAAATAAATCAATAGATAAAAATAATATTTTTTATAATATTTCTGCATAAGACAGCTTTTACCATGTTAAAAGATAAAAGTCCCCATTAATAATTTGTGACGTGTGAATTGAATAAAGTAATGTAAGTATGAGAAATCTTCCGTTTTGACGCTATACTTTAAATAATAATGAACTTCAAAAAGTATCTCGTTCCGGTAAATTTCCTGTATAATTTTTATTCCGTCCAAATATTGATTTATTTTAAGAAGCTAATTTTTTCTGAAACTTTCCATATAACGACTTCCCTGATCTTAGAGATGGTGTGAGATGACTCAAATTGTCATCCTCCTTATTCTCTTATACCAACCATGGCTTCAATGCACTACTGCATTTAATTTTCAGAGTGATGATGAAAGGGTATGAGCTGTTAAAGTCTGACGGTACCCGGATATACAACTGAAGGTTTAGATTTAAACACTTGTTGTGTTCTTTAAAAGCAGAAATTTGCACCGTTTTAGAAGAATTAAAACTCTACCTATCGAAAGACTATGCAAAAACCCATTGATTGGTAACAAGTAAAATTCATGAACATTATAGAACCTAAAATAATACCAGTTAAATCAATTAAATCAAGATAAAAATGTATGCGTGCTCTGTGTATCATGTATGTACTATACTCCATTAAATTTTCAAACTTCCTCAGGCGACACCAATTAAAAGCGATATATTCATGCTATATTAAATTTAATTACGTGCCGCACGAGCTTATATTGTCCGAGACAATGTCAATAATGAGCTTCATGCGTAAAAACAACTACTATATAAGCTAATTTCAAGTCCTTGCTTATAACATTCACGCCGGTTATAACAAACGCTTTCCCGATCACCAAAACGGGGTGTCTTATAAGCGAACTCGACTGTACTTCCTTAGAGAGTTTTCGCGCAACCACAGGAAAAATTAATTATCACCCAAAATAACTATATCACGGAACGAAACATATTCGAACGCCAAAAGAGCTATGTGGTATCTTTTCGGCATCGAATTCGTTATCGTTGTGTGAATTTATTCTATCGCAGTGATAAATATACAGTACATGGGTATACTCGAGGGACACTGGTAGCCGCGGTCTAGTCTTATCTGCGACATTTTCATGGGAGGGGGGGGGGGGGTTTGTTAGATGCAGAAACGCCGTAACGTTGTTGTCCGCATCTTGGGGATTTCGTCACGCGCAAGATCCGCATCTCCTTATCGATTCGCATTCCTGCCTCTCCGTTATATATGGTACCCCGGAATGAATTGCGCTAAATTATTCTGAGTGATACTTCATCAATCCTCTTATTGGATTCGATGGTGATCCAAGATAATTAACTTCAGAAAATGAGACGGGGAATTTATCTCGCTTTGATAAATAGAGTACCATCGCGACAATCGTTGAATCGCGCCAAACTGTGCGGCTGGGGGAGGGGGGGGGGATCGAAACCACCCCTAGCTTAGAATCACGAAGAAACATCTACGCTGTTTCGATTAATTTCGATAATTACATGACCGACAATTCACAAAAATACCAATAGTTTTTTTTTTTGTTTCGTTTTTTCATTTTTGCATTTTCAATTGGGTTGCTGTTTTTTTGTTTTTTTTTTTTAAATATATGACATCCATATTTTTATGGGCATCTTTTTATCAGCCACTCGTTGGGCATTTTGCCTGTTGTGGCGTTGTATTTGTATTTGTATATAATTATTATGGATGGGAGTTAATAAAGTGATTTAATAATGGATGAAAAATGATTCGATATATATTGAGTAAAAACCGATTTAATAATCAATGAAAATGGTTTAATAATCAATGAAAATGGTTTAATAATCAATGAAAATGGTTTAATAATCAATGAAAATGGTTTAATAATCAATGAAAATGGTTTAATAATCAATGAAAATGGTTTAGTAATCATTTAAAATGATTTAATAATCGATGAAAATCATTTAGAATAATGGATAGAAAATTATTTAATAATCATTTAAAATGATTTAATAATCGATGAAAATGATTTAATAATCGATGAAAATGATTTAATAATCGATGAAAATGATTTAATAATCGATGAAAATGATTTAATAATCGATGAAAATGATTTAATAACCGATGAAAATCATTTAGAATAATGGATAGAAAATCATTTAGAATAATGGATAGAAAATTATTTAATAATGAATAAAAAACGATTCTATGATGGATGAAAATGACTTAATAATAGATGAGACAAAGTAATTATATATATATATAAATGATTCACGCACACAATATAATATATTAAAATGATTTAATAATGGATTAAAATGATTTAACAATGGATTAAAATGATTTAACAATGGATTAAAATGATTTAATAATGGATTAAAATTTATTTGATGATGGATAAAAAGATGCAATAATGATAAAGATAAGATAATGGATAAAATAAGATTGCATAATAAATAAGTCTTCAATTAATTTTAGCGGCTGTTACATGTTAGCACGAGCATCCATATTAACTAAATGGTTCGTTAGCCGAAAAGGCAGAAAAATTACGAAAGAAATCTTCGTCAGAGGAAAAATAAGTAAGCCGAGGTGTTCGTTAGCCGAGCTATCACTGTGCGCAGGAATTGTGATAATTTCATTCAACTGAAATATTATCAAAAAACCACAATTTAACTTTTTTAAGTAACAGTAATATATATTATAGGCTAATTAATTATAGAAGGAAAAAAAATTACGTTTCGTCGAGTCACCTAGCAATTATTCCGCTTCAAATTCCCAAGCGGCCGATATGATACATTCTCTGTAGAAAAGACTAAATTTATTCATTGTAATTAGTGCGAGCTGTATTCAAAACCTCGAGCAAAAATTAAGACCATTTATTAATCATTATGACGTTTGTTCATTTCCGTGGCTTGACTGAATTTTGGTACGGAATATGCTTAACTTGTTCCTGTGTGTGTGTGTGTGTGCGTGTGATATATTTTATCTCTTTTCTCTTCTTCCCTATTCAAGTGTGTGTCCGTGGAATTTATCTTTCTGTTCATGTGTGATTATGCACGCGTATAAATATGTGTATATATGTTTAACTATGTGTATTTCCTCTTTGCATATTTATAACGTCGTCCTTTAGGTGCCGGCGTGCGTAAAGCACAAGCGCTAAACTCATTTATCAGTGACTAATGAAGTGGGGAGACAAACGTATACACGCGATTGCGAGATTCCATTTCTCTCCCCATGAAGCTGAGATTTATTTTTTTCGGAGATGTGTGTCGCTGCTTTAATTAAATAATTTGTGGGCATTGTGAGAAAAATAAAATGTAGCTGTTGACTGAAAGTTGTGTAGAGGAATTAGTGTGAAGGTTGAATGATACGAGTCTCAACAGTTTATGCAAATTGCCTAAGAAACTCTCAAAACTTCTTTTTTCCCTTGAAGACTAAACACTTTACCTTATACATTGGTGCTTCTTGAAGATTGTCCGAAAGAATAAAAACACTATTTTCTTCTTGAATTGAAAATATCTCCAAGAAAGGGTTACTGAGCTGTGCTGGCTTCCTTCAAATGGAAGATGACTGAATGAAATATAAAAATCAAACTTTTTATATGGCCACAATTACCGTAATTTACTGCGTATAATCCAAAAAAAAAATCAGAATTCCTTAATATATATGCTGCTTATAGTATTGTATGCCATGATATATATAGGGGCATGTTGTGTGTATGCGTATAAACACATGCACGAGCGCACTTGTGGAAGTGGTTGCGTGGCCCTAACGCATTTATGTATTCAGAATTATTCGTTTTATACTGGTGCTGTGTCATCTGTCTCCCATACCTGGAAGTTAAAACGGCGAATGTCTGAATTTTCATGCTATGTAGGTATTTTGTTGAAATAGATTGAGAGTGAGACAGAGCCTGCTGCTTCTCATCTACTGGTGTTTTTTTCGGAGAAATTGAAACATAAATAAATATTTAAAAAATTGATTTGTAGAAAAGGTTTTTTTAACGAATTATACACGACATATAAATATATGTGAGTAGAAAAATAGGTGAATTGGTCACATTTCTTTTCAAAACCTTTCACCATTTTAGAGATGGTGTGAGATGACTCTGAAATTGTCATCATCTTCATACACTTACACTAACCATGGCTTCAATCCACTACTGCATTCAAGTGGTAGAGTGGTAATAAAGGGTGGTATGAGCTGCTATAGTCTCATCTACAGCACCACTATATCTGAATGAAGGTTCAAGGTGAGTGGGAAAACTTGAAATTTTCCCCCACAAAGATATAACAACCCTTCAATTCTTTAAAACATTAGTAGCGGTTGTTGTGATCTTAGTTAATCACGAATGGCGTTGGTGTTACGTCTTTGAAGACACACAAGCACTAGTATGTATAAATTGTGTGTGCCCGCTAGATATATTGCTCTCACTCCCGCTCGTAATCCTGATGTACAAATATGTAATTATTCAGTTATTAAAGTTTCTCTCTGTTCATTTGATTCCTTCCAGTACATTCTCAGCCAAATATCAATACTGGTGATTGGAATCTTCACATTTCCAATATATACAACTGCGGAGTGCACGATGACATTTTTTTTCAAAGCTTTAAAATTTGTATCTGATTTTAGGAAATATGAAATATTAGTTAGCAAAAAGTTTAAGCGCTTTCCTCCGTTTTTTCCGGAAATTAATTTAGTTCATAACACATGAAGAAACGTTTGAAACTAAAACGATCTCCTCTGAAGAAATATAGAGATAATCATCAAACGTGGCAAAAATTTAATGTGTCCGACGACGTTGAAAACGTCATTTTGTGAGAAAATATCGATTTTTATTTTTTCACTTTTTATTCCAAGAACGGGATCTGTCCTTCTTTCTCTATTTCCATAGTGAACTTGATGTTCGGATGGATTCCGTTGAGATGGTCCAAGAATCGGTGAAGATATATAGAATACGTTGACGATACATTCGTTGTTTGGGGGCATGGTGAAGAAAATCTTCACCGATTCTTGGACCATCTCAACGGAATCCATCCGAACATCAAGTTCACTATGGAAATAGAGAAAGAAGGACAGATCCCGTTCTTGGACGTTCTGGTCAGCCGTCAAGGTCAACGTTTAGGCCACAACATTTATCGTAAGCCTACTCACACCAACAGGTATGTGCATAAGCTCTCCAATCATCATCCTCACCAAAAACGAGGCGTACTGAAAACCTTGATCGAGAGGGCAAGAAGACTATGTGAAGGAAAAGATCTAGGTAAAGAGATTGAGCACTTGAAATCAGTTTTCCGCTCTAATGGGTACACGAAAGACGACATCAAGAAAGCCTTACGCTCCATCAAGGAATCACCAACGGAAAATGAGCAGTCACAATCAATTGGAAAAGCTGTGCTGCCTTTTATCCCCGGAGTGACGGCAAGAATCAGCAAGGTCATGAAAAAACATCGTATAAAGACCATTTTCAAACCAACCAGAAAAATATGTGAAATGCTACGATCAGCAAAAGACCACCGTGACCCTCTATCAACACCGGGGATCTACCGAATACCGTGCACCTGTGGTCAGGTATATATTGGAACCACAAACAGATCTGTGGCCACGAGAATAAAAGAGCACGAACGATGCTGCAGAATGGGCCAAACAGAAAAGTCGGCGGTGGCAGAGCATGCGCTTTACGACAACCACAGTGTACAGTTCAGCAAAACACAGGTATTAGCTAATGTTGACCACTTCTTCCCACGAATCTACAGAGAGGCTATTGAAATATACAAGCACAAAAACAGCTATAATAGAAGAGAAGAAACTTTGAAATTGAGCAGATCCTGGACACCAGCTCTCAGAAGAACAAGAACCTTCCCCTTCAAGGTCCAGCAACAGAATGATGACAACAGCCAATCAGATAACTCCACATTTCTCGGCCAATCAGGTTCTACCAGCATAACAACTGTTTACAATACGCTGCCAGCCATAGAATCAACTGACCAATCACAAAACAATAGTGTAGTTCAAGCCACTTATGTGCATAAATACAACCTGAGACTCCGGAAAACTTGACTTTGATCCAGTTTATCAATTCTCCTGAAGATGCCAACCACTAGTGTTGGGGAAACGTTGAGAACAAACTCAAACGGACGACGGTCTTCGAACCCGAAAAAACAATTTTTATCATACTATATACAATTCTCCACGTTTTGATTCATAACCTGCATCACTACTAGCTGAAAATACTGTAAAAAAAAAACCATTCCATTCGCAGAAATTTTTGCAATCGTGTTTCAAATTTTGCTTAAAATTAGACATAAAAATGACTTTTCATAGAAAATGACACAGGTAGTCTAAAATTTATTATTGTTTTCATCATTTTGGGACACTTTATATCAAAAATCTTTTTAAAGTTCACCCCTGTACCATTTCTAAAAAAAGTGACAAAAATCGCCACTGTTTTAGAATTTAAACCGCCGATGTCCGGCCAAATTTTTATTGAAATACTACAAATAAATTTATTTCGCTATAATAAAGAAATCCACAAAATTTTTATCATTGAAATTTCTATTTAATGGGGGGCCTTATAATAACTCAGTTATCTAGCATATCTCGATTTTCCTCTTTCGGTTTCATTTTTTCCACATTCCCCTTCGCGTTTAGAATTGCATACCGAAATTTCATACTTTTCAGAGGCATCAGGAAACACGCCAGAAAATCTCAGACTTCATACTAATTTCAGTTAAATTAAACAGTTTTGGAAATAACTTTTGAATGCATCAATATTCGGAAGATAAACTTCCAATTTAAACTGAAATTTTTCTCGTAAGAGACCTACTTAAATATAGAGTAAGAATGTGTAGCTAAAACTCACGCCAGACATTTCTTCCGTACTTCACTTACAGAAACAATACATTATTTATAGGTTTGAATCTTTCTTTATCCCGAGAACGAGGAAGATGTACTAAATCTTTATCTGAAATCCCTCCTATCGTATAAAAATGAGTTGGAGGGGAATACGTATAATGCATTCTTTCTCGGTTTTTTTTTAATGTAAGTTCAAAACTTTAGCAGGTAATTTTCTAGAGAAAAAATAAATTGGGACCCATGGCAAAAGTATGTATTCGCTACGTTATATTCGGGAAACCATTCCTCAGATATTTCTCCGTGTTAGAGAGTAAAAAAAAAAGTGATGTTCGAATAATGTTTGGTCACGATAAGACAACGTGAAAAAATATAATTCAAATTTTTATTTTCATTTTTTTTTTTTTTCATTCTTGCGAACAATTTTCTGACCTTTACCTCCCGAGTGGGAATTTCTCGGCTTCGTGAAGAAAATTACTTCCAAGATTTATTGGTTCTTATAACTTTTTTTTTCTTTTTGTATTCAGTGGTGTGATACTTGGCGGCGCGCGCTGCAATCATTTTTCATGGCTACTGTAAATTGAAGAAACTACCAAGTCTTGCGGAAATTCTACTTCAGGGACATGACATAAGAAAATATAAAAAAATTGCGGTAAATGGAAAACTTCAGGTACGCTGATGATGTGTGATGGCGGAAGTGACTAAATCCGCCAATAACAATATTGTATATGTCATGGGAAAAGAGAAAAGACAAAAATTACTGCCCTCCATAAAGATTGGGGTAAAAAAAAAATATATATATATATATATATATATATATTTGTATCCGAATATTTGATTTTCCGAAAACCGTTGTTATTGAATTCAAAATTTAAATTTGTACTTCAGCTGTGACTGATCGCTGTGAAATTTTGATTTTACACAAATTATACTCTGTGGAATAAAAACAATCTCAATGAAAAAATAAAAATAAAACGTATTCAAGCTTTCTACAAAACAGTTTTAAAAAAAGGATAGATTTGTGCAGAAACCCTTTAAGAGGTCGTGAAATTTTCTTGATCCATATTATAACTGCCGCAGTGGAAATTACTAAATCTTTTAGAAATTGCCACCTGTTTTCAAGAAGAATACATTTTTTCCGATTGCGTGAGCTGATAAATGCTTCCTCCCCAACACAAAATAATAATAATAATAATGATAATAATAAATAATAATAATGATAATAATAAATAATAATAATGATAATAATAAATAATAATAATGATAATAATAAATAATAATAATGATAATAATAAATAATAATAATAATCATCATTATTATTAGTTTTGTAAAAAAGAAGAGGGAAAAAACACATCGTTTTCTGCTGTTCGTGCTGCATGCATAATCATCATAATCATACATTACCTCGAAGGGAAAGGAAATACCATTGTTTCTATCTCTCTTCATGTTATCACACTTTGAACAAAGGCTAACTCCACTCGCTGGCAATTCATTGGCAGGACGGGAGAGGGAAGGAAAATATGTTATCAGATAAAGCTCTTTGTACAGAGCTAGCTGGGCTCGGGATTGTCGAAATGAGAGGATTTTTGATAAGACGAGATATGGCGCTGTAAGGGCTGTAAGGGTTAATTGGTGAGTTATATTGACAAAGAGTTTTCAGATTAAATTGGCCGATTTATAAAACAATTGTTCGATAAACAGAAGAATTATGCAACAATAATTTACTAACTAAAGTATTACAGATAGTTTTCACAAAACTGGGAATGAATTTCATTTTAAATGTAAAAAATGAAAATAAATCGAAGCGAAGCAGCAAAAGAAATGTCAATGCATAAAAAGTCAAAAATTTCCCACTGATTAAAATTCAATTGGTGCTGTACTACGGCCTACGGAAAGAAAGTTATGCTTATGAAACCCACATTGTCTGCCATTGTTTGCCATTCAGAAGAGAAATATTCCAATTTAATTAATAAAAAGCATTGTAAGAAGCACTATTCCCTTATTAAGAGAGTCCATTAACAATAAGATATATATTTATAATTGAAGTTTTGCATAAATCTGCATCAACTCGAAATCCAGTAATTAATTTAAATATTTAAACATCATTCAGTAGCCGAAATTACCGTTCATCATCTTCTTTGAATACTGCTGAGCAGAAGACAAGAGGTAGATTGCTGCATTATTAAATGAAATGCAAATAAATAGGAAAATATTGACACATAATTGATAAATTTATTTTAAGATTTATAGTAAAAAAGCCGACTTATTAACCGAAAAGGGATTACAACTTATGGAAGTCTTGTTCAAAGGATATAAGAAAACCTTCAATGTAAAACTCATGGTTATCACTTGCCTGCAACGGAAATAAACAGCTTATTACTCTCCTATAATGGAAAATTGACTATAATTAATCAAAATAGGAGAAAAAGCGCAAATATAAGTAATGCAAAACATAAATAACTGTTTTTTTAGAAGATATCCAAAAATTATATCCCAATAGCATTCAAAGTTTCCACAGGGCAGGGCTATCAGCCACACTTCAAAAGCACAATACAATTTCTAGAACAGAAATGAGACAAAAATACTGCGATAAAGTCCAATTATATGTTACAAATTACTAGGAATATGTGCGAAGAATATATAATATATATATATTTGTAGCCATAATTATCATAATATAACCAAGTAGGAGTTATGGAAATTATGTGTGTTCACGATTTCAGTAAAGATTACAAATTCAAATGAGCTTCGTTGAAGTAAAGGAAAAATATTAAAAAAAGTCGGATCGGCCAAAAATATAGGAATGTCACGTAAAATACGGGACATTTACTTTATAATTTGCTGTTTTGCAAGAAAATCCAAACATTTACGTATTGTTACGAAAATTATGTAAATAATCATTATTTATCATGTATTATAACACATTTTGCCCGTAAATAACCCCATCAAAGGAATTATCAGTAAATATCGACAAATTTGTGCGTTTGGGGGCGCTATGATGCCCAAGAAAAAGTGTAAAGATATCACGGGAATCTTCGAGATTTTTCTAGAAGGTTTATTTTGCCTATAGAAGAGGTGCCACAAAAACGAAACAATGTGCAGTTGTTGAAATTGTTGTGAGAAAACGAGACCTCACTTGCCGATCGCATTGTATTTGTAGGTCGCGTTTCCTCAAGAATTTTGCTTCTAAATACATGTCAAAGCTGTTCTGTGAAATAAATCTGTAATGTCCTGCATTTGGTTTCATCTGCTTATTTCAAGGAATTGTGAGAGACATTAACCGGAACAATATACCTTTTCATTACTTAATAATCATCGAAGGTAATTCTTATACATATTCAAAAGTATTTCATTTCTTTATTTCCGTATGCACCATACAAGAACCATTTCAAGTTTATTGTTCTCTACTATAATTGATTGTAATGCTTTATATGCAAAAAGAAAATTATTCTCCGTTAATTAAAGAATTAATTTACATTCATGTCATTTATGCATTCATTAAAGTTATAGATACATGTAAAATTACGGCAAAAAGTTATAATATCTCAGCGAACGTTAATATTCTATTGAAGTCATCCTTTAAAATTAATCAGCTTTTTATGAAATAAATTATGTTTTGCGTCAAAGTTCTTTGTTCCCTCTATTATGCCGTTATACTAATCAAAAGAGAGGGGAAAAACATTATTTAGTTATATTTCATTTTATTTCACATTCGATCATCATTTGTTATGACAATAAGTACAATAGTGAATTATATTATTCAGTTTTTCCTTTCTGTTTTTTCAAAAAACAAAGAAAAATAACGGTAATTTGTTTCAAGAAAAGAGAATAATAGTAATAAATTACAAGCTCTAGGGGGAAAATGAAAGCTCTTAAAAATTACGAAAAAACAAAAAAATAAAGTTAACGCTAATTGCCTCCAAGTTCTTCCTTGCTTTGATTAAGTAAATTTATTTGACGTTTATTGCTGGCATTCTAAGAAGGGGGGTAGGGGGGGATTATTGGAATAAAGTTATACGTGGAATAAAGACGGGAGGGGAAAAAGAGAAAATTAGGCGTTTTGTAGCCGCCATTATATTTCTTTGTTATTTCCTTAGAAGAAAATAGAGAAATTAATAAGTTTTTTTTTGTTGTTTTATTATAGCTGTAGTATCATTAATACGTTTTTACGAACTAAAATTACCTCATCTACCCGCTTCGAAAATGATTGAGAATCGCGATACTTTCGAAAATTTGAACCTTCATTCACATTAAAATCGAACAGAAAAATGACGAATTTTGCTTAATTTTGAAAAATTCTGTCATTGTTTTCTTGGATATATATTACGGCAAATGTGATAAATGATTATTATGCATAATAACTGGCTGTTATGCATACTTACCAAGCATTTTGGTAAAGACTAATTTAAATTTCATAAATTTAGATTGATCATAAATTTCCCTAAATTTATCACTTTTACGCGCGATTATGCAAAGTACCCGAGAGTCGTTGGTGAATTTAATAAGTACGCAAAAATAATCACTTTTTTACCGATGATTATGCATAACACCCAAGCGTCGCGTCGTTGATAAACATGATAAATCGTACTATACATGATAATTCATACACGTATTGCATCATTATATCAGAGAGCAACAGACCTACAACGATACAATTATTCAACCATTACATTTCTCTTACATCTCACTCACATTTCATACGGTTTGAAAGAAATTTACGGCAGATAGCAACACTACAAATAACAAGCATTACACAGAAACAGACTTCAGTTATTTTCACAACACATGCATGTCCAGCTACGATCGTAAAATTCGTTACCGTTATATTTGGATCGGACTATATTCATCACACATATCAGACTCATTTTGAGGCTTTTTTTCATATTTATCAAATTCACCAATTACACTGGGATATTATGCATAATCACATATAATGGCGATAAATTTTAATTATTTCCCAAAATTTATCAATGAAACTTGGTAAATATACATAACATCCGGTAAAAGTAATAATATTTTTAGAATTTATTAAATATATCAACGATGCTTGGGTATTATGAATATTCACCGGTAAAAGTGATAAATTTAAAAATTTACTAAGACGATTGGTAAGTACGCAGAATGAACGATTGTTATGTATAATAACCGATGTATCGCATTTACCATAACATATATAACTATCGAGTATAAATTTCAAAAGTTCAAAATAGTGATAAATAAAATAATTTTTTAAATATGTTTAATGCCTGTATATATTAAACTTTTCTATTACATGGGTCCACAATCTTTTCAGTCAGAGGGCTAGATATGAGGTATTTCTACAACTCGATGGCCAGAAACTTGTGAATAAAGAGTGATCATATGAACCGAATTTTACGCGGTATTCTTCGCAACTTTCGCCGTCCTAACTTATTAATATAAAATTCCCATTTTTTTCTTCATTTTCAATGAGACTTATTTGAATTTTTGAAATCAGGAATTAGTATTATTATCATGGCTTTCCATACATGTTATGGCAATAATGACTACTTAGCATAATTAATTATAGTCATACAAATGTGTTCATCTCCGATATTTATCAAACATATGGTGTACGTTTTGACAACTTTATCTACCAACTGTAGCTAATGGTTTGGCTGTAATTGACAACCAACTTTATTACCGTTTGATAGTGTTTTCGGCAGTAACTGGAAATTTTCCTTGTTTTTCAAAATTGCAACTGGCAACTTTACTTACCATTAATAAATTTTTTGTCTGTAGTTGTGCAACTGCTATTGCCTTTGACAGTTTTTTTGGCTGTAATTGGTGACTTTACTTGCCTTCGACGATTGTTTTCTTCTGTAACAATCTACTTTACTTGCCTTTGACAAATTTTTCGGCTGTAAATGACACCTTAACTTGCATTGATAACTTTTCTGACGATATCTGATATTTTATGAAAGTAATATAGATCACAGGGTATTTATCGTGTTTTGTGTATTGATACTGATATACCGGAACAACTTCCTTGCGAGCCCAGTGGAACCCTTTGGTGGACCGGAGGTTGTGCAACACTGATCTGGATTTAATTATATTATATGTGAGGGAGTGATTGTGTGTGTGTCTATAACTAGCGTTTTGTGACATATTTGTTATCTGTTTTGTTAACTACAGTAGAAATCCGTAAAATCGACAGTTTACAAGCACGGGAATAACTGCCATCATAACGAATTTCTTGTTATAAGTCAATTTGGTTTTTTGGTCTCTTGAGCAAAACCTTCTTACCTACATCAAAATGGACTTTTTTGATCATTTCGTTCTCATATCAACGAATGAATAGGAGTTTTTAACCATTAAATTGTTTTTTGGCTCACAGCTGTTGATACTCTGTAATGTTTCTGCACGGAATTTCGTATTCTCAAAACAATTTGACCTACCTACAATTGAAATAAAAGTGTTTTTTTATTGATCATAGCAACCATTAAATTTCTTATCACTCTCATCTTAGACACAACATCACAATCAGCTACATCATCTAGTTCTTCATCTTCGTAAACTCCAAAGAATTGAGGAGATTGTTAATATATATAATACGAAACCCTCCCTATTTTTTAGGATAAAACTTTTTGACAACATTTATACAATTTTATACAGATAAAATACGGAAATACTTTATACTTTTATGTTACAAGGAACTAATTTTGAATTTGAGTTATTGAGATCTCATAATTCTATAATAATCTCACATTTCTGCATGAAAATGGCATAATATACTAGAGAAAAAAAGAGTAACGAGATAAAAAAATAGGGAATTATATGGAGGAACAGAAAACTGTCTTTAGTTGTCAGTTTATTTTTTCATACTTAAATGTAATTTTTTCGAGAGTAAATTTTTTGGCACCAAGTTTTTAAGAGTAATCCTTCCTATTTGCAACCCATTTAGGCTACACAAGGATGAAGAGCTCAAGTCTGGATACGGCATGTTGAATAAAGGATTAGAATGTCTTTTCCGAAGGGGAAAAAATATACGAAAAATACTGAATTCTATTTTTCTTTTTCTTCCATCCTCCATGAGGTCGTAACCATTAGAAGAAAAACAGAATCTCAATTTGTATCCCACTGAGAGTTGGTTGCTAGACTCTTCTTTTCAGGAACGTTTCATTAGGAGAGAAAATATTGTATTCTCTCTCCTATGCTTTCAGAATATTTCTTGTATGTTTGCATTTTCACAAGATAGAAAAGAAAAACGTAACAGATGCGACGCTACAAAAACTTCTTTCCCAAGTTTATTAAAAGTAAAATACAGTGTTTTTATTCCAATACGTGTACGTATTCCGAGCATTGCACCAAAAAAATAGTCTGAAAGAATCCGAACTTGAAGTAAAATATGAAAAAAACATCAGTAAAACAAAACAGGGAAATCTGTGACGGATTTATTTTTGTAAAATGACTTTTGGGGGCAGAAAAATGAAAACTAGAATTTTTATCCGATACAAATACAAAAACGATGTAAATGGGGGGAAAAGACATTATATATGCTGAAATGATCAACACATGCATTTATTACGGTATGGTCGTAAAAAAGTGACAAAAAAATCAAGATTTTCCAACTATCGTTATCACAACGATTTTTCATTGAAGTGCTACGTGATCCTACAGCATAATGCAAAAAAGAGAAAATTTCATTAATCGACATTTTATTTGATTGGGGGCGTATAAAAATTTATGTTTCTTCTAATTTTCATTCAGTGGGAATGAGACTATTTCGCAGCTTTCTTTTCTTTCTTTCAAACCAAACAAGGGCCAGTTTCGATCGGCTTTAGCCAATTTTAGACCTACAAATAGACAATAGATTAATTTCAAATAGACAATAGATTAATTACAAATAGACAATAGATTAGTTAAAAATAGACAATAGATTAATTACAAATAGACAATAGGGTAATTACGAAAAGACAATAGATAAACAGAATCTCACAGAATATACACAAAATATTACAGTACAAAGGTGAAAAAATTAAAAGCAACAAGAAATAAATAAAAAACGCAAAACAATTAAGAATGCAAAAACAAAAACAGTGCAAAAATATGAGAAATGCAAAAATACAAAACACGCGTGCGCACGCACACGAACACATATAAATTTATTAATCATTAATCTGTATATAAAAAAATATATATATATATACCGTACATAGATATAGTAGATAGAGTAAATGCTTAAAACAAGACTATTGCAGCTGAATTTCTCTCTCTATATTGATTATTTTTCATATTATAGGGAAGACGTATACCTTGGCACATTATTTTTCATTTTTTCTGTCAATTTTTACTGTAAAATTTCACTAAATTTATTTTTAGTAACTGCATACTGCATGAAACATCATATAGATTTTTAATTAATTCTTTTACTGCAATCATTAAATATGGATTTTTGGAAAGACAAAAAAAAAATCTAAAGTACACAACCGGGAGTCCTGCACCTTGAAACAGGGTAAAAATTACAAAGATAAAATGATACAAATAATACAATAAGTATTTTTTTTTAACATAAATCATATATCATATATCGAAATGTAAAATATCAAAATAATGACAAAAATATTATCATTAATATATATAAAGAAAAGTAACAATAATAGAGTCAGGAATTTATTTATATAGAAGAAATATACAATTATTCTTTATTACATTTGTAGAAAAAGGAAAATTAAGTTTCTAAATCTTTAGTTCCGTCAGTTCCTTTGATGCTGGGTGATTACATTAGCGATACAATATCAGTGATGTCATTTGCTGTATCTGGGGAACTGTCACTGAGAAACAATAAAATATTTTCTCCCCTCTCTTACTAAGGAAATTCATTTAGTAAAAGTTTTTGTTGGACGCATCCCACACTGTAAACGTGATGTTTTTTTCCAACGAATGTGATCAGGAAATAACCAAAGGTGAATGTAAGAGAAGAAATTGATATAGCTAAAGTTTTTATAGGAAAAAGGAATGGAACTCTGAAATTTAAAATATAAAACGTGTTCGAAAGCAACAGCGGAAGTGTTAAAAGTTAGTAAGTTAAATATTCAAAGGTAAACTAGGAAAAAATCAAGTTTTATACTGTTCCATTTGGCACGATATTTTTTGTTTCAAGGTACACAATGTTCCGTTCACTACACGTGAAAAATATTAATGACATTTTTCACGATGCTTGGTATGATTGAACACTTCAGGGGAATGCGCATAGATTATAATTACTAAGTGTAGTTACTAAATATAGTTCATTAAACATGAAGCGTTGAGAAGAAACACAACAAACGTAAGAACACGATTTTTTTACTTTATGTGCCTACTGGAAAAATCTTCGTCAACGCATAGACAAATAGCTTAAACCACACACACACGTTCAGTTGTGAGGTTAGGTATTTCTAATCTCTCTCATTCCAGAAACATTACCTGGAAAACAATTCCGTCAAAACTATTTCCAGTGATTCAAGGTTTACTGTGGCCAAAGTACAACGTTTCCCCCTACATTATAATTTGCGTATCAACTTATAGGAACGACGATCTTTCTAATGACGAGTGGCCTTTGAGGATCTCTATAGGGCTCTTTATTTATTATCTCATAATAAATAAAATTCCCCTAATGATATAGAGCCCTGGGCCTCGTTGAGCTCATCCGGATCTCGGGTTTCATTTAAATGGTTTTTTGGCCCGCAACATGAAACGTCGAAGACTCCCCAGTCTAAATAATCTTTACAGATGTCAGTTAATGAAATGAATATGTTTTAAATTAATTCATAAGCAACATCTATTATAACAATTAACACATTAGTTTATATTAATTTTTCCTCATTTTTTTAAACGTAATTTTATACACAAAATCATTTTACTTTTTCTTCTACTGGAAACTATGTTCATTAAAAAGTTGAATATAGCTAGAGAATTTTAACATCTCTTAGTACCGTTCAATATTTTTAATACATTAATAATGAACAAGAACTACTACGAATCAAATTATGATTTTATCACAAAAATTATTATTTAATTATTATTTATTAAATTATGATTTACCTAATTAACTGAAGTAATCAAATAATATTTCAAGTACGTTCACAAATAAAAATCTAACTTCCCCCTTCGAAGTATCGCTTTAATTGAGAATACCCTTCAAATTTTGAGAATAAACCACTAAAATATGGGAAAAATCCCACTATTGAATGGGAGAATTGCAATCAACGTAAATAAATTATAATTTTATGGTGGATAAACAAATTTAACGACCATAATTTCATTGAATGTATTAAACATATTTATTCAAAATTTATTTCTGTGTTACATCTTATACAGAGTATTTTCGCTTTTGAAGAAGCTTTCGACACTTTCTTTACATGGAAACGGTGTTCTCATTACAAAGTAATTGTAAAAAAATTGCATATAAAACATCCACGATACAAATCCATTTAGCAATAGTAGAAGGAGAATATGAGTGTCGAGGAAGAGCGCGGGTATCTTTGGCACGAGTTCGCAACTTTCTAATTAGAAATCAAAAAACACATTCAACCTCGTGTTTGTCTTGCAACATCTCTTTGTAATGAGAATCGTTTTTGGGGCGTGTTTATTTCTTTCTCTTTCGCAACGAAATAAATGAGTGCAATACATCATCGGTTCGTTTAGAATCATTTCGAGCTAACTACTTATGCAGATTGCGGGGGGAAACGTACGTGATCACGCTTCACGATTCTTAATATTTCTTGTATTTTACTTTGGATGCGCTTTGTATAATTATTTTTAGTTATGATGCTTAGTTATATATATATCTTTTCATTTTCTTGCGCATTAACCTTGTTTTTTCTCTCATATTCATTATAGCGGAGTGAGAAATTAAATTATCTACGTAATATAGAAGCTGTTTTCACTAATTTGTTCTTTTTGTTAGTGGTATTTTTTTATGGTAGATATGTACCGGTAATGTGTTGAAAAAAATTTCATTTTTCTTCTGGTGTTGCAAATTAATATTCAGTGTTTGGTGTTATAATTTTTGTGATTGTGTTTTTAATTGGGTTGCTGTATTATGACATCTATATTTGTTATAGGCATCTTTTTCTCAGCCATCTCGTTGGGCATTTTGCCAGTTTTCGCGGTGTATTTGTATTTGTATTTATAAGATATTCATAGAAATTTATCTGCCTTTGCTAGTCATCAGTTTTTCAAAATTAGAATTGGATTTTATTATCTTTTCGATATTTCTTTTATCCAATTTTAATTGGTTTTCTTCGACATCTTTCTTCGCCCGTTTTTATGTGAATATGAAATTTTGTTAATAGCAATATATTTAATTTGTTTATAGTATTTTAGTAAATTCCATAAATACTATATAAGAGTAATGTGTGAAAATGTTTTGGCCGATTCTAAAATCAAAGTATAAATAGGAAAAAAAAATAGTAAATGAAACAATTACAGGGCTGTCCCAAAATGTTTGCGCAGTGGATATGTTTGCAACCGTTGGCTTAAGAAACATACTTTAAACTACGTACGTTTCCAATGATGTGTGGTTACTCAGAATTTAATTTGAATTTCCCAAGGAATCGTATACATAAAAAAATAACTTTTTACGTATAGATTCTCTGTGTTCCAGTAGATGAAATGTAAATGCAGCTCTATGTAAGAAGTCATTTACAAAACATTACATATTTTTAAATGCAGTATTAACAGAGATATTTTTCCTTTGACGTTTTCAGAAATTTTTGCCGATGATTAAGGGTGTGGTTCACGGATTTTTTCATACGTAAATTTAATTCAAAGTTGTAAAAATTCTGTAGCTGTCAAATAATGTGATTGTTAATCATTGCAAACAAAACACTGAAACGGTTGAGTTCATTGTATTTGTGTAAAGTCCCTGAAAATGGCAACTTTTGAGCCGATGAAACTTGTCAACACAGTGATAAGTCGCCCAATCACAGAGATTTTGTATGTTTAATATCTCGATAAATATTGCATCTAAAAATATGAATTTTCGCAAATGAATTACTGAATGCAAATGAATTACTGAATGCAAATGAATTATTGAATGCAAATGAAAATTGAAATAAATTTTGCAACGAAAGTTAATTTCTTTATTTTTTATGCACATGTTCCCTCAAACAAAATTTGAGATTTTAAAGAACTGCACATCATTTGAAAACTTTAGTTAATTTAAATTATACCCTATATTTCTAAAGTCAACGGTTATAGAGATATCTGCTGTGCAAAAACAAAATTGTGACATACTGTAATTTCACTCCTGTAGGATAGATTAACTGCTGAAGACATAATAATTAAATACCTCCAATTAAAAAATATCAATAGATAACTTGATTATAAAACGAATTTTTCCACTTGAATAAAAATTTGTACAGATATCTAGAGTGCGAAATCGCTGCTTCTTTAGGAAGTCTGTATTCCATTTTAACACGTAGCAATTGATGAAACTCTAGAATTTGAATGATATAGATATCTAAAATAATTTTCATCAAAATGTTAGGAGGGATAAATTTTATTCGGTGCAATTGAAAATAAAAACCACAAAATTTAAATTTAAGTTAATAAGGTATTCAGGGCTGCATAAAAATCTTAATTTGAGAATGAAACTGTCAAGACTCGATTATCTTACTTTTTTTTTTCTGATATTTCAATATTTATCAATATTTTACTTTGGATAGAAAAAAATTATAAAAATCATTAATGATATAATTTTGCTAAATAATTCGAAAAATAATTCGAGTTACCGTGGATGTTGGTCACTGGAAGTAACAAAAGTCAGAATCATATGTTGCATGTATGTATTGATAACACCTAAGAATAGCAAAAAACCAGGTAAAAATATGGTTTTTCCATATCTATCCTTTCTTAGAAGTATATCAGAATAATATTTAACCCTCTAAGACCCCGAGCATTTAATTTTTTTGCAATTTTCCAAACGTTCTTGCATTTTTGGTACTCAGAAAATGCTCTTAAGAACATAAATGTCAGAAAATCTTTAATTTTACAAATTTTCAATTTGATTTTTCATTTTTTTTTGAAGAAATAGTTCACTTCGTTCAATTTTTTTCAGCCAAGATGATACACACAATTTATTTCCTTTATGATAACAGGAAATAAATTCCTTTTATAATTTTCTGCTTCAACGAATAATAACTTTTCGAAGATGAAAATTTATAATAAACTTCGTGTTGGTGTTTTGCATATTTTTCAATTAACAATAATTTCGTTCTTCGCAAATAATTAATTGAAGTTATAAGAACAACCTCGATATAAAGAATTTCCGTTCAATACACACACACACATCCAAAGTAGAATAGCTATTTTGCTATTATACAAAAATATGAGAACTATGGTTCAAATCTGTGATATTATTTAGAAGTATTTTGTGGAACATAAAATTTTGATGGGAAATACACAAAATAAATGTCTTTATCTCAAAAGCATTATTTGTAATTTTTGCAATTTCCAAATGCATTCGTAAATAGAAAGAATTTGAATTGTGTGGATATATTCTGAATCCTTTTATATGCGAGATTTTCAAATAACACAAATGTAGAAAATTGAAAATTTTGTGGAATATTTTAATATTTGAATTTCTGAAAACTCCGATTGCAGTTGATATCATTGACTATCGTGTACGTGGCCTTCGCTTTGGTGTTATTTATTATTCCATTGAATGAAACATTCTATAGTTTATATTAGCATACAGGTTCTAATGTACTCAATTCATCCTATACCAGTTTTCAAAAAGAAAATACAGTGTGTGTCACAAAATAAAAAAATCTAATTTTTTTCATGGACACCCTGTCCTAAAAAATCCAATTAGAAAGTTGTTGTCCTGTCTGTTTCGAGCCCAACAAAAAAAAAGTCGTTACATTCGCTGAGATATTCTAATTCAAAAACAGCATAAATGAGGGAAAAAACCGTCAGTTTATGCTGTTTTTTTCATCTTATCTTCAATTCTGGAATTCGAATATCTCTGTGAATATTGCACTTAAAAACATGGAATGATTTTTTTTGTTTGCTTCAGGAAAGACAGGGCAACAACTTTCTCATTAGAAATTAGTAGGAGAAGGGGGACCGTATAAAAATTTTTTTTTTTTTTAATTATTTTGCGACAGTATTTTCACTCTGAAAACTGACACATGGTAATTTTTGAACGTTCTTTGAGCATTTTTTTTAAATTGGAACGATACCTCTATGACGAACGGTTGATGAGACAAAGGCCGAATTAAAACTTGCAGAACACGTTGTATATTACGGAGTAAATATTTCAAAAAATTAACTTTTAGAATATGTATTTTAGAATACTATTTCTCTTTTCATCAATGAAATTCTATTCCTCTCTCTTAAAAATCTTACAAACTGAATTCAAAAACTATAACGTCTAGAGAGGGAGAGAGGCATCCCCATCATGCATTTCTTCGAACGTTATAGTGATTTCAAAATAACTTCTTTTTTTATCTAAAATATACTAGGAAATAAGATTTTTATATTTCTGTATACAATTTCGAATGAATTTTAATATTTTGAGAGATAAGGAAAATCAACAATTCAACGGTGATACAGCATCAACAACGTTGAAAGTTCACTTTTGAAATAGCTTCTAGTTCCACACGGCCAATGGAATTCCCACAGTTTGCATTTAGCTTTCGGAGGGAGCCCGGGTGCTGCTCACGTGAAACTGGGGATCAGTTTACTGAGCTTGATCGCGCATAATCTGCATATACCCAATTTCACGGTTGAACTCACTGAATCTGGATGCGATATGCGGTCGATACGACGAACCAACCGAAACGACGTTACTGAAATTTACATTTTGCAGCCACACACTTACACGTACTCTATCTCTTTCCTGTCTTCAGTTATGCCTCTCGCCGTCTCTGATATTCCTTCTGGAAAGTTGCTGACTCTCCCTCTTTTCTCAGTCTCTCGTGCATGTGGATATGCTTGCTCTCTGCGTATGAAGGAATCTTATCAACTGAAATGTGATCGATTTTTTTTTTTTCCGTAGGATATTGGGTACTTTCTGCTTCGATTTGGATGAAAAGAGATGAATGTCGTTGAATGATGTGTGTGTCGATCATACTTTCGTATTTTTAGCAGAATATTCACCGAATTCCCATCTGGTCTCATTTACGCCTCTCTGCAATGGCTATTTGATCCGGATGCAATATGATATTGACTGAAGCTGAGCAACATTTACTTATACCAGTTGTGACAACTGCAAACTTACATTTACATTTTCAGGTTTCATTGTGTATTTGAAGCATAAAG
This sequence comes from Pholcus phalangioides, assembly GCF_987345545.1. NCBI lineage: Eukaryota > Metazoa > Arthropoda > Arachnida > Araneae > Pholcidae > Pholcus > Pholcus phalangioides. The sequence goes on along the minus strand of NW_028301608.1, from coordinate 37,651,549 downwards.
AAATATTGTGCCGTTCAGCCAAGCGACGAATAAATTTTTATTCGATTTCTTAGAAATTCAAATTCTCTGTAGTTTTACTCCAACTTGGGGACAAGAAACCGCGAGACACCCAGGCTCTGTCGCATGAAACAACGTAAGCCCTTCACCCCCTCCTTCCCAGAGGAGAGGGGGGGAACGGCCATCTCTGGAAAAATCAGAATTTATTGATTTATCAAATATTACATACAGTTCACCGTAATGAAAATTATGTAATCCGAAAAATCAAGTTAATCAAATTTACTCCACACGTCAGTTTTACTCCAACTATATGGTTTTGCACATGCCATATTGTCTTCCACCATCTATATTATGCTACTATTCTCTTCCATTTTTCTATGCAATATTCCTCGCTCCCCAAGGAGGTTTGATTGGCTGTTACCGGTGGTAAGTTGTTACGGTTAGAAATTCTGTACGACATGAACCAAGCTGCCATACGGTTGGTTAGGTCGTTTGATATTTTTTTGCATATTTTAACGCATGTATCTCAATAATTACCACTTACACAATAGAACGAAATAGTATAATAGGAGCATTTATAAAACCATCATTTCTCATTTTTCTATTGTATATATCACATACTCCACACTTTTTACGAGTGCTCAAATTAGATGCTTGGTTGATATAAGCGAAAAGTTTTTGGGTTTCTTATAGGCTAATTCTATACTTGATATTTGGCACGCCAAAAATATATTTCTTCAAGAAAAGGCTTTCTTTAGTTATTTTACTATAATTCTGTTCTTGTAGTTTTGAAAACATGGTCTGTGGATCCCTCCCAACCCATGTAGATGATTGCTAGGGGGTTCCAGGGCGAATTTGAAAAAAAAATCTGTAACATACACGAATTATAACCCTTTCAGAACCTGTACGCATAAACGGGGGGTTGCTTTTTTCTCGCTATATATAATCCTTTATAAATATCATTTTCTTTAATCTCGTATTGTTTAGCCCTGACGTGTGTTATCGTTGATCAAGGCTGAACTCCCCGAGGTTAAAAATGAATATTTCGAGAAAAAAAAAACCCCTCCCCGTTTGTGTAGTACTATTTTATACCAAACACCAACTCTGGTTATATCGTTACATTGCAATTTACTGTCATTAATGAGATGGGTTGGAAATGAAGGCTCTGTCTATCGGTGGTCGCCTCAAGTTCGTTAGAGATAGCATCGTACCTGAATCCTCCATCTGGTTCGAACCCGGGACAGCAACCTTCACGGTGATGGACGAGCATTTTACCACCACGCAACTCGGACGCGCCGTTTGTAGTACTGGGTCGGGATGGGATAAATATCAGTACAGGCTGATTTAACAAATTTTGTCGAGCTCAGGAATAACCCCTTTCCTCTTTGAAAAAGATAAATGATTTTTATTCCATCGGACTACACTATTTTCTGAAGAAACATGATCTGACAACGTAGAAGCCCGAAATCACTCTGTCCGTGTGTAATCGAGTGGTCCTTTAGCATGCACTAATTAGAAAACACACCGCACAAGAAAAATATAATTCAACGCGCAATTAGTAGATGATATGTTTCTAATATACATGGCTTATTGATATTTCCCCATTTCTCTCTCTATCTCTCTCTCTCGTAATTTCACTTCACAAATTTCATGAGTGGTGTTGAATACCAACAAATACTACATTTTTCCACATTCAGTATCGACCGAGTTCCACTGAAGAAAAAACAAATACGTAAGTCCTAAACCTTGATTTCATTAATTATTATCCACTCATCAATTTCACTAAATAAATTTGCTCGATTCAATGTTTGTCTTTCATAAAGACGATAAAAAATAAATTTTTCCAATAGATTCTGGAAATGAAATTCAAGATGGCGATGTATGATTATATGTAGATATCATACGTGCACACTCTATTAAGTTAAAGAAGTGGAGAGAAAAACGATGAAAAATGTAAACCAAGAGCTGGTGCTGTTACGAGGTATTTCTCGTTCATCGCCTCACGGAATCGGGATAATTGAATTTGTCTCGCTGCGTACGATTTTGTGGCTCCTAATTGGTTTATGTCACTTTATTAGTTTAAGAAAGGAAGGATAGTATTACATTTAGGAGAATGGAAATGCCTGCCCTCCTTCTCTCGCTCTTCTCGCAATTGAATCTCTACTGTTTGTTCCCAAACAGCTCAACACACATACGCATTGGATAATAAAAAAAATGCTCGGCGATAGAAAGTACGTTAAAGGATCGAAAAAATACGAGGAAGTAGATGTAAAGAAGCAATTGATTTTCTAACGCAGCTGTGCGCAAGAAAACGATATATCCCGAAGTTTCTTTTGGAGACGGTGAATTTTCTAGGTTTCCTATGATTTTTTTGTTTCTTTTGGAGAAATCGGAGCTGGAAATAGCACATGTATGTATACATGCAATGGTCATAACATGAGTTTCAAATGACCCGTATGATTTATTTCCGAGGCACGTATAATCTAAATTCTATTTTTTTTTTCTTTTTTCAGATGGTCACTACACGTACGTAGATTAAGTTTCCTTTACTGTCTTTTTTGTAAAGGCATTCGTTCATAACTCAATGACTCAACTTTGAATATGAAATGGTTGTAAAACTTGAAGAAAGAAAACTTCTAGTCTAGAATGAAAAGAGCATATACGGTGGCGAACTTCTTTCTGTTCAAGGGCCAACGTAACGGTCGGCTGCAGCGTCGCTGGCCACTTCACGGGTGTCATTCTGGTGTATAAGCCGCAGCAGTAAAATTATATAACGTGGGGAACGAAGTTCTTGAAAGAAATGATGGTCGCCAGACGGGCTGCAGTAGTCGTGGTTACAGTCTGATTTGCATAATTGCGACTGTTTTGGAAATTTTAAAGTATGTTCTAGTAGCATATGTAACATTTCGCTTGGTTGTCGGAAACATCTCGATATGTGGGTTCCTCATTAATTGGCTGACTCGATGATGGACAAGTGTGTTCATATTTGTAAATCATAGACAGAAAGGGAGGAAAACGATCCATTTCTCTCGACCGCATAATCACCTGCGATGAGAAGTGTATCTACTATGGACATTCCCTTTGACAATCCAGCTGGAGTGCAAAACGATCGCCACTCAAACGCTACTGACAAGAAGGTCCCCGTGTCTGTCTAGTGGGATCACTGTGGAGTAATCGTCTATGACTTTCTTCCCAGTGGACAAGCAATCAATGCAGAAGTGTATTATGGCTATTTGGACCATGTTCAAGAAACTTTGAAGCAGAAAAGGACATCGCTCATGGACCACGAAGACATTCTTTACCTGCAAGATAACGCTAGGCCGCACATCGCGAGTCAAAGATACAGGAATTTGGTCGCTAAATACCCTGGACATTGTATTCTCCTTTCATCTTCATGAACATATTCGTTGTTTATCTGGTTGCGTTCTCAGCCAGTTCTCAGCCATTAACACAAGTAATTTTCCGCTATTTGAACGAGAATAGCTCAAATAATGATCACAAAATTGATTTGTCACCTTGTAAATTATTAATTTAATTTAATAGTTTATTTTTGCCTTGTCGAGTTCCGCACTAAATCGCCTTACGGGTCAGCTGTTGTCCACCTCTGGTCTATATAACTTTATTCATGTGATGATTTATGGTAGTCATTTAGTTGATAGTATTGAAAGTGATGGTTCCCAACTTCGAGGGGCAAATGCGAGTTAATCTCCCCGTTAGAACGTCTCGTCGCATAGAGCAACAGGTCCACAACGGTATAAATCTTCAATCATTTCACTTCACTCATAGTTTGAAAAATAGATGGCAGCACTATAAGAAGCATTATACAGAAACAAACTTGATGTTAGGTTCACAACACGTACAAGCACGCGCACTCCAACATGTACGAATTCGCTAGATGTTCCGCAGAGGAATATGGACGAAGTGTATTTGTGGTTCAGTATTAATATTAAAAGTGAATAACACGTCAATATCCATGTCATTCCACGATGAATTGCTACATGTTTGAATAGATTGTTAAAAAAAAAAACTGTTCCATGGTCGCTATTTTAATTAATTATTTTCACTCAACATAAAAAAGCCTAAATAATTGATGGAACTACTCGTGTTTTGCATCATTAACGTTTCGAAAAGCATATTCATGTTACTCAATAATCGAGAGAGAGGTTCTGTCTGTACAATACCATTCACATTTCTGAAACCTTGTTAAAGATAAGGAAAATAGTTAATTATTTTCTTAGAGTGTATATAATAAATGTTTTGATAACTGAATTATTCCTATATCACATCCCCAAAGTAAATTTTATAACAAAAATTGAACACGTATTATATATTAATCAAATCCTTTGAGCTTCTTAATCAAAAATCACCAAGATATATATAAGTGATGTAGATATACTGTATATAAGTGTGTACTATTAAGTACAAAATAATTTCATACAATGAAGCCGACTCTAATCTATTGCTGTAAAAGCTCAGTTTTAGCTTTAGTAGCTAATTTCAAACTGTTGTTCAATTACAGTAAACAATAAATTTTATTCTTGAATTCCATGATTTCGAGAGGATTTTAATACAGGATGTGATAAATTCGTAAATAGCTTAAAAATCATAAAAAGTTGCAGGAATTTGTATATTTGTACGCCGATTGCAAAAAAGTTATTCTCACGAAGGGGGGATTTCTTTTTCCCCAGCGAAAAATTTAGTTCAAATTTTTTTCAATAGAGAACGCTGCACTAAAGCAAATTATCGGGAATTCACAGATGCATCAAATGCAAGTTGTATGATTAATATTTGTGAATTTTCCTGTTACTGGCACTGATATAAGGTTTTCATTGTGATGTTGACACCGGTGGATAAAGCACTATTGGTGAAGTTGTTTTACCTCAGTCCCGGATCGAAGACTGAAATTTTATAAACGTTCCGGTACAGAAAAATTGAAGAAAGTTTCAGGTCCAATCACTGTTGTCGGGCTTTAATGCAGCGCTTCCTATCAACAAAATTTGATACCAGCGTTCGCTGGTATAGACGGACGAAAGATGGCCCGCGACGGTGGCAAAGGTGGTCCGCAGGAAGTCTTGATAACTTATTTAGAAATCAGTCTTAAATTTTGAGAAGACACCAACAAATACGGCAAATACACACAAAAAAAAAATAATAATAATAATATTAAAAATAATATATATATATATATATTTGTGTATTTGCCTTATTCGTTAGTGTCTTCTCAATATTTTTGGGCAAAGTTGATCGACTGTTCTAAGGGTTAATTTTATTGAATTGTTAGTAATATAGATATATATAATATAGATAATTGTTAGTAATATATTATAACTGATATTAGTAATATCCTTATACATTCAAATTAAAATTACAACTTCATACTGGTCGTCACCATATCTCATCGAGAAAAATGTCAGTAATTCCGACCCTAATTACGGTATATCATTAATTGCCGTCAAAAAAAATGTAATTTATGACAAATTTGCTAAGTATTGCAAAGTTTGCTGAAATAAAAGGCTGCTGCAAATCGCAGTAAACAAAGATGTATTTCTTTAAAAGAAAACCGTCGTGTGACTTGAGGATCACGTTTCTTGCAGTAAAATGTGAAAAGCTAAGATCTTAGATACGGCATAACATGGGACATCATTGATTGCCACCGAAATCGTTGACATAATTCAGCAAAATCAACAATTGCTGCCCAAATTGCATAAACAAATTACAAATGCTTACGAAATGAAAGACTTCCGGAAATCGCTAATTAATTAATTAATTAATTAATTCAAATGTAGCCATAACATCATGATATCATTTATAAGCTGAAAAGAGTGTCATCATTCACGAGTTTAGTAAGCATTACAAATTCAAATAGGTTTTGTAGGGGAAAAAAAACCGGACAAGAGAAACTATAAAGCAAAATTTGAAGAAATGAATCGTGTTATAATATCCGGAACGTACTGAGAAATTGAATTTTCTGGACGCAATGCGGAAACTAATATTTGGAAAGAAAAGCGACTTGTCTCCTCAGGGAATCGAACCTGGAACCCCCTTGCATACCGGGCAAGTGCGCTAGCCAATACACTAGAGACACACTTCTTTTTCCAGATATTTGTTTCGGCATAACATCCAGAAAATTCAATTTCAGTATATTTCGGGCCGAAAAATACCATCTCTTATTAGTCAGAACAGCCAAAAAAGTTTGTCAATTATGACAGTCCCGTAAAATACGGGGCACCATCACGATTAAGTTTATGGTCCGTCGAATTGTTCGCACGTTTTGCTGATCCTCAGATTCAAAAAGGTTGAGAGAAACACTGATCTCTACTATTTAATAAACCAGAAAGAGCGATTTTTTACCGCGACGAAGCATAAATCTTCGATATTTGTGTCAGCACCATCTAGCGTCAGGAATTCGAAAAATTCGTTTCAAGCCTTCCTGTTCCACGATACTTTGCTATTTTATTTTTTTCTTCTATTCTAGTTGATTCAGTCTTTTATTAGTTCTGTCTTTCTTCCTTCTTTTAAAGCAAAATTGGAAGAAATGAATCGTGTTATTGAAGTTTCGCGGTCCAAAGTCTGGGCACGTGTTCTTTTATTTTCTTCAATGCTTTTTTTTTTTTTGCTTCTTATTCTGGTACGTTTATTTCCCTTTCCACCTATTTGTTTCTTACGTGTGTTCAGATATCTTCAGGGGACTCTTCCCGGAAATTTTCTTACTTTTTTTTATTCTTTTCATACTTCTTTTCTTTTTCCTTTTGGAGTTTTCACGTTCCCAGGGGTGTGCTCAGGCATTTTTGTGTTGATGACGTTCTGTTTTCATTGATTGATTCCTTTGTGTCACGCAGAACCACTTTCATCGCCCGCAGCAACATATAAAAGAAGAACACAGACACTGAAAACAAGGGAGACTTAGAAGAGACCTAATTGATGATTCGACATAAGGAAGAAGAAAATAAATCCTGAAAAAATAAAAAAAAGAAGTAAGAAATAAATATCTAAGGGAAGAAAACCGATAGAATAAAAAAAAAATATATCTTCTTTCAACCTTTATATTGATTTAAGGTACTTTTCTTGAAAAAGAACACCTTAAAAATATCTTACCTTGATAATAAAGAATATATTTTCCATTAATTACTGTGAAAAAACACCTCCGATTCACGCGAATGAAATATGATAAAATATTCAATTAGATTTATTTTATTGTCTTTTATTCAGTAAATTTAACTATCAATTAATTTTTGCTGAAACATTTTGGGAAAATAAGCATTAATTATTTAATTTACATTAAGTTAATTATTATTTGTTATTTAATTACGTTTTCATCAAATAATTTCTGATAAATACTATTAGTACAATTCTTTAAAGAGCTTAGTGACTGGATCAATATCTATATTACTTTATGTATTTAATGTTTTTTTTAATAATGTTCTGTATACAGTTAGCGCGTTACCCGGGTAATGCGTCACTCCGCTTACCGGGACACTTTTTGGATATCCCAATCATTCTCTATGGGGTTCTAATGTTAATAAACTGCTGATAATGCGTCACCCCACTCCGCTTAAGAAGTGACTTTTTGCGAAAGCACTCATGGAAAATTACCATTCAAATAGGAAACTCTTACACGATGAGTCCAACGTTCACTCTTATCAAGTCAAAGATCAACCTAGCATTTCAAGCAAAGCCACTGAAGCCTCCATTCCCCACTTCTGCTCTTCTGTCACTGCAGTCTTGTTCAGATTCTTTCAACATTGGGCTATTTCCTACTTCGAATGGTTCAGCTGCAATTTTTTCTTCTTTTTTAGCGAGTTGCGGTTTTTTGGTCAGAGTCCATGGCAGAAATTCGCCGTTTTTCGGTTTTTTAGACAAAAAAAAAACACGTTTAGTTTGTCGCTCAATATTTTAATGTTTTGATTTTTTAACGGCCGAATTAAGACTTTAATTGATTTTATTTATTTCCGCTTCTGATCCTTTAGTTTAGAGATATCAACCATAGAATTGAAAAAAATTCAATTCTATGGTTTAAACATTAAATTTTTTTTTTCCTATATGTTTTCTGGACTTGCCCATCTCCAAAGAGACAGCATTAAAATTAAAAACAAAAACAAAATTAAATTTTATTTTTCTTTGAAAATAGGCTATTTAAAAAAAATCAAATTTATGGAATAAGAGCTGAAATGAATGAAATTTATGTTTTGTAAATTATGTTGAAAATCTCACACGTTCACGAAAAAACAAAATCAAAAGTTTTCATGCAAGAAAAATATTTTTTCTAATTAATAAAAACTGATGTTTCCAATTGGGGGAACATTGGCCATACAGAGATTAAACACATCTTAGCTGGATGATTGTAAGGTAGCTGGACATCTGTAATCCTGTATTCATCTTACTGCCAGAATGTACTTGAAATTTAACAAAAGTTCGTTCACCTTTAAAGACAAAGCAGCGTAATGGAGGAGGAATATGAAAGATCACCTATTAAGAAAATTTGTATCGGGTCCCGAAAATTCAACGAAATGTGAATGCCCTGAAAAGAAAATTGCCCGAAATGCGAATTCACCGAAAATAAAATTCCTCGAAAGGAGAATCCATCGCGGTAAAAATTCACCACTACTAAACCAGACATGCACCTCGTCCATATTCCTCTGCGGAACTTCTAACGAATTGGTACATGTTGGAATGTGTGTGTACGTGTTGTGAACCTTCCGAGAAATTTGTTTCTGTGTAATGCTTGTTATGCGTAGTGCTGCCATCTGCAATCAATTTTTTTAAACTATGAGGTTTTTCTCAACTCATAGGGATTGAAGTGTAATGAATAAATAATTATGCCGTTGTAGGTAAAAATTCACAGACAAACAATTCGGCAGGACTGATTCAGTGAGTGAGTCAGCAAACGAATCTGTCGGTGCGCAAATGAGTCAGTGAATGAGCCTTGACCTGAATGAGCCAAGGGTAGTTTTACCAGGACTCCGTCTCTGGTGCAGTGAACATGTTTATCATTGCTTTATTTCTTCACACTATAAATTCACAATGAAAAAAAAACCGTGACAAAATCTGACCTTCTGCCCGCTTAAGATAGCCTAGTCGTGAGAGCCATGGTATGAGCAATCACGTGAGTGGGTGAGTGAGCAAATGGGTGTGATTCAACGAATTAATCAATAAGTTAGCCACGACTTCCACAAACTTAAGCTTGACAATACTCCATCCCAGGAGCCCGGGACTATTCTTAACAGTTTTTTTTTTACTTTTTCACACCATGAATTCACTATGAAGGGGAAAGTGAAAAAATCAGACTTTGGGTCCGTTAAACATCCCAGCCCATGGAGCCCTACTGCCTTATGTGAGGAAATGAAATAAGAGCAATAAAGTCGGTGTGCGAGTGAGCAAATGAATCAGTGAGGGAGTAAGTGGGACAATGAATGCGCAATTAAGTGAGTGGATGGATAAGCGAATGAGTGAACGAGCAACTGAGTCAGTGAGTTAGCAATCAAATAAGTGGGTGAGTGATGATTGAGTGAACGCTACTACTACTACTACTACTACCACTACCACTACCACTACTACCACTACCACTACCACTACTACTACCACTACTACTACCACTACTACTACCACTACTACTACTACTACTACTACCACTACTACTACCACCACTACCCCTACTACTACTACTACTACCACCACTACCACCACTACTACTACCACTACTACTACTACTACCACTACTACTACTACCACCACTACCACTACCACCACTACCACTACTACTACTACTACTACTACTACCACTACCACTACCACCACTACTACTACTACTACCACCACCACTACCACTACCACTACTACCACTACCACCACTACCACCACCACTACCACCACTACCACTACCACTACTACTACTACCACTACTACTACTACCACCACTACCACTACCACCACTACTACTACTACTACTACTACTACCACTACCACTACCACCACTACTACTACTACTACCACCACCACTACCACTACTACCACTACCACCACTACCACCACCACTACCACCACTACCACTACCACTACTACTACTACCACTACTACCACCACTACTCACTACTACTACCACTACCACCACCACTACCACCACTACCACTACTACTACTACTACTACCACCACCACCACCACCACCACCACTACTACTAAACCACATATGCACCTCGTCCACATTCCTCTGCGGAATTTCTTGCGGAGTATGAATTGGTGCATGGTGGAATCTGCGTGTTCGTGTTGGGAACCTAACGTGAATTTTATTACTGTGTAACGATTGTCATTTGTAGTGCTGCCATCTGTCATCAATTTTTCTAAACCAAAGACACTTGTGTGCCGAAGCAGTTGATTGATGGTGTATTATTAATTCATGGTTCATCCTATCCATCTCGTTGAAAAGGTACATAAATTGTAAGTATAATGTATATACGCAAATGGAAATTTAAAATTAAATTCATACCAAAGAAAGAAGTTTTTTGATATAATATTCAAGTAAAGAAAAAAGCAAATTATATTCCACCATCACATTATAAACTTATACCGCATTATAGAATTCGGTAAGTCATTATAGAAAAGGTTAAAATTCTGGAAGTGTGAGTTCTATGATTATTACATCAGTATTGTTCAGGGATTTGAAAGGAATTATTAATAAAGCACCCTTATAGATACCAAAGTATATTTAATTTGGAACACTGTAACTAAAGAGGAATTGCACAGTTATATGCGACATGGTGAAATTGGGGTAAAATTACATTTTCGTGTATTACTATAGGTGGGGGGGGGATTAATTTACCAATAACATACTGAATGAGAAGCAATTCCCAAAGGGAATTGATTACCCGAAACGATCCAAACGTTTCTTGATAGGTAATTTGGAATATCATCGCAGAATGTGAAATTGAGCCGAAAACTGAGGACTCTCAATAATATTAAGGGCTACATTAATTAAGGCGAAACTGGATTCTAGCATTTCGCTTGTAAATGCATCGTTGACATGGTCATGAACTAATTCAATAAACCTCAGAAATTCCGTTCACATATAATCCATCTACTCTGTATTAAGTTATGGCTACTCTGAATTTTCTTCAAAATATATGAATTTACAATGTGCATAAATGCTCCAGGAAAATGTCTGCAACAAGTTTTGTAGAAGCTTTTCGATTTTGGTTATTTTTGGAAACTTGATGAAAGATATTTTGAGATCATTTAAATTTTAGGTTATTAATTTTAGTGTCTCTTAAGGAATGCCAAGCTCCCCCTGAAATCGATTTTTCAAAGATGACTTTTAGAAAAATATTTCATTTAACTGCAAATCAAATGCAAAAAGTTCCTTGCCAATTGGTTAGTTGGTTATTTCAAAATGAAATAAAGAAGTAATATATGAACTATAGTGTGTAAATATATACAAGATAAAACACCTTCAACGCAGTTTTCTCAGATTGCAGTTTTTGAGTTCATCACGTAAGATTTAGCATAAAATATTCCACCAAAAATTCCGAAATTTTGCAGAAACGTTTATACAACATTTCAGTGAAATGAACCTCCGACTTAGAAATTTACTAATGGGGGAAATATTTAATAAAAAAAGTGTTGAATTCATATTTTTGACATTTAAATTTTTTTCCTACTTCACAAAATTCTCACACACATAAAATAAAATCACAAAATTCTAACAAATAGTCAGATATATAAGTTGAAGGTCCTTTTACTGACATATATTGAACAAACATTTCAGCAATATTTCATAATATTTGATGCAGTTGTTATTTTTTTTTCAATCTTACGGATGAGCTCGGAAACTGCATTCTGAGAAAATGGCGTTCGAAGTGTTTTATCTTGTATATATTTACACTACAGTCCATTTACTTCTCTATTTCATTTTTAAATAATCAGTTAACTGATTAATGTTTTTGCATTTAATTTACAGTTGAATGAAATATTTTTTTAAATCATTTTTGAAAAATCGATTTCAGGGCAGTGAAATCTCATAAACGGAAATTTTCATTCAAATATATCATCATTTTTCAAAACATAGCATAAAGAAAAGGCTAGTATTTTTTTTTCTCGACAGAAAAAAGAAATTAAAAATGTTTATGGTGCGAAAAGTGCCGTTCTAGAGCCATTCATGGTTTTTCACTGCGCCGATGACTTGGTGATGGTTAACAGTGAGAGTTGCGAATTGAATTTTTCAAAATTTTCTGACCGTAACCGCGAAAGCTAGGGTTTTGTTTTTCTGTTCATTCTCGAGAGCATATTTTGAAACACTTCACGTCCCGAATTTCATTCACATTCGTTGATTATTGCGGTCGCCAAAGGCTCGTGTATCGGTTAAGTTATTTTATGACTACCCTGCACGCGCATGTAGTTCCGACAGGTTAGATGACATGTATTCCAATTTGTAGAAGAATTCACGACTTTATTATAAATGGCTTTGCTTCAGAAATTTCAATCTTTTGTTCAATAAATGAGATTTCTCAATTACTTCAAATATTTAGGGTGCCACTAAACGTATGGTGAGAACTATAAGGGGCGATAAAACTCGCCAAAACAAGCAATTTTCACCATACAGTGCGAGGTCGGAAAGCAAGCGAGCCGCACGAGGGCGCTTTCACTACAGCTGAAGAAACGTCGCCTTTCGAAGAACCCCTCATCCAGCTGCCATCCGACGCCTATGCAACGCCTGTATTGCAGCTGGTGGTAGCTCATTTCAGCAAATGCAAAGTTTTCGATTTTTTTCTTTGCCCGTTAGTAATCCTCTCAACTCTGTTCTCCATTTTCACCACGCAGGCTCCCTCTCGTGGCTCACCGCTTGCTTTCCGACCCCGCATTGTTTCGTGAAAGCTGTTCCTTCTGGCGAGTTCTATCACCCCTTTCGGTTCTGACAATCAGTTTAGTTACACTCTGTATATTATTATTACACTCTTTTTTAATGTTGAGATAATGCTCGGAGATTAACTGTAATCGGTTCCACATTTGTTTCGACAGAATCTTTAGAAATTAAAAATTTTACTCCTTTTCTGCAGTGTGTAATAGACTTTCTTCGAAATATTTTTTTATCATTTTAATTGCAACTAACTTACGTTGTACTGCAACACACCGCAGCATTATATTCATAATCACAACTTTTCTCAGTTGATAGCGCCGATGTTATGTTTTTTTCCCCTTCTGAATCGTACTCTTCATGTTCTTCTCTTCTTTTTTTTAAGCCTTAAACCTTTCTTTTTCCCTACATTTCTTACTTAATATTTTCTTATTTTATCTCGCTATTCATTTTTTCGTTGGAGTCTCTTCTTCTGTAATTTAGGTTATTTTTTCCTTAACGGAATCTTCGCTTCTCGGAAGCAAAAAAATGATATAAAAAAAGACCCACTTTACATAATGGACCGAGAACGGGATTGGTGCTTTTACAAGGCACTAGTTAAATTAAATAAATTGCATTCAATTCGCTAATAGGTTTTTCTTTCTCCCCCCCCCCCCCATTTTTATCTTTCTTCATTTTAGTTTTTATTTGTTTCTCAGGCCACGCACATTCCAGGGATTTTTCATTTGGTTTTTCCCACAAGTGAATGAAGACGGTGATTTTTTAACTACCGAATGGAAACGAAAGTCTTGGACTCGCAGTATTCGTGTGGTTTCTGGAAAAAACGGGGGCCAGTAAAGTGTGAAAATATATGCTCTAAAAAATGTATGTGCTTCTAAAAACGAATTTAAAGACCAATTAAATATTGTGTGTGTTGTATGAAATCATCTTTTTCTCCACGGGGCTGCAATATAGCGTTACTGTTGCGCCTAGAAAAGAAACAATACAACACTTTACCATTAATATTGAAATTCACCCGCGTAAGAAGTGTTAATCCGAGCGCTCCCGGAATATGAATATACAGTGTCACCATCGGCGAGACATGGATTATGAAATAGATGATTTTATGAACTGGTTTGATCTGGATGATGCGCTAGTAAATTATACATTAGGTGATGAATAACGTTGAGAGCCCAGTTCAAATTGGTCAGAAATAAAAATTTCAGTCGATTTTTAAACTTTTTTGATAAAAAGTATTTAGTTGCATTAATAATGATAATAATGAAAAATCAAGTGATGGGATAATAAATATCTATTTTTAGTTTCTACGATCATCACTGCATCACATTCTACCATAGAAATGGACAACAATTTCATTTTTCCGCAACAGAAACCTCATCACTAATGCAATTTCCAAAATGAAAATCGACGCCGTCATTTTAACACCAGGGGGAAACTTTTTTTAAACATCAACAAATTTCCAACATCATCCGGCAAGACATTAATTTACGGTGACGGCCGGCGAAAAACAAGGCAAAGGTTGAAAAATATTTTTCCTTCTTATCCTAAAGGGAGGAAGTTTTACCTTTCGAAAAGCCTAATCTTCATCTTTTATATAAAATACAAGAGTTTTCTTAAAGGATAATGAAGAAAAATCTCGGCGTGGCTTTCATGACAGAGAAAATCTACTACGTGAAATTTCGAATAGAATTTTACGGCGTTCTAATGGAAAATGATGGTGCTCGCTCACTCTCTCTCAATCTTCAAAGTCTTCTTTAAGAAATCTTCCGCGAGTAATTTGAATAAAGTAGATTAAAAATGCATCTCAATTACTAATGATTACGGAGAGATCCTGTCCGAGCGTAACAGTATATGTGTGTTTCACTTTTCTCTCTCTCTCTCTCTCTCTCTCTCTCTCTCCTCGACACACAAGCTAATTTAAAAAATTACAGTTCTTTGGAATTCTGTTAAAAGTTCATCAAGAGAAGCTTCGTGATCGGTGGACGATGTCTCAATTTTCTCTTCTTGTTTTCCCGTCTCTCTCTCTCTCTCTCTCTTCTCGTCATTCTCCAAGAAACTACAGATAGTGTCACCAGTATTCCAGTGGAGTAATCGATAAATTTTAATTCACTTTCTTGTATAATTTGCGGGAGGAAAAAGAGGAAACAGTCATCAACGAAAAAGTAAGCAATCGATATATTTATGCAAGCACTAACTATATATATCATGAAACAACTAATTCTGTATCGGATGGACTTTAATTGGATGAAAAGCCATATACCGCAGAATGAATTGGAAATTGGGACTAATGTCGGAATCCTGGATTCTTCATTCCATGTAAATGTTCAGAAACTTTCTCATTAATTCGGAGAATTTTCGGGGTTTTTTTCGCCTTCCTCCCCCCCCCTCCCATGGGAATCTTAATAAATTTATTCCATCCATTTATACATTTAGAATAATTGTATATATTTGTATATATTTTTTTCATTAGAAACTCCGTCTGCATAGCTCAGATATGAAAAGTATTTTATTATGAACAGAAAATGAAATTGAAGAGATATTGGAAAAGTAACAGAATTTTTCTAAACATGAATGTTGCGAAAATCCACGATTCTTTTAACCCTCAGTGTGCAGGATGAGGGTTTTATACGCAGCCGTTTTGAGAGCATCTTATCTTCGACTATTCCCGCAGCTTAGGGGTCATTCAAGTATTACGTCAGCATCGGGGATGGGGGGGGGGGGGTTTCGGATTTGCTGACTTTTGATGACAAGGGGGCAGGGGGGTTTGAAGATTGCTTACGTCATCAATCACCGTTTTTGAAAATATGAAATATTCTAAGCTGCTGACGAAATTTTGCTGACAGGGGGGGGGGGAGGGGTCAAAAATGGCTAAAAATCTTCTTACGTAATACTTGAATGGCCCCCTTAGGGATTGATAATTTTATGCAAACATTCCCTGACTAACTAACGTTGGTTTCTTCGATGTGGTAGAGCCAATTCAGACGATCATCCAGATGGAAACCGAGAATTTCAACTTTATGCTCATGTTTAATGAAGCAGTCACCAATTTTGATGTGAAGGGAAGACCCTTTACAGAGATCCATAGAAACCTTGACTTATTTGCTACTACTTATTCGCTACACATCAACTCCGGCCATATACTGCAATTTACTGCCATTAATCAGTTGGGATGAATATGTAAGCGTCATCTACCGGTGGTCACCTGAAGCTTGTTAGAGAAAACTTTGTTATTTACATTCCTTGCACTGAACTTCGTAAAAAAAGAACACCAGCCGCAAATTTACCAATATCCTCAACCCTGGGACCCCAGAGGCTATGACTGTCATACCTGACTAAAGACCACTACATACTACTCTGACGTGACGTGGTCGCACGTCACGTTTTGTGTCCTTTTTTTACGAAGTTCAGTGGTTGAAGGCAAACGGCTTTTTACTGTCGACTCTCGTTACAACGACTATACATCATAATGGCAGTTTCATTGTAATGACGGGTACGATAATTCCCAATTTTTTTCCTATTCATCCTGTGATGTTTCCATCCAATATAAGGGCTCACAAAAACCATCGCAACCAGCGCAACATCGAATTCATCTCAACCTAAACTTTTCCTTTTTGCAAAGAAATATACAAAATCCTTTCTCTCGTATGAAAATCTTCATAAATTCAAATCTTCATTAAATTCATTAAAATTCATTTAATAATTATAAATTCGTATAATCTCTTAATTAAAACTCCGTCTACACAGGCTCAGGCATGAAAATTATTTCCTTCTGAACATATAATTAAACTTAGGAGACATTGGAAATGTAATAGAATTTTATTCAAATATGTAGGATATGAAAATTCACAATAAATTGATCATCACACAATACAAAACCGTTCCCTGACTAACTAATGCGAACTTTCCAATTAACGGAATGTTTCGGCTGTTGCTTTTGATTGACCTTAGCGATATTTGTGGAAATGGTTCATGTGATAATACATGCCGTGATAAAACTGGTGAGTTTGTGGTAAAATCGATTCGTATTTGCAAATTTAGTTGCCTTATTAGGGTTATTATCAATCAACAAATGGCGATATCAACACCGTCACGGGGTCCCTCGGGCAGAGAAATGCGCCATGGCTCTTCAAAGACCGCGGATATTGATGTCAATTGCTTTTGAGGTCACAATGAGGTGCCCTAATACACCGTGAGGTTTCGTGTTGAGGTTAACCCTTTCGTTAAAATATACCCTATTATAAGGATCTGTGCAATGGTGGAATGAATAACAGCTAAAACTTGCTATATATATTAGCAGTGCATTAGAAGTCAGAATTCTTCTCACGTCCGCAGAAAAATTATATCGATACATTATGTATATTTAAAAATATATACATAGTGGATGGTAATAACCTATAACGTTCCCATTTAGAACGTTTACCCGCTTACAGTTTTCCGCTTTTGGACATTTTGCCTGTTATAAATACGAAAGCATTTGACTAATTTTCGTGATCCCAACTCTTACATATACTCATGAAGATTTCCCGTTTGGAGTCTTTACCTGCTTGCATTTTATTTCATGACGGTTTTTGAAAAACTTCATAAAAAGGATCGATTGTATGCACATAAAAGTCGATCCCTGGATCCCTACGATAAGGAGCCATTCAAGTATTACGTAAGCAGATTTTCAGCCATTTTTGACCCCCCCCCCCCCCGTTAGCCAAATTTTCGTCAGCAGCTTAGAATAGTTCATATCTTCAAAAAGGGGTGGTTGATGACGTAAGCCACCTTCAAACCCCCCTCCCCCCTTGTCATCAAAAGTCAACAAATCCGAAATCCCCCCCCCCCACTCGATGTTGACGTAATACTTGAATGACCGCTAATTCATGGTTTTTTCCCAGTTTTTGTTGGTTTATTGATAAGTTTCGTGAAGCTTTTTTTCACGTTCGTCAAATATTTTCAATGCGTAAATGCTATTGATGTTACTCATATTCATTCAACGGTTGTTAACGATGTCAGGGCACAATAAAGTGCCAATAAAGTGCTATTTGAGAACTACTACTAAACCATATAATAAGCCTGGTAAACGTTACCCCGAGAGATATCAGCCACCTCTGCAACGGACAACATATATTCATATTAGAGAACTACTGTGCTGATAGATGTTTCGATAATCTTACGGTAACTTACGAATAATTCGACTTTACAAGCTTGTTATAAAGGGATAGAAAATTTGAAAATATATCCGATTAGAATTCGATTTATCGATCAGAAAAATCTGATTAACCAGTTAAAAATTTTAATCGATTCCCAGCCGGAACGTACACTTATTATATCCGCATTTAATACGTCCATTTCTTTTAGTTGGGTGTTAGGATGAAAAGACTTCCATGTATTTCGTATGCATTGGAAAGTTGAGGAGTTTTCCGGTAGAGTATCCGCATTGCCCCGGCGCATGCGTATCGGATGCGGCACGTCCGACGGATGAGTGATGACGGAATAATGACTACCGGAAGAAGCTCCGTGACCCAGACGGGATCAAGAAGCGACGAAATATCCACACACACACACACATATACAACAGCTGATGCACACTCACACACACAACGTGAATGGATTGATATCTGCGACATCTGCCTCTCTCCTTTATGCTTTTCTTGCTGTTTTGGATCTCTTTTCAGCTCGATTGATGAAAGAGAAACAAAATTTCCAAGGAAACAAACAAAAGATCCAAATTCCATTTTATAGATCCCTATTCGTGAAACGTTTGAAATTTTCAGTTTCTTTGTAAGTGGAATTCATAAATGATTGCGGACAAGGAATGTTCACGTAACATTATATGGGGGTGATTCCATAAATCATCTACCGCATTTTACTGGTGAACCGTTAAGCCTAGAGGTATACTTCCAATTAGGAAAAGTTTTCAAACGTGTAGTACTCAGATATGCCTTTCATGTTGCAAGCAGTTGTATAGTCATTAAAATAAAAAAATTAACCCTTTATATATTACCCGTGTGTGTCTCAAAATCAAATTCATCATAACTCTGCAACTGTCATGTTTTCTCACATTGCAAAGGTGACAGAAACTAACACCTTTTCCTCTAATTAAGACTTTATAATATTACATACATAGCTCAGCAGTAATCAACACATTAAGGAAGGTGACCAGGTGGTATATAGCCCAAAACTTCAATAAAAGAGATTTTTGTTTCACAAGTGATACATTAGAATTTAAATGAACTTTGAATTATCCAAAAATACTTGCATTAAATTGGCATTTTCACAAGTATGCAGTCGAAGCTCAAGGACGACAATGCAATTTTTAATGAAGCATATTTTGTCAGTTTTTCCGTGATAAAAATTCTAGCCCAAATAGTATTAAGCAATTTCTACACGATTTCAAGAAATACCTATGAAGTTTAAAATTCGTGTGAAATTAATTTGTTTAATGAATTATGCTGATTAAACAGAAATTGAACGTGAAATGAAGACTACATGCGTCTGATTTTGCTTTTGTAGCATAAAAATCAATGCATCTTTTAATATAAAACCACGTGTACTTATGAAACTGAAGTTTATTTCCATCTTCCTTTAATTTTCCCCATCGGTTGGTGCAATTATAGGCAGAACACGATAATACCATTTGTACGTATGTGCAACTATACTAATGAAATAATATGAAAACAACTGAAAAGTACTCAAGATAGAAGTTTTCCCATAGTTTAGATGCTGAAACCGGCAATGTTTTGGCCGTCTCGACCACTTTTGCATTCCTTGGCGTCTTAGTTATTGTATAGGGAGTCATCCCTCCAGTTTCCTTATAGCGCAGCGGTTATAACTACCCAGTGGAATCAAAGATTATGGTTTTCAGGTTGATGTTATCTTTGGTTTTCTTTTTTCGGCTTTTGATACTGCTGCTGTCTGGTGGTGATTCTGGTAAACCCTTAACTGGCGTTGAGAAAATTCTGTGGGTAACTACTACTTTACCGCCATACGGCAATTTCCAACCAGTGGAGTTGGGTGGGAAATGAAGGCTCCATCCATCGATGGTCGCCCTAGACTCGGTAGTTAAAGAACTTGCTTCTGATGTTCTATGCCTGGATTCGAACCCACGGACCTTGACGGTAACCTTCATAGTGGAAGACGAGCATCTTTACCACTGCGCCACTAGGACACAAACACCAAAATTAGTCTTATTCTAACCGGTAACACAGTGCTGGTAAACATCACTATGGCATGCTGATCACACAGATCTTGCGTACAATTCACTATCCTCATGCTCACCTCGGATATCCGATGTTTAACCCTTCGATGGGCAGCGCCGTATATATCCGCTCGAAAATGTTGTGGTGAATCTGGGCAGCGCCGTATATATCCGGCTGGCCTGATGAGTTGCCTTCCCCTACTTTCTTTGTGTAAAGCTGTCACCCTTGCAGTTGACGAGCTCCTCCTCTAGTATTGAGAAGGGATCGTGCCATTGTAAGACGCTCTATACAGCTACACAATACAGAAAGCACACGTTAACAATGATATTATTCTTGTATTGTATCTGGTATCTCAAGGATCAAACGCGCAAAGGGTTGTGATGAAAGGGAATTCTTGATGTTTCTGTGGTCTGAACTGTTTTTTTCCTTGTCTGAGTGTTATTGCTGTTTTTAACTCAATTATTTCTTTTATATTTGGTTTTCTCTTTCGGTTTTTAAAAATTTCAGGTGATAATTAGTTTAGAAATTAATTTGATACAGAAATTTTCGTTTCAAAATATATACGAACCTCAAAGTCCCGCCTCTTGAGATGAAATTTTAGTTGTTTTTTTTCGCAGTAAAGAAAAGAACCCCCCTTCACCCTCTCCTTGCAAACCAACTTATTTCCCCGCTAAACTGTGTTATATAAAATTATCCGTGATAGTTTAAACTTCGATATTCTAACTGTATTCATCCTTTTTCTCTAACAGACTGAACCATCCCCAAAAAATTAATTCCTATTTCTGCTTCTTCCGACTGTTTAGACAAAGATTAGGCATTTAGCATTGATTTTAGATATAGTTTTTTCCTCATACCTATAGATGAATGGATCAAACTCTCTTCCCTCCACTATCATTGATCGCAATCTGTCACTATCAAACGCATTCTTTTGTATCAGTCTCGACAAACAATATTGTATGAATAAATGTCACGAATTTCGCAACCATCACCAACTACCATCTCTCGTCATTATCTATATATATATATATATATATGGGCATCATTTCCTCAATACCTTCACACTCTGTAAATCAAGTCTAAAAAACATCGAAATTTTAGTATTTATTGCGCATCTTTCACGTTTTGTGCGAACATCGAATTTGAATATTACGAAAACTTACACGAAAGGGAGGATCTATCTACCTCTATTAGCCAATAAAATAGTGTTCTTTTGAAAGAAAAACACGTAACCCCCCCTCCCTTCCCTTTACACAGAAAATTCTGCCTACACCTATGATCACATTCACCTCTTTGACGTAATCTTGCTTGTCCTTTCCGTGATTGGAAAATGTGAATGTTGTGTTCAGAAAAGTGCTCTTGTACCGAAACTGCGTGGATCACAGAATGCCCACTTACATGGATTGCAGATAGGAGTGCAGTTCATTAGAAGATTCTGTCTTTCTGAAAATAAGAATATTTTTAAAGTACGGTGAAACTTCTCTCAAACGGCCACTCGGTATTCAGTAAAATAAAATGACCGTTTGCGAAGCTGACCATCGAAGAAAAGTTGGACGATGGTAGAAAGAACAATAAGGTGAAGATCGTGTGGTGCGTCAAAATTTTAGATTTCATTGTCACAAAAGAAAAAAATCTCATGCTCACTGACGTACGCAAAGGGCCCATCCCCCATGAGCCAAGATTATAGTGTTATTTTGCAGGAAAAGACGTAAATCCTCCATCCCCCCTCAGAAGGAAAAAAATCTGAAAAACCCCCTCGAGAAAATTCTGCGTACGCCTATGCTTACGCTCAATATATTTTATAATGCCCAAAAAACAGGTGCATATACTTTGGACAGAACTTTGAATGCCAGATCATCTGATCAATTCTTGAATCTGTATTATCAGACATCTGTTCTTATCTCGTAGTGACTACTGCGCACAATGAAAAGTAAAGGACTGTATACGTTCTTCCTCGCATTATCTTGTTCTCTCACTGTTTTTCTACCGTGTCTCTGCGTGCTAGAATGTGAAGAAAGTTCCTACAAAGCAAAAAGTTTCAAATCCCGTATCTATTCAGAAACGATCATTGGTAATCTGTAGCATTTATCCTGTTCCACTGGGGAAAATTTTTAAACCGTCTTATCAGCTAGTATCAAGTGTATAGCATTAGCTTTTGTCATCTTGTTCACAATTTTTTTTAACCTGATAATGTCACACATGAACAGGAAATCCGATTTATCTAAAAGGGTATGTATGCTGATGTGTAAAGATTATAAGATTATACAAAGAGAACTATATAAGGTGTTAATACATATAATAATAAAAGGCACAAAAACTTTTTTTTCTTCGACTCTTTTTTTTTTTTTCTACGGCCCAAGTTTGAAAGAAAAAAACAGCTTGACAAATGTGACCGGACTATAGAGTTTCTACTGTAACTCTTTTTTTTTTATTACAGATTAGGTCAGTTTGTAATGAGAGGGTGAAGGGGGGGGGGGTTTCTCTGAACACTCCTCCATTTCAATCCCACCAGTGTCTAATCTTTCACCCTCCCCAAAGGTATGTTTTGCAGACACCCATGGAAGAAAGCAAGCAATTCATTCAAAGAAAATTGACGCTATTGTATTGGCTAGAGCTAATTATAACTGAAAGAGGCACAACTAAATTCTAGTAAGAGGAAGGATTTCAAGAAAGAGACAAGGATTTCTCATTTTGTGCCCGTCAAGTTATCTCAATCCGCCCATTACTGTAAGCCTCTTATCATCGTGGCTATAGCCACTACTAGAGGTAAACACAAATAAACATTTGGTTGTTTCAAACAATGCTCGTCCCGTGACCTCACACATACCTACTTTCCCACCTATTTTTTCTCTCCTCGCTCTTCTTTTCTCATTTTTGAGCCATGTGTGTCTCACAATGATTTTTGACTATTTAGTATAACATTCATTCTATTTGAGAAGTTAAAGTAAGTTATATAGTAAAAGTAAACCCACAAAGTACACTTATGATGGCTCAATTGAGTGAAGATGAATTCGATGAAAAATTATTATCAAGTTCGGAGAGCGATTGCTCGTTTTCATCAGTTTCATCCGAATCCGAGGATGAACTCCAGAGTGTGAGAGATTGGTGCAGACTGGATGTAACTAAACCTCCACCACCACCACCTCGATTCTACTTTAGTGGGACCCCAGGCATGCAGGTCCCACTGTACAATGTTTCAAATTCATTGGACTATTTCCACCTTTTTTTTGATGAACAGGTAATTGAGAACATTGTAACGTGGACCAATGACTTTGCTACAGAGTATATGGAACAAAATAATGCGACACCAAAATCAAGGATAGCGTCTTGGTCCGACACGAACAATCGTGAAATGGAACTGTTTCTGTCTTTACTGATGTTGCAAGGAATTGTAAATAAACCAGAAGAAACACATATGTGGTCACAAAGGCCTGTTTTGAGCACACCTTTGGTGAGTAAAGTGATGTCGCAAAGAAGATATAGCCTGATTATGAAATTTCTACATTTCGGAACCGGAAATGATTCAGATACTGACTATCAACCAAAACTGAAAAAAATTTGGAATTTCTCAGAAATTATGAGAAAAAAGTTCATGTCTGTTTACACGCCAGAGAGAGATGTAAGCATCGATGAAAGCCTTATGTCCTTCAAAGGCAGACTCTCCTGGAGGCAATTTATTCCATCTAAAAGGGCCAGGTTTGGAGTCAAAACTTTTCAACTCTGTGAAGCAAGCAGTGGGTATATTTATAACTACAAGGTATACACAGGAAAAGATACCTTCACCGGAACAAAAGGACTTTCTACAGAGAGTGTATTGTTTCTAATGAAAGACCTTCTCAATAGAGGTTATTGTGTGGCTGTCGATAACTTTTATTGTTCTCCAGAGCTTGCCGAAATTTTAATTTCGAATAAAACCGATATTTTTGGAACCTTACGACCAACACGAAAATTTCTGCCACAACAATATCAAACTGAACGTTTGAAAAAAGGCGAGATGGTATCTTTTCAGAAAGGAAAGATGTGCATACTAAAGTGGCAGGATAAAAGAACTGTGTGCTTACTCAGTACGTTTCACAACTGTGAGACTAAAACTACATCTTCAAAAGGAAAAGTGCACACAAAACCTATTGCAATCTATGAATATAATGATAGAATGGGAGGTGTGGACAAAGCCGACCAGTGCCTCTCATACTATCCCGTTACACGCAAAAGACAGCGAAAATACTACAAAAAAATTTTTCGCCACATTTTAAACCAAGCAGTTTGGAATGCTTTCGTACTGTACACGAAAAATGGAGGTGAAATGAAGCATTTAGATTTTCGGATAGATCTTATTGAAAGGTTGATAGAGGAGAACTGTGATGCGATTCACGAAAATAATGGAAATCAATTGGACACTAGAACCTCCAGACATCACTTCCGACTCACTGGTCGGCATTTTCCAGAAATGATTCCGCAGAAGGAAAATCTGAAGAAGCTGACCGTAAAAAGATGCGTTGTATGCAGCACAAAAACGGACAAAAGGGGGAAAAAAGTTCGACGAGAATCAAGGTACTATTGCGCAGAGTGCAATGTAGGACTTTGTGTGACTCCTTGTTTTAAGATATTTCACACTGAGGAATATTATTGAATCACTTACCATTTTTACAAATCAGGTTAAAGCTAAAATTCTTTTTTTCGTATGCATTATGTTTTTTTCTTCTTTGCTTGCTTCTTCACAATTATTATTATTATTTTATACTTATATCAATTGGTATTTGGGATTTTTTTCAGCCTTTGTTTCTTACAAATAATTTTTTTTGTACATATCAGTAAGTTTCAGTAAAATGACGTTATGTTTCACACTTCCGAATAATTATTATTTTACATGCATTCATTAGTGTCAAGCAAACTAAAAATTTTACTTATTTGCACTTTTTTATTTCTCAAAAACTTATTTTTATACATATTTCATATACATCCCATACCGTCAGGGTAACTTAAGAGCATCATGGGTCACCGGGCTAGGTGATTTAGCTGGGGTTCTACCTAGCAAATTCTGGGAAATTTCAACAGGGTGCATTTTTGTGCGGCCCCGGGCTGTGTCCGTGTAGTTTATGCTTCTTTTGATTTTTTTTTTTTTTTTTTTTTTTTTGTATTTTCAAATTAAATTTATTTACGTTCATATATACAGAGAAATTTAAATACACTTATGAGAAAGACCTTTTCAAAAATTAATTTTTTGTGCATATCATTTAGGGTTAGGAACTATGTTTTTTTTTAATGTTTATATCTTTCCAAATTAATATTTTAGCGAATATGTTAGTTATGAGGGTTAAGCACACTTATTTATCCATAAAAGTTTAGATTTTTATTTTGTTACACACTGTATTTTTACTCTCAAAACTGATACAGGGTAATTTTTGAATGCCTGTTGAGCATTTTTTAAATTGGAATCATACCTCTACGACGGACGATTGGTGATAAAGGCAGAGCTAACACTTACAGGCAGGACAGTAACTAGAATTTTTGCCGTCCTGGGCGAACATTGTTTCGCCCACAAATTAATTTTGGAACGGTATTCTTTGTTCCCACCGATAACTGCAACCCCTTCATTTTTTTTCCGCCCGGGCAGTTGCCCCCTCTGTTTCCGGCACTGCTTACAAGACACCCTGTATAGAGTTGACGAAAACTGACTTGCATATTGAAGATAATTGGGGTGGCTTTAGACAATTATTCCACGAAACTTTGTCGAAGACAAAATTATCGACAAAAAAATTATTTCATTTTGTATGGTAACTAACCAACTGCTAATTATTAAACTTCAGTAAAATGTATTGAAATTTAACCTACATATATTAATATTCATAGCATCGCATACTGAATCCCAACATATAAGACTGACATTCATCCAGTAAATATTTAATGTCCACAATGTGTATCACACAATAGAAATAGATTTTATATTGAGTGTTCAAGAAAATTCCGATTTAGTTATCGTAAGTTCCGGTAAAGAAGGTAATGGGATATACAGTATAAGCAACATTCTATAAAAAAAAAAAAAAAAAAAAAAATTCGTGGAAATAACCACGTCGAAGCCTCGTGTAAGACACACAGAATTTCCGTCAAAGAATATATAAAACTATTTCGCACGTTTCACTGACGTTCTGTGGTCCCCCCTAGTAATATTGTTTCTACCATTACTGATTAAAAAAATGAATAAGTAAACATTAAACGTTTTTCAGGAGTAGAGTATATATAGAATTTATTGGAATCTCTCTCATCGAAGTTAGAGCAGTAAAAAAACCTTATCGTAAAGGCTGCGACTTTGGAACCACCGTGAGAGCTAATGATCAACTTTGAAAGTTATTATATAAACCACGACTTTATTACGAAAAATTTTGCGGAATTTTTTTTTTTTTTTTCTTACAAATTTGCTTTACTAGATATTTCCATGTATCGTTATATACAAGCTTGTATATAATTTCATTACTTTCAATCGAATACTCAATTACGAACATAAAAACGTTGATGATCGAGATTTTCATGTGATAATATTGATATAATTATATCTTTGAAATACAAATACAAGGCCAACACAGGCAAAATGCCCAACGAGGTGGCTAAGAAAAAGATTCCCATAACAAATATGGATGTCATATATTTATTATAAAATACAACAACCCAATTAAAAATACAATTACAAAAACTAGAAAAACTTTTGATTGAAATAATGATCTTCGTAGGAATTCTCAAAAAAGGGAAAGAAATCAGTGAAAATATAATAATTTCTCATTTTTCTCCAGGAATTCTAGGGAAACTGATTTAATGGGTTTCATGAGCTTTTAAACACTCAGTGAAGCCATTGTGGCTAACCTACAATAGACCTATTCATGTCGTCGAGTTATTGTTGCGGTGGGAGGAACTCCAATCCCCGAAAATCCGGCTCCCTGCTGTTGAGAAGTGGGGGGAAAGCATCGTCTTTCCTCGACAGGCCCTGCCTGTTTTCAAAGGTTTTATCTGAATATGCGTAACTGTCGAAGGGTTAACGACTAATTTGAAACCGTTATCGTGATAACTGGTACTCTTCCGATACGCCATTTCAATCTGTCATTTCACTACGCCAACACTCCTACCGTCAGACAAAAAGACTTACGCAAGTGGTGTGGTGGGGTCATTTGCACCCCATGGAAACTTTGATCAATGATATAGAGGGAAGAAAAAGTAGAATAACATCGTAAGTTTGTCAAACACACGTAAACAACTAGCTTGAAAGGCTACTTAAAATAAGATGGTCCACATGCATTTCTTTCTCAAGAATGGCAAGATGAAAAATGCGTGTGGTCATTTAGACACCACCACGCCACTTAAGGATTAATAAATTTGTATTGTGTACACTTAGTCGCATTTCACACATATAATCGGATCTATCCTCATATTTAATCGCATTTGTATTATTTATTCGTACATTTCATATCCCCTTGGGAAGTTCGTATCCACTGGCTTGTGTATGATTAAGTTGTTTCCTGAAAAGCGAACCTTGTTATGTGAATTTATGGATTCGCCCTCTTAATGAATACAAACTGTCATGCCAAAACGCACTACTGCTACTGAATCGGCAGAGTAATGAGGAAGGGGGTTTGATGGGTTATTGCTACCCCATTTTGGAATCCCACGGTTTCACCAGTTATGGTTTTCAGGTCAATGATATCTACTAACTCCGTACCTGCAATCCTGAAATCATGTCTCCGTTAAAGATGCGATCAAAAGTGCATCTATTGTAAGATACATGATTCTTTTGAAAGCTAATGCGTATAAGCGAATTCAATGTGCGAGAATGCTTTAAAATGACGAGTTTCGCTGCATTTGCACTTTGTGCCTATTCCACATTATCCTTTATAATTGGCAATTCCCCCTTTTATCTTGCTTTGTTGCCAACTAGCGGATAGAAGCGGCTTCGCTCGCGTGGATTTCGTAATCTGAAAATTCCCCCAAATGAGCATTTGAGGTGTTGAATTTCGAAAAATCCCTTCTTAGTGAGGCATCTTAATATTTTCACTTTATGAAACGAAACCACTGAATAATATACGTGGTAGGTGCAAGGTCCTCCTTCCCACCATCTAACTTGATTTTTCTGGATCCATTGTATTGTTCTAGCTCAAAAATGAGCGCCAGAAAATTTAAAGTATTTTCTGTTATACCCTATTGAAGCCATTTGCTTAGCACGCTAACGTTTTCCAATCGGCATAGATATGATGGAAAGGTTATTAGCTGAGGCAACTCTCAGCGAGGACCCTCGTTCCACCATTCAAAATTTTAGGGAACCACTGAATGAATTTTATATTTATAGCTTCAGCGGTTTCGGCTCGGCGACGATCAGTCAGTCAATCAGGATGTTGTTTTATATGTGTAGATTTAGATTCACAAATTTCCTCATTTTTTCAATAGAAACGCTACAATCAATTTTTCAAGATCGGACATGATCATTTCACTTACGTGATTATTTTACATTTAATTCAGTGGTTCTTTAACTTTTATAACCCACGGACCTCCTGTGCCAATAAAATAAGGGTCCCTATACAGAATAATATTCAGCATATTATAATTTAAAAACAATTGTTTTCTCATCCGGCCCCACCAGCCTCTTCAAAGGCCCCCTAAGGGAGGTCCATGGACCTCCTGGTTAGAAACCTCTATAAATCTATAGGTAGTCATAACATTTGTGGTCGGGAACGTCTCCTCCGGCAGTAAATGGGGGTGAATATAGACTCTCCTTCCAGCCTGTATACCGGGGAGGGGGCGAACATTTCTGAGCCGATAGCACTGTATGTGCTGTGCTCCTCATTATAATCAGAAGTGCATTCCTACGGCATGGTTGACATAAACCAGACTCACATCAGCATGATCAAAGCCTTTGAGATCTCTTTGTTCAGAGCAGTGTTTATCAAGCTGGGGCCATCTGGACCCCTTGCGGTACTGGGATATTCTGGGGGGAGGAGCCACATCTAAAAACTAAATGGAAGGGAAGCCATGACAGGAGGTGAAGGGGCTACAGAGACCTGTGAATCGGTTTTTTTTTCAGATGTGAAGAATTAATCCTTCTAAATTAAATATTGTGGGAAAAAGTTTGACCGCTTAGCATAGGCCCACACGGGCTCCGACACATATAGGGCCTCCGTGCCAATGAAATATAATACTATGATTAGAAAAATTAAATTGGTCAACTAGTATTTCTCGCCTGAAAGGAAAGGGGGGGGGGGTCTCCAGACTACCATTTCGCCCATGTTTCTATGTGGACAGCCCCTCCCCCCCATGCCTGGTGGGGGGCCTGATGACCATAGAGGAGCTACATAATGTCATCTGGTGCTATGAGTTTTGAGTTTAAGTATGTAATATGCAACTCAATAGTTGTTACTACCAGCTAAGTGGGTTCTAGAAAATTCTGGAGATTGCAGAACACCATTTCGCCTGAGGTCCATATGATGTTGAAGCTGCTTAACATAGAACACCCACAAGCGAATCCCCCTCCCCCCCCCCCCGAACTTTAGCTTAGGATCAGAGACCGTCCTTATTTATAAAAAAAATTGTTTCAATTATAAATGAATTAAATTCAAAAACTAGAAATGATCTTGCTTCTAGATTAGAGGGGGAGGGGCAGAATAAGACAGGAGGCCGGGGGGGGGGATATGCGCGAAAAAAAGCCTAAAAACACTGGTTTAAAGTGTTTAACTCGCCCTTAAAATTATCCAAATAGCGTGTAGCACTCAGATTTATCATTCATGTTGCAAGGGGTTGTATAGTTATACGCTCCCAAAAGATGTCAGTATGAGTTTTAGGAGACATTATTCGTCAGACACAATAAATAAATAACGGATGTTCAAATTTTCATTAATTTGATGAACTAATTTCCATTCAGAATCCTAAAATAAATATAAACCAGCGTAATATCAAGACACTGAAAATCAAAACCACAATAAGTAAAAAAAAACCAAATGTGATTTTTATTATTATTCTTGTAAATAAAAATCGCAAATAATGTTTTAAAATAAGAGGGAAAAAATGTATATTTGAATTTTAAACATACTAAAAGGAAAAACCTCTGGTGTAGGAAACGGGTGCCTAAACGCATCTGTGCGCGTTGTTCATCATAAAAGTCGCATATGAGCGCTATTGTCCCAAACTCTAATAAAAATTCGACTTGCCTCCAGGAATACATACATACACGAGGAAAAATATCTGAAGTACGGCAATGAAGCACGCATAAAAATGAACGACTCTTGGATCGTAAAAAAAAAACAGAATAGAGAGAAAGCGGTGTTTTTTATTCAAAAGTTCTTACTCTAGTCACTCATTTGCATAAAATAATAGTATTCAGAATTATTTTAACCGTGATAAAAATAGAAAAGAAGAAGAAGCGCAATTTACTGGGAAATTCAGTGCGACTTTTGTTCTAGAACGATATAGTTTTTGTTATGGATACTGAATAAACATACCTTAAGGCGTAGTAGAAGCAGCAGCATGTTGCAGCACGCTTCGTAAATTACGCGCATTAAATGACGCACTAAAGTTACCGTTTTTGTTTGCGTACAGCCTTACGACAGCCGTACATACTTTTTCCTTATGCTGGATGAAAATTTACAACGGAAGATTTTCACATGAAAGTAAATACATATCGAGTCTGTTTTGTTGACTTTGGTTTCGGTTTTCAAATTGAATATGTAAGCAATGTGAAAAAGCCAGTTATTTATGCTCTACGGGGTGGTCGTAAATTCTTCCAACAAAAAAAATGTTGTTATGCATAAAGACTTACAATCCTTTTCCATTAATCTAGGGTCATAATCCGCTCATGGCACCACAAAAGAATAATTTTGATAAACGCGTCCAACATGCGCAACTATTGGTTAAATTTTGAACTATTTCTCGATTTAATAAAAAAAACAAGCCATGATGAGTATTTTTGTGCAAGCCGCGCTTTTTGTGTCAAAAACAGCTGATCTTTTATTAGTTTATAAATTGTGTAAAGGACTTTCCATCCTCTTTGTATATCGATCTACGATGAGACAAATTCGCTTGATATGAATAAAATATTTATGCTTACCAAATAACCTTATACACTTCTACGCATGCAACCATACGCTAGTACTTGAGTTCCAGATAATTTTAAGTCGACGTCCAATCTATTTTCGTTCAGATTTTTTCCAGCAGCCAGAAGATTGAAGAAGGTTGATTGAACCTGTGGCTTTTTGATTTTATGCTTTCCAGGTCTCAATGCGTTGAAATTTTTCCGAAGGTGCATGAAATATTGTTTCATCTGCACAGCTACTCATTAATTAATTCGTGCTGTGCAACGTCGCGCTTGGGAGTCAATTTCAGCATTTCACTTAGATGAATGGAACATGCAAAAATAATATAAATTCAACAAGTCTTAATTTTTTCTAACAGCTGAAGGATCGACGTAAACATGTAACTTAACTTTTTCTGGAAATATGAGGTTCCACTTCAAATACCGTTCATCATATGTTCATCGTTTCGCTTAATATGATATATTAAGTGAGGAATTGTGGAATACCATTTATATATATAAATATACAGGCGTAAAACAGGGTAAAACAGGGTAAAACAGGGTAAAACAGGTAAAACAGGGCGTATGCAATTTTACTGGCGAACTGTTGATTCTTGAGGCATACTTCCAACTAGAAAATGAATCCAAATAACGTGTAGCACTTAGATTTATTATTCACTAGCTGATACCCAGCGACGTTGCCCGCCCCGTAAAAAATTTATATATGAATAGCTTATTAATTATTTCTTAATCAAAATATTTCTGCATTAAGTAAGAAAAAATTACTTTCATTTTTTAATTAATTTTAATTATTTTAATTTTATGATTATTAATAATATAATTTTAATTAAAAACTTCGGGCAATCGTTTGTGGATACACAATATTTTTGTTTGTCCATCTGGTGTGTAGATGTACAAATTTTTAGGATTACCAACACGCGAACAGGCGACGTAAAGCTGTCCGTGTGAAAAACAGGGCTCAAGTAGGTTGATACCTGCCACTACTAACAACTGGCCTTGCGCTCTGTTGATTGTCATGGCAAAAGCTAAACGAATCGGGAACTGTAATCGCTTGAAAGTGAATGGCATTTCTTCGGTGATAATTGGGGTACGTGGAATGAAGACGTCTTCTCCTTTGGCACATCCAATTAGTAGAATCGTTGCTTCGATGATGTAATTGTGCAATTTCTTCACGCAGAGTCTGGTGCCATTGCAGAATTTCGGTGTCTCCAAATTTCTTGAAAGCATTACAGGTGCTCCGACTTTGAGGGTCAAATTGTGTGGTGGCACACCCGGAATATCCAAAGAGTTCAGAAATTCTGCAGGATACATAATTGTCTGCGCTGTGTCTGTGACAGTGCCAACCGATTTGTAAGATGTGGAGTCTCCCGGAAAAATTTTTTGGATTTTTTCGTTGATCTTGTTCACACTGTCATTTTTCGGTGCCAGAATGTCTCTCTCACAAAACCACACATGGTTTCAGTGCTTTTGTTGAATGTTTGGGAAGGCTTTGTCTGCAAGTTCTTGAACCGAATTTAATAACTGGCAAAATCCATTTGGGAACGTAATCGGTCCAGTGCTTGGGTCTACTGGTTGATCAACTGATGTGAAAATGATAGCAGTGCTGAGTCATTTTGCAGTTGAACTCGCATGTTAGTGAATAATGATAATTTTTTAACTTCGTGCCAGAGTGTTGATGATTTGAGGCAAGCAATGAGTTCATCAGCTGGCGTTAAACATTTTTATTCCCAATTTTGCCGTCGTAGTTGTTGTCCTCTGTTGTTAGCGACGTCATACGTCCAACTTGTGCAGCGAATATTCAAACACCTTTTAAGCATTTTTTAAATTGAAACTATACCTCTACGATGGGCTGTTGATGAGATAAAGGCCGCATTAGCACTTACAGGATACCCTGTATATAGGCAAGCAGAAATAAACGGCGCTCTTCCCGGGTTTTCTTCAATTACTGGGAGGATTGGAAAAGTGACAAACCGTTATAAAGGAATAAACTGTTATAATAACAGAATTAAAGGTGTGACAAACCATTGTAAAGGCATATATTCCCGTCTGAAACGCATTGTTGGAAACCACGGTAACCAAAGTAAACGTTCCGAAAGTGATTGTTGAGGGCCCCAAAACCATTGTTGCCCGACAGTTTTTTGTCCATTTCGGGCATTTGCCCAGCTCTGACGAACTTTTAAAGTAGCCTACGGTTCAATCCCGGACCTGTTTGGTATATATGCAAAATCTGGCGACGATCGGTCTAAAACTGTAGATTTGTATAAAGAGCATACATACATACATACATACATACATACATACATACATATTTTCACATTTATATATAAGATGTAGCAAGGGGTTGTATAGTTATTTAAATACAAATTCAACTTTTTATACAGTCTCCGTGTGCCCAAAAACCCAATTGGAAACTAGCCTGTCTATCTCCTAATGCTAATTAAAAAACCTTCACGTGAAAAACAGTTTCCCGCATTTAATGCTGTTTTTTTCCCAAGAATATCGAAGGACTAAATTAACCATCTTCGTTTTTCGAATTTGAATATCTCAGTGAATATTGCGCCTAGAAACGTGGAATGTTTTTAATTGGCATCAGGACAGACTGGGCAACAAGTTCTGAAAGGTTTTTGTGCATACGGGAATGGTATAAAAGAAAATTTCTTATTTAATTTGATGCAACCTCCTTGCAATATGAATGTCATATCTGATAACTACAGTATTTGAATATTTTTTCAAATTGGAAGTGTGTCTCTAGGATCAACGGTTCACCAGTAAAATGCCATACTGCCTGTTACCTATGCACTCTGTATATTTTTATTCTTCCAGTTTGAAAGATGATAGAAACCTAAAAAATCTGCATTTTTATGGAATTTGGATTCTTGCCGTTGTATTTAAAAAATGTATGGGTACATGAAATTAGATACCATATCCGAGAAAATGTTATTAAAAAATTATATCATGGGGTAATATGAAACAGAGACGGGTAATAAGGAGTTCATAGGTTAATATTCTTGCATAACTCACAAGGAAAGGATCCCAATGGGACGTCTTCAAAAAATTCTCATTCAAGTATGCACAAAAATATAAAAATAATCTTTCGGAATGGGTCGATCAAAAAAATGTAAATATTAATATTTTGAACGTCAACAGAGGCCAAGAAGTAATTTAAAAATCCCGTAACCCTAGGTTAATTGATGATCACTCACGCCCAGAGCTGTTCTGCAAGACAACTTCCTCTCTTCACCTCCTGGGAGGCTGGGTTGTGTCCAAGAGCATCTCTTCTACTTATTCAACAAATGAAACAATTACATACACTCTATGGGAACAATCCATCAGAACCTTAACCCTAGAGACAAAGAGGTAAAACATTCAAACAACTCAGGTTACAGACAGTGGAAAAATCAACTCCGACTCATCATCCGCCATTAATACGCAGAGTGACGTCGGTATTATCCCCACAGCCAATAGCGCTGTCCCCTTATACCGTTTTTTTAACGATCAGATGTCACTTTGACATCACATTGAACAGAAAACGTTTTTTCTACCCTAGATGATTCCGCCAGGAATTTTTCAAGACATCTTAGATTGGGTGCAGCACAGACAAGGAAAAAGAAGAGAAAAATAAGAACTATAACAACTGATAGATATTTGTGTGAGAGAGTGAAAAAGAAGTTCTTGAAAGATATCGTCAAGAATCGCGAAAGGCGATGAGTAGCCAACTGTTGTTATTTTTAATAAGTTTTTGCGGCTTTTACAATTGCACTAGGCCGCTAATTTTTGTTTTGGTTTTCATGTGTTTCTGGGTGAGATGTATTCCCGGGCACTGCCCGGGGGCCTCAAGAGAAGAGGGGCCTCACAAAAATGAGATGCGATTGAAATTTTCTAGAATTTACCAGGTAGGGCCCCTGAAAAACCACTTGGCCGGTGGCCCATGATACTCTTAAGACAGCCCTGTTTATTCCATAGTATCATCCAAGTTGACACATTCTATTGACAGTATCCCATAAAACCTGGCACATTATCTAGTTAAGATAGAGTTACATCTAGCCACGGAGGCAATCGCTAGCTAAGAAAATGAGCTCAGCGTAATGAAACGCACTTCTTTGATGCATATTGGGCTTACATAGTTTTAAATTATTAGGCATTCTTCCATCAATAAATCTACACTTTTCAAAACTTGCCAAAATAAATTTCTGAAAATGAAAAAAAAAAAAACAAATTGAAAAACACTGTTCCGATTGGTGGCCATACTTGAATGCGAAGGAAAGCCGGTACGGTATACCTTTCCATCATACTATTCCATAATCACCGCACGTCCTACATTTTTAAGAAATTATGATCACCCTGTATATGTACACCAAAAATTAATCTAAATGATCTTCAAAAATCAAAAAATACTTGGCGTTCAGAAAAGAAAGTCACGCATGCAATTTTTATTCATCCCTCAGAGAGGCCCAAATTACAACCTCTAGAGAGATCCAAATAATCTCTTATACCTTGAATACTTTCTATATAATTTCTCGTATCGAATTTCATATTATTCAAAGCAATTAAGTAAAGCAAAAACTAATCTGCATGCACGCAGTTTCTTTTTTCCTCTCTCTCTTGATTACACGGTATTTTCAATTCATGGAAAATTTCCAAACTTCAAATTGCTTTTTTTTTCTTTCCCTTCCTGGAAGAGAAATTTTGCATTTTTGCTCTCGGAAAAGAAAATATCTGGAAATAAATGAACTTTATCGTTGCCATTTATGCAGCTTATTAAGTACGATATTATTTCGACGTCAGCTGCTTCCGACAACGAAGAATCTCTTTCTATATATAAGACGCTTTCCAAAGGAACTTGTTAAATATCACTCTCAGAAGAAGTCTTGTCTTTTCTTTGATTTTTCAATCTACTAAAGGAGAAAAGCCGCTTTCTTATTCTTGGATATTTTCCCATCCAGCCGCTTTGTTCATCAATCTCACGTCAGATCGCGATCCGTGTTTCGGATTCATTAGTCACGCTAATGACGTCATCGGAATAGAGCCCCCCCCCCCCGGTCACACCGCTAGTTTGCACAAGGGGGCGCCCCCCCCCCCCATCTACAAAAGACACGGAAATCTTCCCATTTTTCCTCAAATTCGTTTTTTTCCTCCTCCTACTTGAAAAATCTAGAAATTTTAAAGAATTTCTGTCAGCGCGATAACTTTATGTGTGTGTGTATGCTTACATGTATACGCGTCTATATATTTGCGCATGCACACAACACACTTTAGCCCCCATGGCTTTCTCTTCCGTTGACAGCTTTGTTATTAACGAGAATTGAAGTAGCATTTCCTTTTGCTTGTCCTTAGTAAACTCCGAGGGCTGGCCTGCGATGTTATTTTAGTGATCCATCATCGATGACACCACGTTCTGTAGTGTAAAACCCGATTGAAGTCTCATCTGGTATGTACAGTGTGACTGGAATCAAAGTAAATTTCCGCCACTTCTGGTAAATTTTTAAAAGCGGCTGCAAAATGATGGCTGCCTTGAAAATTGTTCGAGCAAGTCCGTGAAAGGGGAGGGAACTGCTTCACGTAATATACATCCAGCAGTGAATAACAGTTTTTGATTGGTTATTCACATTTATTTATCATGTAAATATTAGACACTAGAGAAAATTGTGGAAAGCACCACTTCTTAATCCTATCATTGGCAGATATGATCATAGAAATACTGTATAATAAAATGAATTTTTTTTTTCTCTCACTTTTTTCTACAAAACCACGATTTCTCTCTCTTGATTACTAGTAGTTATTCACTACACACACAACTATTGCCACAAAGGCAATTTATAATTATTTTAATTTCAAAAGAGGTAGCTGAGTCGGGATCGTGTTGCGGGGAGAGCTTACATAATAATAAATGGGGTGCATGTTATGAATTCGGCTACTGCCATCTATCTTTTGTGAATCGGAAATTATCAGTTGATGAATAATGTTGTGCGCGTATTCGACAATTGTGGACCGGAATGCTTTCTGTAGAGAAAATATTTTTTAAAAAAGAAAAGAGAAAAGGAAGAATAGCGTTAAATTTTTGAAGCATTATGATTTTGAAGTTATGGATTTATCAGTACAATTTGTGGAATTTTATAAATGTTTGAATTTGGTGAAACTCTGTCAATTAAAATGGATTCGTGTCAGCTCCTGTAAAAGAAGCGGGGCAGTGTATTTGTCTACATTTATTTCCTGGAACCATGGTGAATCGGTGTCCATGCCTTACTGAGTCATTGCGCGGTTACGTTTAGCGTTAGATATACAGTCAACACTAGTTATAGTAAGGGTCGTAGCTAGCCATTCCCGTACCCTTTGCAAGAATTTGAATTTAGGCCCATTCTGGACCCTCGTTCTAAGTGGGCCCTGTGCGGGTGCACCTGCCCTGGTTATAGTGACCATTTCATTACAGCGACCAGTAGGATACGTCCCAAATGTTTTCATAGAACACTCTCGTGATATAAACACTGTTGATATAACGACTCTTTCAATATAACATCTGTTTTCGGCTGGACGTAAGGGGTCGTTATATTGAATGTCGATTGTAATATGTCCCAAGATTTTTTTGGAACACATAATATATCTAAGCGGAACTTCGGAATCTTAGGAAAGAAACTATCATCATCGTCATCTCTACTTTGCATTCAATATCCTATATAACTTTTTTAAATACAATATTTTATTAATCCATAAGAAATAAGGTTAGAGTTAAACTACCATGTAAGAGTCTGCAACAATTAAAGCATGTCCTTTTCAATTGGTGCAAACGTCTAGTATTTACATTGATTTCATTAGCGTTGTTCATTCATATTTTCTTCCGAAAACAAATTAGTTTATTTATGAGCGAAATATGTTCCCTTTGCCGAAATATAGCTGCAATTATTAACATTGTAAAGGATTAGTAGGAAAAATGAATGAATTTTTTTCATTAAAAAAGAAATGTGTGAGGTTTGAGTACATTTTGCGTCGCGCTGGTACATTATACTATTGAACCCTGTGCGTGATCGTCATTTTTCGAAATTTTTACGTTATCATGGTGGTCCTATTACACAGTAGACGCCGCTTATTAGAATCATGGATAATGCTATCATTCAGGTATTGTTATCTCACTTCCACGAAGTACGAAACGGACACAATCATATTCAATCCACCCAATCCCTTTTTCATATCCAACACAACCAATCCTTCTTCAGAGTCATCGGAACATCGGTTAGTGGTTTTTTCGCGCATTATGAAACTAATGTTTAACCAAACTCATAATTACCCTATAGAGGTCAAGCTTGCGTGGGGACGGCAGTGACGCCCGTGTGTGTGGCGGGGTGACTAAGAGATTGTAACGGTGAAAAGTGTTTGCGCGGGAAGGTCTTAACGAGACCAACGTATTTCTGCAAATTTTGATACTTTGGATTCCACGTCCGAGACATTTAGTGCCTATTGGATATATATCGGCTAGATGAATGGATAACTGTATTAGCGGCGACAAAATGGTAAGTGCTGCTTCTGTTGTCATTTTCTTTTTGGCCGAGTTTCATCTGTGAATAGTAGTGCAAATGTCGCGGACCATGGTTGGTAAAAATAAGATGATGGTATGCTTTGCGCATAGTGTATTGCTAAATAATGATAAGTTAAATGTTAGTAACATAATTGATAAGATCAAAGAAACTGTAGATGATGAAAAGCTACCTCTTCAGGACACTTTAGAGTTTATTTTTTATGAACTGGATCCAATTATTCAAGAGTTCATAAATCATAATAAGTTCAGTGAATGGCTATGTGAAATTGATAGTGAATGTGAAACTAATGGTATCTTACGTACCATTATAAAATTAGTTGGAGACTACGAAAATTCAAAAGATGCTGCGTCTGATAAAATAATTAGTACCGAAATTCTCTGTAGTATGAAAAAATTATACAATTGTGATTTCCAGAAATGTGGATTGTATTTAAGTAAGGATAGGGATGACAAAAAATATCCGATAGGGACGCGAAGTAAAAAGAAAACTAAAGTAACTCATGGCATTATTGTCAACGATAAGGTAATTGTTGAAAAGGAAACTCGGACTGCGGATGAATCCCAGGCTTCCCAAAACAATCAACAAGAAAAAACAAAAATCATAGCAGATGATCAGGTGGCTGGCCCATCTAAGCAACCTGATAATTGTTTGCCCAATAGGGCTAATGGAAAGTCAATAAGTAAAAATGTTGAAAAAGAAAATACAAATGATCCAGATCCCACTAACACAAATGAGTGGCAGTTGGTTGAAAAAAAGAAGAAAAAAGTCAGAATACCCCCATTAAATCTGACAAAATACAAGAACTGGAAAGAACTCTCAGTTAAAATTAGGGGTGTTTGCGAATCAAATTTTGATGCCAAAAAAACTGGCACAACATTGCAATTACACGTAACAACAGAAAATGATCATAGAGCTGTGACTAAAATGCTTGAAAAAGAGGGAGTAAATTTTAGCACATTCACACTAAAGTCAGACAAAAACATAAGAGTGGTTATTAGGGATTTGGATACAACAACATCTTGCGATGAGATCAAAGAATCTCTCGAGGAGTTGGGTTACACAATTATTAGTGTGGTACAGCTAAAGAGCCCCCGTCATAAAGATGGTGAAAAGATTATGGTCCCAATACCATTATGGCTCATTGATTTGCCAAGAACAGATAAAAGCAAGGAAATATATCAAATATCTTCATTAAATTACTTAAAGATAAGGGTTGAAACATACAAAAGAAGGAAGGGGTACACGCAGTGCTACAACTGTCAAGCCTGGAATGGGCACACAGCACGAAATTGTTATAACGAAGCCCGCTGTGTCAAATGTCCAGAAAAACATCACACATCACAGTGTGATAAGGTAAAGGGTAAGGACTTACCAGTGTGTATAAACTGTTCCTTAAATCATCCGGCGAGCTTCCGAGGATGTAAAAGGTACCCGGGGAACCTTAAAAAATCTGGTCCTAAAGCAATTACTGGGTCACAAAAACTTAGACCACCAAAGCCCAGGCTTTTTTCCGTCACAAGTTCAAGTGACGATGAAATTGAGAAAATAGACATTGAAGCTGAGGAATTACCTCAACAGCAAAAACCAACAGAAGTAAATAATAGACCTACAAGAAGGCATAAGACATATGCAAAAGCTGCAAATGTCCACGAAGAGGTGGAAAATAACAAAATAGAAACTAACAAAAACACAATGACATCAAAAGATGTTAACATGACTGAAACAAACAATAATGTATACTCTGTACCAGAAATTATACCCACATCAACTATTGCAGTTGAACGTAGGGAAAGTGTAAATAATGAGGTAACCGCAAAGATCCCTCCCAACAGGATAGATGGGGAGGTGTCCCAGATTGTGAATACCGGTAATAATGAGATATCATTCCCCTTACAGGAGTTAATGGGTCTAATGAGAAAATGTTTTAATAACATATTACAAGCTAAGACATATCAAGAAAAATACTCAGTATTTATTGATAGCTTTACTGAAATATCTATGAAACTATTATCGGTAAACTTCACCAATGTTCAATAATAGTTCACAACAAATAAAATATCTCAAGATCATGGCGTGGAACGCCAGAGGTATTATTCGTGATCTCCAAGAATTAAGAGAAATTGTTGCAGATGAAGATTTTGATCTGATGTTAATTTGCGAAACATTTTTAAAACCATGTTATACAGCTAAGATAGCAAATTATGATTGTATAAGGAAAGATAGAACGCACGAAAGAGGAGGGGGAGTAGCCTTATATATCAAAAGGCATTTAAATTATGACATTGTTGACCTCCCACATTCCCGAGATTGCGAAGCGTTGGCAGTGGATTTGCACCTCACTAGCACTAGAAAAATCCGAATTTGTGTTTTATACAAACCACCAAATAATCAATTTGATATCTCTCTGTTAAATCATATATTTGACTGCAATTATGCAACAATTCTTAGCGGTGATTTAAATTCTAAATCACCAATTTGGAATTCAAATAATTACAATGCAGCAGGACGTATATTAGAGCAGTATTGCAGAAATAAAAATATTATTACATACGGGCCAAGTGCTGCGACACACTATCCGGATGACAGCAACCGAACACCAGACGTCCTAGATATTACACTGGTCAAAAACCTCAGTGTTCCTTTAGCAGTAGAGGTAATATCAGCACTTACATCAGATCACATTCCAACAATTATTGATGTTGATTTCGAAATTCCCATACAACAAAAAATCAAAAAAGTTACAAACTGGCCACTATATAGGCAAGTGCTTACAGGAATTGAAACACCAGATAATGCTAGTGAGTGTACCATAGATATAGAAAATGAAATAAACTCATTAACACAAAAATTGCAGGACACTGTTAATAATTCCACTCGGGAAAGGTCAAACGAAAACAACCCATTAGCACTCCCCAGATATCTGAGGGAAATGATAAGAGAAAAGAATAGAGCTAGAAGAAGGTGGCAAAGAACCAGAGATGCTACACATAGACTCAGATATACAACATTACGAAACAATACACGTCGAGAAATCAGGGAATTTACAAGTGAACGATTTCTAAGGTTCCTAGAAGATGCTAATTGTGAGGATGGGTCGTTCTATAAAATTTATAGAGCACAAAAACCCCGTAGCCAAAGACTTACATCTATACATGGCCCGCATGGACTGGTATATACAGATGAAGATAAGGTAGAAGTATTTGCAGATACCTTTGAACTGCAATTCTCACCAAACACTAATACTTCAAATGTTCAGGTCGAGAGAGTGCTTAGAACTATTAATGAATATTTTGATAATCCTCCACCTGAAACACAAACAGCTCTCACTCCAACAGATATCAATGAATTAAAAACAATAATAAAACATTTGAAAATTCGGAAAGCATCTGGGCATGACCTAATTTCAAATATGGCACTGAAGAATTTGCCCAATAATATTTTAGAATATATTGTCAAAATTTTTAATAGATTGCTGGAGCTCAAATATTTCCCATCTAACTGGAAAACAGCAATTGTTAAAATTATACCAAAAGCTGGCCAAGATTTGCGCTTTCCAAGCAATTGGAGACCCATCTCATTGCTTAGTAATTTTGGAAAGTTATTCGAGAGAGTTGTGGTAACACGTATCAACACTTACGAAAAGTCTCATCCAACAATTGGGCCCGAACAACATGGATTTAGAGACGGTCATTCTACAACCACACAATTATTAAGAGTTATAGAAACACTCCAAGAA
Organism: Pholcus phalangioides; assembly: GCF_987345545.1. Classification (NCBI taxonomy): domain Eukaryota; kingdom Metazoa; phylum Arthropoda; class Arachnida; order Araneae; family Pholcidae; genus Pholcus; species Pholcus phalangioides. Next base: position 37,609,202 of record NW_028301608.1, on the reverse strand, counting down.
GCTAGAATTTATCATGATACAGCTGCAGTTGCACTGTTGGATTTAAGTAAGTCATTTGACAAAGTGTGGCATGAGGGGTTGCTCTATAAAATGGTTAGAATGGCCCTACCCTTTAGCATAATTAAAATTGTACGTCATTATCTTGCAGCAAGAACTTTTTATGTAAAAATCAATGACACAATATCTACAACTTGACGAATTAGATCATCTATAGTGCAAGGCAGTGTTATAGGACCTTGCCTCCACAATTATCACATGAATGATTTTCCAGTGGCAATTAAGGGTATTACTGCGCTGTACGCAGACGATTCAATGATAATTTGTACAGATAGAAAACCACAGAAGGCATTAAGTAATTTACAAGAATTAATTGATCAAGTCGAAACATGGTGCGAAAACAGCAGAGTTAAACTTAATGCAGACAAGACAGTATTTATGTGGATCACAGGAAAACTAGATCTACCCCCAGATGCCGGAATAGTGGTTGTGGGGAAATTCATTGAACCTGTTATAAGTACTAAATACCTGGGAATAATAATTGACAAACGATTGACATTTGTGCAACAACGCAATTATGTAATACGAAGAGCAGACGTAGCAAAACACACTTTAAAACGCATACTTGCAAGCAGATCAACATTGACAATCAACAACAAATTAAATGTATACAAAATGGCTATCAGATCCATACTTTTATATGCTGCACCAGTGTGGCTCTACTCGAGCAATCAACACATGGTTAAATTAGAACAATATCAAAACAAAACAATAAGAGCTATGCTGGGAGCCAATTGGTTCATCAGGAATAGAAGTATAAGAAACGATATAGGAATGCCAACCATACACGCCTTTGCTCAAAAGCTGGCTAATAATCTCTTCCAAACTCTTGAAGAATCAGAATACCAACATCTTAGGGAAATATCCACTTACCCAAAAGATCAGATATCAGCTTTTTCCAGACCCAAAAACTTTCTGGTTATGAAAAGACCGGAGGTACCGGGATTGTGAAAAGTGTATATAAGCAACTATATATAGTGTAAATAATTAGACCAACTGCAAAATATCAAATTTGTAGATAATATATATTTAATCAAATAATCATAATTAACTGCATTTAATAACATATAATCGCATTTATTAATATGATCTATAGTTGACGCTGAACATAAAAATGAGAGTAGGTAATATATGCATTATGATGAATGATTAATGTTAAAAGAATAGCATTAATTATAACTTAATGACGTCCTAACAGGCTGATGAAGTGACATTCTGTCACTGCCCTGTTGAGTGACACTTTCTGCTTTCTATTTCTCCTCCAGCCTACTTAAGCTTTCTTTTCCCCCTAGATTAATAACCCAATATGGGTAATATTAAACTCTAAGTAGTTTAAAAAATAAAACATATACAACCATGGCGAAAATAGCACTACTAGTCCAGGATGGCTAAGAAATGACTCAGGGGTATGCACTGATTGCCAATTTCAGTCGGAACCCACAGGCCACTATGTCATATTTAGGATTTAGGATTACCCTATAAGTTATTGTTATCAGTGTGCAAGACTATATAGGAGACTAGAAGGTGTTCTTCCCCCCCCCCCCCCCATTTGTTGACAAACATTTTCTACTTAATGTCGTAACTCGGTTGTCGTATTCGCTGCGATCTGTGAACGTGTGAAGCTGCTTTTTTGATGGCCTTCCTATAGTGAAGGCGAATATGTGACAAAAATACAAAACTCACTTCCCTTCAGTTCTTGGTCAGTTTTCATCAGTTGACCCGATTCAAATTTGTTTCTCCGAAAGACTCTCGAGGGATGGAACATATCGTACACGAAAGAGTGTCGTATAATTCATCACATACTTTAGACAGATTCATTCCCACTCGTCACAATGACTGAATAGAAAAATCCTGAATTTTAGCTTAAGGGTGGGGAGTCCCGTTTCCGAATAGCGTGAAATAAAAATGTAAAATAATTGAACTTTTCGCAACCAGTTATGTGGGGAAGAAATGCAGATTTGTCACGTTTTGATAACGTATAATCATCGTATTTGCAAACAGGATTTAATTCGAATATAGTTACCATTCGGTTATTGTTATCAAAAAACACGAGTCGCAATATGATCATATTCAGTGGCGTGCACTGTTTATCAAGCCCACGAGACATCCCAAAAATGCCTGAAATACGAGGCGTATGATCCAAATAATACATACGGTACAGGTTATATCAAAAGTCTTTGAAGATAACGTTTATCACGTACTTTTCACCATATTTTTAGGTGTCATGCTGCTATGAATGATAATAAATGATAATATAAGTATTTAAATTCAAATGTGTATGAATTTTTAATTATTAGGCAATCAATAGGATTAGCATTGTAAATCAAATCTTAAGACAATTTTTTTTTATAACTGCTATCTTCAAATATTCAGGGCATCCCACTGAATATTGAAAGTCTAATTTAAGTTTTGAAAAGTGAAATTTTCTTCAAAATTTTCCCAAACATGTAAATTCTTAGCGCGAGGGTGTTTTCAACGTGGAATATATATACGCCAACTCCTTCAAAAGTCAAAGTGAAACCACTTACTCCTAATAGTGGGACCTGGCTGTTAAATATTCAAATGATTGAATGTTTAATGCGGGCATCACATATCATAATTTAGCTTGTTTGTGCTGGCGCGTGCGTTTGCTTCAGTATGGGTCGATGTGCAGCCTCTCTCTCCGGCAGACATTTACTTTATTAGGTATTTTCGGAACGCCGTGCGTACGTCCATACGAAGATGCGTACGAGAAGGTTTATGCGAAGAATTTAACCGGAACGAAAATAATTAAGTATTCACGGGAGCCGGCTGTCATTAAGAAATATGGCTTGAAGGGAAGGAACTAATTACGCGCCTTCCAATTATGTTACAACCTTCCGGGCCGGTTGAGAGTTTTGTTGAAACGTGAGGGGGGTGGGACGGGAAAAATGAGATACACTTATGGGTTTTAATGTTGATGGGATTTATACCGGAAATATTTCGTTTGAAATCAATTTTTACACTTTGCACAAGTCCAGTTTTACTCTGGATTTCTTCCTTATACACTGTTCAAAATAATTAGGGGGACGCAACGGATTTATGATAATTAACAACATTACCGCCTCGTTTTTTTATCCATGATGAAAGAAGTACGGTCAACCCTCGGTTTACGAACGTCTCGGATTTTACGAGGGTAAAATCTCGAATTTAACCAATCCGTTTCGATCATTTGAACTGCGATTGTAATTAAACACTGTCGGTGAATACGGCCGTGAGCGAGCGAGGCACTACTATTGTAGACGATAGGGCCACCTGAAGCACGTTAATGTCTTTTTTCTAATTCGTTCGCTCGCTCACCGACTCACTCGTTCATTCATTTGACCACTTACTCTTAACACTTGATTTACTCATTCACCCACTCTTACAGAGCGGGGACCATGTTTGGTGTTTGCATTCACTCATTCTTAGGGCGGTATTCACCGACATGGTTTAAACTATAGTCATAATTTTATGGATGAGAAATCGACATGGATTGGTTAAATTCAGGTTTTTAACCAATCGTGGTTGATCTGTTATCCAAAAATTGGGACTACAGTTTGAACCATGTCGGTGGATACGGCCCTCAAGCTAGTGACCTGGTGAGCAAATTAGCAACCAGTGAGCACGTATGTGAGGAAGTGAGCGAGTAAGTGAATTACTGAGTGAGCAAGTGTATCGATAAGTGAGCAAGTGTATCGATAAGTGAGCAAGTGTATCGATAAGTGAGCAAGTGAATCAGTGAGTAAGCTAGCGAATGAATTTAACAGATAGTGAGAAAATGAGGAAGTGATTGTGGGTGAGTAACTAATTAACTAATTCAATTGATTGGGCCGTATTCACCGACAGGGTTCAAACTGTAGTCACAATTTTCGGATAAGAGATCAACATAGATTAGTTAAAAACCTCAATTTAGCCAATCCGTGTCGATCAGTTATGAAAAAATTGTGACTAGTTAAAACCATTGAAGGTGAATACCGCCCTTAGTCGATGAATTCTCTTGTTGATAAATGCGTGGCGGTGATATTATATATTTTATATATATTCCTAGCTGTAAACTTTCCTTCCGATGAGTTGCGTGGTAATGAATTGTTGTCAATGATTTTTCCGGTGGTGATTTATTGGCGGTGTTTTTTTTTTTGGAAACAACCAGTTATTGATGAACGCAAATATACTTATTCGCCGAATGACACATTCCGCCACGATTTGAATCGCTGTCGGCAGCAAGGACCTAATGTTGGTTTGAACATTATACCTTCCAAGTACATTTCTTTCTGGCTGAATTTTAAAAATTCCCAGAGATGGATTTCCAAGTTTCCTTATAGACGATATCTTCTTAGAATTAGGAATATAATTCCAAATTCAGGAATGATAATAACATAGTCAGATAATATTTTTTTTCTTTATGGGAAAAACTCTTTTAGGTTGAAATTTAGTATTTGGGGATAGAGTTACACTTTGTTCAAATACATGATTTTGATTTTCACAAATGAATGACAAGATTTAAAAAAAAATTATGTTTCGAAACTCTCATAAATAATTTAATCTGTGATACATAAAAATAAAGAAAAACATTCCGAGTTTTTTTTTTCAACATCGCTCAATAGATGGCAGCGCCTCCGTTGGACGCAGTGTCGGAAATTTTAAATGGTGAAAATGAGAGAAAAATGTTTTTGGTATTAGAATATTCGGTCCCTTGGAGTTAGTTATAAGGGGATTCAGCTGTATAAACTTTTAAAATCGTGTCATTCATTTGTGCGTATCTTGTGAAATGTTTCGAATTTCATCGTATTCTCGTACTGATAACAAGAAACGTCTCTCTCTCTCATTCGCTCTTTTAAATGGACACTCGTTTCAAAGATTTTGGGAGGTTTAATTTCCTTTATAGGATGGAAGTCCAACTCCGTTTTGTTACACTCCCCTTATTATCGGACCAGAGACGGCCCATCAACTAATTCCGAAAACTCGTGTTGTTAGGCGGAGATAATTATCCAGGAGATTCTCCAGCCGAACCGTCATCTGAAATAAATACGTACTTAATCCCTCTCTCTTCTACTCATCCTCTTCCATGAGACATTGTAACTTCAACAGACATTGGTGCTTTTAGAAGAGACAGAGTTTAGCCGATTCTCTCTCTCTCTCTCTCTCTCACACACACACATAAATGGAGAATCTAATGAACGTAGTCTAAATATCGTTCAACTTCGCCTTGATTAGAAAGTGTATCAGTACGCGATGCGTGTCGGTGTGTGTAAATACTCGGGAGTGTAATTTCACTGCGGAAACTCATGTAAATGACTTGCAAATTGATATGTGCTTGTGCTCTAATGCTGAAGATTAACTTCCCTGATTGCACTGAAAGAGAGCTTTGAATTTAAAAAAAATGAAACGCTTTGAAGGACGAAAAGTATTCAGAGAAACTAGTGACTACTTACGAAGTGCGTTGCTATCAATGTATAAGGGACTTGATATACACGGCCTTTTCAAAAAAATTAGAACACCCGAGAAATTTACGACAGCAGTTCCCGAAATGCTCAAGTTGGGAAGTCCAAATTGAGAGTACGGATATAATTTGCATTTTTATCTTCTAAGAAGTTCTTCTTGAGTATATCGGCGGCAAAAAAACTGCATGAAGTAGATTGAATATGTCTTATAAAAAGGGTGAATTTTTTTCCCCCATTTTTTTCAAAAAATTAGAACATCCGAAATAAAACGGATTATTACAAGAATATTTTCATGCAAATTCGCAACAATTTGATCGAATGAGTAATGTGCGTATTTCTTGGTTCTATGAAACTAACTCTAGAATAGTCCGATCCACGTATGACGGGTAAAAAAACGGGACATTTCTGTGTATGCAAAATTACATGATGTGCATTTGCTAGGACAATATAAGGAAATGAGTGCTGATATCGTACAAGTACATTGTACAATGGCCATCTTTGGTCCCGACCATGGATTTTATGTGCCAAGACATTGAATCGATAAGTCTCCGGCACAGATCTGGATCGGACCTCAACCATGAATCTCATCGTTATTATTTTAGACCCGATAGCAGCTGGTTTGCAATTGAATAGCTTTTTTTTGCACAACCACAATGCCTTGGTAGGATCAGCATCACGTACAATCATCAGATATCAAGCAACTACCAAAGTATCGATGATGTTTGATACACATTGCCAAATTTTTGATTCAATCTTCGTTTTCCATCTTGAAACGAAGTTTTCAGCTGCTGGAACCAAAGAATGCAGACCAATGATCAGAAGACTTCTCTGTATGGAGATGTACATTAGACGCTCCAATTTTTGGTTCCGGAAGTTGAAGACGAAGATGGAAACTTCATTTGTTATAAATTTCGAGAGTTCTAATTCAATTTTAGAGTCCTAATATTCACCGCTACGTTGCACAGCAGCGCTTTCTCCATAACTCTGTTTAATACACGTATTTTATATCCAGTACATGTTTTATAGTTTAGGTAATTACAAAAATTGTACTTACTTATATCATCCTGATTAACTTTTTACCGGCTGAATTAATATTTGAGTTGATTTTCTTAATTTTTTCAGTTATTTTTCCTTCTGAGATCCTTTAGTTAAGAAATTTAAACCATAAAATTCATGAAAAGAAAATGTCCTATGTATTTTCTGGAGTTGCCCATTGAGACAACACTAAAATTAAAAACAAAACATTTAAATTTTATTCTACTTTAAAAATAGGAGATTCAGAAAATTAAATTTATGGCATATAAGTGTTAGTTTAATAATAAAATCGATGTTCCCAACTGAAAACATTGATCATTAAAAGGTTAAAAAGTATATAAATTGTTTTTATTGATCTCTCAAGGTCTTTTGATAAAATGCATTGATCAAAGTATAGTACTGGTAACTCCAAAAAACGGGTTACTTTGTCCAAAAAAAAGTGGAACAAATAGCAGAAAATGCTTGAGCGAACACCAGGAACTGGCAGTGGTAAAAACTAGCAAGTCTGTTGAAGAAAACGAGCTATTGCAATCAGCTCCGCCAAAGACTATTCAAACCCTATCTTTTAAAAAAAGGTACATTAAAGATAGTGGGATAAATCGAGAAGCTATCCATATTCAGATAAGACAACCATAATCTTTTAAATGGGCAGGGAATTATATATTACTAATTATCTTCGAGATTTTATGCTTTTATATTCGGTTACTGTATTTTAGTTATATTTGACATTCATATTTTTTTATGGACATCTTTTTTCATTCACCTCGTTGGGAAATTTGCCTGTTGTAGCCTTTGTGTTTGTATTTTCCTCATTTACAAATTATTGAAGTCTAAAAATTCATTCGCCATTAATCAGCAATAACAACTGATTACTCTAATGAAATAAAAAGTAATTTTAGGAGAATTTTTACTTTTCTCCATAATAATCGCGACTGAATATGAAATCGTTTCTACAGTCCTCAATAATTTATTCGTTTTTAATATAAAACACGCCATCACCGCGTAAAATATTTATTATAAATGATATATTTTTATGATTTAAAGAAATGCTATATTTTTACATTCTTCTCACGAGATTTATAACAAATGTTAATTCACTGTATTTTTAGGAATACAAAAAATAAATTACGAAAAATATAAATTCCATTCATGAAATGGGATCAAAGATCTCAAGAGGGGAAGAAAAAGTTTTGTGAATTTTAAAATAAATGCTATATACAGTTTCATTTTGCTTTATTTTTCGTACGTTATAGCTTCGTAAAATTGCTGATAAATCCCAGGCTTAAATATTTTTTTCTCACTTTCTCCCAATTTCTATTTTTCTTATATATATGCATCAAACAGTATGTACGATATGAAATTCTTTCTTATTCCCGGAGCCATCTCATTCCGTCAAATACATTTTTTCCCCCGTCGTCATTCCTTTTGACAGAATAAAAAGACCAGTTTTCTCATAAGATATAATATTCAGCCTTCTTTTCAGTCATCTTTATAAGATACTGAAGCAGTCCTCTTTTTTTTTTTTCTCTCTCTCTCTCTTATTTCTTAGCAGAAACGGTATCCATAATGGAAAGAATGGAAGTATAGAGAAGGAGCAGAGAGAATCCAGTATTGTAAAGAGTGTCGAGGTGACGGACGGCATTATACCGTCCTTGCCTTTTACATTTACTATAGGGAAAAATAAAATTAAGGGTAAAAAATTTCTTGTTTTTTTATATTTTCTACTTCTTTTCAAACTCCCTGTCAAAGGAAAGTTTCCAAGAAAATAAAATAAAAATTTCTAGGCTTTTCAAAAACTTTTTTTTTTCAGTTTGGGTGAGAAATTCCTCCCATTTCATGCCAAAAAAAAAAAATATATATATATATATATATATATATATATATATATATATATATATATATATATAGAGAGAGAGAGAGAGAGAGAGAGAGAGAGAGAGAGAAACTTTTCTTACCAAAAAATATAAGAAAAAGGAGAAAAATAATAATAATGGAACCAAGGGAGTGAAAAACGTCAAGTACTGATGAGATGAAATAGATTACATCGAAGGGAATAGTGAACCTGAAAGAGAAAAAAAAAATGAATAAAATATACGGAAACAGTGTTTTTAATGGAATGGTTACATTTCCAAAATAAATACGAACGCCATTTCAGGAAATATATTGGCCGGTGTTATTTACCTTTTTTTTTATATATATGTCGGGAATGGATTACGATCGAGTTGAATGGATTGTGAGAAATGGCTTATATAGCTTGCGTTGGTTTCGAAACTTTTATATAGTTTATCTAGAATATTCTATGTGTGTATTTTATTTATAGAATATTCAATGTATTGTACACATTCAATATCTATGATATTGATTTTTTATTGAAAGTGTATGCATTGATATAGAAATTTAATAAAACTCATCAGTAAATATTTGAAATTGAATTTAATATAAAAGATATTATTACGATCGTAAGATATGTAAAACTCATGAATGTCACTCATTAATTATAAAATTATAGAGCTGATACTATCACAGCTGAATTTCTCTCTCATTGTTGATCATTTCCCATATTTTAATTCAATTCAAAAATCATGTATAAATGATATTCTTTTCATATACTTTGTGGAACACAATCTATGCATACCTACAGAACACCAGTTTTTTGCTCAATAGACACCAATATATTCATAACAGAGAAATGAGGTACATATATTCCGTTAAATATGATAAATCCGTTTATTTTACATAATAATCGGCTATTATGCATAATCACGAAGCATTTTGGTAAGTTTAATGAACTTCCCATAAATTTATCACTTTCTCCGGTGATCATGCGTAGTGCCCTCGTTGATAAACATGATAAATGGTAATATTAAAATATGTAATAATATATAAAAATACATAATTATGGTATACTATGCGTGGTAATTCATACATGTAGCGTACTATCGAGATACTATCGAAAAATTTGTTATCAATATATCGAGGTCGGACTAGAGTCATTAAACATACAAGAGTCATTCGGAATTATTTTCATATTTATCAAAATTCCCAGTTGCGCTAGGGTATTATGCATAATCAAAACGGTAAATTTCATGTACTGTGCAACCTCGCTACAACGTTACTCGATATACCGATAAATCCCTCTACAACGATATTCTTTCGTCTTGTTTGGACATACTTATACTCTAATCTTAAACTTCTGCCTGTCGGTGTACCGACAATCCCCCCCACAACGATATTTTTTCATGCTCCGCAGAGTATCATTATATTGAGGTTTCACTGTATTTATCAAATTTACCAACGGAACTTGGTAATTATGCATAATCACTGGTAAAAGTGATAATGTTTTGAGTATTGATCAAACTTACTCACGATGCTTAGGTATTATGCATATTCACCGGTAAAAGTGATAAATTTATTAAACTTACAAAGACAATTAATAAGTATGCATAATAACCGAAATTCGATAAATTTATCACACTTACCGTAACATATACATGGTCATTTGCGTGGGTTGGAAGTCCGGTGATGCAATGCCGGCCGGTGTTCGACCGGTGGTCTTGGTGGCTGGCGGGCTTTCCTTTTTCCAACATGGCCCAGCCGTAAGGTGACCTGCTTATATCCCACAAGGAACAGAGTGGGGGCCATGTTTGGTGTTTGTGTGTAACATACACATTTAACTAAAACATACAATAATTTTTCTGCTAAATTTTCTTTTACACATGACTATTTTTAAGATTAGATTTTTTTCAGAAATAACTAATAACAATAGAATGATTTTCATTGGATTAAAAAAAAGAACTGAAACTATGGCATCATATTATTCATTACTTTTTCCACAGAAATCTCATTATTCCCTCTTCTTTTATCACAATTTTTATTTAATCTTGTTTTTAATCTTAGATGAAAAACTGACTTTGGCATGTGCATTAACGTGTTAATTTTTCACGAATGCATTTTTTTTCCTATTCATTTCGTGGAAAGATATGAATTTTTTTTTCCTTCTTCTTTGTGTAAGAATGCATATGAAGTATCAATTTGCATTTTTGCATTTTCGATCTTCTTGTCATCCACCAGAAAAATACAAGAAAGAGATGACGCACAACGAGCAATTTTTCGCAGTAGATAAAAGATTTACCCATTCGTTTAAAGATTTACGAAAACACTGATGCGGCTAATCATTCTGTTGTTTACTCGCCAAACACAGTTTTCTCTTTAAAAATATTTGGTGTGTAGGGAAATGATTGGAAGGGCAAAAAAATCACTTTCTTTGAAAATTCGTGTTTTTTCTACTGTATTTTTGTATGAGATCACGTTAAAAAATTAACTTCCCTGTATTTGCTGTTACAGCCAATTTTGTTTTTAAATTTACTCTCTAACCTCAATGAAAGAATCCGCGATCAAAACAAAGTTTTGAATAGAAAGGAAAATTTCTCTCTTACCGAATTATCACTTCGTATAGGTTACGGGAAATGTGGAAAATAGGTTTCCATGCTAAATAACCGGTTATTATGTATAATCGCCAATCTTGGAAAGTTTGATAAATTTATTACTTTTACCGTCAGCTACTTCATCAAACACCAACTCTGGCCATATCGCTGTATTGCAATTTAGTGCCATTAATAAGTTTGGTTGGAAACAGAGGCACCATCTATCGGTGGTCGCCTCAAATTCGTTTGGAAAATATCTTTTATCTATATTCCTTCTTGTGCTTGAACCTGGGATCGTGACGGCAACCTTTACGGTAGTAGACGAGCATCTTATAACTACACCACTCGGGAGCTTATATCAATTTTACCAGGGATTATGCATAATAATAGCTAAGCGTCGTTCATAAATTTGATAAATACTAAAACAATAATCACTTTTATTGAGGATTACGCATAATACCAAGTGTCGTCTGTAAATTTGATAAATGCTAAAGATATTATCCCTCTTATACCAATGATTGTGTATAATGCCAAAGCGTTGTTAGTTATAGTTAAAGTTGTTATGTGAGAGTACATATTTTATCGGGGTACAATCGCAAAATTTGTACAATAGGGTTTTCTTTATGTCGATGTTAGATTGTAGAATTTATCAAATAGGAATTAATTATATCGAGGTCTGAGTGTTTAATTCGTTGAATAGAAGTTTCTTATATTCGGATCTGATCGTATACGCACAAAACTTCTAATTCGGTAGATCAAAGAATTTTGTTAAATGAGAGTTTGTTATATGGGGGGGGGGGGGTACGATTTCAGAGTTTCTCGAATGGTATTTATTTCGGGTATGTCGGAAAAATCCGTTAAATCAAAGTTCTTTGTATGCGGTTCAGACTCTGATACCTAGGACGATCATCTAAATAAATATTTTTTCGCGGCAATTTCACCAATTTATCATATTTAAAATACTAAATGATGATTATGCATAATCACCGGCAAATGTGATGAATTTATTAGGATTCATCATATTCACCAACGACGCGTGGGTGTTATGCATAATCGCGGGTAGAAGGGATAAATCAAACTTAACGAAATGGTCGGCGATTATGCTTAATATAATCGGTTATTATACATTATAATAGGATTTATCACATTTACCGTAACACATATAAATTAGCAATATAATTGCAGTAAAAAAAAAAATCATCTTATAATTTTCTCTTTTACCGAAAGTTGTTATTTAAAATTTCAAACAAAGAGAAATATAGTTCTATTTAAAGAGACCGAAATATAGTATTATTTAAATAAATATACAAAATGTTTATTCATTACGTATATACTTAGTAAAAAACAATTCGAAGAATTCCGGTTTCAAAACATTGGATTATACCCTTGATACAGACTTAATGATTCAGCTTGAGTTCTCGCCGAGGTTCGTTTTAATTAGGAAAAACGACTAAATCTTTCATTTTTATTATTCAAGAGAAACGAAACATTTTTAAATTCAAGGACTTGTAAGTATTTATGATTCTAAGTTTATTCATTAAGCCAAACTAATTAAGAAAATATCCAAGTTTCTAACATTCCAAAAATGAATAGCTTCCATAATATTTAACTGGATAATTTTCGTTTCTTTTTTCCCGAAATTATTTCTGCCTTGCGTATTACATATTAATTCCGTGGTAAAAAAATAAGATTTAGTTTTGATGCAGTGTATGGAATAGGCTACGTAGCATTTCTTGGAATTTTTAGGCAAATTAAAAAATTTAATTAGATTAAGTTTTAGTTTATTTCAAAATTTGTTTTAAAGATGATTAGTTTGTTAAATTTGTCAAATTATTAGATATGCTTTGATAACTATTAAGGCTAGCAACAATCGTCTACAAAGTTTTTCTAACATGGAAAAATTTAGCTGTTTTCAATTAACTTTTGGGTGCTGATTCCAGATCTGACCTTAGAAAATGGTCATCTCGTCAGGGCCATCTTAAGAGCATCATGGGGCTCCGGGGCAAGTGATTTTTCTGATTACCTACTTGGCAAATTATCAGAAAATTCAACCACTTCCTATTTTGCCGAGGCCCCTCTTCTCTTGAGGCCCCCGGGCCGTGCCTGGGTGGGCCCATGCGTTAAGACTGCACTGCATCCCGTCTGGTTTTTTTATTTTTTTATTATATAGTATTTAATTTTGAATATCTTTGAAAATTCACATATTTAGGCTACACGTGTGAGAAAATATACTAGAAATCATATATATTTCAATTTTTTGCCATCTAAAACTTGCGAATTGGCAACACTGATTTTATCTGGCATGGGAAACTTAAAACAAAACCAATTGCAACTGGATTCTCCATTTTTTTAATTGAAAAAAAAACAAACATAGACTGTGTATGTCAAAAAGTGATCAACGTCGCAAATGCATTTAATGTTACAAATAAATTTTGCTTTATGTTTTGCTGCTACCACTTCACATTAAATTGGAGCTGATCAGGGGTGTACGCGAGAGGGGCATGGGAGCTTATGTCCCTCTCAAGACGATCAAAAATTTAAAATATTTTTTATATTTTTAGTGTAAAAAATAAAATAACGAAATACACAGTACGCGATAAATACCTTTATCAGCTACTTTAATCAATTTCTCAAACTCAAATATTTTTTGAAGTTTAATGACTAAAAATTTCTCTGTAAGAAAACATTTGTGAACCCCCCCCCCCCCCAAAAAACTTTGTGACTCCTCCTAAGTCGATCCTGCGTACGCCCCTGGAGCTGATAGAAAACATCACGAAGGCCACGGACAAATTTGGCCCACGTTTCTCGCACCTAAAAGAAAAAAAAATTCCGAAACTAAATAGAAAGAGTATTTGTAATAAATTAATAGAAAGAGTATTTGTAATAAATTAATAGAAAGAGTATTTGTAATAAATTAATAGAAAGAGTATTTGTAATAAATTAATAGAAAGAGTATTTGTAATAAATTAATAGAAAGAGTATTTGTAATAAATTAATAGAAAGAGTATTTGTAATAAATTAATAGAAAGAGTATTTGTAATAAATTAATAGAAAGAGTATTTGTAATAAATTAATAGAAAGAGTATTTGTAATAAATTAATAGAAAGAGTATTTGTAAGTTTCCGAAATAGGAAAATTGTCGAGTGATTTTGTTTTCACATGGAAATGGCAGACATGATACAAAATGACATTTCTTCATGGCAGTTCTTCACATCTGTAATGAAGGGGTTTTTAGGGAATCAAGGCATGTGGGACCCTTCAATGATGATTGATTTCTGTGTGTGTACTGTTGGTTTTTGCAGACAGAAGACACGATATATGAGAGAAAGAAATGAATTTTTTTAATAAAATATTGGAAAAAGGAGTATAAATTTCGTTCGTTTTGTGTATATGTATGTGCACATTATGGATATTACGTATGTGTGTGAGGAAAAAAATGTTTTTCGCTATTTCATATATAACGATGCCTGGATATATTAAAATTACTATCGCAATAAATGTATTATAATTTGTTATCAAGAATATGTCAATTTTCTCCCTTTTCAAGATTTTTAAGCTTCCATAGTGTATGTGTATATTTCACAAAATAACCATCATGTATACAGAAGCAACTGTATGTGATGGAGATTTATTACATTCATGTTTGAATTTATCACCCCAAAATTAGTCTGGAAAACCTATTTCACTCACGTTATTAAAAAAAATTGTTGACCAGTGTGATATGCTCTGTAGTGTCTTTATGAACAAGTGAAAGATCCGACAACACTGATTCTTACGCATCAGTTGCATGAATGAAATTTATCCACTCATTATCATTAACCCTATTTGTTTGATGTTGTTATTGATCATTTTTGTCGCACCACGGTCATTTTCTGTACACGAGGGCTGATTAGACCGGGACCTACAATTTATTGCCGATTCCGAACAGCAGGCTTGTTTTTACACTCACCGAGAGGTTGGTGCGCTAACCCCTCGATGCGGGACCCCCCCCCCCCCCCCGAGGTAGCAATCTTTTTCTATGGTCATGTCGCAGCCTCTGTTGCACCCCTGTGGCAGGAAAGTTTTTGACAGGACGAACCGGTATCGAAATCGCGACACCTCTAAATATCCTTTGGTACTTTAGGCGAGTATCTTATCGACCTGAGCTACCGCACCCTTGCTGTTCCCATCTTACAGTGTTTGAATTGAGAGTATAAATTGTATTTATGCTAGACAATAAATAAATGAAATTGATTTTACACCATGGGTCTTCAAATATGAAAAAAAAAAAATGAATAACAGAAATAATTTGCGGGCGGATGAAAATAAATACATAATAATTCAGAGACCTATTGACGGCTAAGACAGGAATAAAAACTAGTGTACAGTACACGATTAAAATCAAATTTAAAATTATGTAGTTTCTACATAAATTTGGCGAAATAATTCACGGAACGGCAAGAAATTCCCACGGCCCGGCACCGGTCCACAAGCCAGCGGTAGCAGAACACTGCTACACAGTAGATGATGATAATCCATTTCCCAAACGAGGTAAAAAAAGAAATTATTTCTTTTTTTCCCACAAGTATATAATAATTCCGGCCACGGAAAACTAGTTTGTTACGAGAAATCGTAAAACAAAATAAGAACATAAATTTTTCGAAAATATTTATTTCCAGCAAAAACTAGCATCGTTGTAGACATTAAATATCGCGTGACTAGAAATAATCTAGCTTGTAACATGTAGAATGATGGAATCACATTGAAAAATTGTATATACTATGTTAAATGAAAGAGAACGGAGATAATGCTTATTTAAAAAAAAACATTGAAATGATCGATCGACGATATAGAGCTGAAAGGGGCATCCAAAGTATTCGAAAAAAATGACAAAAACGTTTCCTAAGCACTTTGCAACAAAAATAATTTCAGTATACTCATTTTCTACAGGGTATCCGGCCTAAAGTTATCTAAAACATTATGGCTTATAGTGACCTAATACATACAACACAATGAATACCTAGGCTGACCATAATTATTTCATAAAAATGCGGGGTGTAACCCAAAATTGTCAGGACAATATGGGAAAAGCCGGGAATTAAATTTTACGTAAGTATTGTATTGAAGGTCCGACTGCTTTCTAAGAAGAAACTTTTTATAATGGGACACCGGCTCGCATTTTCGCCTCAAAGTTTCAAAATCCACAGAAAACCATCTTTAGCCGACAACCACTGCGACGGCAACGGCGTTAGAACCTGCTGGATCCCTGCCATGAAAGTCCAACACGATACTCACGCTGCCGCACAATAACTACAACTACTAAACTACACATGCAACTCGTAAACTTTTCTCTGAGAAACTCCTGACGAATTTTCTCACATGCCAGAACGCGTCATATGTAAGTAGTGCACCATCGTAAACAACTCGGCAGTTTGTTTTTCCCGTATCACTTACAATAAGCGAATTAAGCCTGTTTGCTTCAGTGGTTATCACACCAGCCTGGAGAATGAGAGGCTTTATCACCTATTATGGGTTGGATCCCCGACGAAATGGATACAGTTTTTCAGCCACCTCGTTGTGCACGTTGTCTTGTATTTGTATTACGAATATCGTAGGCTGATTGTCCTTTCTGTGGACAGACTTTTTTGGATGAGAGCATTTCTCGCATCTGCACCTTGGAGTTGGAAAACCACAAAAAAAACTTCGGCCGACAACGGCGTCCTCATGCTAGCAGTCAGCGCAATTAGTAGGTCGATTGAGAGAGTCTCTAAGCAGCTGTCGACAGTGTGCAAGCGTGACCCTGGTAGAAATCTCGGATTGAAAAAAAACTTATAGCAATCCATTTATATATATATTTGACGCTTTCCCCTATTATTCCCTTGATGACGCTTTCAAAACTAAGCACGTGTGATTTTCTCAGTATAGGCCATTTCTATTTCTTGGGATAACTTTATACAAATACAACGCCACAACAGGCAAAATGCCCAACGAGGTGGCTGAGAAAAATATCCCATAAAAATATGGATGTCATATATTTCAAAAATACAGCAACCCAATTGAAAATGCAATAAATAAAAATTATAAACAAATTATAAACGTGATAAAAAATTATACAATGTCCATAAAGAATACTTATTGTTGTCTTATTTTAAGTATGAATAGCTTCTCGATTTACCCCCAACATGTTTATCGTATTTCTTTTTAAACGTGTCAATTGTGTTACAATTTACTACCTCCGGGGGTAAGCTATTCCATTTATTAACAACCCTATTAGAGAAAACTTCCCTGCGGCACCATAGCCTTGCATTGTCCCTCACCAATCGATACTGGTGTCCCCTTGTAAAAGCAGTTGAGTGGCGGTGTACTAAAAGTTCATGGTCCATCCTATCCATCCCATTGAAAATTTTGAACACTTCGATCTCCTCGACACCTGCGTTCATCCAATGTAAACATATTCAAAAACTGAAGTCTCTCTTCATAACTCAAGCACCGTGTGCCAATAAGGACACGCGTAGCTCTTCTCTGCACCCCTTCAACCAAGTCTATGTCCCTCTGTAGGTATGGTCTCCAAAACCTTACAGCATACTCCAGTCCAGGACGAACTAAGCCTCGAAAAAGCGGAAAAAGCGTAAGAATGACTTTAGTCCGTGCACCCTACAGAAATAATAATGAAAACTCATGGAATTTCTTTTATTTCTACAAGGCCATAAGAACTTGGGGCGAAATCATGAAAAATCAAGAAACATGGGTACCGCATTTTTTTCTTTTTCGAAGTGCGACATGCAATGGTCTCATCGTTCATCCACTTTTCAAAGCAAGTAGAGAAGGTTTTTTTGGGAACTGTCTCGGTGAACCTTGCACAACAGAGAGCAACTAATCTACAATGATGCAAAAGTCCAATCATTACACTTCACTCATAGCTCGAAAAATAGATGTCAGATGGTAGACTATAACAAGCATCACACAGAAACAAACTTTACGTTACATCCACGACACATACACACACCTTCCAACATGTAGCAATTCGTTAAATGTTCCGCACAGGAATGTGGACGAGATCCATGTGCGGTTCAGTAGCAGTAGCAAGAAACCTTGCATAATTGAAATTGCTACCAGTTCACAACACTTTCTCGATACTTTTGTCGCAATATTTTCAAAACTCAAACGTAGTATGTGAATGTGATACCATAACCGCCTTACAGTCTGAATCTTGCGCCATGATATTTCTGACTCTTTTCGACGTTAAAGAAGAGGATCAGTGGAAGAACTATTAGTTGTTTCAGCTGTGTAGGGTTCACAGGCACAGCTTGCAGAAAAAGCCTTTTCTATTTGCTTTGAAAAGTATATTGTACGATGGATCCATTGCATGTCATCTGGGGGAAGATACTCCGAAACAGAAAAACAAATTTCAGTACCTATATTTATTTATTTATTCAAAGACCTATACAAGCGGACGCAGTAGATTCACGTATAGATGTTTTGTAATATTTGACAAGAAATCAGAGATCGTGGGGGGCTAACAATAATGGAGTTGAGCTCGTTCCATTCAACCATGGTAGTGAAAGAAACTGTATTTAAATCAATCTGAAAAGTCAAAAATAGGTTTCAATTTTTTTCGGGTAGTCAAGTCTATTGTAAACTTAGGAAGGCTTAGTCAGAATACCGGACATATTGAAATTTAGATGACCATGAGTAAGACCATCTCATAAAGCATGGCTAAGTGAGAGATAAGTCGGTGAGTAGCGAGTCGGTGGAGATTGAGTTCGAGTTTAAGGTCGGAAACGGAACTGAAAGAGGATCAGCAGTCGTAAATAAAGCGGGCGGATTTATTTTGAATAGATTCAAGTTTGTAGATATTACTAGAGTTGTGGGGGTCCCAGACCTCAGCTGTATAAGAAAGAGCGGGAGAAATATACGTTTGGTAGCAGAGAAGTCGGACGTCATGAGTAGAAATGTTTGAGGTTACGGCGAAGAAAGGAAAGTTTATTGAGATATTTCTGGTAGACATAATCGGTATGATTATTCCAACGGAGATCAGCCGAGATTATGACTCCCAGATATTTAAATTGAGAAACTGAGGATATCCTGATATTTTTTACAATTTTACTCCAAGTTCTCATGTAAATGGCCTCTGGTAAATGGCCGTTTACATTCGAAAATCATTATCAAGTCCATCGCACGGAGCGAAATCTAAGTAGAGTCAGAAACTGAGTGGTTATCTCTTTAAATTAATGAGAATCGACAATTCTCTCGATTGTTTGTTTCCGAATTTTTCGTCGGTCGTGCTCTGCGTTTTCTTTTTCTAGTCATGCAATGGTAGCTAACGAGAGTCATTGCAGTGTGTTGTAGGGTTGAAAACGGGACGAAAATAATAATAATAAAAATTAAACTGGATGGAGAGATACACAGAGCACACACACAACAACACTCTCGCAAAACAAAGATGTCGTCCCATACTCATCAGGTAAAGCGTTCTCGAGGGAAATAGCTCTTTGGAGGGAACAGTTATTGGAAATGCTACGAACTTGAAGAGGAGCAATTCTGTACAGAACGTGGAACGATGATCGTCGTTTTGGTACAGCAATAAAGCAAATGAAACGTAGGCTTTTGGCTGATACCTCTTCTTATTCTTCTTGTGTCTTGAGAATCTTGCCTCTTCCTCGAAATGCGTGTCCTCTCCTTTGTTTAGTAAGAAAGTCGCATTCTTTTGTATCTTGTTTTTTTTTTTTTCTTGTCCGCTAAGACTCGCTGATTTCTTTAGTTCTGTTCGTGTCTCATCTTCGAAATTCACTAGAGATAAGTTATCTCTTGTCGTGTGGGATGCAACGAGATCTTGTCATTTATCTTACGTTCCATGGTATTTTTTTTCCATCCCGTACAATTCTATCATTTCCTATTCCTATGTCTTCGATTCGTAATCAAGATTCTTTTATACTGAAATAACAATACATAAAGGTAAACGTAACCAAAGGCCAGACTACATTGCTTTTAGATATGTGGTGAAATGAATAGGTTTTGTTTGTAACTAAATATGTTGCGAATAAATATAAGTTGCAGTTAGTGTGTGTGTGCGCATCTTCTTTTGATATTTTAACTCTTTATTTACACTCTAACATTTTTACGAGCTTTCATAATCCTTTTCTGCGGGTTTGAATTTCAGGTGTACAGTCAAGCTTGCTTATCGTCTTCGCTTCAGAGGTACGTATATGTGTAAATTCATTTTTTAATGGATTTAAATGGTTTTAACTAGTTTCAATGATTCTTTTTTTCAAGTTAATACAAATGGTTCTAGTAAAGATATCGATCCAAATTATAATTCATTTATTAAATAATCAATTAATTAATTATTTTTTAAGGACATTTTTACACACAATAAACACAAATCAGTCAAAAAAATATATTTTAATTGCCAGTTTTTTTGTTTTTTTTTATTGTACAAATTCTGAAACTACAACAGGCAAATCGCTTAATAAGATGACTGAGGAATAAAGAAAAAGTAAAAAATTAAAGAAACACATATTTCGAGCCAACATATTATTTTAACATACTTGTTCCCTCCCCCCTCAAAGTGCTAATTCAGGGGTTCTTAACCTATGGGTCGCGACCCAAACTCTTAACTATGGGTCGCAGGAGTTTCCAATATTAGCCGTGCAAATCCACTTTCAGTCAAGGATTCTTGAGCATGGATGGATTACCCAAACTTGATTAACAGAGGCTTCCATGAATTGTCGTACGAATCTACTTACAGACAGGGTTTCTTGAGCTATGGTCCCGACCCAAATTTATTTCGCAGAAGCTTCCGAGATGGGTCGTACAAGTTCCCTTACAGCCAGGGATCTTGAATTGTGAGTCACGAACCAAACCAGATTTAGAGGAGCTTCTGAGATAGTCGTACAAATTCACTCACAGCCGTGGACTTTTGAGCTATAGGTCAAGACCCTGACGTGATTCACAGGACGCTTCCGAGATAGGTCGTACGAATACATATACTGTTATAAGTCATTGCATTGCGTCACTGGTTTCATTAATTCAAAAAACAAACAGTTCGCAAAGCTAACCTTATTGTTGATTTTGGGCTCACGAACCGTTCCTCTTAGAGGTATGGTTCCACATTGAAAAATGCTGAAAATGTGTTCAGAAATCATCCTGTACCAGGCTTGCTAGTAAAAATTACAGTGTGTAACGAAATAAAAACAATAATCCAACTTATCCTGCCCTCTAACTTCCAATTAGAATGTTATTACGCTGTCTCTTCTGAATCGTACGACAAAAAAAGTCCCAACATTTTAATTGCAATATTTGTTGAGATATTTGAAAAATCTGAAAAAATATGGGGAAATAACTGCATAAATAAGGGAAAGGAGTATCGTCCGTTAGTTCATGCGGTTCTTTCCCACATTCTCTCCTATTTTTGAATTCACGTATCGCCTCAAATATTGAAAAGATGGGATTTTTTTTTCTGACGACTCAGAAGAGAGTTGCAACAGCATTCTAATTGGAAGTTAGAGGGCTGTATAAAAATATAGATTTTTTTTTCTTCCGTTATACACTGTATTTTCACTCTCAAACCTAGTACAGGGCAATTTCTGAACACATTTTCAGCATTATTTTTTGAACTGAAACCATACCTCTACGACAAACGGTTGATGAGATAAAGAGGGACTTAAGACTTGAAGGAGATCCCCCTGTATACCAATATCTTAGAAACATCAGCCGTGGTTTTGACGACACAGTTTGGTGGTTCCTTAAACGTCATTATAGACAGGTTTTATTGTAAAAATGAGTCAAAGCTTCAAAATTATAAGGAATCTCTCAATGGGAATGTTTGAAACTCACTGATATTGAGTGACATTAAAAATAATTATAAAACATAGAGTAGAAGTCGATGAACCAAAACATGAATTCGGTTCACGTCTCAGTCTTGAAACTTAATTTTCTCGAAACTGGAAGATTCCGAAATTCTCATTTTTCCCCACATTTCCTTCGGAAAGAAAATTAATCCGTTAACACCGGAGAAAAATTTTTCCGCTGTCAGTCTCATTTTCTCTCTCTGAATGTTTCATTGAATTAACGGCCTAAAACGAATTAAGTTTCGTGTTAATAACACGTTGTAAAGGAAGATGTTAAGGTCAATTTTTCTTCTCGGGGAAACCTCGTATCTGTATTGGGGTTTTAAAGGAGGCATAAATAAACAACCTCTGGTGAACGTGATGAGAATTTTCCATCGGTGTGCATGCCATAGCATCGATGCTTTTGACGAGTGTTTGTATTAATTAATCAAGCTTTGCATTCGTTAAGATGCCGTCTCGGAAAGTACAGGGTGGTTAAAATAAACTGACACTACTCAGACGTATGTAGCATCCATTCCGAAGGAGATATTTTGATGAAACTTGGTACATAGTATGTATGTACCGAGTTAAATTTTTGACCACCTGTTTAAAAATGACACTTTTTACAGCAGTTATCTTTTTTCCCACGGTTCAAATAATATATATACCAACTTTCAATGAAATACGTCCACCACAACGGGTGCTACATTGGTCAGATTAGTGTCAGTATAACTGAACAGACACTACTCCGACCCATGTAGCGCGGTTGTGATGGTGGACGTATATATTGTTGAGGTAATGAACTAAAATTTAAGGTCTAACACATGTATTTGTACACTAGCAACAGTGTTTTATAGACGATATGTAGAGTGAAATTTTAAAAAATTCCCACACGTACATTAACAGATTAGAGTGTTACTTATGAGCATATCGTACAATTCCTTAAGTTTTTGTTCATAACCTGCACCATTATTATCCGAATGTGCTGTGAAAATAAAAAAAACACTACATTTAAAATTATAAAAACTGAAAAAAATTAAAAATAAAAAAACTATTACATTCATAGAATTTTTTGCAATTCTGTTTCGAATATTGCATGAATTTTGCTTAAAATTTCACATAAAACCACTTTTTCATAAAACATGACATAAATAGTCCAAAATTTATTATTGCTTTCACATTTTGTGATATGTTCTATCAAAAAATGGCATTAAAATTCACTCCGGTACCATTTTATGGGAAAGTGCTCTCGAACGTAGTCGGATACCTTAACAAAATGGAGGAAAAGCAATACAAATAATCTCAAAGAATAATTTCCAATGGCGTGGAAAGCAAATAAAGATCCTTGCGACCATTAAATCTCTAATATAATGTTCAGACAGTGTCGTTCGAAATTATGTGAAAATTATAGTACCATAAAGCATTCATTTGGTCAATTTTGTGTGAGTTACCATCACTCAGTGCTAAATAATTATGTCATCTGCATGATTTTACGCTATGCACGTAATTCTAAATCGCCATTAATGGAAGATAAACCACGGAAAACATTTTTCACATATAAGGAATGGGGGAAAAAAAAGGAGTGAAAATGATTAATCGTCTTGAGAGAAACTAATTAGAATTTCGTTTCGGCAATTAGCGTTAAAAGTCAAAACGCTTAACTAGAAATTCATTTGAAACTTCCGATAAAAATGTTTATGGAATCCAAGTTTTCGACACACACTCGTTTAATTACCGTTATAAATAGCTACCGCGTGATGTACAATCGCGTGTAGAATAGCTACGAATGGTTTTATAAATACTAGATTATTTACACTGAAAATGTAATGTAACGTAAATTGCAAATTAAGAAATGAAATTCATTGATGTAAAGAATCGTCGAAGGATGTTATGGACGTACCGCTGGGCTGTCATTGTGCCATGGATCAATATTAGGGGTGACCGTGTATCGTAAGCGATAGCACCCCATACCATGACACCAGCTGTGGGAGCGGTATGTCGCTGTAAAGCGAAGGCAGGATTGCAGCGTTCACCACGAGACCTCCACAAACGAACACGATTGTCATCACTGCTCAAGTTGAATCTCGATTCGTCGCTGAAGACGGCCTGGTTCCATTCCGTTGCAGTCCAATCCCGTCGTGCTCGACACCACTCCAAACGGAGGCGTTGGTGGATGGGTGTCATTGGCAGCACACGTAATGGGCGCCGCGATACCAGATGTCCTTCAGCCAGGCACCTTGCGATGGTTCGGGAAGACACAGGGGCCCGTAGTGAAGCTGCTGCCTGTGTCTGGATAGCGGCCAATGAGGCAGTTGGCTCTACGCGTGCGTTTCGGATGATGTGACGGTCTTCTCGACGACTGGTCTGTCGAGGGCGTCCTGAACCTGGTCGCCGTGTAAATGACGTCTCTTCTGTCCACTGGTCCCAACACCTCACAGTAAAATCAGAATGGCCTAGTTGACGAGCTACTCGCCGAGCTGACCACCCAGCTTCCATCATCCCGATGATTCTTCCCCTATCGAACTCTGACGACTGCTCATATGGTCTTCGACGGCGGCGTAACGGCATGTCTACCTCAGCATTTCCTGTGCAAACGATTAAATACACTCCAGCAAGCTCTGCTTACCTGTTTTATACTCCAAGGAGAACGAAGTTCAACGCCCTCTAGTGGCATTACGCAATGTGCAATCACGCTGCATTTCTAATCATTTGCATATCTGCCCGACATGTACCTTCAGGCCAACTTTCGTTTCGATCCCACAATTATTTCTTGGTGCGCAAATTTTTATGGCAATGAGTGTATATTGCTTCAAAGATGTTCACCAAAAAACTGGGAAAGAGACAGCGAATACCGAGGGCCGACTCTGTATATCTCTTACTTAATTTTATACAAAGACATTCAAGCAGTCACAGAGAGGATATCGCCATGTTTTTCTGAGATTTATATGTACATAAAACATTAATCTTCAAAAAATAATCTGAAATAATTCTTCCTGGTTCCTAAATTTTTAGAATACTAAAAAAAAATTTCAATACAACACTTTCCGGAAAAAAATAGAAATTTTCGCAATAAATTTTGATTTCTATTCAAAAATTAGTGGGTAGAAAGTGTTTGCCGGAGTGCGTAGTTGCCTAAGTGTATGTCTGACAGGGGTGCAGAACCTTTTGAGTTCGCGGGCCGCATATGCGTTGTTTTTCCCGCTCGAGGGCCAAAAACTTGTATATATAGTGATCAGAAGTCCTGTATTTTGCTGGAAATACCCGTAATTTCGGTCATTCTAATCTTTTCATAAAATATTCCGTTTCCTCCTTCATTTTTAAATAGGCTTCTGTAATTTCTGAAATCAAGATTTAAGATTACTTTCGTGACTTATACATCTATACCTTTGAATTTTATTTGTTTTTTTGCTGTAATTGGCTACTTATAACTTGCCTTTTTAAAAACGTTTTACCTCAAATTGGCAACTTTATTTGCCTTTGAAATTTTTTTTCCTGAATTTGGCGTCTAACTTGCCTTTGAAAAATATTTTTTGATACAATTGGCACCTTAGACTGCCTTTGACAATTTTTGGCTGTATTAACTAGCAACTTTACTTCCCTTTAAAAATTTTTTAGGCTGTAACTCATAACTTAACTTACATTTGACAACTTTTTCTTTGCTGATTTTCAATTTTTTCTTATAATTGGCAAGTTCACTTGCATTTGACATTTTTTGCGGTGATTGGCAATATCCCGTATTTATGGTTGGCCTAGGTATTTATTGTACTGTGTGGTATGTATTTTTACTTTTCTATCATAGCATCTTTTGGGGCATGGATGGAATACCTTGACGGGCCACACTTAGCCCGTGCACTAACGTATTTATGTTGTCAGAACTGTGATTGTTCCGTGTTCTGCTGGTGTGGTGTCTTCCACATTTTAAAATGAAGAGGGTAAATGCTTGGATTTTCATGTTATATTATCATTATGTTGTAGGTTTGCCTGAGAGACTTTTTCGAATGGGAGACGGGCTCGCATTCGCACCTCGACGTTTGAGAACGAAATATATTTTCTGCAAAAATCCATGTATCGATTTCGAATACTTTAAGTTTACACAATTACAATATTCCGTAAAAATAGGAAAAATATTCAACAGGATGAATATCTACAGCATATTCTATTTGTCTATCACATTTTTGGATATTTTGTACGGAAACAGATTGGCGTGAAAAAAAATCATTTTCGTCGCATATTAACTTCACTATCAAAATATTCATGCATAGAGTATTTTGTTTTATAATTATGAAGCCGACTTATTCAAAACTGCGTCAAGTATTCGGAAGAAATTTGCACTTTTTAGTAGAAGCAGTCAGTTTGGATTTAATGAGCTGTGATTTAATCTCGACGTACGTGTATAAAGAATATTTACTTGATATTCGCTCCCGCTATTTTGATTCCAAGCTGGAAAATTAAGTATGAAATTTGTCTTCGTAACTTATTAAAAATTAAAACTATTATTAAGTTTCAGAATTTAAAGTAGAATAAATGAATATAAGTTCACTAAACCATTCAAGTAGTATTTAGTGATATCTAAAATAAAAAGCAGGAATAGAGTATGTATATTTTCTCTGACATGTTTCAATATTTTTATCGAGGCATCCTGAAACCTCTCCTTCATTACAAGAGGGGCGTCAAAATGCGCGCTTGCCCCGGGTTACCAATCATCTATTTGAGGCCCTTTATAAGAGTGTTATTTTCCAAAAAAAATTGTCTATTCTCCAAATTTGTCAAGCACACTCTAAGTTTTGTTTCAGAAATTTCAATTATTTTTCATCCTGAATAGAAATAAATGGTTTTGTGTATTGATTACTGATTAATAATCGATTCATGATTTAAAACTATTGTTGATAAATAATTGAAAGTGATTTTTAAAATCTCAATTTAAGTGTGCCATGGAACCTCAACTATAAGTTCGAATTCGCCGCGGGATAAAAACGCTGCCATACAGCAACTACCCCGAGTTGCGCGATCTCGAAGTTACGCGATATTCTGTGAAAAATTCACATTTCTGAAGTTCAATCATAATCACGGGAGGATTATTGCTGAAATAATAGAAAATATTAAGTGATGATCAAGTAAAGAAATGCTTTATTCGATCAGAACGTGATATGTGATGAATCTGCATTGATTTTTTGAGAGGTTTAAAGGTGGAAACTTAGCTGGGATTCAGAAATGGAATCCGAAGACTTTCAACATTCATTTTTATGTTCATATCCTTTATTTTACGTTGTCTACGAAAGTATGGTACAGTATTCATTAACCCGGCAATGCCAAGAACTTGCTAAATATCAAAATGTGTCTGGTTTAACTAAAATTTTAGCTCAAACATACTGAAAATGAGAAATTGAATTTTTTCCGGATGTTATGCCGAATCTAATATTTGGAAATAAAAATGTCTCCTCCGGGAATCCAACCCTGGTGTCCTTGCATACCGGGCAAGTGCGCTAACAAATGCACCAGAGACACACTTTTCAACACCTAATTGGTTAGCGCACTTGCCCGGTATGCAAGCGGACCCGAATTCGATTCCCGGAGGAGACAAATCACTTTTCTTTCCAAATATTAGTTTCGGCACAACATCCAGAAAATTCAATTTCTCAGTATATTTCGGGCCGAAAAATAAAAATACCAGCTCTTAATACTGGAAATGGGTTGCTGAAGCAAAATATTTCATCCGTTTTCAACAAAATTTGCATAAAATACATCTAAATCTATTGTTTTTACGATCGTAACCTCAAAAATTTTACAAAATATGTTAGAAAAGTAAAAATATATGGAAAGAAAATTGTATGATTATCATTTTTACGGATTAATTCCAGTTGCATGGATATTCAGAATCTATTTACCGTATTTCCCCGGATTAGTCGGTCACGCTGAGAAACTGCGATGTGAAACCATCATGTGCCGGGATTCCCCGTATTTTCCGACACGCCAAGAAATTCGAGTAACAGATTACGGAAACTTCTTAAATATCTAAATTGTAAAAAAAAAAAAAAAATCGATTGTGTGTTTGCAGAAAATGCATATCGTGATCCTTATTAAATCCCGTTTTTCCCGGCATACCAGGAACGAACCAGAACAGAACATTCAGGAAGTTGATGCCCCTTGAGTGCTATGGTATGTCAGCAAATGCAAGGGAATACGGTTCATAGATATTTAGAATCTAGTTGCCTGGTATTTTACGGCTGTGTGGTCGCGCGGTCATAGTGACGAACTCGCATCGCGGGGACCAGGCTCTGGTGGGATAGTGATGGTCGACTGAAGTTCGTGTTTTGTGGTATCTGACATTAACCCCTTTACGATCATGGACTATCTATTGTAACCCTATGGGTGTTTTTTTTCCTTCCGTTTTTTATATACTCCTGTTAATGTGATTTTTCCCACGCATAATGTATTTTTCTATTATAAACATGTAAGAGCGAAAAGGAACACGTAGTTTGAGGATGAAAATTTTTTGGCCAAAAGCGCGTGTATCAAGATGTTAAGACGTGAATGCACACGCCGATCTTCCCGTTAAAAAATCTCTGCAAAGACACTCAACAGGTTTAAGGTAAAAGAGTATTAAACTTCAATCACTAAACTTAACTGATAGTTAGAAAAATAGATGGCAGCACTAAAATTCATGAAGAATAGTAGATACGCAATGCTGCTGTGCGGTCGTGTGGGCATCGTCCTGCACTTTCATTCTGAAGATCCAGGTTCGAATCCCCTTGACGACACAATTGTGGTCGGCTAAAGTTGATTTTCTGTGGTTTTCCAGCTTCGAGGCGCGAATTCGCGCGAGCAGGTCTCCCATTTGAAAAAGTCTCTCCGCAGAGAGCAGGCAGGCATACAACATGATACTCACAAAACATGAAAATTCAAGCATTTCCATATTTACTTCAGGAAATGGAAGGCAGGTGGCAGCATGAACACGAACCAAACACAGCTCAACAACATCAATACGTTAGGGCCAAGCATACACTCATAACACACATTCTCCAGCATGTGCCGATTCATTAGAAATTCCGCAGATGAATGTGTACGAGGTGAATATGTTCGGTTAAGTCAGAGGTCTTCAAACTTTTTATAGTCGCGAGCAATTTTTTTCCGGTACTGATCATCAAAAGTAGAGCAACCCTTACAGCAAGTTTGAAATACGAGTGCCTACGAGTTCCACCCTTGAATGCAATGTGTATAATGTGATTAATTGCAACATTGATCAAGTGCTAGCGAGCATGAAATCGGACAAGGGCAGCACTCTAGGTGCTTCAGAGAGCACCGTGGTGCTCGCGAGCAACGAATTGAAGATGCCTGGGTTAAGTAGTAGTAGTAGATACGCACTCAGACTATTAGGTAGTAGGTACTAGACCGGAGTTGTGCCCGTTTCGTTTTAACTAGTTCTATATCTAGAAAAAAATAATTTGATTATCGTAGAAAAATAAAATATTAGTAATGCCTGTGAAAAAATACATGGATTATTATGAGACTTCTTGCATAGATGGATAAAAGTTTCTCAACTCATCAAATTAAACGAATGTGGTAGTAATGAAACGG
Source organism: Pholcus phalangioides (assembly GCF_987345545.1). Classification (NCBI taxonomy): domain Eukaryota; kingdom Metazoa; phylum Arthropoda; class Arachnida; order Araneae; family Pholcidae; genus Pholcus; species Pholcus phalangioides. Next base: position 37,579,862 of record NW_028301608.1, on the reverse strand, counting down.
CGCGAATTTTCTAACCCTAACTGCTAACGGGAAAGACTCGTGACCTTAGAAGCCCGTTCGAATAAATATTTCAGATTTGTCCAAGAAAATATTTGAATCGAATATATTTCCCCTCTACCCATGCATATTAAATGAGCGTCATTTTCTCATGAGGGGGGAAACGAGTTGAAAATTCGAACTTGGAACGACGTCGTCCATTAAATCTTTTCACGACACAATGACACTGACTGTTTATGTAGTTATGTGCTTGGGGGTTGGTGGGGGGGGGGGGGGCAGGTTAGATGTGTGGGAGCTCCTTAAAAATCTTCGCGAACCAATTGCCGAAGGCCATTTCAATTTCAAAATCCAATCCTGGAAATTATACGTATATATATATACATTGATGGGGAAAGTTGTCGCAAATCAGAGCCGTTCTTGCCACAGGCGTGAATTAGTTTTTGAGTGCCAATCCCTCCGGATCTCGAAAAGTTCTGATGTTTTTAAAAAGTACGTACGATACGTATTTTAAACCAGAGGAAAGAATTGTTTTTGACTAGTATTTTGCAAAAAGTAATATTATTTATATTGAACACATTCATGTTTACACGCTTTAAAAAATGGCTTATGATATGAAAACTCATTTTTGATAAAAAGGGAATGGTTTCTAATATCAATACGATATATACGATCATAATCAGTCATTCTGAAAGGTTAGTGTTTTTCGAAGGCGCGTGCTTTCGTATGAAATAGTTATGAGGACTATCGAATACCGTAGATGCGACTTCAACAGCTCATCATCGCTCCACCAATTAAATGCAGTAGTGCATCGAGGCCAAGAGAATAGGGATGATAATTCAATTTGAGTCATCTCACAACATTTCTGAAATGGCGAAAAATTTAGAAATGTGGCTAGAAGTACATCTTCACCCCGGGAATTAACAGTCATCTGCAGAGGAACTTACAGATATCATATATTGATGGTAATTGATGATAACTAATGGCAATAAATGAATAATGAAGTGATAATAAAGTGATAAATAATGATAACTCAGAACTAATTATGTGATTATATGACGTAATATGAATAAATGACAGTGAAGCCACCATACGATGATAAAATACTGAAGATTTAATATGTTAATAGTGACGTGATTAATGCTATATGAATATGATAATGCAGATAAAATTAATAATGGTTAATGATACTCAACTTGTGAGAATACAGCGGTAAAACAGAGAATATAATATGTGTAAGTAATGAAGTATTTACAATGGGATACATACATGCAGTGTATCAATTCTGACAGTACCAGACTGTAGAGGATCAGCCATATAACAGCAGTACTATTGCAATTTGAGATTTCACGACGTTCATGGAATTCAGAAGAGAATCATAGAAGTTTCTGGAGAACTTTTTGCCATAATTCGTGATTGTTTCAATCTTGGTATCTCTGCGTATATGCTTATTTCTCGTGAACTAGGGGACCTGGTAAAACTTTGGAGTGTTACGTGTTGGAAACGTCCAAGGGCAATAATATTAGGATTGCTAGCATACATCCAGGCAGGAGCTGCGTAAAGTAATGTAGGACGTATGATCAATTTATACAAAACTAGTTTGATAGAAGGGACTCTATTACGCGTGAAAATTTTGCTAAGGGCCCCTCTGACTTGTTTGGCTTTTTAAATTTATAAATGCATTTGGGGGAAGCTAAATTTTTCTAGCTTCCCACATGAAAATATTTTTTCTAGCATTCATTTGGGCCCGAATTCGAAGACACCATTCTTCAACTTTCTGGACCATCTCTTGAAGATTCGATGAGGATTTTTTTGCCTTTTCCTCTGCGCAAATTATGACACTATCATCGGCATAAGTAGCGGTAATTGCTTTTGATGTGATGTCACTGGAAACTCGTGCATCTACAAATTATGAAGTAAAGGACCAAGGACATTGGTCTGAGCAATTGAGATCCTGATGGGTCTGGGATTTGATGTGTTATCGTTTATATCGGGACTCGAAAAATATGCGATTCAAGATATTGTTTTACAAATTTAATAATTCAGAATGATAAGTTTGGACAAATTAGCTTTCAAACCATCATGCCAAATTTTGTCAAAAGATTTTGCCATGCCGAAGAACGCAATGGTAATGTAGGACGTACGATAAATTTATACAAATTAAGTTTGTAGTTGGTAGAAAGTAACCGCTGTGGTGGTCGAGTGGTCATAATGAGGGACTCGCATCGCGAGGATCCGGGTTCGAACCCTACCGTCGCCATAGTGGTGGTCGGCTGAAGTTGGTTTCCTGTGGCTACCAGCTTCGAGGTGCAAATGCGAGCCGATGTCCCCCATCAAAAAGTCTCGCCACAGAGAGCAACAGACATACAACGATTAACTATTTAATCATTACACTTCACTCATAGTTAGAAAAACTGATGGCAGATAGCAGCACTACACATAACAAGCATTACACAGAAACAAACTTCACGTGCGCGTCAAGTTTCGCTACATGCACATTCCCGCATGTACCAATTCGTTAGAGGTTCCGCAGAGGAATATGTGTGGTGTAGTAATAGTAGGTAGAAAGTGAGTATTACGATTGTTTCTGCTATAACATTTATAGCAGAATATGTTATATATGAATTATCTATAAGATACGCTATCTGGATTTTAATCTCCAACATTGTACAGAATATCCCATACATACGTGAACAGTTTAAAAATTCATAAAAGTTGAAAAAAAAATTGGTATATTTGAATGCAGTTCTCGCTAAAAAGTTATTTTTTCACGAAAAGAATTTTTTTTTGGTACCACAAAAAACTATTAATTCACATTTTTGTCGATAGAAGGCACCGCACGAAAGTTCGGTGTGAGTGATTGGATCTGAACCTTTTTCAACTTCTATCTCCGAAACGTTCGACAAGCTGCTGACGGCGATTTGTGGCTGAGGAAAACAACTTCACCATTAGTTCATATACTTTATATTTCAACATTAAATTTAAACTTTATGTAAAAGCCAGTAACACGAAAATTCAGAAATTGGTAGCTAATCGTGAACCCTATATTTTATAAGATTCTAATTTTTTATATTTACAGTGATTAGCTTTCGTGAAACACCCTCTATAGACAAACTTTTGAACAAATTTTATCTGTACCAAAAAATAATCACCCTTCGTGAGAATAAATTTTTTTAAAAACCCCGCATTCAATTTTTTTTTTCAATTCTTGCAATTTTCGTGGATTTTTAAACAACTTAAACTTAATTTACTAATTCATGGGACGAACTGTACTTCGAATATTATTGAGTGTTGTAGGAACCAACAATTTGATGGCTCCGAGACGTTTTAAGTTTGGAAATATTTATAAATTCTGGTCACAGAATGGATGACAATGTCATAAAGGCTGAAATTGAAGAAAACTCTAAATTAAAACAATTCAAAACTTTTCAGATATTTTAATCATTCCTAAACATACAATTGCTGTTCCAAAAAATACAAGTTCTAAGTAATTAAGTTACCTAAGTTATTCGTAACTAAGTTACATTAGCGTGAAACTAGTCGGAGAGAAAAAGTGTACTACCTATATTCAATGTGTGCTAGCTGAATTTAAAACAGTGACGCATGTTAATCACCTTGTACTAACAACGTAAAAGGCAAAGTCTCCCACATGATTTGAAACAGTGTATGCAGCAGTTGATTTTAATTAACAAAACCCCAAATGCTACATTTGGACGTCTGTGGGGCCACTAAGAGTTCTCACCTTTAACTTCATTAACCTGTGAATAAACTCGAGGAGTCACCTTCTCGAGTGCCACTTAAATTTATAAATAGTCATGTATCGTTCTCTTGCTATATGCCGTTACTTTTGGAAAATTCCAGCCTAAACACCCTGTATGTTAGGTCTAAAAAGAATAAAATTTTATTATTATGAATTATAAGGAATACATGTATTAAACTTGTGTATCTTACGCTATCCCGAGTAATTCTATGAAAATTATTCTCGACGAAGTCCCAGTCCAAACAAACTACCACCGATCACAAATATTTAAACCCGAGACGATGTTATTGATTATGGTCTCGAATGTTCCGATTTCCAATAACCGCATTTCATAATATAAGTTATTGACTTGTCTTGTGTGCGTGTTGGAGTGAATTTCGCGATGAAATTCGGCTTTATTGAATTTCACTGGAGGTGGGTTTTGAAAGGAAGGAGAGAGAGAGAAAGAGAGAAACTAATAAAGTTTCGGACAACATCTGAGAGAGAAAGTTGTTATAAAGTATTTAGCATCCGATGTCATTAAGGACGTCATTTGTGCAGATTGAGGGCGAAAGGAACTAATTACAGTAAGTTGTTATATTATGTTACTGTTGTTGTTAAAATTAGTGACGTCGTCGTCGTCGTCACAACTTGTTAAGTGGTCCATGGACAGGACGGGAGGGAGATACAAAAGTAATTAAACGAATGCTTCTCTTTTGGAATATCGCAGCAAAAGAGGTTATCGTACGGATTACTTAGCTATCGCATATTTATGGAAGGAATTTCGCGTGATTTATTTTCCGAGAACAACCGATACAAACGTTCGAAATTTTCAAGAGTTTATCTTGTTAGGAACTCGGCAAAAGACTTTAATGCGATAAAGGGGACATATTTATTAAGATGCTCGGGATGAAATAGCGGTAGAAGTTTATTACTTCATAATATTTAGAGGATTAATCCCAACTTTCTTTTATACATAAATAAATTCTTTGAAATATAAATTTTTACATACTAAATATATTAGCAGAAATGAGAGCTGCTTAGGTACCTTAGGTTTCGTACTTTAGGTACCTTATGTTTCGTACTTTAGGTACCTTAGGTTTCGTACTTTAGGTACTTTAGGTACCTTAGATTTCGTACTTTAGGTATAGTGTGAGCATAGAAAAAGCTGGCCTCTGGCCTTGTATGGCCTTCATGATGATAAGAAACGGTCCATTCTTCGGTAGGGAGAAGTGGGGGAAAAAATGAATATCCTCCAGGGTTGCTGCTGAAGTTATTTTACCCTCAATTTTCCCAACTGAAGAATGAACCTTCTCTTTTCGTGATGAAGGTCACACAGCATATGGTCGTCGGAGGCCATCTTTCCGAGGTCACACATTACACCCATATACTTTTAGTTCATCAAAATCTAGCTTTTACTAAGTTGCTTGAATCGCTAGCTTTTCGTATTATTCACACGCATAATGATCGCCTCGTATTTCTTTGTAAAATTATAAATATTCAAATTACTATAGATGTTATGAATATTACAATATTGTGTATTATTTAAAAATATTTATATTACAATTTTTTTTATTCTGAAAACATTTCTTTCATCAAATATGAATTTTAAATTGTTGTGATATTATTTCTCACATTAATTCTGAATTGCTTTTTCTTCCACTTTTAATATATATCAGCTATTATTTACTTCTATTATTTTTCTTTCATTAGTAATTCAAAAATCACTTTCACGAATTATTTCTCTCATTAAGCTTGAAATTATTTCTCTCATTAAGCTTGAAATTATTCCTAAAATTAGTTATAAAATTATTCCTAAAATTAGTTATAAAATTATTCCTAAAATTAGTTATAAAATTATTCCTAAAATTAGTTATAAAATTATCCTAAAATTAGTTATAAAATTATTCCTAAAATTAGTTATAAAATTATTCCTAAAATTAGTTATAAAATTATTCCTAAAATTAGTTATAAAATTATTCCTAAAATTAGTTATAAAATTAGTTATAAAGCTAGTTATAAAGCTAGTTATAAAATTAGTTATAAAATTAGTTATAAAATTAGTTATAAAATTATTCCTAAATGTAACTATGATGTTATTTCTAAAAGTATTCATGAAACATGTCTTTTTCAGAAATATTTTTGAAACATTTTTCTAAGATCATTTCTTTCATCAAAGTGGGGGGTTTGTTTTGCAGAAATTCAGTACTTATGTATTTTTTTTTTTTGTGGGTGATGAATTTTCCTTAGCGAAATAAATGAAAACATGGGTTCCCCAAAAGTTTTTGTGCCACAAGTCCCCGAATTTGTTAAGACGGCTATCTTAATGTATCAAAAGCATCTCATAACAGTTATAAATACCGCATTACAACTCTCAGTGACCAACGGGCTTTATACTGTGCAATTTTTTTAAAGTGTAATCTTCAATGTAAAGTAACTACAGTATTTTATCAAATGGTCATTTGAAAAGCCTCGCGGGCCACATTTAGCCTACGGACCATGCATTGAAGACTCAACCAAAAAAAAGTGAACTAATGTGGTTGCAAATGCCTTGCATTCAACGAATATCCCAAACAGATATCCATCACTAATTTATAATTTTCGTCACCGATGACAATCATCGCTGATGAGCTATTATTTTGTCAGTGCCTTTTATTCAATGATACGTCGTTCGAGAATATCTAGACTATTCCCCGCATGTACTGAGAAAGTATACATATATATATAAACCTACTTATTTAATTCAGTTCTTCCAGCAACCTAGCGAAATTATTCTATGTGATCGCGAGTTGCAGGACATTCCCACTATAGCCATAATTAGTTTCTTCCGAGCTACTGATGAACTCTCGTGGGGTAGGCGTCGCAATCGTTACGGAACAGTTCCGAAATCCAGTCAAAGTTCCTTTAAATTAGCTTCTCTCTCTCACACACACTCTCCACAATATCTATTCCCCTCAAACACACACGCGTACAACCCGAGTGGCTCGGCGTAATTGTGTTCCAAGCATCGCCGGAATTAGATTGACTTTCAGGAACCATTTCCCTAGCTTTCTACAACGATGTTTAGTAGTGAGTTGTGCGCGTGCACATACGAAGGAAACTGCGTGCATTATTGTTACCTGATATCCGTTGCGATGAGAGAATTTCCTGTTATTTCCATTTTATACGCTTATAAATAGTCTATTTTGATACACGTATATCTAATTTGGACCCCCCTTTATTTTCATGGCTATTTCGAATGCTGGGATATCATTCTTCTCTCTGCGGTTTTGATAAATATTGAATTTCTTCATCGAATTTTAAAATTTTGTTGGCGGGAAATTCTGAGAATTATTGCCAATATATACATATAAAATATTTCACAGCAATTTAACTAAATAGAGTTGACTTTTAATCAGCTAAAATTGTTAATTAAGGGCAAAATATGCAGTTTGCTCTTATTTTACTATTATCTATAAACAGATAAAATTTTGCTTAGCATAGTTGAATAGTATTGAATTTTATTTCCAATCTCTTCAATTTGTTGAAATTTTATAAATCTTTCAACTCGTAAAGTTTCAGTAGCTCTCAAAAAATGAAACCTGAAAAGAATCATCTCTTTCTAGATAAAAAAGGAGTATTGTACTTATGTACTCGTAGTTTATACTGAAATGACACAAAAAGCCATACTTTCTAGAATACCATAAAAAATTGAGAGAAAAATTGGAATAATGTTTTCTTTACCATGTATGTGACGGATGAAAAAAGAATTACTCCGAGATTATGTGGTTATTACTATTTCTATGGAACAGTTTACCTTGTTGCTGATTAATCTGCTATAATGGTCTGAAGCAAATTGTCTTGCAGTGACACGTGTTTAAACGTGGCACTAACTAGAGAACATGTGTGGCACACTTAGCTACATTAGTTATTATTAGTATTATCAGTAACATTCGGTACATCAGTAAAGTTTATGGTCATGCTGCTCCTGATGTCTCAAATATCGAAGATGGTTAACGGAACTCGGATCTTAAAAAAAAGACTTGTTCATGTTCACCTTGTTGAGCTGCACAACGACGTACCGAGAACAATTATTTTTCGAAAATACAGTGACAACCCCCATAACGGGCACATTTTATTGGCGGACACACCTCCCATTTACACACACTTTTGACGTCACAGGGCCTCCATATATTTCACTATACAGGTTGCCCTAAATTGTTTGAACACCGGATGTCTATGCAAATGATGACTTTAGAAATATGCTTCCAATTACGATAAATTTCAATGACAAGCGGTATACTGTAATGTCTTGAGGTAAATTTTGCGTTACCTAGGCTTTACCATGAGGAGGACTGCCATATTACAACCCTCTCTGCATCCTCGAGTAGTTAATACACTGCTAGCACACATCGCGGCAGATACGTCGGAAAATATATTACCTTTTGGTGAAATGCTGTTTAGCACTCCACAAAAACACTCTCTAACGTGTTTGCTACTGCGATTCGACTACACATTCTATGACTGAAAATGCCTGTTTAGGTGCCTTATATTACCTCTTGAAGTGTGTCTCGTGTATTTAGAATCACCCTGTACTTCAGTCTGTTACACAATTCTTTTAACCACCTTCACAGAAAAAAAAAACTGAAACAGGACTAGCAACAGTGGACAATTTTTCCTTTAAAAACCACTGTAATCACTTTGGTATCCAAAAACGGTTTCACAGAGAGGTGTTGAATCAAGAAAAAATTATGAGTGAAAATTGCGTTTAATTCATGTCTTCGCTTCTTCCCTTTTTATGTTAGAAAATAACATTATCTATGAAATGGCCTGATATGTAAATCGGCTATCAAAATTTTGACAGTAAATTAATACGGTAATTTAGCTTTGATATTTGAGAATAAAGCGCTGGCTGAAAGCCATTCAATTTTACAGACTAATTTCAAGTTTGGTTATAGCCTTTGAAAAAATAAATAAGTAGAGCGAAATATATGTGTTGTAAAATGATAGGAGAAAAATCCGTAGATATATTAAGAGAGAAGCTTTCTCAGACACTGTGAGGGAAAATTTTTATTTGCCGTCAAAGCCTTTCTCCGATCCCCCGTCGTATTTCTAATTAGGCAGGGCTTACAACACGAGTTTACTTTCAAGTCGAATCATTAATTGCTGTAATCGCGCAGAGACTGATTTATGATTCGCGAGCTTAATGACCGTTATTAATTGCGAAAATGTGTATAATTAATTCCTCGCGATTCATTTAGTAGTTGTGTATGTACTGGGAATTTTTTTTTCTTCGCCTCCCTTTTTATTCTACTGTATTTTACCCCTTACAAATCATTCTGCGAGAGGATCTAATTACCCTTGAATTCATTTGATATCGTGAAAGCATGAAAATATATCACGAAATACAATTTAAAGGAAAAAAAATAGAATTCCGATTCACTTCCTGCAGTCTTTTTGACGTGAATACGTGTTTTGGACGTATGCTGGGAGCACTCGCAAAAAGTTGCGTGACGAAATAATTCAAATACTCATATGTCGGAAGGTATTCATAATATATCAGTGTTTTCGATTTCTGAGGGTAGATTTCGTTAAGGCAAGTCTAACGACACCACTCTGATTATGATACCTCTTCTGATCCAGGCACAAGGCTCGCGGCCCGCTTTCCTAACGAAATTTTTTTACGCTATATCTCAACGTAAAAAGGAAAAATTGATATCGTCTAAATTAGAATTTAGCTTAAAAGTTTTCGGGTTTTTTGGAAGACGTGAAGTACAGTTTTCGTCTTTCGACGTTTTGTTCGCACAAGTAACGAACATTTTCATTCGAACTTTTAAGCTAAATTTTAAATTACACGATGGGCACGAAAACCTTTTGTTTCATTGGTATCGTCTGTTAGCTATTTCCAAAGACAAATCCAATAATACCAATTTCACCAGTTCAGTACCTACCACGCAATAGTAGGCGCAATGAACGTATTAACATCAAAACTTGTGGGCGTGTCTACGGCACAGCCTACCCCAATTATTTTTGAAGTGAAACTTCTATACCGACATAACAGTGAAAGGGACATAAAGGGTGAATGTTTGTGTGGGAGAAAGGGAACCATCAAAGTGAAATGTTTTCTTTTCCCTCAAAACCTATTCCGTAGAATAACTGATTGTGTGACAAAGAACTGAGCAGACGGGTTGTGGTGGCGGGATGTCAATATACATTCGGCCGTATAAGAAAGTAAAGTTGGGGGTGGTTGGTTGGACGATGTGTGTTTACTACCTTTCCCCACCCCCGTGACTCAGGCCCCCAGCTACACGAGAGTATGTTTTGCACGCGAATGTAAGTTTTGTGGCGTCACAGTGCCAGCTCCTAATTGGCTGCGCTATACCTCTCCAGAGTGCTTCACTTTTTTCTTTTTTCTTATTCTTCACTCCTGTAAGATAATTCGGTTCCGATAAAAGCCCGCCCCCGTCTCCCGATTTATAACGAAACACAATTATTGCCAGAAATGTTTGGTAAAAAAAATCTGCCATACATGGGATTTACTAAGGGATTATTACGGCATTAAAATAAACTCAAAATTTCTAAATTCAATTTTAAATAATTGAAATTAAATTCAATTCAGGGAAATCTAGTCATGTCAAACGTAAAAGTTATTTCACTTCTATCACGCGAGATTTTCAAGCAGACTTTTTTTTAAGAAAGTGTTGTACAGGCCCCTAAATTCTCTACACAGCAGATAGTTTTGCAACAGTGTAATTTGGCAGCAAATTATTCGATTAAAATTAGATTAATCGGTCGATTAATCGATTAAAACCTTTTTGATTAACCAGTTAAAAATTTCAGTCGATTCCCAGCGTTATTAAAAACAATTTTAAAACCATCTAAAACCATTGAAAATTATTTTAAAATGGTACAGTTATAAATGGTACACATGTGTGTACCTCATTTTTAACTGTTTTAAATGAATTTAATATGAAGAGAGAAGGGGATACGACCTGTGTGTCCAACAAATTTTCAATTTTCAAGCCAACTCCACGTCATATGAAAAACTTTTGTGATTGAAAATATACTTCCAAAGTAAATGGTTGCAGAGATATCGGCTGAGCAAACAATTTAGAGACAACCTGTATTAATGGCATCGAATTTCACTTGAAATAGTTTTATTATATGTGATACTTTCATTTAAAAAAACATGTCCAATAAGTAGAAATATTGTGACACAAATGGTTATCACTCATTGGTGTTTGTCGATTGGATACGTGTATCTCGGATCAGTTGTAATCTTCGTCGATTAACTAGGAAATAAGACATGGTATTAAGTTTGTTCTTTGATGCACGGCGATTTCACGGTATTCGTTTTACACTCGAACAAGGAGCGTTAATCATGATAAATATTTGTAGATGATGCCATGCGATAAGAGGGGGGATCCATGAATAAAATCATTCACGGGTTATCGACTGGAAAACGTTCGCGATTCCCTCAGCTGTGATTATCTGAATCGATTAAACACAAAATCTGTTGATTTAAAATAACCTCATTAGTTTTATTTCAGCAACCATTAACAACTTGGAACAAACAGCTATTTCTTATTTCACATATACAGGGTGGTGCTTGTTGTTATCGAAAAAAAAAGCAGTGCCACAGTAGAACCTCTCGATAACGGACACCCATGAGACCAAAAAATTTGTCCGCTAACGGGGACTGGCTGCTAATGAAAAGGTAAAATATATTGTATAGCATCGTTTACACAACTTCCATATTTATACGACAGACGTTTTGCTTCGGTCACAATTTGATTCCCATACAGTTAAATACAGTTATATAAGTTAAAATGGTTACGTTACTGCAAAAAGTGGTGCACCGGGGATTATACATAATTCTCCAATCGTCTCGATAAAAAAAGTGATTAAATTTCACTACATTTATCCCTTTATTTACTGGCAATTATGCACAATTCTCAAAAAAGAATTTAAAATCTGATAAATATGGAAAAAATTATAACCTTTTCCTATATTCATTAAAAAAATTAATTATTTTACTCTTGGTTGGTACGTGCATTACACGTATTTTGGAACAAAACTAAAATTAAAATAAATGTGAAAATAAAAAAGTCTTGTAATGTTGACTTTTCTTCACAAGTATCAGCAAAAACCAACATTACCATTCGAATTCACCATCCTACACCACAGTTATGTTCAGTTAATTATGTAATTAATTGATGATTTATCATATATACCAACACGGCCTTGGGATTAAACATAATTTAAGTTGAATGTGATAAATTATCGGTTTATGACCAAAAATGAATAAATTAGAGTTTGCCTTATTCTGCTGTCCACTAACGAGAGGGTCTGCTAACACAGAGTAAATACATTAGAAACCTATTCCACGGGTCCGTGGATCAGAAAAGTTTCCGTTAACGGGAGGTTCCACTGTAATAGTAGCAAACAGCAATCATTATCTACTTTTCTCAGTTACTCGAATTTATGAATTCCAAATGACTCGAATAACTAAAAATTTCCATCCTGAATTTTTTATTTTCCCCTTCGCACGTCAAGTTATTACTTTTTCCCCCAAGACTATGAAAGGAAGACTAAGGTTACCTCAAGACTAAGAAGTGGAACTACTACTACTACTACTACTTAACCGTACATACACCTCGTCCACATTCTTCTACGGAATATCTAACGAATTGGTACATGCTGGAATGTTTGTTTACGTGTTGTGAAAAAATATATAATGTTAAAAATACAAAAATATTAGGGATATAACAATATTTTTTGTATCTTTAACATAATATATTTGACAACCACTTGCAAATTACTCGTTATAGCGGGATTTTTGTTATAAGCCATACTCGATGTATCGAACTTTTGTTTGTATGCCTGTTTTCAATGCAAAGCATGAACATTGCTCATGACCTCAAGTACCTAAGTACTTTTTCGTAATGCTGACTTTTTCCAACATATAACGAATTTAATATCTTGTATAACACGAGTTTTCAGCAAATTTCAAGTAGTCACAATCCCATTCACTCCGGATTAGCGTGCCTGTTAAGTAATGGCTGTCAGCTGATGCGGTAACGCCTGTAAATCCTCAGCGGTGGATGCACTGCAATACTAGTAATATTGCAACGGAATAACATTTAGGGCGCGTGTCTGCTGCAGAAACCCGTTACGACGTACGATAATGGGATTTTAGAAACGGCATGTGAGCACCGAGGTGCTCCCAGAAGCTTCAAAGAGTAATCCATGCTTATTATCAATTATTTTGTGTTTGCTTAATGTTTATTAGCACCCCATCGCCTTCAAGAATTCATATCATACTGGTGTGAGTTATGAGCATACATAACATTTTCCCTACCATCTATGAGTGCTCTTCTTTTGATGCTGACTAGAAAGAATTTTCATGATTCAGGCAAGGCTGGTGACACCTGATACAGAGTATGCTTCCGTTTTTCTTTGCTTGATGCATAGGCCTTCAAATTTTCAGACACCGTGAACCGAATTGAAACTTCCCTCGGAGCCCGCGAGCCACCAACTCATACTGAGATATTTATAATAATAAGATAAAATTCAGATTTTTACAAGGTACGTCTCACGTAATCCATTGAGACATCTCGATAGAAGGGCCAATGGCACCGCTTCGGCAAAAATAATTGAAGACTTTTAATTTTTCTGAAATTATTTCTTTTATTGATTTCAAATTTTGATTATTTCTGAAATCATTTCTTTTATTAATTTCAGATTTTGATTATTTCTGAAATCATTTCTTTTATTAATTTCAGATTTTGATTATTTCTGAAATCATTTCTTTTATTAATTTCAGATTTTGATTATTTCTTTTATTAATTTCAGATTTTGATTATTTCTTTTATTAATTTCAGATTTTGATTATTTCTTTTATTAATTTCAGATTTTGATTATTTCTTTTATTAATTTCAGATTTTGATTATTTCTGAAATCATTTATTTTATTAATTTCAGATTTTGATTATTTCTGAAATCATTTATTTTATTAATTTCAGATTTTGATTATTTCTGAAATCATTTCTTTCACCAATTCTGAAAATATTTTCTGATTAATTTCATCTTTTAATTCTTCTTAAATTAATTTGTACGATTCTGAGAAATTATTTTCTTCTCAGTAAATCATGAAATTATTTCTTTCAATAAGTCTTGGATGTACTTCCTTCAATAATTATGAAATACAATAGTTTCTGTATCACTTTAGTCACAAAATTATTTTTTTCCATTGATTCTTAATTTTTTTCACCACTAATTCTGAAATTATTTGTTTAGAATTTCCAAAACTACTGATTTTTCAATTAAAACAATATTTCTTTTTAGAATTCAAAAATTATTTTCTTTAAATGTTTAAAAATTATTTGTTTCAAAAATTCAAAAATTATTTGTTTCAAAAATTCAAAAATTATTTCTTTCGGTAATTCTGGAATTATTCTTCCTTTAGTTATAAATTTTTATCTGAATTGCAAAAAAATAATTTCAATAATTCTGGCAATAATTCTTTTTCCCCAATTTTGAAATTATTACTTTTAAAAAGGTATTTTTTAGAATTTTCGTAAATTCTGTTGTTATGTATGTTTTTTTTAATGCTGACATTTTTCCATCATGAAATACATGAAATTAGAAGCCCCAAAAACGAAAATTTTGTCTCCAAAAAGAACACACGTGAATTTCTAATTAACCTGAGGTAATGGTGGCGTAACCTTAAATACCATAAATCATGTGAATAATCACATGTTGCTATATAATTAATGACTACTAAATGTCTATTTTAATACGTAAGTAAAAATTAGTAAATGAATTCTTTTTCAACTGCGTATTACAAGTTACTCAGCTATGACACCACAAAAACGTACCAGTTGCCAATGAGTCACCATTGGCATGTGAAACATTGCTGTGTTTCAAAATCCCTCAGTTTAGTGAAATAACTAGTTATTAAGGGTTTAAAATGAAATAATTGCTGGAAGTAGAATGATTTATAAACCCGAGTGAAAACACTGTGTTTACAGGGACTGTTCCCAGGTACATTATATCGGATATACAGCCGTGTTAGTCGGCAAGTTGTTAATCAAATACCCGAGTGTTCTACAAAGTGACGATGGTGATAGCGGGGAGAGAATTTGAATATCCAAACACCCTAAACATAAAGATATACAATTAGCTAAACATTTCGCCGACCGAATAGTCAGAGGGTAGACGTCGTCAGTAAATTGTGATTATAGCTGTTCTTCGGTGCTTTAGCTCTAGTTGCACAACATACAAAGACGTAGAGTGGGAGGGGAATCAGCCCGACTATGATGGTAATAATTAACTTCCTCAAATGCTTCGATGGTTCTATAGAATTCTCTAGCTTGCGAGAAACGCCTATTCAACAACCTCTTGTCGAACATAACATTTGCGTTGCCTACATGTTAATATTTGTATCGGAGACGTTGCCTCAAAGTTTTGTCCAGTGTTTATTAAATCCTGTAGCAGTGCAAGATCAATACTGTTTCAAAACGTATAATTCAGTCCCGGTATACAAAACAGTATTTAAGGTTCACTGAGGCAGGGCCGTAACTAAGATTATTGCCGCCGGGGGCAAACATGGTTTTGCCTCCCCCACAACTTCAAAATTCGATAATTTTATATAACGGTCTTCTTTATATTCTCGCCTAAAACTGCCGCCCCCCCCCTAAATTTTGCAACCTGGGACAGTTCCCCCCCCCGCTTCCCCCCTCTAGATAGGGCCCTGCACTGAGCTAACTGAAAATTCAAGGTTGCGAATGCGAGCCGATCTCCCCGTTAAAAAGTCTCGCCACAGAGAACAACAGGCCTACAACATTACAAATATTCAGTCATTACACTGCACTCACAATTTGAAGTATAGATGGCAGCACTACAACATCAGATATGACACTAGCTACACGCTAAGACTGTTAGGTGCACTCACTTTATTCCAGACTCTGTCACGAAAGCTGGGCTGGAAGAGATCTCAGCAACGGGATAAGTCCAGTGGCGAGCCCCTGGCGTTCATTCTTTCATTGTGGTAGGAAACTGAAAAAAAGAATAAAGCTTCTGAGTCGACGTTAGTTGCTTCTATGGACCTAAAACATGATTGTCGAGGAAATAGGGGAACAACGAAACTTCATGGATATAGCGTTAAAAACCATTCCAGACGCAAAGATAGGTGACTGAGTTCTTTTTACAACGCAAAATTCTTAAGATACATTTCTGCGAGAAGAAGTCGGAAGATGTGGTCTTAAAATATTTTGTATGGTTCAAATTTTTTTAGGAATTGAGAAAATCAATTTTAATTTTCCTGAATAATCAGTCAACATGCTGTAATTTTTTTTCCATCTCGCATCCCCCAAAAATGTTCTCTCTCACCCCTAGGTGTACGTGCATTCCCTGTCGATAACCACTGTTTTAGAGTGAAGATGTTAAATGCTTGAATTTTCATGTTGTCATCTTTGCTCCAGATTTTTTTTTAAATTTGATTTAATTAATTTTTATGGTTTCAAATGATTTTAAACGATTCTTTATTGAAGTTAAGACCTGAGATATACCTACACCTTAGGTCTTAACTTGACACATATGTGTATCTAACTCAAATAGTACTTGCAAAAGATACCATCTAAATTAATTTATTTATTTTTCTTTTAAAAGGTTGTTTTGACATAAAATAAACACAAGTCAGTCAAAAAAAAACAAATTGAATGGCCAGTTTTGACTCAGGTTTGAAGAGATTATATCCCTAACTTTGCACTTGCTGAAAATTGGATGAAAGCATTGGTAATTAAAAAATATATTAACTTTTATAAGGGGGTTCAGTTATTTATTCAGATTAAAGTGTTACCTTTACTGCAACTTATTTCAGTATTTTTTAACTCTATGTATATGTTTATTCACATATCCGAGTTGTTTTTTTTTCAAATACTCAATAGGCTCTTCTATCCTTTATTTCAAATAATCATACTGTAGCTATAAAATAATGGCTTATGATCGATGCTCTCATGTATGACTTCTGGTTTTGCGTTCACTGCGAGGCAGCATAATTGTAATTGTACATGGAAGCCTGTACAAGTATGTGGACACACAAACACGAAAGTACTTTGTCAACCGCCGGACCCTACTGCTGTTGATGGATTGTGTCCGCGATGCACCAAGGAGTTGTCGCGAAACTCTGTTATTTCACGCATCATTAATAATAAAGTTCTCGCTTTCACACGAGGACATGTGCCGTGGTCAAAAGTCTGTGGCAGGTGTTAGACGACGACGTTCGCGTACTTAACTCTCTTTAGAAACTGGGCGCGTGGACCTGCTCTAACCATACGTGGAATAACTTTAATCTCTCTCTCTCGTAGGTGGAAAGTGATGAAACTTGGAGCCACGTGTGTTATTTTGGGAACTTTCCGGTAAATTTAATTGTAATCTCGAGTGAGAAACGCGGATAATAACCCTCAACCAAAGTCGATCCTGTTTCCGCTCGTGTGTTTTCATTTAAGTGACAGCCATGAGGATTATTACACGAAAGTGGTTTTTTTTTCTTCTTTGTAAATCCTTCGAGTGGTCTTAAGATGTGAATTTATAACATTTATTGTACTTTGGAAATATAGTTTCACAAAAAGTTCCCTTAAGAATAATATTCCTATGATTAATTCTGGCAAAATGTGGGAAATTGAACTACGATAATTTATTTTCCTGGAAAAAATTGATAAAATATTCATATAATTTTTGTTATTAACTGAACCTTAACCGAAGTGTTGTACATATAAAATTATTTGACTAAAAGTACCATTTTCATGCTTGGGAAAAACACAGGTTATTATGGCAGCACAATAGACGAAAGAGCACGCTGATTCCATCGCGTTTCCAGGATTACACACGACTCCAATGTATTTTTAAGAGTGCACACACCTTCTACGCATTTCCAGCGGTGCGAAAGTGTCCACGCATTTCCAAGGACCCGAGAGTCTCCCACGAATTTCAGAATCCCCTATGCATTTCCAGAGATATCAGAGGTACAAGTCTCCTACGAATCTCTATGATTCATTTCATTCCAGACATTTCCATCTCGGGACACGCAAGCCTCTTATGGTCATCTCGGGGGTACGCACCCCGTTCCGAACATTTCAAAGAGTACGAAAGGCTTTTCTCTATTGTACCAATAAAATATTTGAATAAAAGTATCATTATTAATGTGCGGAAACCAGTTATCAATTTATTAGTGCATGATAGATATACAGGGTGGGCAAAAAGTCCGTAGAAATTTTAAAAATTCATAAAAACCGGAAAAAATAACCGAAATGAACGCGTTTGAAGGGTTAGCATCGCTAGGTCACAAGAATATTTTAAGGTGGGGAAAAAATAACTAAAAAACAGCCGATAGGTGGCGCTGACGTACACAAGTAAAAAAGAAGATACGTCAATAACGAACAGAATGCCTCCAAATCGTTCATTACAGCAGTATGTGTTCCACATGACCACCAGTACCACCACATGGGATAACACATTGCAGGCAAGTCACAAATCCAGCTACGGCAGAGTGCATGCAGCAGGTCCACATATATGGTTTACAAGGGTGAACTTGTTGTGGATTAAGAGCGCAAGTTCTCAGTCTCATTTGCATATTTACACTAAAGTCGCTCGTACCAGCGCCATCTATCGTTATTTCTGAGTTTTTTTCCTCTCAAAAAAAATTCCAGTGGCAGCGATGCTAACCCTGCAAACCGTTTTTTATTTCGGTTATTTTTCCGGTTTTTATTGATTTTTAAAGTTCCTACTCACTTTTTGCCCACACTGTATATATACAACAGATCACACAAGATTCCAACTCGTTTTTGGGATTCGACTTCTATACATTTCTCATTTCTCAGCGTACACATACCTTTTAAGCATTTACAGAGGTGTGAGAGTTGCCCACGTGTTTCCAATGGTCCAAGAGTTTCCTACGCATTTCCAAGTGTCCGAGAGTCTCCTACGCATTTCCACGAGTGCCCACGTCTCTCACGAACTCCTGGAAGTACGCGAGTCTCTTCTAATCATCGGGAGGATGAGTACGCACGCCTTCGAAGTATTTCTAAGTATGCAACAGTCTCATGCACATATTCCAGGGGTACGAGAGTTTCCTACTCACTTCCAGGGGTGTGTATATCTCTCCTATGGTATCGCTTCCATGGGGGTCTCACACCTCCTACGAACATCTCGGGGTGTGTACGCCATCCCAACAATTTCTATGAGTGCTTAAACCTTTCCACGTATGTCAAGCATTGTCGCTCGCCTCTTACGCATTTAAGAGAGTACGCAAGCTTCCTACACCTATCCAGGAGGAGGTTCTTTCTTGAAGCGCGAAAGGCTACTACTAAACCAGACACGCACCTCCTCCATATTCTTCTACGGAATACGGAACGTCTAACGAATTGGTACATGTAGGAATGTGTGTGTTTGCGTGTAGTGAAGTCTGTTTCTGTGTAATGTTTGTTATGTGTAAGTGCTTTCATCTGCCATCAATTTTTCTAACTATGCATGAAGAATTTAATGAAGAAATGAAACTGTGATTGAATAGTATACAGTTGTAGGCCTGTTGCTCTCTACAGCGAGACTTTCTAACGGGGAGATCGGCTCACATTTGTACCTCAAAGTTGAAAACCACAGTATGGTGGCTTCGGGGGAGCCCATGGCCACCAGGTCGATCTCTAAGGAGGAACGAACAGGCCCAGGGCGGAAACGCAGCGCAAAAAGCTGCAAACCACCTCCTTGAGAGATTTATAATACTTTTTGGAAAATACCCTGCACACACACACACACACACGTACCGGTATCAATTGCCATATGCATCAGTGCGTTGAATAGTTAAGATTTATTACGACTTTTATAAAAAATAGTTAACTGCTTCCACTCCACTCATAATGCACAGTTAAAAACTCATAAAATATTTTTTACGCACTTTGAATAACTCATTCTAATAGTGTAATAATCTTTTCCAGCTCATATTACTATATAATGTTCTGTGAAGCGAGAAAATACTCCACATCATGTGCATTTTATGCAATTTTATGCTCTCGCTGAACCGCCGATTTTCGCACAGCATAGCATAATTGTGCAGATAATAATAATGTTTCACGGTGATTTCTTCCCAGACAACCCCGTTGCATTATTTTGCATTATTATAATTTTTTTTTTTTTGCAAGCTAGTCACGTATTACATTGCAGAGAAAGACAAGAGGAAAAAAATAAATTCCACTCACTCCAGCATATATTCGTTGTTAGATCGCACGCATTTTATGCATTGAATTACGTCTTTCAACTTTTATGTATTCATCGCTCATAAAGGAAAGATAAATTTCTGACATTTGGCAGTTTTCTGTAGCGTTTTTTCCTATGCGCCTTGTCCCGTTTTTATGTATAAATGTATCTGCATTATTTTGAATTTTTTTCTTTTTTTGGCTTTATACCCGTAAAAAGACATTTTTCGTGCGCCGTTACGAAAAACGGCTGCACTAAATCGTTTCTTATATTTTGTTGTTCCTTCTTCCACCCCCCCCCCTTATTTTTGTTTTTATAGTTGAATGTCTGTAATATTTCCTCCTCCTATTTTTACTTTTAGTTCAGCGTTATTTCATGCAAATTCGTGGGAACAGGGGACTTTATGTTTGGAAATGTACGGCCACTTCAGTCATTACCTCGCGACTGAAACAAAGCCATTCATTTTTATGCTTAACCTTCCTCAGTTCTACATCTTTCCCCCCTTTCTTTTATACCATGTTGGGAATTCTAAGAATGCTTAATAAGTCGGCGGAAAGTAAATTTGTGTTGGGGGGGAAGAAGATAAGGGAAAAACATCTCCATCAACGTATTTTTATGCATAAATGGTCGTTTTAGGTAACATTTGTTTCTTTTTGTTTATATGTTCCCCTCCGAATGAAATTTATTGTAGGGAGGAATGGATGGCAAATGATATAGTAGTTTGATTAGAGATTGTTATCTTTTGCTCCTCTATATTTTCTTGAAATAGCTCCGAATATAATTAAAACTGAGTTGGTTGCTATGTATCCAATGAAATGTTCTGGATGTGAGTTAATGTAATTGCGTTTCATTAATTTTCTTTGAAATTCATATTGAATGAATCCTAACTATGCAATTATCAACATTAAATCCGAATAATCTGACTGTCTATAAACACGAATAAATTTCCAGTGGTTTTCATTTGGATTTCATTAACTCGGTCTAAGCTTTATTGCGCGGACAGGAATTTAATTTGATTACATTTGTAATTGCTAACATAGGTTGTCCCAAATTGTTCACGCAGCATATATCTCGGCAACCGTTGACTTTGGAAACATACTTTCAATTACAAAAAAGTTTTCAGATGACGTGCAGTTACAAAAATTTGTCGAAACAAAGCCATTCAATTTTATGCTCAATTTTCCTCAGTTCTACATCTTTCTTATTTTATACTAAGTTGGGTATTCCAAAAACGTCTAATAAGTCGGCGGAAAGTAAGTTTGTGTTGAGGGGAAGAAAATAAGGGAAAACATTTCCATCAACGTATTTTTATGCATAAACGCTCTTTTTAGGTAACATTTATTTCTTTCTGTTTATACGTTTCCATCGGACTGAAATTTATTGTAGGGAGGAATGGATGGCAAATGATATCGTAGTTTGATTGGAGATTGTTAGCTTTTGCTCTTCTTTATATTGTTCTTGAGATATCTCCCAATGTAATTAAAACTTGGTTTGTTGCTGTGTTTTCAATGAAATGTTCTGGATATGACTTATTGGAATTGTGTTTCAATATGTTTGATGAAAATTTATATCGAATGAATCCTAACTATGCACATTCAATCTTGAACTTCTCATTGTGTGTAACTATGAATGAATTTTCAGTGATTTTCATAGCGATTTACTTTATTAGCTTGTTCTTAGCTCCATAACGCAGAGGAAAATAGAAATTCGTGAATACATTCGTAATTATTATCATTAAATATACATATTGATATTGAGGGACCGGACACACCCCGCTTCCCATCTCAAGGAGATATCGAAGCGTTCCCGAAAGATGGGCGCATCGGGAATTTTATTAAATGAGTATTTGTGTGTATATATATCTATAAAAATTTGTATAACAGAATAAAGGTATTAATCTGGCCTACTGTACCATAATCAGAAGATGCATGGTGTAATGGATTCGTTTTTTCGGGCTGATTGAAACAGTAGATATTCATTAGTCGGGATAAATTGAGTGATTTGATGGATTCTATCTCGGCTACTCATTACTACTTTAGTACTTATTAACAACCAATTTTGTTTTTTGCAACGAATAAACGTAGTATAACAGGTGTCTTCGAATTAAGTAATTTATTATATATGCTGAAGGTAGTAATCATCTGACATAATTTCTCTAATGCATGGGATTAATAATACTAAACAAATGAAGTCAGCCAATGAAGTTTAAGGAAAACTAATCAAATCCCTCTGATTGTTTATTTAAAAAGGGTTTGTTTTTTTAAATATGGCTATATTTCAGAAATATAGAAAAGTTAATAATTTACTGTAGATAATTTTTTTTCTAAGAAATAATAATCATAAATACGGTTTCATGTATTACACGACCGATATGAACTGCATACTAATCACCATGTTTCAGCGAATTCATAAATTTCTTCTCAGTCCCCCATAAATCCATATACTATATAAATAATTAAAAACGCAAAAAGCTTTCAGGTATGGATTAAAAATTGAAAAAGTATAACTACAATAAACGGCTTTTTCTCAGCCCAAGATTTCAAAGAAACATTTTATTTTCTGGATATTATGCTGAGGTGAACTCGAAAAGAAAAGTCCTCTTGTCTCCGCCGGGACTCGAACCGCAAGCGCTCTTGCATCTTGGGCAAGCAAGAGGGCCTGGGTTCGAGTCCCGGCGGAGACAAAATGAGTTTTATTTCCGAGTTCACCTCAGCATAATATCCAGAAAATAAAATGTTTCTTCTATAACTACAATGTTAGCGTACAACAATAATTCTAAAGGTGTATTTCTGACTCTTTCATTGCTCTTATTTAATAGCCAAAGAACAATAATTACATTTCATTAAATTTGAATTGAAAAAAAAACCGAGAAATTAATATAAAAAAGTTTGAATAAATAGGCTTTTGAAAAAAATAAACAAGAAATTGGATTTTGGAAAAAAAAATCCATCACAAATTGAACTTAAGAAGGAAATCGATGAGAAATCAAATTTTAGAAAATAAATGAAAAATAGGACTTAATTGTGAAAAAAAACTGGATTCCAAAAAAATCAATATAAGAAATCAAATTTAAAAAATGTGTGAGAAATTGAATTTTAACTTTTAAAAATAAACTGTAAATGTGCATGAAATTAAAATAAATTGAATTTATGTGTGTGTGTGTGAAACAGTATCAAACAGACATTGGATTTCAGTAAAATGTAAACGCATAAAGCTATTTTGTAACGAAATCGTAGACAAACCATAAAGAGAACAAATCTGTATTCATTATGAACGAGTAAAATTTTCCATTCACGTAATATTTAGACACTCTAAAAAGCAACATAGTTCCGCTAATTCTATTTTAAAAACGCCTAATTTCTCTAACGCCTTTTTTCCCCCCTTCAAGAGGGAGGGATAAACTTTGAATGAAATTTCAATTAAAAAGTTCTCTAAAATAATGGCTTTTGTTTTAATTATCTTAATGGTCGGTTTGGAAATAAGTAGAAACGAAGTTATGCATTTCTGAATAAACAATGAAAGATTAGGAAGTTAAAAAAAAACCACAAAGATAACGTTATTATTACAAAACGAGAAAAAGAAATACTTGAGTTTTCACGCCTAAATTTAATTGTGGTCGGGGGGAAATGAGCATAACTAATAAAATAAAAACGCAAGAAAAATAGGAAAAGAAGAATAAGAAAAATAAATTAATCCCATCTGTTAATTAATTTCGAGCAAACAAGTAGAAATCCAAGAAAGTTTCTCCCTTTCTCCTTAAGATCTGCCATTAAAAGAATATAATAATCTTCCTATTGGTAGAGGAAAATACGATTATCTCCTAGAGGAACAAAAAAAAAAAAAGAAGTGGAATTAATTCAAGCACAGAAGAATATTTATTAATGTTATTGGTTTAAGGGCATATCATGTAATTAATTTCATTACCTAGCAATTGATTACAATTTAAAAAATACATTAATTATAAGATTTTTTTTTTGTTATTTTTATATTGTTGAATCAATATACAGTGTGGTTCTGAACTAACAAATGGTATAAAGTTTTTTTCGGGTGATATAGCATGCTAGAATCGGGTCAAATTCCCTGAAATTATTTCATATGAAAAAGTTATTCTCACGAAGGGGAATTTGCTTTGGTACGGGAAAGAAAAAATTAGTTCAAATTTTTGTTAATAGAGGATGCCGCACGAAGCAAATGACTGGAAATCAAATATTTGCTAAAAGGATCGTTGTGATGTGATCTCGAAGTTGAATTTTTCGTGTACAGTTAGGTAATTGATAGCTAATTATAAATATTTCAAAGTTACGTTTTCGCTATAATTCTGAGATAGTACAGAAATCAACTAAAATTCTAAAAATATTCCAGAATCCCCCGCTCACACACATTTTACCCCGTAGGATTTCCACATAGGTACCTACTTAACAAAAAAAGGCACCAGATATGATAATAGAGCAGTGTCTAATTAAATCCGTGAAAGGATTAGGCTTTAATTTTATATAGAACCCAAACACATTAATTTACATAGGGAAAATGTTTGTTTCATTGCATCCCCTCTCTCTATCGCCTCTTAATGTTATTCTTGATTCAATCGTGCTCAATGTGTATTTTTTTTTTATGGATTGTTTCCACAGAATGTATATAATAGTTCATAGCTAATTAGTGCAAACTAGCGTGTATTTAATCTTTTTTCGATGGTTTATATATTTTATTTCATTTTTCTCTTAGTTAATACTGATTGTATGTATCCTCAATGTCTTCTGATGGATTGTTTTCATATAATGTATATAATTATTTCATTTGTTGGATAAATAGAAGATGCTCTCCGACACGACCCATCCTCCTAGGAGGTGAAGAGAGGAAGTTGTCTTGCACAACCGCTCTGGGCGTGAGCGGTCATCATTCAATCAATCTATCTATCGCCTCTTATGAGTTCAGAATCAACCGGCATGCAGATAAATCCTCGTATAAATTTCTTTGGGATACTTTTATTACAGCTACCGATATACACAGAAATAACAAAATATGGATTACATTGAGCTTTGGAATACGTCTCTTGAAGGGAACTCGAGCAGTACCATAAGTAATCTATATAGAATCGAATACGTTTTTGTTGGTTTTGAAATCGAAGAATTATACGTAATATTTTTTTTCTTCTCTCTTTCAATGAATTTCCGACTTTGAATATATGTATAAAATAAATACATTCCGAGTATTGGAGAAATATGTAAATGATTACTTTGCACCATGAATTATTTATACATACTTCGATTCGTATATCGGCATATGAGGTAATTTGATTTGAATTCGCAGTCTCAGCGGGTATTCGCGGAAAATAACTAGTTTATCTCGGTTGATTTATTTAGGTTGTTCTTACCATTTCTGATCTTATTCCGGATTCCAAATATGTTCAAGAGAATATATCTGAAGATCGGAATGAGGATTCTCAGGTAAGATGAATTGCACGTGTGAGATAGAAAGCATTTGTGGATTTCAAGAAAGAGAAGGAAATACTGTACAAATAACAACAATATTGTTCGATGAACAGGCACAATGAATATAGTAATCTAATTCTGGTTCCAATAACATGAAAATTTATAAATGGAAATGATGTATACGGTATATAATCAAGGAAAAGTTCTCTATACTGGAGTGATTTCATCATTTTCGCGATCCATGTGTACGTTCTAACTTGGCGTGAATTTCCAATGAGTATAAACATGTTATTTCGGAATTCATTTGCTTTTCTATCGCTTCAAACAAAGCATAAAGAATTTACTGATAAACATATACAGTATTACCTTACAATTATTATGAGAGCTTGGAAATTGATGAGGTTGGAAGTGAATGAAATATCACCGTGAAGGTTTCAAGGAAAAAAAGGTTTAAAAATTGAATCGTATGATAGATTGAAAATACTGTATCAAGCTCAATTTCAGAAATGAGATTCCCTTTCATTCTTCTTTGTAGTCTTACGGTATAGAAAGTTTACTCTCTTGAATTCTGAAAAATTTACTTTCTTAAATTTTAGTTTTTGGTCTAAATTTCTGGTAAGTGTATTTTCTTCAATTTCAGTTCATAGTAGTTTTGATAAGTTTAGTTCTAGTTAAGTGTTTAGTCCTTTACGTTTTAGTTCATTCTCTTCAATTTTAGATAGTTTTCGTGAATTCCATTTTATTCCCTTAAATTATAGTTTATTCTTCCAAATTTTTGTTTTTAGGATCGTAAATTTTAATTTATTCTGTTGAGTTCTAGGAAGTTTGTGCTCTAAAAAGCTAATTTTTCTTAAATTTCAGTTCATTTTTCTTGAATTCTAGAAAATTTATTTTCTTGAATTAGTTTATTCTTTCGAATTTCGTTCATTCTATTGAATTTGAATAGATTCTCTTGAATTCTAGTACACTCTCGATTGTGGAATTTTTGAAGGTTATCTCTCTTAATTATATAAAACTATATACTCATGAGTTGTAATATACTCTTTATGTCCACAAAAATTTATATTCTTTTAATTTCTAAAACGTTTATTCTCTTATTAAGTTCTAGAAATTGTTTCCTCAAATTCTAGAAATTTTATTTTCTTGAATTCTAACAGAAAGTTTTTTTTATAAATTTCAGAGGGTTTATTTTTCTGAAAAATCTCAATTTTTTTTCATCTTTAATTACGCAAAATTCATTTTTGATTCATGTGGAATTTTTAATTGAGGTGCTCTATTTTTCATAGATTATATTTCTGATGGCGTTTCTACTAATTACCTGATATTCTATTAGGGACTTTCCGAGTACAAGATTTGATTCTTAGTAGCGATCAGAGTACCCGAATCTAATCAGAAACTAAGACTAATCAATTCTAAAAGTTTGAATAATACAAAACCTTGAGAACGAGGACAAAAAACGTTTCCGTAAAATCTCTCCTAACATTAAATCACAAACTCGCAAAGAGAATAGGAACGGGTAATACATGTATGCGGAATACACGTGGTAAAGTGACCTCATGGTGATTACTCATCGTTAAATAAGACTAGATGTGTCAGAGCAAGAGATAGCGGATGAGTTGAAAATAATAAACGAAAAAAAAATTATTTCCGGGGCAAACAATAACGCTTTTGTCCTTTTTAGCGGTACACACATACGTACACATTTCCAAACTATTCTCTTCTCCACAAGCACATACACACACATGCGCATGCCAGAAATGTCTCCATAATAAATTACAAGTCCTTAATTTTTATTCAAAACAAGAGGTAGAAGATGTGGGATGTGAAGGAATTATGTAGAGCTAATTATACACGGAATGCACGCGTCGCAACGGGTCGCGCCCCGAAGCGAGGTGTTACAACGAGAGGGCGTGGGGCGAAGCCGAGTAATTGCGGAGTTTAATTATAGCATCCACAAAAATCTTTCTTTATTTTATTTTCATACATATAATTTTTTTTTTCTGTTCCTGTAATAAGTATGAACTCTCACGCACGAACTAACAAAACACACAGATACACAGCTCCTGGAACTTTCGCTCCCGTAATTTATTACCATATATATATATATATAATTGTGGATTTCTCCTACATCCCCCGAAACCTCCACGAAAGAGTTTTCATTTTCAAGTGACGTGTTTGCACCGTTCAAAAAAATAATAATAGGAAAAAAAAACTAGACAAAAATCTCGGGGACGGCAGTAAAATGCTCGTACGTAATTAAGACCCCGTAGAATATTTGCCAACGACAGTGAAAAAGCTTGTTAAAATTGTTTAAATAAGATAAGACGGATGATTTGTTTGTCTAGGACCGAAGCAGTTATAATAACGGGGACGAAGACTTATTTTAGTTTATTATTTTGTTTACTTCGTTTTTGTTTTTTTTGAATTATAGATTGGGTATCGAGAATTAGGGGAGAGGGAAAAAAATTATAGGGAGGATGCAATTTATTGTTTATAACTCCCCGGACGTTTAATTAAGTATTTGAATTATGCATCCGAGCGATATCATCTCAATTTTTATTTCTTAGGAATTTTTTTTTTTTCCATTTTTGTCGTTTGAGTATTTTAAGATTTCCCATTCTTTGTGATAGATAAATAAATACTTTTTTCGTGTTTGTTTTTGAATTAGTTCCCTGTAAAATATTGAGTTTGAAAATTTCTGAGATTTAATGTCTTAGAAGTATTTCATATGTACAGTACAATGAGGTGTACATTAAAAGAAATATATTTTCTCCTATTTTTGAAACAGCTAGTGCAATTTCAAAGAAATAATCCTCGCAATTTTGACATGTTTATTATCTTGCTTATTTTTCTTACTTTTTAATTGTCTCAACTTAATTTTCTTACCTTTTTCATTTTCTTACCTTTTCCTAATTTTCTTAATTTTCTTAATTTTTGTTACCTCTTTTTCATATTTTTCTAACCTTTTTTCATTATAGATATTAACCAAAACATTCATGAAAAACTTTATGACAGAAACACTGAAATGAATAAAAAAGAATTTTAAATCAAGTTTGAATCTCACACCTTCAGGAAAATAAATCTAGTGCTTTCATGATTAAGAAATATATTTTCTTAATTAATAAGACCGATGTTTTCGATTGGGGATATTGGCGGTAAAAAGGTTAATTTTCTTACCTTTTCTTATTTTTCCCTGCCTTTTATCATTTTCTTATCTTCTTTTCTTTCAGATACTTTGCTGGGCAATTCGCCTGTTGTGGCTTTAGAATTTGTATTTTTGTATTTGCATAATGTGGCCATTTTGTTTCTCATTGGAATAATTAATGGTAAAATATTTGAAGTATTCTCTGTGTGAATATGTAACGCTTCTCATTACCGTATTTTCCTGCGTATTATCCGATTATCCGTACGCGAAATTTTCAGAAAGGAAAAAAAATTCACGTGTAATTCACGGCGGCTTATTATCCGCAGGATTAAAAAAAACTTTACCTTGTGTTTCAAATAATCACATTGATACGATAATTAATGAAATTTATTTAAAAACAATAGCATTATTTACACACAAAACATAATTTACAGGTCAATCAAAAACAATGATTTGATAACCTTCAAATTCAGAGTCATTAGAATACTCATCAGGCTGATAACATCATTTTCTGCAGATTGTCCGCAGTGGCAGATATTCCGCATTCTTTAAAGCTTAACCTTATTTTTAACATATAATCCGTGGATTAAACAGGGTAAAATATGGTATATGCACAATATTTTTATCCTAAAAATAGTTTTTCTGGGAAGAAATTATGATATTCTGAAGAAAATATGTTATCTCTCTCTCTCTTCAATGAAAGATTATCCCTTGCTTTCTGTTAGAAATGAAATCGCACTAGTTTATGTTGCATACGTATGTGTAGATGACGGTGCATGTCCATGAACCGGTAGTTTGCAATTATCTGCGTATGTGTGTGTATGATTGTGTCCGCTCTTATATAATAAATAGTCATCTTCTGACACCGACTCGTTCGCACCCCCCCCCTCTCTTTAACACTTTCATAATCAAATATAACGCATGATTATACAATATGATAATCGTTATTCCAACCCACTAGAAGCAAAAATGATGCGAGTCAGCCTTCAAAATATCGAAGGATGGTGACAGACAGCATTAGCACTTCTTGAAACATTAATAACTCTGACAACATAGATACGTTAAGACCACACACACAGATACGCACTTAGCTCATTCCGGCATGTGCCAATTCGTTAGAAATTTCCCAGAGAAATGTTTACGAGGTGCATACATGGCGGTTAAGCTGGGTTAGTAGAAGCAAAAACCATATGAACAAATAACACGCATAACTGGAAAATATTATGTATTTGACAATACATTCATAATTCCAGGGATACTAACGCGAATCTTTAAGAAATGTTTCGCATTCCTCTGAAGTATGTTCACGAGAAGCATGTGCGGTTATGGCACTAAAACTCATATTGCGTGTTCAAAGTGCATGTGTATCTTCAATTCAGCTTTTGGAAATAGTAATAGAACGTATGACGAAAATATTAGAAAAATAACAATTCAGTATCGATTTTCTATATAACTACTGCTATTTAACCCTACATGCATCTCGTAAACATTCTTTTCTGAGGATTTTCTAACGAATTAGTACAAAAACGGAATGTGAGCTCTGAGGGCACGTGTGAACTAACTAACGTATTTACATATGTTATCACCGTGTTGAAGATCTTGCTACTCTCTGCGCTCTGCAGAAGACTTCTCTTTTAAATGAGTGACCGGCTCGCCATCATACTTAGAATCTGGAAATGCACACTATAAGTAAACTTCTATATGCCTTATTTTACCCACAGTGCATGCCATTTTTAATAAGCATTGTAGACCCCCCCGAAAACGACAATGACGTCCTATAAAAAAATCCATGGGCCTAAACATGCATTTGAAAGTTTTTGAGGGAAACATTTCAATGCCTACTTTCATGAATAAAAATATAAAACCAGCACATCTATAAATCGCAAATAAGTGGTAGAGAAATGAAGAAAGAGAAAACTAATATATAATTTGATAAATAAATAAAACCGAAAATCAAATGATATCACATTTCTCATGATGAAAGATTTACTTTGATAATATGATGAAATAAATGTAGTATATATGCAATGCATTTATTATTCATTGTATCAACAGATTCGAGGAAACTAAATTAGCAAGATACAATGAATTTACTTTCTACGATATCATGAGCAATATATATATATATAAAAAATTATCAGGTTATTTCATTTATTATGTCATGATTAAATCGATTGGCTACCTTTTATTGTATGAAATAGAAAGAATTCTGGTAAAAATGAAAGTAACGAATGGTTCTTTTCAAAAAATTCTAGTCGAAAATTCTATTGCGTCGTAGGTTACATCCGGATATAAACTTGATTAATCGTGAAGATGAATAAGAAAATATTCGATCTCATTTGTATACATTCGCAATTCCTTACTTTCACATCTACAATGTAAAAGTGATTTTTTTTCCCCGTGAAAAGATGTGCATCATTATCTATATCTAGATAACACAGTGGGAAACAAAAATGCTAAAATCTTATCTTTTCCTATTCAAATGAGGTTGTAGCGACTAAGATGCAAGCCAAAACTCTTCTTCATTATGAGAAAAATCTTTGAATATCATAAATCATGAATATTATGAGTGTATATGGGAACAGATTATTACCATGAGTAATCACTTCGAATATAAACGACGTTGTGATTTACTCCACAAATGTATTATTCTCATTCAAATAGATTATGAATATTTGATTCAGTTCCTTTCGAACATTTCAAATCTGAATTCGTTTCCTGCAGTATCATATAAACTCTGTCTCATTATTTTGTTAAAAAGAAGAGAATTTCTTTATTTTCAACATTTGGAAAACTAACGGTGTTCTTGTTCTTAAAACCTTTAGAAACAAAGTTTTCCTTCTTTAAAGAGCATTAAAAACTTGTTGTTGCGGGAACAAAATTACGAGTTCAACAAGATATTTAAATTATACATGAAAAATATGATGGAATTCTGACTTCGAAATTAATTTAAATATGTAAAGATAAGATTGTATGCATAACATTAGTTTTAGAATAGCATTCATTGAAAAATCCAGATACTCCTTTTTGAAAAATTACTCGAATGAACACGATTACATGAGTTTGAAGGTATTTAATTCATTTTGACAACATGCTTTTGCTTGCATTTTAAAATATCTTTATCAATGGAATCATCATATACATCCTGAAATATTTGAATCCATGAAAATAAGTAATTAATATAAATAGAGAAGGACATTTAATATTAGATTAAAAACAATATCATGATGATTTTTATATAGAAAATCATTTTTGAAAGTAAATCTTGATTTAAGTATTAAACACTTGTCAAAGGATAATAAAATTGCATGTTAAATGCAATATTTAAATTACGAATGAAAAAGAATATGGCATCTGACTTTCAAACCAATTCAATATCGCAAGGAAATGGTCATTTTCTGGATGTTATGCTGAAGTGAACTCGGAAAGAAAAGTTATCTGGTCTCCACCGGGAATTGAACCCAAGCTCACTTTCCCGGTTTGCAAGAGGATCAGGATTCGATTCCCGAAGGAGGCCAGATGACTTTTCTTCCCGAATTCACCTTCGTATAATATTCCAAACTTTCCTATTCATTGATGTATTGGGCTGAGGAAAAGTCTCTAATTCAAAGCTGTAAGATATGATTGTATGCAAATATCAGTGTTAGGGTGATAATTACTAAAACAAATTCGTTTACAGTACTTCCTTTTAGAGAATTACTCGAATTAACATGAGCTTGAATTTTCAACAAGAGCTTAAAATTAATTTTAAGAACATGCTTTTGATTTACATAATAAAATATCATCGAATACCATGAATCAAATCCTTTTATAATATAATAAACATCCATAAAAATTAGGGCAGGATCAACTGTTAATCGCAGCTAAAAATATTAGTTGAGTTAATCGACTTGATCAATTCGATTAAAATTTTTAATAAAAGCTTCTGAATTAACTCGATTTTTTTTTTCGAAAAACCGATTAGATGCCATAAAAATAATGTTCTATACAGGACATTAAGGATAAGCGACCATATTTAAAAATATTTGAATCGATATTTTCATAAAATTATATTCAACAAAAACTGATGATTTCAGTTTCAAATCGAGTTCGATGTGAGTGTTGATGTCACTGCAGAAATTCTATATCAAAAGAGTTTTAGAAAACGACCAAAATTTATTATCTCCACTATGAACAGAATTTTTTCGTATTCTTGGAAGCATCAGCTTATCTCCACACGAGTACCATTCGAGAGGAGTTTCTAGCAAAACAAGCAACACAGTATAATCGAAAATAGTTCCGAAATCAGGGGATAATAACCAAAAAAATAACCGATTTTTTTCTTAAAACGACAAGATTCAGCTTTCATTTATTCTGATGGAAATGGTGACACCTCAGAGGTCTTCTTTTTTTTTTCATTTTTCCAAATAATGGGATAAGTTTGCATGTGGTCTTTTAGAATAGCGCAAATATGTGTTTCTTGTTTTTATTTTCGGACTAGATGCATTTTTCTTCCATACTCCGTTTCCCACCGTAACTTCAAAACGGTTAGAGATAGAACAAGGTTTCTATGGTTTGTATTTTCCACTTGGGCTCGTCTATCACTCATTTTCGCTTGGCAGATTATTCGCAGTTCACCCCCCTGTGTATTTCACAAATATTTCACTGTATATTTCATCTTGTATAATTTCAATATTTTAATCTTATATACTAATAATTTTTTTTCATAAGGATGCCGGATAAAATTAATGCGACCACCGGTTCCTGTCGTTTAATGTGTCCGATGATATTTACTAGAGCCGGCAAATAAAAATGTAAGCCATTTCTTTAAAACAAAAATCTATATACACCACTCACACCGTTATTTTCCTCTAATATAAATTTTCTTCTATTTTCCCTTTCCTAATACGGTATTAGAAACTGATTTTTAATCTGTCCATTTAAATATGTGTTTATTGAGTCTGATAAGAATTGTGTTTTACGCTTTAAAGATTAATTCACGGCAGCAAGAGAGAGAGAGGGGAAAAAAAGTGATATATGTGCAAAAAAAAAATTCGAAAGCATTTAGATTCGAGCATTAGAAAGTAATGGGTCGTACAGAAGCCATTAGTACAATCGATTCTGAATTTGTTTCTAGAATTGCAAGAAGAAAAAGTTCATATTTGGCAGGAGCAAAAAAAAAAAAGAGAGCAATTTGCATAAAAGGAAAATCTTAAGGTTATTTCTCATGCGCACTTTTAAAAGCTCTCTCTCGTCTTGTGAATGAAATATAGTGAGCAATAAATGTCAACCGAGAAAACTTGGAATGTTCGACTTCATGACTGGTTGAGTTTTAAGTGCGAACCCCAGAAGAATTAACTAAAGGATAAGGCAATCTGTTTCGTAGTCAAGACCATTCGATGCCAGAGCTTTATCTTTTACAACTCACTAAGTACTTTGTGTGCTGTTTTTGTATTTTTTTTCTTTAGTGGCTATTTTGCTGGCTCTGTGTCAGTTTTAACAGTAGTTATCGCAAGGCTTCGAAGAAACATTCATCGGCTGCTACGAAATCGTGTGTAAAGTATACTCCTTTGATTTTTATCGTCCCGAAAGTTTTTACGACTGATGGTTATGTCGTTTTGTGACCGAGTTCTGATAAAAGCAAACATCTGTGCCGCATACTAAACAATGGAACGGAAAGTTTTCGAGGTGGTTAATAAAGGAGGAGAAAATTTCCCCCGAATTGAAACAAAAATTGTTTGTTACAGAATTTACTGGATTATAAGAACAATTGAACTAATATAACATGTTATGTACAGATATCATTGAACAACAAATTTTGACGAAATTTCTGCGTCCGAAACAAAAATAGTCATGTCTTATGTAATTCTGTATGCCGAATACGAATTTTACCATGAAAAATCTGGATCGAGTACAGTTTACTCTGAAAATGCTTATTTAATACACGTTCAATAACACAATTCAGTTCATTGAAACACAACATATGTACAGGATGATTCAGAAATAACCATCCGATATCAAAGGGATTTATTTTCTTTAAATTTACAGCGTAGAATCATAAGATGATCATTTGATCATTTTTGTCGCACCACGGTCATTTTCTGCTCACGAGGGTCAATTAGACCGGAACCTAGAATTTATTGCCGATTCAGAACGGCAGGCTTATTTTTTATACTCATCGAGCGGTTGGTGCGCTAACCCTGCGATGGGAGACTCCCTGCGATAGCAATTTTTTCTGTGGTCATGTCGTCGTTTCTGTTGTACCCCTGTGTCAGGAGTTTTCTGACAAGAACGAACCGGGTATCGAACTCGCAACACCTCTAAACATGCTTTGGTACTTCAGGCGACTATCTTATCGACCTGGGCTACCGCTCCCAATCATAAAATGAATATAAAGGGAAAATGTGAGGGTTTTTTTTCTCACGTGTTTGATATGACTTTCTTTAGTCACATGTATAAGGTCCGGGTAATATGAAAAATCTTGCAAAACGCGTTTCAATGGAAGGCAGATGCCAACGTTGCCCAACTCAACAGTCCCTTGCACGTAAAGGCAGAATTTAAGTCGTTAAAGCTAATCACTAATTTTGAAACGTGTAAGTCATGCGATTTATATGGCTTTTAGACTATTTTTTTCCTCAACACAAACAGCAGGTTCAGGAATACTCTGAACGTTGATATTGCCAACTGATATAACGCAAACGAAAGAACACAGAAAACTTTCTACTAACTAGACACTATTTTATATTTTCACAAAAAAATGTTCATAAATGACACACTAGAGTATATTAAATTGTTCATGATCTAAAACTTTGACACATTGCCCCTTTATGATCACATAAAAACAACACGAATATATATGAACTTCACCAATATATGTATGTACAACATTAATAAATATAAAGCATCACAAATACATAAAAACAATACAAAGAACATAAAACCGCATTATTTACATAAAACACAACATTAATATACATAAAAACAACGCAAAAACGGCATAATCAGTTCATTTATCTGCGACTGACGCGTACTTTGCAGGAGCATCTCTTGCAGTCGTCCAACTGTGATCAGCAGCATTGAGGTTGGCCATTTTAAATATTAACGTTGTTTTATATGGGGGTCCTTACCACTTTTTCTACCATATAATGACATTCATAAAGCACTTTTCAACTGTTAATAGGGTAATATTTCAAAAACAAGAGCCAATAAAACTTTTTTTTCATAGTGATATTCATGTTCAGCTGGTCAAAACCATTTGTATTTGTATGTTATTATGTATCGGGCGCAATATCATTGTTGTATAGTGCAGTGTTTCTAAACCTTTCTGAAAACAAGGACCATTAAAATGTCTAAAACATTTTGACGGATCACTTCTGTCCCGTATTACGGGACACATCTATATTTTTCATTTCAATAGTTTTTCTACATTTGTCCCGTTTTTGAACGATACTTATTTGAATTTGTGATACAGTAATTATACTAAAGTCGAAATACACAACGTTTTCATAATATAAATTTGATTGTGATAACTATGGGAAAAATTATAACTATTCACCTCACATATTTGTCAGCTTCAACGTTTTTTCCTCAATTTTAATTATTGCTTCAGCGATTTGCGTATTTTTGGCAATAATTTTATTACAATTGGCGATGTCCTGTATTTTACGGATTAATATTTGAGATCCCAATCTACTGCATTTTTCTGAATGAAATATGACCATCACATCATTTGACTACTTTTTTTCTTTTCGTGAAATACTATACATTTTTCAGTCCTTCAGCAATTTTATCAGTAATTAGCAAATTTAACATGAAGCAAAAAATTGCAATTTTTTGGCAAAATTTACTGTTATCCCATATTTATAGATCGCGATTTCCTGCTTTCTCCTCGATGATGTAGGATGAACTCAAGTATGAAGATATAATTTTATGTGAACCCATATTTATATATATTACTGATATCAATTACAACAGATGAATAATTTTATCTGCCTGCGGACCACCTATTCCATCGTCGTGGACCATAGGTTGAGAAACGCTGGTCTAGTACATTTGTATATCTAAACCAACACGGATATGCTAAACCCATTATATATTTTTATCCCTTCATACTACCCGTGTGTGAAGTATATTCCTTAGATTTTCGTCCCCGAAAGTTTTTAGAACTGATGGTAATGTAGTTTTTTGACCGAGTTCATATCAAAGCAAGCATCTGTGTCGTATGCTAAACAATGTAAAATTTCCGTGAGGTTAATAAAAGAGGGGAAAATTTCCCAGAATTGGAACAAAAATTATAGAATTCATTGGATTGTAAGATGGTAATTAACCCCCTATAATAAGGCATGTACAGATATTTAAATATATGAACAAACACGTGTGAATGCCCACCCTTTGAATCTTTAAATAACTTCCGAATTTGGATCTGACAATACGCTTAAATAAAATTCAAGAAAATATTAATATTCAGAACAAAAGCTATCGTAAAGCCAAACTTTCTCGTTCTGTAAGCGATCGATTCATATTCTTACTCTTTATTCCAAGGACCCAAGTTCATAAACATTGTTTAACTTATGCGCTCCCGTAGAGAAATATTTGTATAAGAGTAAACAACACCAAACAACGTTGAATTATGTTTCGCATTTGTATATACTCGAGTTTTATGAAGGAACGATAAATTCTCCTTACGGAAATTGGTTCTGTAACATTCGTAACATTTACTTGGCTTGTAATGTTTACTGCTCTCAGAAAGGCATATTTTTCCACGTAAAATATTTTTTTTTTCAGAGATTCCGTCTTGCACTCAAATTATTCTCTGTCGCAATCTCTTCTTACATGGTTTTTTCTTTTGTTTTTCTATAAGAAATTTTTGAAAACCACGGCTTTTTTTCTTTATTCTAACGGAATAAAAATCTCGTTAGTGAAATTCGTAGTATGTTACGGTAAATATGATATAAATCCAGTTATTATACATAATAACCTTCTCCAGACCAACCGTGACCCCCCGCTCTTGAATATACATAACAACCGGTTATTATGCATAACCACCGAGAATTTTCGTAGGTTTGAGAAATTTCCCTAAATTTATCACTTTTCCGGCGATTATGCATAGTACCTAAGAGTCTCGTTATTAAATTTAATAAATAATAAAAAATTATCACTTTTACCGGTGATTACGCAAGCGTCACGTCGTTAGTAAACATGATAAATCGTACTGCGTGATATACTATATATGTATTGCATCATTATATTGGGGTACGATCGTAAAATGTATTATCATTATATCTACTATATTCATCATACACATACTAGATTCATTTGGAATTTTTTTCATGTTTATCAAATTCACCAATTACGCTAGGGTATTATGCATAATCACAGGTAAAAGGCGATAAATTTCAAGTATTTCCCAAACATCTCAATGGCTCTTGGTTATTATGCATAATAACTAACATATTGCATTTACCATAAAAAACGGTAAATGCCGTTGACGAAGTGGCCGCTTCGTGAACTGGCTGGCCAGATTGAAGCGGCTAATGTCCGAAATTCATGGTTTTGCCGGCCCATGCATATTGATCCCTATATATTAATCCTTATGATTCAGGATCATCGCCACGTTGGCGTATTTTCTTGAGATAATTATGAGTGTTCGTAATTTGCCAGAACTAACCATAATTATTACGGTCAGCTGTGGCAATCCAAACGATCAAAAGAGTCTGATATCGATATCTTAGTGATTCATATATATAGAGATCGAAATTTTGCGGCCGGTCAAATCCCAGTGAAAGCCCGAAATTCGGACATTGGCCGAATCAACTGGGCCGGCCAGTTCACGAATATATATATATATATATATATA
The DNA here is from genome assembly GCF_987345545.1 of Pholcus phalangioides. Lineage (NCBI taxonomy): Eukaryota > Metazoa > Arthropoda > Arachnida > Araneae > Pholcidae > Pholcus > Pholcus phalangioides. Next base: position 37,541,491 of record NW_028301608.1, on the reverse strand, counting down.
TATATATACATTTACTAACTGATCTAACTGATCTTATATATATACAGGGTGATTATAAAAAAACTATCCCGACATATGGGCCCCTAACTATCATACCATTCACAGAAACTGAATGAAATTTTGGCATAAGGTATTTTGATGTATGCGCTCAAGAATGATATGGAAAACAACAGTGTCACTCTAACAGTTACGGTTACAGTGAGAAAATATCAAATGGCAACACCAAGTTTTTTGTATTGGAATGTGATCTCCATTTTGAAAAACCCTAAATAGCGTTCGAACGGCAACTGTAGCATGAAAATCACCGGCGGTAGATAGGCTAAAAGTGAGGACAACCAATAAGGACAGAGAAGCAGCATAAAATAAAGCATTTTATTGTGTTTCACAAATTTTCCACATGACCTTGTGGAGGACTAATCAGGCTGGGATCTCAGCCGAACAAACGGTGTGACGAATGAAACGAACATTAATGCTCTAGTGCACGGCAAAGTTCTTTAAATTTTTCCTTGCCTAGCTCCGGGGATTTTCGTGCTACAGGCGCCATTCCAACGCTATTTAGTGTTTTTCAGTATGGAGATCGCATTCCAATACAAAAAACTTGGTGTTGCTATTTGATATTTTCGAAATTTTCTCACTGTAACTGTAACTGTTAGAGTGACACTGTTGTTTTCCATATCATTCTTGAGCGCATATCTCAAAATACCTTATGCCAAAATTTCATTCAGTTTCTGTGAATGGTATGATAGTTAGGGGCCCATATGTCGGGATAGTTTTTTTATAATTACCCCGTATATATATATATATATATACACACACAAAACACATATTTATTTTCCTAATTGATCATTAAAACTTCAGCTTTGGAATATTGAACAAGAAGTATTGTGATAATAATGATAGTTATTTTTTGAAATGTGTATTGCAATTGAAACTATTTTTTTGGAATTTATATCGCAATTTAAATTATTTTTGAGTCTCATAATCATTATTCTATTCAAAGAAACGATAAATTTTTTTCTCGTAAAAATAAAAAAATCAGTCAAAGAATCTTTAATAATATATTTATAAATTTTTTTCTAATTAAACTGATCTTTAGGTTCTTTTTATTTTATCCTGTGTAGTACGTTTTATTAGAGATCGTTTGAGATCACTTCAATTTAGATATTTCATGAAGTTGATGCTCTAGGGGTCTCTTGATTTTTTTCAATGGAAAACTATCATCGTGAAACTTATTAATGATAAAAGAAACCGTTTTTCTACAAAAAAAATCATAAGTTTTAATGATTAATTTATATAAATTTTAATAAAAATTGATTTAAAAAAAGAAATTTCAAGTCTTCAACCATAAAAAGCAATCTTTTCAAAAAGTTTTTTTTTTTAGGAAACATAAAAAATCTAAAACGCCAAAAAAAACACATAAATTTGCACTTATATTTTTTCAGTAATATTTTTTGTCATATTGAGTGGTCTTGAGATAGGAAATATAATTTATGTGTGCGCGCAGAGTTTGGAAGGAAAAAAAGACGACGACCCCAGAGAATAACGAAAAACGTCAGGTCAGAGGAACGGCATTTACAAGAGAGAAAAATTACGAACATGCAATACAGATGCGGTCAACGTGAGGGAAAGAAAACAAGTCCCCCCCTAAGTGAGAGGAAAAGTTGCGCGCACTTGAAAATACGTGAATACAAGGATTGCCGCCAGACAGTCGAGTGGTTAGGGGGCCAGCTTCTGACTGTGCAGGTCTGGGTTCGAAACCCTGGTCGGGTATGGATGTTCACTAACACTAACTAATTCCCTGGGCAGATCGTAAAGACCTTTGGTGAATATGTGATGATCTTATATATTTAATAAAAAAAATTTACATAGTAGGAGGGGATGTTACTACTCCACACAGAAATTCAAGTATCCGATGAAAGAAATTTCAAAAATGCGTACTTGAATCGTTACTAGATAATGTTTCGTTTTTAAATAGAACAATACGATTATTTAATTATACTTGAGTGGTTTATACGAGGTTCTTCGCTGTACAGAACTGCGTTCAAATCCGAGTTTCAACCCCGATTTCTACCGTTTTTCCTCAAAATAGATTGTATCATTCCTTAAAATAAAATTTAAAAAAATGTATCGTAAAAGTTTTGCACATCCACTGTCTTCAATTATCTTTTATGCTAAAACGGGATAAATGAAAGCGATGTTTTATTATAAAAATATTTCTTTGTAAAATGCACCATCTGTATCAAAATGAAATAGATGCATTCTTAAAAAAAAATTATGAAAAAAATAATAACACTTATTCATAATTTCTAAGAATTATTTTTTTCTTTCAACACACTACTACCACCACCACCACTACCACGAAGGCTGTGAAATATAATGATAAAACATAAATAATATGAAAACGGTTTTCTCAAAAAAAAAGCGTTAATTATCAACAAAATATTAAGTGAAGATACATTTTTAAGAATTATTATTATTACAGTTTTTAATATACTTTTTCCCCCATTAATTTTGATAATTACTTTTGAAAGTCTAGGGAAATAAACATCAGCCATTTTTAAGATATTTCAAAATATCCCAAGAGAGAGACAGAGAGATAGATAGAATTTTTTCTTATTATTATTTTGTCACATTTGTAACTATGCTTATATTTGAAAACTAATGATTTTATTTTTTGAACATTGCCCTCGCGCGCCAACAATGATCAACAATAACATTCATTACGAAGCACACAGAAGAGAAAGAGATATATATTTTCCCTTGGGGAAACTGGAATGAAAGTCCAATGTTTCCCTTATTTCCTTGAACAAACAAGTATTTAAAAAAAAAAAAACAATATTCGCATAATTTTCCATCATATTTGAATTTCATTTTTTCAACAAAAAATATTAATAAATGTACACATTTTTTTTGTTTGGTAGTCTCATTTGTAAAATTCAGTTTTTTCCCCAATGAATGATAAATAAGATCATGAATTATTGGATTTCTCTACTCAAATACACACATTGCTATAATTAATATATTGTTTATCTTGAGCAATATAACTGAAATCTTATTTTCATAATTTAAAAATTGAGAAAATTCAATCATATTGAATTTTTTCTCAAATGATACAATTGTAATCATTATAAATATTTACTCAGACATTCCTTAACCAGATAGATCTTTTCATTTCAATTGTTGCTCGTAGACAAAAACTAATGATTCTGGGGAAAAAATAAGGATTTTTATAGAAAAGTCTTAATAATAATGCATTTTTTTACGTTTCATTTCCTGTTAATATTTTTTTTATTTTATACTGTTATAAGAAATGTTTTTTGTGGTTATAGAAGAGTGTTCATCCAAATAATAAGCAGTCACATAATATTTTGTTAACAGTGATTGATATTGAAATATTGATTTTTAAGTGATTTAAGATTGCAGTTGCATGGCAGTTATTACTTTACTCGTATATTATGCTTATATCTAATAAAATCACCATCATCATATCATCTTACAGTGAGCAGTGTTTCCCAAAATAAACGTCAGTATTTCTTAGAATATGCAATTTGTTCGCACATCCAGCGTTAGTGCATTTTAATTATTCTATAACCAAGAGAAAACAATAAATTCAATTTTTGGTACAATTTGGATTTAGAGCATTACACAAACACTGAAAGAATATTTTTATTATATTCGGGAAAAAAATTAGCAAGATTCCAACGCGATTCCATACGAATTTGAAAATATATCCTCGAAAAACATTTCGAAACAGAAAAATATGTCAGAAATTTCTGAAAAAAAATATCATTTTTTCCGAATGATTTCGCTGCTAACAACTCACATATAAAACGACGACTACATTACTATTTTCTTTTTCTTTTTCTCCTTGTATTGAATGTCGAAAAGTAGAGAAAAAATATATATTTTTCCGGAAATGGGTGCCTCGGGTGTCGTTTTTGCCCATAAGAAGACGAGTTATATATATACCAAAAGTTCAAAATTATGAAATATAAAACCCATGTCAGGGGGAATAAAAATAGTACGACTGCGTATATTTCTCTAGATTTATATACAATCATGCAATGCTTTCGAAATTTATGATATTGCTTCTCCAAAAAAATGTTTCACACAAGGTATCTCTGATGATCTCGTGAATCAATCACATGCAGAAATAGCTCTACATTTTAAAAAAAAATGAGTTGCGGAAAAAATGTGTTCATGAATGATGTATAACGTTTAAAAAATACAATTTATACACACAGTGTGTGTGTGTGTGTGTGTGTGCGTGTGTGTGTGTGTTCTATAAAAATCTAGAATTTTAGATCGATCGTTGCCGCTGTGGTGGTCGAGTGGTTATAGTGACGGACTCGCGATTCGAGGATCCGGGTTCGAACCCCACAGTGGTGGTCTGCTGAAGTTGGTTTTCTGTGGTTCCCAACTTCAAGGCGCAAATGCGAGCCGATCTCCCCGTTAAAAAGTCTCGCCACAGAGAGCAACAGTCCTACAACGAAAAATCATTCAATCATAACACTTCACTCATAGTTAGAAAAACTGGTGGCAGATGGCAGAACTACACATAACAAGTATTACAGGGAAACAAAAAACTTCACGTCAGGTTTCACTACACGTACACGCACATTCCCGCATGTACCGATTCGTTGGGGGTTCCGGGGGGTGTGGGCGGGGCTCGTAGGTGGGGTAAAAAAATGGCTCGGGGATCGATGATGTTCTTAAGTCAGTCACCTCGTTGGGCAATTTGCCTGTTGTGGCGTTGTATTTGTATTATTTGTGACACCAAATTTTGCAACTTTGCATATATACCAAATGGGATCCGACTTTAACGATAGGCCACTTTCAAAGTCCGTCAGAGCAAGGCAAATGCCCGAAATGGGCAAAAAAACTGTCGAGCAACAATGGTTTCTGGGCCTCAACAATCACTTTGAAAATTTTTATTTTAGTTACCGTGGTTCCCTAGCAATGCGTCCCAGGCGTGTATTTACGATGTTTTGGCACTTGTTTAATCCTCTGTCAGTATACATGTATTATACAGTAGTTTATGCCTTTATAATGGTTTGCCACATTTCCTATCCTCCCCAAAGGATGATTCGTATAGAAATCAGCATTAAAATGTCTGATTTTACTGTAGTAATGCGGAAATTTAGTGGGGTTTTCTGCCACATCAATAATTTTAAACATTCTATCGAATTCTCGATTTTTGAAATACTGAGTTCGCTTAAAGATATACGAAGCCCAGAAAATTAAATATGAAGTAATTAGCTGGACCTACTTTTGAGTTGGATATCCAATACAAAAGTAGATATAGTTCTACTTTTGTATGTTAAATTTTATTGCTTTCGTTGCAAAGATTCAGTATTGGTTCCCAGTGACATCATGTGTAGCACAAATTGTGGAAACTCATTCCACTATCAATGTGCGGGCTTTTCCGGAAAAAATTTCAGAAAAGTTACTTTAGAAAAAAAAATCGAACTGGAAATGCATAGCGTGTCATCAAGCTAATCGGTCTGGTGTTAAAACTAGAAGTGCCGATGCAGCGTCAAATTAGGTTCCACCCCCTGCAGCCGACCTATATTCAAAAATCTGAGTTGTATAGATTTATTGAATCGATTAACATCTCAGTATATATACCGGTCTAAAGACATTCATCTCTGACAAGTTAGAGGAATTGAAAGAATCATTGGAATTCAACTACGACCTCATTCTAACCTTGCAAAAATCCGTAGATGACTTGAAAAAACCCAACTCCGATCTGCAACTCGAAAACAAACGGCTCAAACTAGAAGTACAGAATCTCACGGTATCAGTTTGTGATCATCAACAGTACTCTAGGAGCAATAACTTAGAAGTTTCGGGATTGCCTGAAGTTGAAAATGAAAATCTGCTAAACGTCATGGAGAAAATCGAGAACATTATTGAGTGTGAATTCAAGGACAATGAGCTATTCACAGAGTTCCGACCACAAGAAAAGATCACCTGAAAAACATTGTGTTACAATTCGAATCAAAATCATTTAGAGATAGTTTTCTCAAGAGTTGGCTAAGGCAAAACAATTCAGAGGTAAAAACTTTAATTCTAGATTGGTGGATATTTCAATTTACGTATACGAACATATGACTCCTGATCTCAAAAAGTTATTGTATAATGTTAAGCAATTTAAAATAGAGCCCCACAATTTCAGTTTTTGCTGGTTCAAAGAGGGAAAGATTTTCTTACGTAAAGGTGAAGCGTCTAAAATATATATAGAATAAAAAAACTCAATGATCTCCAAAATGTTGATACAAACTGAAATGAACTGTTTTTCCGTTGATGTTCACCCAAATCAAACTCTATTGTATCTAGATGACCTTCAAAATTTTTTTAAAACCTTTTCCTCTAATCCACGTGCTAACTTAAATTTACTACATTTAAATATTAATTAGAATTTAAATATATATTAGAAGTATCAGAATTAATTTTGATTATTTCTTTATACTTCTTCACAAACACCTGATTGAAATAGATATTTTAATTTTATCTGAAATTTGGATATTTGAAAATGAGATTCATGTATATAATATTGAAGACTGATAAATCTTATTGTTGCAGAGATCAATCTAGATCAGGGTGTATTAGTTTTTTATAGGAAATGGATAAATTTTAACAAGATTGAAATGCGTTTATTGCAAACTGCCGAATACGTATTGTTACGTAGTAATCAGTTCATGGCTGTTTATCGTTCGCATGCTTATACAATCGAGTATTTCAATAATGAATTCATGGGTTTGATCCAGCACATTACCGCTGATAATCTAATACTAATAGGTTACCTGAATATTGATATTTTATCAGATCAACCGTACATCATTGATTATCTAACCAATCTCTCTGAAAATGGATTGACCTCTCTATATAGTGAACCAACTAGAGTCACTGCAAATACTGCAACATGCATTGATCATTTATTTGTTTGTCATTCTCCAAAACATATAGTTGTATCAGGCATTTTTAAATGTGATGTTACAGATCATTATGCAATTGTGTGTAGGGTTCAGTTTACTAGTCCATATAATTTAAATCTCAAGGAGACACTCATTCATGCAACTCGTTCAATAAACTATAAAGCGGTTTGTAATTTTCTCTCGAACTATGAACTTTTTCTTCTTCTGATATAATCTAGACATTCGATATAATAGTTTTGTATATGCTATAGCTTCTATTAAGCAAAATTTTAGTTTCAATAAAAACCAAAGATTTAAATACAGGAAGCCTTGGGTAGATGATCAGATTTATGAATTAATTCTTCTCAAAGAAAAACTTTGGAAAAGTGCCGTAGGCATCCTTTTGATGAAATTTGTAAATGTGAATATAAATCTGTTGCTCGAAATCTTAAATTACAAATTAGTACTGCAAAAAATAAATATCTCTGCGCTGAATTTAAAAAATGCAAAACAAATAGAAAACAATGGCCTTTCGTAAATAATTTAACTGGTAGTATTTCTAAGAATGTGTCGCCTGATAGCACTGACGATAACATTTTGGCTTAAGACTTTAATTCTCATTTCTGTAATATAAGCTGTAACACCTTGATTGATATACTGTTGATTTTAAAAAAAAATTCTTAACCCAATCTTCAACTTCTTTTATCCACTTGAGGGCTCTGAAACACTAAGCGTTGCAAATTTAATCTGTAGAAAGAATACTTCGGATTATGATGGGATTAACACTAAGATTTTATAATCTTTCAGTTTAAAAACATACAATTTCTCACAAATTGTATAAATAATTCCATCACTCATAATAGCTTTCCTTGTTCATTAAAATCTGCTACTTTGATTCCCACTTTCAAATCTGGAAATAAAAATAACGTGAGCAACACTATCCTCCTATTTCAATTTTTTCTAAACTGATAGAATCCGCAATGAAAATCAGACGTGTTCGTTTTTTACTTAACAATTTCTTTGCTCCTAATCAATATGGATTTTTGCAAGGATGCAATACCGAATATGCTTTACTAAACTTCTGCAAATTTACTTACAGAAGCATCGATAGAAATAAACAAACTGTAGCTATTTTTCTTGATATCTCTAAGGCATTTGACTCCGTGAATCACGAAATTTTACTTAGTAAACTGTATTATACTGGTGTCTGAGGAGAACCACTACTTTGCTTCAGATCATACTTAAGAAATAGAACACAAATAGAACAAAATGTTAAAATTAACAATTCATTTAGTTCTTACTCGAACATTGGTAGAGGAGCTCCTCAGGGATCCATTTTGGGTCCATTGCTTTTCATTATTTTCATCAATGATTTTTGTACTTCAAAACTTTTCGGTAAATTTATTACATACGCCGATGACTCTGTAATTCTTTATTCATGCGACGATCAATTTATATTGATATCTCAAATTGAGCAAGATCTTCTTATTATTAACGATTGGTTTGCTCAAAATGATATGAGGTTAAACCTTGACAAAACGAAATTTATGCGCTTTCGCCTCAGGGGAAGTCTCAACTCAAATCTTGTTCTCAAATCTCATGCAACAGTTTGTTCATTTCACGCTTGTAATTGTCAATGTCTAGGAGAGGTCTTCTCGTGGAAATATCTCGGTATCTACGTTGATTCCAATTTGAAATGGAAATCTCATGTTGAATTCCACACGAAAAAACTCAAATTTTTCTTGTATAACTTTTACCATTTGCGAAGAATTGTTCATCACACTTTCTTGCGCTCTGTTTATCATGCCTGGGTTCATTCATCATTACAATACGGTCTACTTACATTGGGCTGCGATTATAAGACTAACTTATTACCAATTGTAACTATTCAATTCAAATTTCTCAAGTTTTTAGGATACTCAACTTCAAATGACATTTATTTATATATTAAATATATCTTGAACCTACGACAACTTGCCTTCTATAAAGCAATCATTTTTCTGCACAAAAACAAAAATCTTTGCGCACCCAAAATGGATCTTTCCTTGATACGGCCTCATGTGGTCTTTGAGATTTCCTCATATAAAAAACATATTTTTTGCAAAGATTTTTTTTTTACATCGCTCCTATAAAATTTGTAACACTTTGCCTATTGAATTGCAAAACATACGTTTCGACGTTTCCTGCTTTTAAACGACGACTTCAACAATACATTGCTAACATACCAAATATTGAAACTTATTTTAATACTCAGACATAAACTTATACATTTTGATTATGTTTCACCGAAGCGATTTGTTTTTTTTTTTTTTTTTTTTTGCAAATAAATACCTGTCCGACACCTCTATTTTTTATACTCAGTGCATGTATTTTCTTAATTTACTGATATGTATATTTTTTTCATGCATGCATTTCTTTTCCTTCTCTTCGCTCTTTTAACATAGCAATACTAATTTCACTAGTAACTTTTAACATATGCTTCATTGTATGTTGTCAGTACGAATAATCAAGTTACCCCTTGTCAACTCATATGTAACTCACTGTATCAAAAATTACTTCAGCCTGTAATATATTTTGCATATATTTTTTCCCTTTCTTTGTACTTTCTTTTTCACTTTCTTTTCTCGGTTCGAAAGTGAATGAATGTCTTCTTGAAAAATATATATATATCCATGCGATATAATACATTGATTTCAACTTTTTATTTATATCTTCTAAAGCATGAAAATTAATTTATCCGTATTGTCTTTTAACATTCAACTGCATAAATTCATATTGTTTAGGGTGTTTTAAAATTAATAATGAGCCCGTAAAGTACATCGAAGAAATTCCACAGCTTTAATTAAGCATTTCTGGAAGCTGAAACAGGAAGATGGATAACTTGAAGTGCAGGGGGGAAAATCTAAATACCTAGCACCCATAAAAAGAAAAAATATATATATATTCACATTTCTACGTTTCTTTAAATCTAGATTTGTTTCTTTCATGAGTCGCGCAGGAAGTCACCATATTGGGTAACTTAGACAAGGTTTGAATGTCCCTTCCATATCTCTCATAGAAAGAGGGAGATTTCACGTGATCCAAAAAGCCTCATTGAAGAAAACCTGTGCAGTGCCGGGTATTATATCCAGTATTTAATAATTTCTATTAATATTAAACAAAATTAGTTCTAAAAATATTAGATATTGTTACAGATAGTTTTTAATTAATTGCGTAATTTTTCTTTGTTAGTGAACTTCACCATGAATCAAGTAAACTGATATTGTCATTCTCAGAAGTTAGACAGTATTTGGCTATTATCATTACACTTCACTCACTTCACTTCCGAAATATAGGTGGCAACGCTGAAAAATCACACACAACACTAGATACGCACATTTACACTTCTGGCACAACTCGCTAGGTAGTAAATTGCCCATGGCGATAGACCTGAGTTGTGACCATCTATAGCAGGCCTCCGTGCGAAGCTTTCACGTCACTGAAGAAGTCCATTTCATCTGGAGCCATTGGATATAGCAGGCCGACGCATGATATTTATATTTACCTTTTTTCCAGTAGATATATCCAAGTTCAGTTCCTTTCTTTCTGACCCCGACGTTTGAAGTGAACAGACGTACTTCTTCCGCTGAGCAACCGAGCGTTAAGATTTAGTATTCAACCCATGTGGGAAACTCGGTCAGCGTGACTAGTGGTTATATTTTCCTCTGAAGACGGCACCCATTGGTGTTGAAAGACATTAAGACTTTTTATTTTCGTGTATTAACCTTATTCGTTGGTGTCTTCTTAATATACGGTCCCTACTAAAATAAATGGTATCTCTAATAGGTATGTTATTTGAATAGCTTTTTTTATTGGAAGTATGCTTATATGACCGACGACGCGTCGGTTCAAGAGTTAAAAGGGGATGTACAGACTTTTATTAATTGACTTTTATATAACGTTGTATATGCAACCTGTATAGTATGTACCTTGTACCCTTTTGTAAAATGAATGACATATCTGAGATGGACACGTTACTTGAATACTTTTTCAAACTGGAACTATCTTTCTATGATCAGTTATTTATAAGTTATAGAATGTATAAGAGTATCACTCCGCACAACTTGTGTGTGACCGCGATTGATTTATTCAGTTTTCACATACAAAAACGGCTCATAGTTAACAGTTGCTTCAAAATTCTGCTTTGTCAACACACAGAAAAGGTCATACGTTTATAAACAAAACATTTTTTTCTCTAAAATATATATTGTCAGCAAAAAAAAATAAAAGAAAAGTAAAAGAATCGGCAATAACGTTGATCACGGCCATGAACAAATCGGGAAAATATGCCTTTCGGCAACTTCAATATTTTTACGAAATCCCATTCAAAACTGTTTTCTGAATGTATCAGAATCAGCAGTTTTCGCATATACTTCTTTCCTTTTTTTTTCCATTATTTCCACGCGATTTCTTCACCGTTGTACATAGATTACACACACACTTCCCGGTCTTTCTTTTGAAAAAAAAAGAAAACCAAATGACTGCGGGATATTGTAAGCATAAATTCCTACTCAATGCCTTTCTCTCGATTCTTTTCTTTTTTCTTGTTACACGTTGCAAATAGTTCCGCTCCTTCTCTCAGGAATTTCTCCATATCTCCTCTCTTTCTCATTGGCATTTCTCTTTTGCATCTTATGGAAGTAACGGAGCGTGCGGAGACGCCATTATAACTATCGATTCCCGGTGTTAAAACAAAACGTTCATCACTCGGAAGCCATTTCGGGGTTTGAACATCTACCCCTCTTCTTCCATCTTTTCTTTAGTGTTAGAACCTCGTATCCCTTAAGCTAATTCTCGAAGGTTCGTTTGTTCCCGAACCGAGATAAGCTTTTCTCTATATATACGTCCTTTTTTTTTTTTCCTTTTCCTTTCTTATTATATTCTTGTTCTTTATTCTCTTTTCTTTCTTGTTTTTAATGAAACCCAAGATTGTAGCATAATAAATCCCGTGTGCAGAACTAACGGTCAAATAAACTACATCTGTTCAGACGTTCACGACGCGTGGGCGGGCACGGATCCCATAAAAATGGTTCCGCGCAATATTGAGCCTATTGTTCTTTTGATCTTAAAAATGCTCTGATACAACGGATATTGGAACTCGTTGGTTGACTTGTTTTGAAAATATAAAGAACGGGTTATTGCTATATCGCTTTTATTACGTGATACTCACAAAAATTGAAGTAAATATTTTTAATATTTTTTGGGAAAAAAATTGGTGATGTTCATGGATTTTTCAGCAAAATATTAGCTTCGTGAATGATTTTCGGGAGAATATTCATATTTTTTTATCAAAACTCGACACCAATCAACCTGTTGTCCACGGAAGCATCTAAGAGTGCTTGAATGCTTAAGGAAAATAATAATACAACTTTTTTAAACGGGTTTCTCAAATGAAACATATTTTATCTGAATATGGCTTATATGCTTATGTATCGTCCTTGTCTATGTTGAAGTTATTCACATAGTACTTGATTAAAATTGTAAATGCCATTCCTAAGTAAGTAATTATCCCGAAGAGCTCTGTAAGGTGGGCATTCGAAAAACAGTGTTTCCATATTCCACTTTTACGCAGATTACAAAAGCTGCATTTATCAAGAGGCTCGACTATTACTTATTTTTGAGTCTAATAGCTGGCAAACCGAAACAAAGCTATACTAATAAGTGCTTAAAATGCATTTGTGAGTTGGTTAATAAGTGGTCTTCCTTACGTGAAAATGATTTAATCGATTCATAACACACTGCGGAATAGCAAAAATTTTAGAAATTGCACATCTTTTTGTGTTCACTCTGCAAAACATACCTTTGCAGGACATAGGGTATATAATGATTAATTACCGTAGGATCGAGGTTAAATTTTAAGAAGTTGTAACCACTCTCGTCAAAAACTTTCCAAATAGTTTGACGTTGTTCGCACATTTATCCGTCTGAGATTTAGTTTATCCTTTTTTGAGTGGCAATGGGGAAATTACATTCGATTATAACTGCGATGGGATAGATCTGTACGCTTTGTAATTCTGAACCCAATGTACACTTTCTGTATACATTGTACCATATACCCTCTGTAAAGAAGTACGATAAACATATCGGGATGAATCAAGAAGCTATCCATTCTTAGATGAAACAAACATAATTTTTTATGGGCAGCATACAGTCGACGCTAGACATAACAACCCCCCTTTGTCCCGTCGAAAATAGACATTATATTGGGAGGGTCATTATATCGGAAATTAACATTTAGGTCGTTATAATGGAATGGTCACTATAACGTTGGGTCGTTATAACGAGCGTCGACTGTATCTATATTTTATCATAATTATTGGTTTTTTATTGCATTTATTGGGTTACCGTATTTTTGATATAGTTTGTATATGTATTCGGCATTCATATTTTTTATGGGCTTCTTTTCTTTAACCCCCACCCCTCTCGTTTCGGTGCCCTTACGGCGTATAAATCGCATCTATAAGGTCACCCAGAAAACTCAGATTTGTATAAAGATGCGTATGCTTCAAAAATTACAGGTTTCTTAGCAAATTATTCCATTCAATATATTCATAGTTTGGATTTCCTCAAACAAAGAATTACTTTTTTAAAATTTTTGCAATTACTTTTTCTTCTTAGCCTCGATTTGGCACCTCCCATAAAAGCGGAAAGCTCCTGCGCCTAGCCTTAAAGTCGCCTCAGCTTGCAGAACCCTTACAATAATATTTATAGTGAAAAAGCTCCAGGAGACGTCTGAAAAAAATATCGATGTTCCAAGAAACAATTCAATTTACATCCATGTTTTTCGGGAACCTTTGATTGACCTTCTTTTTTTAATGAATTCTCAAAATCATATACATTTTCTATGAAGAATCCTTAAAAAAAACCTTTGGAATAATGTCAATGATCTGTGGGAATCATTTAAATAATGTTTATGGTATTAGAAACCCGATGTAGATATCATTTTATGATTCCCTGAAAAAAAAATAATTTCAAGAGTTACGTGAGGAAAAATGTTTGAGAAGGACTAGAACATGAATATTGTTCAATGACCTCATAGAACATAGGTGTTATTGCAAGGACCCAGTGGTAGTTAGGAAAACCCTAATTTATACCCAAATAGATATCTAAATGGACCTAATCACCCCGGTTTCTCCTCGAGAAACCCCTAGCGATGTCTTAGGAGATATAATCGAGATCAAACTCATGTAAGCATTTATTGTTATTATACTATGATTCCAGAATATAAACTTATACAATTTATCTTTAAAAACATTTTGTAACATTTTATTAGTCTCAAGAGAGAGATAATTGCTATACTGATCGAAACACACACGGCTTTCTAGTTTTCTTTTTCTCTGCTAATATGACTGAAAACACTTTGGAAAATATTACAGTAATTGTGAAATAGCAAAATTATAGCTATCTCTCTCATTTTCTTTAAAAATTCTTCTAAAATATCTTTTTTTTACTTTTATATGCCAATGAAATTTGAGCAGAAAAACAGATTAAATAATTTAATGGAGAAGAGAGAAGAAAAAAAAAAGTGTTATAAAAAGATAAAAAAACGGACGTTATTTTGTTGCCAGAGGGGGTATAATATCTAATAAAAGAACTCAGCAAAAACCAGAATAGATTTTTATGAATGAGGCAATTTAGCTTGAAGTTACATTGCAGATTATATCTCCCTTGCGAGTGATCTTTTCTCTGGAAAATTTCTTCACTATAATAATAAAAGATAACAAATGTCTCTTTATTTTTCGTTTCTTCGTTTATTACATTGATATTCGTTGAATGATGTTCCGCTTTAAACATGATTATCAAATTACGTATTTTTTTTTCCTTCTTTCAAATTATCGTTTGTCATACAGTTATATCAATCATATAGTTGTATTATTTTGGTTTCAAAACAGAAAAAAGCTCGTGGGAAATTTTTTGGATACGAAGGTAATGTTATCCAATGCTTCCAAAAAAAAAAAAAAATGTGAGTGAAATCATACATGTTTAGTGACCTTATGAGGAATCGATTAGTGATTACCACTATACTTTTTACCTCACGCCAACTCTGGCAATATCGCCTTACGGGAATTTTCTATCTATAGTCAAAAATGAAGGCGCCATCTATCGGTGATCACCTAGGGTCCGTTTTTCAAATAGAAAGAACTTGCTATCTAATGTTCCATCTCCAGGATCGAACCCTACGGCAACCTTCATGGCGGTAGACGAGTATCTTGCCACTTCACCACTAAGGCGCTGATTTCCACATTCGTGAAACAAGCATTTGCGTCCTTTGTTTATAGGCCCTAAATTAAAACAATCTCTCATACCTGAAAAGTTCGGCGAATGAGAATTAGGGAGGTTTACGCGTTCATCCGAATTCCGTAGAAAAATAAATATAAAAGGAATTTTTGAAAACGTTCTAAGGGTTTTTCATGGGTGAAAGTAAAATTGTAGGGATTTTTTCCCTTTGCAAAAACATGGCATTGTACAAACGATCGCCGTTTAGTGCCAATTATAGGCCAGCCAGTAGGTCAAATTAAAGTAGACTCTATACTATCCGACCTAATGCAGAGAAAGGGCGGGACTGATAATAGAAAAGCAAGATAGGTCGGAGTTAGGGGTAATATGAAGCAGGATATATGTCAAAAGGCCGAATTGATACTGGCTGTTGGCGAAATTTTCAATTCCACCCCCCCCCCCAATCACAAAAATAATTTTCTGTGATTTGACTCAATGGCGAGTATTTACATAACGTTTGTGATGTCATTTTGGGGGATTAAAAACAAAAGCAAGTCTTTTTTTTCCCGGGTAAATTCTTTCAAAATAATCCCCCCCCCCCTCAAAGTAGGAATTATTTGCAATCACGTGTAAAATTCGGGAGATAGGAGAATTTTTCGGGAGTCCGAGAGATGGAGTGGAAATTCTGGAGGCTCCCGAAAATTCCAGGAAACTTGGCGGCTATGATATCTAACTTATGGAAAAAGCTGTGACCCTAATTCGTATGGTGCTCGTATGAGAAATTTGGTGCCAGAAACCACCCAGACAATTTCTCTTAAGGATACGGGTACCTCTGTAACACCCCTTTCGGTCAATAAATAGTCAAATATAACAAGCAAATCGTCAAAATCGCATTAGATGGCGATCCATTAACAACATCAGCACTTGTATGAAGAATAATTAAAATCACGTCAATTATCTAATGTCTGCAGAGTGTCTGTGATAGCAGAGCGTCTTTTAAAGCTGATTGAATTGCTAATTTCCTCCATCAAACTAGAAAACCTTTTCTTAGACATGAGAGAGATACGTAGAATAAAAAATAGAAGTGGATGAGATTTGGCCATTGAAGGCAGGTTGGTATCTTTAAATTCCTGCTCGAGAGCAACCCCCCACCCCCGGTGCTCACTGAAGCACCCAAGATATTTCATTGTTTATTTCGGATTTTGCTCTCACAATTATCAGCACCCTTGTGGGCAAGCAGAGTGTGGAAGGGAAAGAGACGACGACGAGAGAGAAACGAAACGCACGCGTTAGTTTTACGAATAACATTTAATACAAGCAAAAAAAATAACGATCATACAGCAGTGATCAAGTTGAGGCTAAAAAGAGTCCCCAAAAGAGGGAAAAGTTACGTATATGGAGAAAGAACATGATTACACACAGAGAGGGGGTGGAGGAATTCCAACAGCCCTAACCTATAAATTTCTTTCAAAGAAATTAATTTGACATAAGGTTATATGAGCTTACATCACCTTGTGACTTACACACAGCAAGTAGTTATAAGTAGCTTCTTTTATCTTCAGAGACTGGGTCCCAAATATTAGAGCTAATTCCGAGCAACTGGAAAAAGACCCATACTTCAGCTGGGATTCGAACGCAGAGTTCTCCAACCCAATTCTTGTATGCACCTAGTCGAGTACCAGATTGCAAATGAGAATACGCTAGATTGACATGACTTAGAACTTTCAAGCTAAACCAATGTGGGCATTGATTGAAAGTGATTATTTGCAATCAGGGTCCTCAAAAGCTGTATCAGCTTTAAAAGGTCATCTGTGCCTCGTACGCATCAACTGCAGTGTAGAGGCATTGCAGGAAAGTGCTTTCAAACACCACGCTTCACTTTTTTTTCCATGTCATCGCAAAGCAAGGCGATCCATTAGAATCCATAGTTTTGTGATTATTTTACCCATGTTTGCGAACGACAATATCACCCACTGTTTAATAAACATTACACCGAGAATGTAGCTCCATCTATTATCCGAAGTTGTGACTAATTCCAGCACAACCGGCTTAATTCCAGGTCTGTCCATCAAACGAACTACTTGCCTCATGTTTCTATTTTTATCCACCTTTTCAACTTATGCCATCTCAATGTTAGGGCGTCCTTTCTGAAACGCCCTGTAGCAAGATGTATGGGAGTAATCTTAAGATATGCCTTAAAGTTAACTTTGATTAGACAATGGTGAGATTGCGGATATCAAAAATCACGTGATGGAAATTTTAATTCTGAAAAATCCCTAACTTTTCTACGAAATAATTGCTGTGTGATCTTTAGCGTCGCAATTTAGAAATAATTGCAATTAAAACACCAAGATTAGTTTGTGTGTGTATATATATATTCCGTTTACGCGTATGCGTTAGGGCTTTCATTCATCCATCTCGAAATGAAGAACCGGGAGAATTTAAGCAAACTTGCATAGAATCAGCAGATTGCACATGAATGAGCTGAATTTCATCTTCTTAACGATGGAGGAATCTAAACACGTTTTAAGAGAGGAGAACGCGTTCTTTATGAACTAATTCCAAACGTCAACGAGTCGCTAAAATATTCACAAATAATAGAGATTAATCAAAAGACCAGTATTCTGCATGACAGCAGCAATTACCTTCGCTCTGCTTGTCGTTGTATTCCGCATCATAATGACATTAATGGCTCGAGGAGAAATATCAATGCATCATCTTAAAGCAGTTTGTCTAAAATCATCAGATTCAAGTCTTCCGGGCCATGAACGATTCAAGTGGTTCATCTGTGCATTTTTTGAGGTAATATTTATTAACATTCTTATGCACGTACAAATTTAGTTTTCCGAAGCAAATATTTTTCTTTTCATGATCACTCACCTATTTATAATTTCGAGTTAAATAAGAATGATTCATCTTATTTAACTCGAAATTATCTTCATTATGGACCAAAAATCTTTGGAATTTTAATTGAAATTAATGGCAGAGAGAGAGAGAGAGAGAGAGAGAGAGCGGAAATTAATGGATTAGTGTTACACGCTCATTAAGGTATAAAAAATGAAAAATGTATATATATTTGAGAGTATGTACTGACCACCAAGTATTCAAGTTGTCTTCAATACGTACATTTAATTCTTTGGAGCCAATAGAGGGCGCTAACGTCCCTAATGAAAAGTAAAAATCTTAGGTATTTTGTGATCATTGTAATTAAATATAATTCTCATTTCATTTCATTTTTTTTAATCTGATTTATTCGAGAAACTTTATTACTATTGATCCGTCGTGAGTTTTCAATATGCAAACTATACAGGGTGATTCAGAAAAACACAGAAGCCGGATAATTCATCACCAAACTGAAAGGATAATTCACACAGGCATACCATAACAATCGAAAATCTACATAGCAACATAGGTGCTAAAACGCCATTCGCAGCCGCTACAGGGTATTGTTGCGTCATTCAGTTATAAAGCAATCCCGAACTCAACAAGCATAAAGTCGCTATTCTGCAACCATAAATACGTTATGGAGCCACACATACACTCAGGACACATATTCCGACATGCACTTATTCGTTAGAAATCCCGCATGAACTGCACGTCTGCTACTACTACTTAACCGCACATGTACTACGTTCACATTCCTCTGCGGAATTTATAACGAATAGGTACATGCTGGAATATGTGTCTTGAGTGTATGTGTGGGGCCCCTAACGTATTTATGTTGTCAAAATAGAGCGACTTCGTGTTTGCTGGGTTCAGGATTATTCACCTATTCTCTGTAATTTTGGATTGTTATCGTATGCCAGAATTGTCCTTTCAGTTTGGCGATGTTTTTTCTGAATCACTCCGTACTAACGTTGTAAAATGTAAATTGAATTGTTATCAGCATAATCGGATATTGCATGCCAGAATCGTGGATATCCGATTAAGCGGGGCAGACTGTGTGAAGTTAACTCTAAAATTTGTGTTACAAATTGCGATTTTTTTTTTTGCAGAAAAATTTTTCTTTTTAAACAGGGGGTGCTTACCATAAACAACTTAGATATGCAGGTGAATTGACTTTAAAAAAAAAATCTGTCCATAACTATATCTCATCCACCTCGTTCGACATTTTGCTGTTCTGGCGTTGTGTTTGTATTTGTATTTATATAACGTTAATGTTTGTGTTCAATATACGTTTGTACACTTGTGTTCGTATAAGCTGAGTTTAGTTGGTAAGGCAGTCGTCATCGATCATATTACTACACCTGAATAAAGAAATCCTCTGTTTCAGTTTTACGATAGTTTTGTACCAGATGCAAATTGACCATTTAAGTGCTTTTGTAATTTTCACTGATCCGCATTATGACTGTCACAGTGAAAATCAACGTCGAAACTAGAGGGGGCAGGGGTGAAACTGCCCCGGGCGGCACAATTTAGGGGACAACAATTTTAGGTGGGAACAAATAACACCATAAAATTATCGAGTTTTAAAGTTGTGGGCGACCCCCCCCCCTTCTTTCTCCCTCTGCTATCAGAATGTGAACAAATGCTAATTCCGCACATTGGCTGTTGTTTGAAAGCTTCAGAGGGGCGTAAAACATGCTCCAAGATGAAGCCTAAGCTCGTCATTGCTGAAATAAGAAGGTTTTAAGGAGGTGGAGATATCTCGCAATCGCCAGAATAGAAAGAGATCAAGTTAGCGAGATATCTCGTCATTGCGAGCTGAGAGGGGTAGGATGATATCCGGACAAACAATGTAAAAGAGCCAGTGGCACTTATAGAAGAACTTTTTGAAAAAGAAAAATTATTAAATAAAATCCAGCGTGATAAAAAAAAAATCAAATAAACTTCATGACATAAATTTCGATGTCAAACCGCAAAAATGACAATTTCTCTGATTTTTTTTCAGAAGTTTAACAACTTCTGTTTCATTTAGGAGTATGGATGGGATTGTATACAATTTATGAGTGGTGTGTGCAGTTGATGAGTGTGTATACAATTTATGAGTGGTGTGTGCAGTTGATGAGTGTGTATACAATTTATGTGTATGTGAGCAGTGTTTACAATTTATGAGTGTTCTATACAATTTATGTGCTATTTATGAGTGGTATGTATAATTTATGAGTGTTATGTACATTTCATGAGAAATGTGCACAATTTATGAGAGTCAAATGAAGCTTAAGAGTTTTGAATAAAATTTATGAGAGTCAAATGAAGCTTAAGAGTTTTGAATAAAATTTATGAGAGTCAAATGAAGCTTAAGAGTTTCGAATAAAATTTATAAGCGTTTTGTATAAAATTCACGAGTGGTTTGTGTAACTTATGAGTGTTACATACAATTTATGAACAGTTTATACAGTTTACGAACGGTGTGCATAATTTGTGAGCAGAAAATACATTTTATGAGGGGTGTATAAAATTTATTAGTGTTGTATAAAATTTATGAGTGTTGTATAAAATTTATGAGTGTTATATAAAATTTTTGAGCGGTTTTACAATTTATGTGTGTGTTTTACACAATTTAGGAACGGTGTGCACAATTTAAGAGTTTTGTATACAATTTGTGTGCTGTATACAATCGATGAATGTTGTATATAATTTAAAATGGTGAATATATATAAAAATCTGTATACGTTTCGGTGAAGGTGTTTTCTTATCGCAACTCGTACATGTAAAATATGGTCGAAAAATTGTCTAACAACTTGCCAAAATACGCAATCATTGCATAAAAACGGGACACATTTCAACAAATTTGTTGCGCAAACAAAGTAGATAGATACAACGTATATCTAACTAGAAACATTTATACACAAAACGGGAAATATCCAGTAAAGTATATTTTTTTATTATTTTCAATTATACTTCAGTGATTGCTATTCTTTAATACAATTACTACTCTTGAAAATCGAGTATTTGCTCAAAGAAACAGCTACTCCAACAGCCTAAGCAATAAGTATCACAATCCCCACGTTTTAAACGCAAAACTTCTTAATGACAGCCAGGTCTTGAATAGTTTATAATTCCACTTGCAGCTGTGTGAGTAAGGCTCGACCGAATCTTCATTAATCCGACCAACGCTCGACTGAAATTTAATATACTCGACAAAGTAGTAGTTGTTGATGACTTTGCAGCTCGAGGGGGTTGGGCGCCTCCCACCCCCCATCCCGGTAATGCACCTTATGAAATGCAATGCATCTATTATGCATGAATTCTCAGCGGAGAGGGAATATATAAAATATTCAAACAACGAATCTCGCGTAATCGGATGCAATGAGGCTTACCGACGCTTTTCATGATGCCAACGAAACAAATACCAAATAATCTTTTATACCCGGAGCTAATCATGTCAGTAGAGAAAATGATACCATCACCGAAATAGTATTAATTTGAATATACAGTGCACGCCGCTTGATGTGATCACACCGGGACTGGAGCTTTCTCATAAGAATAACCGAGAAACACCCCAGGCTCTATCACACGATGCGATTTCAGTACGTTGTCCAATGGGAACTTGAGTTTCTCCGGAGATTTATTCAATATTGAAATTGATAACAATAACAGATTGATAACTATATCCGAAAAATCCTGGTTGTAAGTATGATAACCGTGGTCTCTGTGCAATTCCGCGTTCATAGTGAACTTATAGTGAATATTTTTTTTTAATTCAAGAATTGTGAGGCGTTACAATATGGAACTGTCTAATTTGTATCACGTGAATTACGGTACTTTTTATAAAGAACGGTACGTTGCATGTGTCTCTTGAGAAAGTCTCCCAGGCAAGGAACTGTGAATGCTGTCAGTTGGAAGAAACTGACCAAGAACTGAAGAAAAAAACTTTTTTTTTCACCTTACATTTGCCTCAACTATGGGAAAGACAAAAGCAGCGCAACACGTACATGGAACATAGCCGATTTTACAGATCGAATAGAATATTTTGAGCCGATAATGAAAATTTTTGCAACAAACGCCTCCTGATCTACATCAGGGACCTTCAACCCATGGCCCTGTGAGCTTTTTTTCTGTTGCCCGCCGATGGTTTTTAGAAAACAGCTAATTTACAGAAAAAGTTAATAAATTCCAAAAAAAGAAAAATCATTAAAAGATCCCTGGTCATTGAAATCTGTACTGCTATACAGGGTGATTCAGAAAAGATGGGAAAATCTTTAAGAGGAGATAGTACACACCAATACAAACGATTGTCATCTAAGAATACATGGTCTAACATGAAACGCAAACGCGCTAGCGCGTTTCGAAACTGCCCCTCCGCAAACGTTAAAACGGCATTCCTGTTGAAATTTATCGGGATGAAAAAGAACACACCATACATGCAAATGCAACATAAGGAAGAAGGAGAAACCGTATGCAAATCTGCCTCACAATGAATAAAAGGTGCGGATTCAGTATTACTAAAGTGCGCCGTTACCCCGTACGTTATAACTGTTAGAACGGTTGCACGCTGGAATAACTCTTCACGTTTCTTCTTCTTCCCCAGTTGCACGCATGGTGTTCTTTTTCTCCCGATAAATTTCAACAGGAATGCCGGTTTAACGTTTGCGGAACGGCCGTTTCGAAACGCGCTCGTGCGTTTGCGTTTCATGTTAGACCATGTATTCTCAGATGACAATCGTTTGTATTGGTGTGTACTATCTCCTCTTAAAGTTTTTTCCATTCTTTTCTGAATCACCCTGTATTTGGAACTGTGAGATGCTTTCCAGATTCAACACTTCAGGCTAAGCATTTGATACATTAAAAGGGTCATCGTAACGAATTCTCTAGGGAGCAGGAGTCATATTGCGAGAGGCCAAATTCAGCATCCGTACGTGAGGTATAAATTAGTTACAGAATTTAAGTGAATGCAAAAAAACAAAAGAAGAAGAGTAGTATTTGAATAAGCATAATTGTTAAGATTAATTTCAGAATTTAAAGAGTGATTTCCGAATTGTTTTAAAAGTAATAATTCATTTTGAAAAAATCTAGAATTTTGGAAAGAAAGTTTCATAAAATTGATGAAAATTAATAAAAAAATAATTTCACGTTTGTCCGATGAATTTCTGATTTATATCTTAAAAGAAATAATCAATAAAGAATGAATGAAAAAAATTAATTAAAAAGACGAATAATGAATAGTAATTTATTAATTCGTGAAAGGAAATTATTTGAAAATGAATTAAAAATACCCAAAGTTAATGAAAGAAAGGAATTCAGAATAAATAAGAGTGTTTAATAATTTGTGGGACCCTGTTTAATAACCTAGTTAATTATCTGGTTCAACCTTAGCTCCAAAACATGCAAAAATAAAAAATTCTAACATACGCTGATGTCCTGAAAATCATAAACGTAGATGATAAACATTTAAAGTTAATGAAAAAATAATTTCAGGTTTGTGTGATGAATTTCAGATTTATACATCATAAAATAAATAATAAATAAAGAATGAATGAAAAAAAAATTAATTGCAAAGAACTGAATACAATGAATGAATGAGTTAATGAAAGGAAATTATTTGGAAATAAATTCCCCCCTCCCCCGCGCTATGATATTAGTTCGTTCCGATCTTTAAGGAAATGATAACAGTACCTATATGATAACAATACCAGTGATTCTAATAAGCGGCGTATACTGTGACCGAAAAGCTTTTGGGATCGAATTCATGCCAAACAGAGATTCCCAAGAAAATGGTTGAAAAAAAAAGTGTCTGATATTAATCATTCATGTGCGTATTCATGTCTATGAATTCGAATGTTAATAACTAAAAATACATTGGAAGAGTCCTATGTAATTTTATATGGGGACACTGAAAATATTATTAATATATTTTTATTAGTTTTCATTTCTCATCACATCATATATTTAATCCAATGTTCATTGGAAAGAACAAATTTGATACCACTCTCTCTTTGGAAATTCATTAATTAACTGTCGAAAATATATTCAAATGTTTTGATTGGATCATAAGACGAGTTGTTTAATTAATTCGATCTAATGAAATCTCACATTTCACATAACACACAATGTGTAATTTATATTTTTTTAAATTTTATTTCTCTACTTGAAATTGAAACGTGTCTGTTTTCCCCTTGATAAACTAATTTAATTAATACTTTGTTGACTTTCTCCAAGACAATGGCACTGCCATCTAGACAGTATTATCACAAATAAAATTTTAATTCCGAATTTCATATATATACATATAACCGTATTCTCTCCCTCCATATAGGTTCTGTACGTATTTTTGTTTTCTAATTCAATGCAATGTTTTGAATTGTAAGGAGTGTTAAAAAAAATTCAAATTATATTGTGTTTGAAGTGGGTCTCAAACCTTTTGCATCGAATTCGCTGAGATTTAATTAATGCTGTTCTAATTCTCTAAATTTTTCAACGGCTTTAATTCACGGAAATTCAAAAACCTTTTGTTAAATTTGATGGTATTGTGTCTGTATATAGTACGCAAAAGGATTTTGGTTTTACGGGCTTGACTTGAGAACACGTTAAAATTTTTTTGAAATACAAGATACGTCCCATAATTCGTAAAAATGCATAAGAAAACAGTGTATAATTATTAAATCTCCGATTTTAGTGAAGATTGTGAATTAAAGTTTGCTTCATTGGAAACGATTACAGGGATGTCCCTTATACGGGTCATACTAAAACGTATTCACACATTCGAACATTCCCTCGATGTGATAACCTCAAGAACTAACATTCCCTTAATATAATGTGGTCTAGTTCAAGACATTTCTGAAGAAAAAGCCATAAAACAATTAAAGAAAAAAAGTGTCATTATATACTTGGTCGTTAAGTTTTTATCGAAGTTATTAGCAAAGTTCGTTATCTCGCTATTCTCTATAGAAATAAGCCAGGATCATCAATTTTGGAGCATCACCACTGAGAGGTAATGTGGGCAACGTACTGGACTCTCATCTTAAAGATCCAGGTTCAAACGCCGTAAGCGGGGTAGTGGTGCTCAGGTGAATTCGGTTTTCTGCGCTTTCCAACATAAGGGTGCGGATTCCAGCCGGTTTCCCATTTGAAAAAATCTGTCCGCGGAGAGCAGACAGAACTACGACGCGATACTTAGATAGCATGAAAATGCAAGCACTTGCATTGGCGGAGATACGGGGGGCATCGCCCCCCCCCCCCCAGCATCAAAGGTGAAGTCGACCACCTAATGCATATATGTATAGATGAATCGACATCATCATTATCTTGCCCCCCCCCCAGCAATAATGTCCGTCCGTCCCCCAGACCTCCAAGTCTATCTCCGCCTATGAGCACTTATTATCTTCACTTCGAAGTATGGAATGCAGATGGCAGCACCAGCAAGAACACGAAATAAGCTCAACGCATATGATAGGAGATACACATCCACTCAGAACCAGTGCTATCCGAATACTAAGTAAAATTTGAAAAAGAGTAAAATTGTGTTTTGATGCGTGAATGAAGCATCCAGATGTCTATTGATGAACACTTACATTCCGGCATGCACGAATTCGTTAGAAATTCAGCAGAGGATTAAGTACCGTTGAATAGAACTTTTATTATAACCAGGGCCCGCGGATGTTTGTATTTTTTGTATTTTTAATACTTTTAAGCCATTTTTTTCAGGTTTTAGGTCATTTTAGGGATATTTCTGTTTGGAAATTCTTTTCAAAATAAAAAGTAGGCCAAAAAAAAAATAAATGTTCATTACTTTTATCACTTCACTTGTATTTTCCTTTATAGATGACAAGCAAATCTTAGAATCAATTCCAAGTAAATTTAATACAGTAAAACCCCTCTTAACGGACACCCCCCCCCCCAGATGCGGTCACCCCTCGTTCAAGGCCAAACAGTAATTTCCAATTTGTATCATGAAAATATGTTTTTCAAACCCCTGATTAACAATCACTCCTCTTTTACGGACGAATTTTTTTTGTCCCGTCGGTGTTCGCAAAAGAGAGGTTTTACTGTATTTAGTAAAAATTCCAATAGGTGGCCACAATAAATGAGAAACTTAACCAAACAATAAATAAGAGTGAATACAAGAATTTCCGATTTTATATGGGATGTTGAGGGAGAGGATTTTACGTTGTATAAAAGTGTGTATGTGTGGACATGATATAGTGCTTGTACTACAGGGGGAATTTTGAAATCTGCAAATTCATGTTGAATGATTTTGATCCGTAAGAATGCTGCATACAGTAAGATTTCGTAAGCTTAGTTTTGCCATGGGAATATTGAAGATATTGTCGTACATAAAATCAATCTTCAGCATTCTGGTTTTCGTCATTCAGTCCTTGGAGAAAAGCATGGAGCTTATTCATGCTATCTATAAACTCAGCGTCCTAAAAGTGGGGTAGGCCAATTTAGTATCATGAAATTTGAAAAAATAATATAAAAAGCGGACTTTTTGCCTGTAGAAAAAATTTTTGAATTTACGGTAACATCTAAAAGTATTGAGATTCAAGAAAAATTAACACTCTGAGTAAATCAAATCCCCTTCTCCTCAAATTATCCGCAATAACTTTTGCTGTTGTTCAGAAAAGATGTTGGGGAGAATCTTAGGTTTTCAGAAATTTCTATTTTGTCTTTAGATTTCCTAACCCACTCAAAAATTATAAATTGCTTATTTGAAAAAAATTCATTGGCAATAGTTGATGAAATCTAATGTTGCGAATGAGTGCGATTTTCAATGTATACTATAAGAATTTCTTTTTTCTTTGACCTCTGGTTTAGTTTCTAAAAAATGTGTTTTGTTATTTTAATAACATTTTTTGTCATTTTTGGGAGATTTTTCTTCAAATTTTTAAGGCATTTTTTGTTAGTTTTTTGGACAATCAATTTTTATGACCATTTTCCAGGATTTTTTAGGTCAACAACATCCGGGCCTTGAATATAACCATCAGTAATTATAACTTGTCGTTTTCATTTCAAAATTGTGAAGGCAGATGGCAGCACTAGTATAACATTCAAAATGCATAACTCCGACGTTTAAATATTCCAAGTTCACCCACAACATGTTCTGCATGTAAACCCCTTTAATAGAAATTCCCCCAGAGGTATGTATTCGAAGTGCATGTACGGTTAACTAGTAGTATCTATTGATGTAATAGCCAAACTGTGTGTCTCATTACAACGTAGGTCACAATAATATCGTCATTTCACTTTCCTTTGTATATTTCCCCTAGTATCTATCTTCTTTCCCATTCTACTTTTTTCCGTTAATAATCTGTTTCATCTCCCAAGACCTTAATACCTTCAATTCCCATATTGTTCGTGTCTCAAAAAATTCAAATAAAAAAAAATATATTTTTCAAGAAAAGCGGAAAGAGAAAACTTTTGTTGCTTTTTTTTCTAAAAAAAAATTGACGAGTTTGTGAAAAAAGAAAGGTCTACATCCCTCTAACACCTCTAAATTTATCTTCGTAAAATGTGTTTCTTTTTATTTCTCTTGGATTCCCGGAATCGCACAAAGAGATATAAGCGAAAAAAAGAAAATGCCTATTTTTTTTCTACAATCTCTTGAACCTTTCGTTCATATCTTTTATATCATCGAAAAGCGTCATTAAGCGATTCCTATCTCGTTAAGTTGATATCAGTACCTTTTCTGACTCTACAGAAAACATATACTGTGAGTATTACATTTATAATAAAGATGTTTCGGCAAAATCGATTCACATAAAAGTCTTTTATTTTTTCTCTGATTAGTTTTGATACATTATGTAG
This sequence comes from Pholcus phalangioides, assembly GCF_987345545.1. NCBI lineage: Eukaryota > Metazoa > Arthropoda > Arachnida > Araneae > Pholcidae > Pholcus > Pholcus phalangioides. The sequence goes on along the minus strand of NW_028301608.1, from coordinate 37,513,631 downwards.
AGAACACTAGTATACTAGGTTTCCTAACATGGGGAAATTTAGCTGTTTTTAATTAATATTTGGGTGATCAGATGGGTATTATCTTGTTTCAAACCAGACGCTTTTTATATCTACCAGATATTATTTAATTATTAAATATTATTTATTTTATTTATTTATTTATCAAACCTATTATACAAAATACAAAATCTGCGTATAGCACAAGATAGACCAATGAATGTCCTAAAGTGAGTTATATGAAGTAATTTATTTGACCTGGTGTTGTACAACGTAATCAAGAATCCTATTTTAGATAACAGAAAAGAATAATCGATATTACCATTAACTAACCTCCATAAAAATTTAAAAAGAATGAAATTTCTTCTCTTTTGGAGACTGGTAATTCAAAAAATTGTCGGAGAAAAGTTGTTGTGGAATTGTAATGTCATATGCTCTAAATTTCTTAAAATACAAATATCGAATAAATGAATTTTGCATAATTTCAATATCATCAATAGCATTATTGTAAGGGGGATTCCAAACAACAGATGCATATTCAAGTTTTGATCGTATTATATAGTTGAAAAGAATAATCACATTGTATCCAAATTAGTGAAATCTTTAGTTATTCTTTTAAGCCAACCAATTCTGCGATATGAATTACTACAAATGTCGTTAATATGACCACGAAAGGTAAAATCAGAGGTGTAAATTACACCCAGGTCAGTAGCAGAATATATTCTCTGTAAAATATCAATTTTAATGTAATAATAGTACGTGAAAGGATTTTTCCCACGGGTGTAAGACATAACAAAGCATTTGTTAATATTCAAGTGTAGATGATTCTCTCGATACACCAGTAGTAAATGTAGGTTAATTTATCTTGAACAACAGAACAAGATCCCAAATTTACAATAAAGTCAAATATTTTAAAATCATCAACAAATAATAAGCAATTATGAACAACAGCTGCAAGGGCATTAATAAAAGGTCCAAGGACAGACCCCTGGGGGACTCCAGACGTTCATCACAAAATTCATCACTAAGAGACGAGCCAAAAGATACAAAAATCAATCTGTTATTTAGATACGAAGCAAATAAATTACATGTATCATCACAGAAACCAATTTTTTTTAGTGTGTGCATTAATATAGTGGCTAACACAATCAAATGCTTTAGCGAAATCTGTGTAAATTACATCGAGCTGATTTTTAATTTTTATTAGCTATGTCTTCAACAATATGGGTATTGAGGGAAAGAAGATTGGTAACCATAGATCTATTTCTAACAAAACCATGCTGATTTGGGGAGATACAGGTCTTAATTTGAGCATAGATTTCATCTTATAAAATAGACTCAAAAATTTTAGCAAAGCGTGACAGAATAGTCACGCCTCTATAATTTTCAATTTTATGTCTATCACCTTTTTTAACAATTGGAACGATTCTTGCTTCCTTCCATTCATCCGAAAAGATCCCATTTTTGACATTTTTGATTTATATTTAAATACTCAATTTGAGATTTTTATAACATGAAAAAATCCATACACATGCATTTCAATATACACGAAGGTTTGTGTTGTTGAAAACAACATGTGCTGTGCATATGTAATACGGTGGAAGTCAGCAAAAAACACAAACCTACACAAAATCGAGTTCTTCAAATGATGAATTTCGAAATTTTACTTATACATGAGAAAAATAAATTCTTTTACCCAAATTTACGAACTATACAATAGTAGATGGAATATAAGAAATATAAGTTAGACGGAAAAGAACTTTCCAGAAAGAATTTTCTTGTTGATGGGAAAGACGACGGTCGTTTGTAGTCTGAATGAAAATTGCAATGGAAAAAAACTCGCTTCCTATTTTATTTTTATCCGAAGAAAATACAGGAATTGAATAGAAAAGAAAAATTATTATTTCTCTTTCTTGAGTCTAGAATCTTATTTATTTATTTTCGATTTCTTTTTCTCTTTTATCCGACCTCATTTTATATGTTCTAGTCGATATTTTACATGTAAAGGAATCGAAACATCTTCACAAAAAATTGGAAACGCATTCACTTCCATGTCTGGGTGAATTTATTATCGTTTTTAAAGAAAAAGAAAGATTTAAATAACTCGACTTTGATTCTGATTTAAATTTATTACGACATTTCAATGAACTGTCAAGTAAATGGGGAAGAGGTATAAGTGCATAAAAAGAAATCTTAAAGACATTAATTTCACTTTTATTTTAGTTTGAGTTGCTATAGTACAGTCAAACTCGGTTATAACGACTTCGAACGTTGCGCGAAATTTTGTCGTTACAGCCGAAGTTGACGTTTTCAAAAACCATTTTTGACGAAAATTGTAAACAGCGGCAATCATATACTTTGCATGAAGTTTTTGTTTCCTTATCATTACGGTGGCCCATTCGACCGAGAAAACTACGGAAAATTTGTGTAATTAATATGGGGCGTCGCCGAATAACGCCAAACTTGTTGCCTAATGTGTACGAAATCACTGAATACTGTTTATAAATAACCCCCTTGGAGAGAATACATATACATATACATATATATATATATATATATATATATATATATATATATATATATATATATATATATATATATATAATGTATTTGGCGGAGAAAAAATTGGACTTGGCAAACATGTGAGATGAATATTCATAGTTATATTCATTATATCACAATTTATAAATCATGATCATTACTTTCGTTCTTTACTTTCATTACTTTCATTCTTTACTTTCATTACTTTCATTCTTTACTTTCATTCTTTACTTTCATTACTTTCATTCTTTACTTTCATTCTTTACTTTCATTCCTTACTTTCATTCTTTACTTTCATTCTTTACTTTCATTCTTTACTTTCATTACTTTCATTCTTTACTTTCATTCTTTACTTTCATTCTTTACTTTCATTCTTTACTTTCATTCTTTACTTTCATTACTTTCATTCTTTACTTTCATTCTTTACTTTCATTACTTTCATTCTTTACTTTCATTACTTTTACTTTCTTTACTTTCATTACTTTTACTTTCTTTACTTTCATTACTTTTACTTTCTTTACCTTCATTACTTTTACTTTCTTTACTTTCATTACTTTTACTTTCTTTACTTTCATTACTTTTACTTTCTTTACTTTCATTCATCATTACTTTCATTCACTATGTTCCCAATCTTCCCGTCTTTTCAGAGTTCAAGTTATGTTACTTTGTCACTAATACGGTCACTAATACATAGTCACTAATACGGTCACACCTTTGGTCATTCAGGCAGTCGTCCCCACTCACTTGGTCACTCATACTGTCACACACGTGGTCTATCATACGTTCACACACGTGGTCACTCATACGGTCACTTACTTGGTCACTCACATCGTCATCTAAACAGTCACGGCAACCTCAATGTCAGGAGTGAATTTTCTAGGTTCGAAATGTTATAGGTGAATTTTTCCGTAAACTGGACACAAGCATTTGAATCACACTGCATATAGTTCGCATGACTTGATTAGCTGAACCAAGTCATGCCCAACACCGAAAACTGAGTCACGTTGAAGGGCAGAACGCGCGTATAAAAGCCATTTTGTTTCCTTCAGAGAGACATTGGATGCAAAACTTCCGTTGACTTACATACGTGGAACTTGGCAAAGAAGCGATTTCTTTCACGGAGGGGAAACGCATTTCATTCAGAAATACCCTCGTTCTAAAAACTCTATATTGATTCAATCAGATAAGGCAACGGCTCCCTCAAGAGATCCGTCTCGTGAAATACGACTCGAAATATATCTCAAACCGGATTTATATATATATAAATTTTATTTTTCATTTTTTTATTTTATTTTACTTTGAGGAAACTTTTCGAATCCCTAATCCTGGTGCCAAGCAAAGCCTCAAGAGTAATGGATTTTTTTCCCATATATATATATATATATACACAGAGGGAAATGTTTCAGCCTTAGTGGTATCTAAAAAGCACATAACTTTAGCCATACATTAATTCGAATAGAAACTGACATCCGTTTCTAGCTTTGGGCGTGTGTGTGAGTATAGAGCCAGAAACCTTTAAATACATGACAGGTCTATATGAATCGGTTTCACAAGATTATCGACAAGATGTTTGCTTCTGAAAAGTGCTTCGATGTATAAATATTGGGAAAGAAAAAACAAATGACGCATATATATTCTGTACTTTTATTCGCAATAATTTTACTTGCGTTTTATCATTTGTACCAATGTTCCATGATATTTACAGTCATTTCCCGATAAGTCGAACTCCGGTAATTCGAATATCTGTTCAAGTCGAAGTTTTCCGACAGTCCGAGAACTTTTTCCTTATTTTAGAATTTTCTATTAACTTGAAAAGTCGAAGTTTTCGGGAATGAGAGAAATCGAAAGAAAATAGCATTTAATAATAGAATTTTTTTAGCATTTATATCAATAGAATTTAGCATTCATATCAATAGAATTTAGCATTCATATCAATAGAATTTAGCATTCATATCAATATAATTTAGCATTTATATCAAGAATTTAGCATTTATATCAATAGAATTTAGCATTTATATCAATAGAATTTAGCATTTATATCAATAGAATTTAGCATTTATATCAATAGAATTTAGCATTCATATCAATATAATTTAGCATTTATATCAAGAATTTAGCATTTATATCAATATAATTTAGCATTTATATCAATATAATTTAGCATTTATATCAATAGAATTTAGCATTTATATCAATAGAATTTAGCATTCATATCAATATAATTTAGCATTCATATCAATATAATTTAGCATTTATATCAAGAATTTAGCATTTATATCGAGAATTTAGCATTTATATCAATATAATTTAGCATTTATCAATAGAATCTAGCATTTAGCAATAGAATTTAGCATTTGGCAATAGAATATGGAATTCATTTAGCGGATTTATTTGTCGGCTTGCAAAAAAAGGGAATGGCTTTGTATACACTTTATTTATAATTCCTTTCATTTACACGAATAACATGTATACGTCCATTTGCATAATACAGTATGGGCGTCTAACCTATTTCTAAACATTCTCATTCAATAATTAAGTATGGTTAAATTAGATTAACTTATCTTTTCGAATTTCTTCATCTCCAGTAGTTTGACATGTTTTACTAATACGATATTCGCATAAATAGCAATGTTATTTTAATAAATCTTTTTCCCACTATGAAACCCAAATTTCCGATAAGTGGAAGATAACTCGAAGATTTTTGTCGGCCACTGCATATTCGACTTAACGAGATTTGATTGTATATTTTGTGGGGATGTATGTGAGTTTCGATATGAGTTTTGTATTTTTATTGCGATGTTCTACAGCAACCATTTTCCGCCTCCTATTTTTGACAAAAAATGGTTATGGTTATGTTTATTGTTTGATGGAAAATCAAATTTTACTTCTCTTAAGCAGTAAAAATAATAACCTATTCTTTTAATTGTGTAATACTTTTTGTTTTTTGAATTAGCCATGCGTGAAAAATTCCCGCTTATTCCATAAAAACATTTTATAAAAACTGGAGTAAATTTCTTCCAAATATGTCCATTTATCAGAAGAATGAGAAAAGAAAAGTCATTGAAAATACTTTGGTGTGAAGCCTTAACCCACAAATTTTGTAGAGATGATTTCTCAATGGGAAATTCTTTCCTATACCCTTTAGTTTGCACCTGCTGAAAATCGAAAGAAAGCCTACTTAATTAAAAAATATATGGCATTTTGAACGGGGATATAGTGATTTCTAATTGCTGCTTAAAGGATTAATCGCATATGTACTATCAATAGAATAAGGGCCTGCTCACGCGGAGATACTTAAGTCTGGCGACTTATAGGAGACTCAGTATCCAGAGGATCAAACACGTATATTTCTGTAGAGTTACTAGCACAAGAATATTGGCGTATTGGCGACGAAATATCCTACGGGGTGGAGTCACAGTTAGTCAAACACAACAGCGCTCGAGTGGCGTGGTGGTAAGATGCTCGTCTACCACTGTGAAGGTTGCTGTCACGGTGCCAGGTTCAAACCCGAGAAGGATGTAGATAAGATATTTTCCCTAACGGCTTGATGCGACCACCGATAGACAGCACCTTCATTTCCAACCCATCTTATTAATGACAGTAAATTACAATATCGCGATATGGTCAGATTTCGTGTTTGGTGAAGTAATAGATAAACGCAACAAAATTAACGTGACTGTTAAAATATTTTCGTCGGTGAATTTTGCAACAAGATGAACAGTTTTTTTCATTAAGAACATGCAACTTTTATTTTCTACAGAAATATTCTCTGATTGGCAACCCCATATCCCACTCGAATGGAATGCGTGTAATGCAAATATAAGTCACGCACACACACACGTGCGTGTGGAAGTATATGGGGAAAACCCGTACCCGTCCAAGATAAACACAGTCATATTTTTTATATCGGTATGATAGCAGTATAGTCGGCTCCTAAAAGGAAGTAAAGCTTCCTTATATTACATAATAACAAATCCCTCCAAATATATTGGATATTTACAACATGAATTTTGTTTGCTTTAATTAAGGATGATTAGCAGTCACTCATCGGGGCTCACAGGTAATCAGCTAATTTATTAATTCCAAGTAAGTCTCTTTTCTAATTTCGCAGAATGCAAGGAATCCGATTCCCGTTTGTCGTAACGAATAGTGAACGATGAATGTTCATTTTCAAAATGTATGGATGTACCCATAATTTTCTGCCATTTATCATTTTTGGTTTATATAATAACGTAGGATGATAATTGTTTGCAGTTATGATAAAATATCATCAACTTCGTCGCTGCTAGAATCACTAAAAGTTTCATTTTTTTTCCTTCCCCGGTTGATAATGTACAAGGAGAATAAGGAGATGAAAACATTGCATCGTTTTTACTCATTTTCCCGTGCTTTGAGATTTTTTCAGTTGCACCCTGTGGGGGGGGGGGCGAGCAACTCAACTCGTTCAAATCAACTCAACTCTCAAGTTGAACCTGCTTGAGTTTGATTTGAGTATCCCAGTGTGAGGAGGTCCGTTTTTGCTCTGAGTTTCTTATTTCAGAATTCTATAGGATGTTGGTACAATAATATTAGAGAGAGAAGTATCACTAATGCACAAGCCGGTCCCCAATTTGAATAAGTCTGTCCGCAGAGAGCAGGCAGACCTTCAACATAATACTTTGATAACATGAAAATTCAAAAGTATTTACTATATATATTTCTTTTAAATATGAGAGGCATATAACAGCACCAGCAGAACACAAACCACCCATTAACAACTTATGCTTAAATGGTATATTTCGGATACTACTGGTTTGTTGCTTCAGAAATAACAGCTTATAACAGCCGAGGACGAATACAAGGCCACAACGGGCAAAATGCCCAACGAAATGGCTGAGAAAAAGATGCCCGTAACAAATATGGATGTCATATATTTTAAAAATACAGCAATCCAATTAAAATGCAATTAAGAAAACTAAAAACTCGTAGTAGTTTCCGGTAAAGTAATACTTTACTTTTGTTGGGAATTTTCAGCTATTGGTTAAATTAATGGAAATGCACATCAAAATTTCTATTGATAGCTTATTAATAAGTTAATCTTGTTTATACAGAAATTTTGAAAACCATATTTCATAGGAATATTTTGCTAAGATACTTTGAGATACAGTCGGCCCAGCTAAAACGGGTTATGTGGTTGTGGATACCCCGCTTAAATGGATAAAACCCTCAGGAAACAAAATTGCTCCCTTAGATACAACGTTAAAGTTCCCTGCTTAATAGAATAACAGTAGCAACTTTCCCCCCTTAATCGAATAGTACGATTCGAAGGATGACTGTTAATGCACATCAAGCACTATGTATATAATAGCTATATTGGATGAAACATTTGGAATTTTTATGACAAATATGTTGCCAAGTTAAAACTTGGAAAAAACCTAGAGTTGAAAGTAAATACTGGTCTCGAAGTCTTTGAGTTGTCTTCAGTTCTAAATTTAAAATATTTTAGATTTGTTCTCGGTTCGACCCATAGAGGGCATAATTTTCGCAATGAGCAGTCTTGGGTAGGGATTGCGATCTTTATAATTCAACATAATTTTCATTTCATTTTGACGTCTTATTTGTTCAGAAGCTTTAATAATATTGACCCTTCATCAGTTTCAATATACAAATTATATTAACGGTTTTGAACAGCAATTGAATTGTTGCCCGCATAATTGAATACCCCACTCAATCGGATATTGTGTGCTGGAACCGTTGATATCCATTAATACGGAGCTGATCGTATTTTACTTTTCATTAACTGACTAGTATATAGGTGCCAAACACTTTATTCAAAAAAAAACCCGAAAAACATTAGAATCGGTATTTTGATGATATCACGGTAGACAAAAAACCATACATATATAATTATTGCCTAAATAATTTTTTGGCACCGTGTTACATTTGTATTAAAAAAAATCTGTGTAAAAAAATGTTTGAAAGCATAAGAAACATAAGAAAAAAGATTTTATAGTTATTTTGAGAGACAACATCAAAATTATAGTTGCAAAAAAAAAAAAAGCTAATGTCTACAATTTTAACAACAAAATTCAAGCAGTTTTTCGATTAATACATTAGCTATAACAGAAAATTCATCGAAAAACACAATACAGTTATTTCAATCTCACAACCAGGGCCAAAATTTTTTTTTCTCTACTCAGCAGCAAGTATATATCTTTTTAATAGTATTGGCACGAGTTTGAGACACAGAAAGTACAACAGCACGAACTAAATACCTCCACATCTATTTCATTTCCTACATACTATATCCACCTGTCTTTCAACACAAGTATATTATTTCAAAATAATAATACTGAAAACTTCCGAGCTTCTTTTTTTTTTCATTCTCATATATATATATATATATCATATCTGTACCACAAAAGTCATCTTCACAAAGCTTTGGCTGAATTCCATTTTCTAAATCTAGTGCAGCCGCAATAGGCTTAGCCAGTAATGGGAAATCTCTTCTTTCCATGTGATACCGCTGTTCTTTCTACTCTGCTTCCTCATCCGTCAAATCACAAAGAAAAAAAAGAAAAAAAAAGAAATAGTTCGGACTCTTGAAATGTGGCACGCGGTGAAATGTCGCGGAAAATTTCTTTTATGGCGGTGGTTGAAGCGAACCTTCTCATAATGTCCTCGCCATCTTCTTGTATTAAGTATAACGGAGGAAATCTAATCCTTCCCATCTTCGAAGATTTCCTAACGTGTAGTTTCGCACATTCCCGAATATATTCTTCCCGTCATTCGAGTGACTCGTTTTGAATTTTCTATGAATAAATGTATGTTCTTTTTTGCTTCGGTAAAGTTACATTTGTTTATCATGTTCATCTTAGTGATCTCGGGTGAATTCGTGAAGTTATTTCAGAAATATTTCATGAACCTTCAACATGTTTTATACATGTATAAAAGTTCAATGGAGATTTAACGCGTGTCTTTGACTTTATGTTTGTAGAAGTACTGTAAATATATATAAATATTTTTCCAAAATCACGCTCGTAGTTCACTATTTTCAGTAATATTCTCGAAATTTGCATATTTTACTTTGAAATTCAATCCATAATGCATATGATAAGGCAAATTCATTGTTTGCTCACGGAGAAATTCGTATGATGCTGAATATTATATCATTATATAAGAGCTGTCCCAAATTGTTTGCGCAGCAGATATCTCTTTGACAGTTAACCTTTGAAACGTATTTCCAACGGGGAAAAAGTTCTTAAATGACGTGCAGTTACTTAAAATCCCACAATTCGTTTAAGAGGTTGTCTATATAAAAAAATAAAGAAAATTATTTCCCCGTGTGCTGAAACTTCCAATTATTGAAATGTATATCCTGCTCTACACAAATACAATGAACTCAGACATTTTATGTTTCCATTCACAGTGAGTGATATGACAAATGTATATTTTGACAATTATTTTGGAAATTACAGAATTTTTAGAACTTTGAATTTAATTTACTTTTCACAACTTGTAAACCACACATATTGGCAAATAAATGCTGAAAATAAAAACTGCAAACTCTTGCTTTTTTGAGGGATGTCTGATAATTGTGAAAACTTCTTTATCTGATAATTGTGAAGATGTCATGAAACTCACATTTCGGTTTTATCCGAAATTTTTAATAAATTGTATGAATTAACACTAGAGAATATTAACTTATATAATCATACCTTCATTTTTAACCATCTTCAAATAGAATAAAATACATATAGTTAATTTTCAATGCAATGAAGTCATTTTGTCTAAAAATATGTAATTTAAATTTAAAGATACGTACCGTAAGCTTGGGTTGCTTGAACCCAAGACAAAAAAAAATTATCCATGTAACTCTTGGGTCTGCTGATATGCAAATATAGACATGATTCCACATCTCTTCAACAGATAGAAGTTTTGGCACACAGAAGTTTAGCATCACCAGCTAGTGACTGAGGTGTTAATTACTATGTGCCCAGTCTTCCCGTCTTTTCACAGTTCAAGTTATGTTACTTTGAGGAAAAAAAAAAGTTTTTGACCTGACAACTTTCACCTTCACTTCTTTTACTCACGGTAGTCACACGCAAAGTAAAGAGAAATTTATATTTCATGTATAGTCCTTAAAGAAATAACAATAGTTTCAGCTAGATAGAGAATCACTAAACACACGGTAAAATTTGTAAGTAATGAATGTTGTGCTAAAAAACTAAAAATGGGGTTACTTGGACCCAGACAAGAAATTTGCCCAAGTGTGAACCTTAGATACATATTTTTTTATACATTTTCGAATTTCTCGTGAAAATAATTGACATCATCACTTCTTTTGCCAATTTTCTTTCATAAACTGGTTTAGAAGGTTCATGCGCACATATTTGCAGATCTGCAACCAAAAACGTCCAGGAATCACGAAAAGTCTCCTGAAAACAGAAAGTATGCGGATTTTACAGTTGGGAAAATTAGAAGAATGTGCAGTGAGATGAGAATAAATGTCTCGGAAAGGCACATCAACTTACTTTAATAAAAAAATGCAAGTATTAAAAAAATAGCTTGAAGAATGTCATTTATAAAAATTAAACATACCAGCACGTTAAATTGTTTTTGCCAGCGAAGAAAAAGTGAGATATAAAAAATTAAATTAGTCCACTAAAAGTAATAAAAAAACTAGTTTTCAGTTATAATGCAAAGTAGCCTTTCATACATTACTTTTTCACCCTTAGCAGTACTAGTTAGAAAGATATAGCCCGAGTGGCGTGGTGGTAAGATGCCCGTCTACCACCGTGAAGGTTGCTGTCACGGGTTCGAATCCGAGGGAGTAGATAAGGTAGTTCCCCCCCCCTAACGAACTTGAGGCGACCACCGATAGACAGCGCCTTCATTTCCAACCCATTAACGGCAGTAAATTGCAATATGGCCAGTGTTGGTGTCTGGTGAATGTCTTAGAAAGATATAAAGGGATGCGAGAGAGAGAAAATATTTCATTCCAAATCACAGAGTAGAGTGTATGATGTATTATCAAATTAGATAAATATTTTTACAACTGATATGTTTCTAGGGGTTTTCTTTATAGATCGTAGAGCTCCCCCTACTTTTTACACCATTACCTATTTAAATTGTTTATTTGTTAGGAAATGTAGCTTGGGTCCAAGTAACCCAATCCCGGGGGGAGTCATTTCAACCAAAATTTCAATAGATTATTATATATACATGGAATTAAAATTTTGGTTTGGAAAAATTTTGGAATATTAGAAAATTATCACAAAAGTAGTGAAAATTAGTAAATGTTTGGCAAAAAATATGCAAAAATGTTACCTTTTTGGGTCAAAGTAGCCCCAGTTTACGGTAATTAAAATTTAAAAAACAAAACATAGAAAATATGTTTTAAAGAAATGATTTCAATGCGATGTAAATTAACAAAAATGTCAGTGTTTCGGTAAACAATACGTTAAATATAAATACTCGCTATATGGAAATTTTCGTTACATGGAAATTTACGTCACAAAGAATTTTTTGTTGTATGAAAAATTCGTTGCACAGAAATTCTTGTGGAATTGAAAAAAATCGTTATACTGAATTTTACGTTAGATTGAAATATTCATTATATACAGATGTTTTCACTGAATTGAAGTAATCGTTTATAAATAAATTTTCGTAGTATATAAGGGGTCATTCAAGTATTACATCAGCATCGATGGAGGGAAGGGTTTCCAATTTGCTGACTTTTGATGACAAGGGGAAAGGGGGTTAGCATGATGCTTACGTCATCAACCTTCCTTTATGAAGCCATGAGATATTCTCAATGACATTAAATGGAAAAACCATTAAATGGTGCGCCAAAAATGGAAAAACCTTTCGATAGTCTTTGGGCACCTGAACTAATATTCTACCTACTGATAAGTCTCCTACAGGTCCACTTTATTGATCTCTAAATGTTTCACGGATCCTTCAAATGCTCTGGAAATGTTTCCGGGCCGCTTAAGTGCTCTGGAAATGTTTCCGGGCCGCTTAAGTGCTCTGGAACTGCGCCACGCATCGCTCAAGTGATCCGTAATTATACCACGGATCACTTAAGTAATCTGGGAATGTTTCGCGTGTAATTTGAACGATGTAGAACCACACTGGGGGCCACTTAAATGCTCTAAAACTGTGCCACATGTCACTCAAGGGATCTCTAAATTTGCCACGGATCGTTCAAGTGTTTTGTAACTGTGTCGCGGGTTACTTAGGTGATCTTTGAATGTGAAAGTGATTATTAAGGCCTCTTTCAGTGATCTGAAAATGTGTGCCACGGACCACTTAAATGCTCTGGAATTGTGCCACGGGTGATTTAAGCGATTTGTAAAAATCTGCCGCTTACTTCATTTTTACAAAATTAGGTTTAAGGTGAGCAAGCCACATCAGATAACCTTCAGGGCCACATTTAGCCCGCGGGTCAATGGTTTATCGTATACGGCTTAAAGTGTGGATCGCAATGAATTTCTTATTCTGAAAGAGAAATGCTGAGGTCTCTTACCCTTCAAATAGCATTGAAATTAACAGAAATCCATTATAACATATAAAGGTATTTTCTTTCGAAATTTTTTTATAATATTTTTGAACAAAAAAATTAATTCTTTTTTCGTCTGGGTAGGGGAGACGTATGAGCCCTCTATGCCCCCCTCCCTCGTACGTTTCTGATCCCACCAATATGCGTTAGGAGATGGGGGCAGTGATGACGAAATTTTGCTGACGGGGGGGGGGGGGGTTAGAGTTTTGCTGACTTTTGCTGACAACGGGGGAGGGGGGTCAAAAATGCCTAAAAATTTTCATGCGTAAAACTTGAACGGCCCTTAACCATCGTACCTGTTTATAGACGAATTCGTTAGATTAGTGTAAAGTTGTTTCCACTGCTCAGTAACCCTTGTTGCCAAGAAGACGCACAACAGGATTGCATGAATTTCAGAATTTTCAGTCATGCATAAGGGGTGCCTATAAATTCGTAAATAGATTAAAAATTCATAAAAATTGAAAGAATTGGAAAATTTGAATGCAGTCTGAGATAAAATTATTCTCGCGAAAGGATTTTTTTTTCTGGTGCGCAGAAAAATAGTTTGCAC